>NC_064617.1:191672271-192297271 GCF_023898315.1 Schistocerca nitens | reverse complement strand
AGTATGTCACATAGCTCCAAATAAATCCTGACATTAAATTAACCAAAGTAATACGATCAACGAGTGAGCAAATGGAATACCACAGGCTAACACAAGAACGCTTAAATGCATGTCATACCTTCCCACCGTGAAACAGACGCAATTCCGAGGGAAGAAACGAGAAGCCGAGAGCAGAACCGTGTTAAGCTAGAAGGCCCTACGATAAGGGACGGACACCCACGTCGCCAGCCAACCACCAGGACCACCCCCAGCCCATGTTAAAAGATAGAGCCCTCCAGAAGAACAGTATAAATCTTACGATAACACTAAAAGGGCCACACCAGCTGCAAATTTAGCGTGAGACTTTTTCGCGTCTCTGTTACGTTGCAAATGTTAAAAAAATTGCCCCACCACAAAAAGTATAAAGTTTCTCATTGGATAGACAGAATTTTTGTAGGTGGAGCTTAAGGTTAACATTGAGAGCCTGATTGGTCAGATGAAAACACAGCCAGATAGTTTTTTTTAAACCAACTTCGGTAAAATTGTGGTAAGGAGAAGTTAGGAGGGAGTTGCTTCGGAGATGGCGACGTGCATGGAGCTGTGCCGCCCGCCGCCCCCTGACGAACACCAACAAGCTAATGAACGCACGCGATGCCGCATTTTTGAGCGCATAAAGCTTCACTCAGAACTGCAGAAGTCTCATCTGTTACATCCCCTTTTTACGTAATACTAGTGTCGATCGTCAATTGAAGCTCATGGTATTCACATTTGCTACGTAAGTTAAAATCTGAAACGTGATGATTTTTTTGTTATATAATTATTGAGAAGCCACATCAGCCACTGTAATTTGCGACAAGTTAGATAAGTAATTAAAGATAATTGAGGGTCACTGTTGACCATTTTGATAGTTTTCTCTTTTGTAAAACTTAATTTAAACCTAGATTATAGATGCGATATGGCATAGGTCATCCTTCGATCCATTGTAGAATTTGGAAACCCACTCAGGGAATATTCGTTCACATTTTTGTTGAACACAGTTGGTTTTTGTCATCCTGTATTAAAAATTTCCTTTTATCAATAGTGCAATTTATAAAAAATGTTTCGTGAGTAGAATAAAATTTCCAGTGGTAAACTTAACTGCTTTTTCGACGTTATTTTACCAGATAACTAAAAATAGGAAAGCCCTTCCACTATATTTAGTTAGTATTAAGATTCTTTTGCAGGGAGTGCAGTGGAGCTGATGCTGAATTCATTAAGTATTGGGTTATATCATTGCTAGTCTCACTGAACTCTTCTGAACTCTACATGTCATGTGTGGTCTGGCGTCTCCTTACCAGCAACAGGTCCCAGGTTCAAACTAGTCAATTCCCTAAAAAACACGCTCAGAGTGTCATTGCGCGAAAGTGGTAGGGAAACACGACTTAGAACAAACAGACATCACGCAGAATGTTAGACAATGGCGACCCTGCCAGGATGGTAAAATACCATGATTGAAGGTCGACCACATGCCTAACTAGGTCAGAAAAATATCTTGTTGAAAAATTTTTGTAACAAAAAATGTTTTCCTAAAGTTATAAATAGTCGAAAACAGTAGCTGCAGCGATAGATAGTAAGAAAGCATTCAATAGAACGTGAGACATTCTAGCAGAGACAATAGCATAATTAAGTTATGAATTTTAATATTGTTAGAATTAAGTTTTCTCTCCAATGCAAGCGCACAGGTGGCAGATACATCATTTACAAGTTGTTTCTGACCCAACAAGTATGTGAATGGATTGTCAAGTCGTGTGTGCGAAAAGTTTATGAAAGGCGTGAGATCGTATGGGCGCATGTTGACGCGAAGTAGGGCGCGTGGATTGCTTTTAAAACAGAAAATAAGGGATTCGGAAAGATTAGCAATGGCAGATCGAGACATTGACCGAATTGAGGTAGAGACCCAACATGAAGATGGACAGAGAATAGAGGACAGTACAACAGACGATGCAGTATCGCGAGAAATAAGACAGATAACGCACCATAACCAGGATAATGTACGCCAAGGCACAGAAAACCTAGGTCAGCATACGACAGAGGAGCAGGAAAGTAGAGAGACAGCCGATGAGGATTCTAACTTGCGTCTTGAATACGTAGAACCCATAGTACAAGTAATCAGTGCTCCCTCACCACAGAGTACAAGGAATTCGAGCAGAAACTTGTCAACGCAAAGTTCAATGCAATCGGTTGCAAACCAACACTTGGGCGAAAACACAGAACGTAGGACGTCGGAAGAAAACGCAATAGGACCCACCAATCTAGCAGAATTATTACAATTAATTACGGAAACCATGACAAGACTAAATAAAGAAATTGCGAACGAAATTAAAATTCAGAATGCAGAAACGACGAACCAAATTGTAGAAACCACGAGACAAATGCGTGAGATTAAAGAACATAACAAAAAAATTCAGTTACAACTAAGTCATATTAAAGACGCGCAAAAGAATCTCGAGAAGTGATAGGAAACTTAGTAACAGGTCACAATCAATTGAGAACAGACATTGACAGGGTACGAGCGGACGTACAAATATTGCGTAATGACACTCAGGACGAGATCAAAACATTACGTAACAACACCCAGGGAGAAGTCAAGAAACTAGAGAAACAGATAAACGTAATTACTAGACAAGCAGCAGGTACAGCCCGTGAAATTGTTGAAAACAGTGTGTTACACAAACGTATCACAAAAGCAGCGCTGAAAAGATATGATAACCGCATGGTCAAAATAGAAGCGCAAACGAAGCAACAATTTCAGAAATTGCGAACAGAGTTGTTGCAAACCATTGAAGAGCGTAGTGAACAGGATCGTACAAGCACTGAGTCTGCAACCACATCGTTGACAAGTCAGCACCGGAAAAACAAGCAATTAACGAAGATATCATGCATTTTCGATTCCAATCACAGGCGTAAAATAACATACGTGAAATCAGACAGCGTGCACCGCAACAAACACGTTTCGAAATTCTTGATGAACAAACGGCACCACAAACACATGCAGAACCACAAATGTATGTTTCAAGACAGTTTGGATCGTGCAACGAAGCGGCAAGGTTAGCCAGACAAGATACCGAACCAATACGTGACAATGGAAAGCAAGGTCGCGAAGAGTACAGTGCAATGCATTCAGCTACACGTTCACAATCGATGGAAGAAAATTATTGCGTACCACTCCAACGATACTACGCAAGGATACGCGAAAGTTAGAGTGGACAATATCCAATGGATCTACCACAACCGGAAAGAACGACGGGAGAAATGATCAGAAACAGAAGTGGCGAAGAATCGCGAATTTCATATGGAACTATGACGAAGTGCGACAACGATCATTTCCTCACAGTCAGAAAATTTCGACACTTTCGAGAAGGAAACTCATTACATCTGCGAACTTTTATTGATCAATTCCGAGTAGGATTACCGGAACACTGGACGCTAGCACACAAATTATACTTTATATGTGCACACATGTCAGGAACAGTCGCAGAAACCATGCAGAATGTTGCAGCGACATGCCGATTGTACGAAGATTTCAGAGAGAAGTTTCTCTCACGATATTGGTCCAGCGAAGCACAGAACGGAGTGAAGTACGAATTATTACAGAACCCATATTTTGAAAATTCAGGAGAGAAGAGCCCCGTGAAATTTTTCGAAGTAATGACAAAGAAAAATCAATGCTTAGATGTACCATACAGTGACGGAGAGCTGATTAAATTATGCGAGATGAAGTTACCATTGAAATACCAGCAATCATTAGTAGGTCGCGGAGGCAATGACGTCGAAGCATTTAAAGGTATTCTAAGGGAACTAGAGTTCATATTTTCGGAAGATGACGCAAGAAAAAGACGAAGCGCACGTGAAAACGAAAGCAAAAAGCAGTGGAATCCACAAGACACAGTACGAAGAAACAATAATTACGAACCACGTGATAACTTCGCACCAAGAAACGACAATAGATTTCAACAAAGAATCGGTTATGGATGTAGAAGAGAATATGGCAATAACTATAATTCACCCAGGAACGGCAACAACTATTACAGAGGGAACAATGACAACCGGAACGGGTATTGGAGAACCAATAGACCGACTAATTATCAACAAAGAAACCAATATCAACAAGCGGAGGAAGAAAAGAGAATACAGATAGAAGAGGTGGAGGTAAGACCACCAAACCTCGAAAAACGTTCGAATTGACAGCTAAGCGCCCATGCCAAAGAGAATGACGCACTGACCCAGGATAATTGCAGCACCTTGAACAGAGAAGTAAATTCCTTATCACGAGAAGAGAAAAAGGCAGAAACAAAACCGCAGGGACCAGATGAAAACGAAGACAGGAAAATAGGAATATCGTGTTGGGACGAAATTAACTTGGAAAATACTAACGAGGAAGATGAATTACCAGAGGCATGCACAACGAATGTAGGAGGAAAGGGCGAAGTAATGAGTATTGCAGAGCTATTTGAGATGGAAACCAGGGAAAGCGAATTCAATGAGGATAATGCGCAGTCGACAGAAGTTGAAAATAAGTTACTAGTGGGCACACAACCCAACGTATATAATGAAGGAAGTTATGAAGCGATAATTAGAGCATTTAAATGCGATTATGTGGAAGAAGCGACGAAGAAGGAGAAGATAGATGAGGATGAGGAAAAAGTAGAGGATGTTGAAGAAAGCGTAAATGAAGGAAGAAATAGAGAAGAGGAAATAAAAGAGAGAGAAGTAGCAGTCGAAGCTTATCCTACAGAAAGTTCGAATTCACAAGGGAAATTCCTGAAAAGACTCAAGTATGATTCAGTGGAGGATTCGTTGATGGAAGAAGAAGAACAGAACCAACCCTTTCAAATTCAACCAATTGTGAAGGCCATGGTAAAGCATATCCCAGTCAATATTGTAATTGATAGCGGAAGTGAAGTGACTGCGATCTCAGAAAATTTATTCATTCAGTGTAATGCCAATGAGGAATTGTCAGTTCTGAAAACACGTAAGATTAAAGTAAGAGGTCCTATTAGAAACAATGCTGCGGAAGTTACGAGGCAAACAAGGTTAACTCTTTCGTGTTAAGGTCAAAAGATCGAAGCCAACTTCGTGATTATACCTAAACTAACTGTAGATTTGATTATAGGTGCAAATTTTTTAAATGAGAGACGAGCGATAATAGATATGGGGAAAGGTAGCGTAACATTCGGGAATGTCACACTTCTCTTTGAGCAAAAGCTAAAATTAGAAGAAATATCAGTTATAAACAAACAATTAAGAATGATGCGAGATAAAGAGGATCAAGAATTAGAATGGTATGCACAAAATGGGGAATCGACTCAACTCATGTTAGAAGTCCATAAAGAAATCGACGAAAAACTGCAAGAAGTTCAAGGTATTTCGGAACACAGTAAAAGAGAATTAGAGGGTATTTTAAGAGATAAAGCAGAGGTAATTTTACCTAAGACTGGCAGTATTAAACACTTTCAGTACAAATTTGAAGTAAGACAGCACAAACCATTTAGAGTGCCACCCTATAAAATCCCATTAAGCTACAGGAATCAAGTGTTAGATAATGATATTATTGAACCAGCTACCTACACATATAACAGCCCGCTCCATATTGTACAAAAACGAGATGGGAGCATCAGGTTAGTGCTTGATTCCAGACAGATCAACACAATCATAATTACTGAGACAGATCGCCCAGTAAAAGTAGAGGAATTGATACAAAACTTCCACGGCGCTGAGGTATTTTCATCAATTGATTTACGGAGTAGTTTCTGGCAAATAGAATTGGCCCCAGAATGTAGAAAATTTACAGCATTTATCGTATTCAGTAGATGTTAGCAATTTAAACGATTGCCATTTGGTTCAAACATATCATCAGCAGCGTTTATTAGGGGATTTAATACTATACTCAGTCCTGAAATTTTACAAAAAGTTACTTGTTATGTTGATGATGTGATTAGAGTAGAACCCTCTTGGGAACAACACGACGACACATTAAATCAGTTTCTACAGATGATGAAAGAGCATGGGGTCGCAGTAAATATAACAAAATCCAAATTTGGAAGGCGAGAGGTAAAATGTCTAGGACACATAATTTCAGAGAAAGGGGTAATGCCCGACCCAGAAAAACTAACGGTAATCAAAGAATTCTGTACTCCATATAATAAGAAAACTCTCAGAGGATTTCTAGGTCTCACCGGATTCTATAAAAAATTTATTTGGATCGATTCTCTCGCAACACCACGCCTATGTGCATTGACTGGAAAAAACACGCCATGGGTATGGGATCAACAAGCCAATGAAGAATTTTTAAAAGTGAAAAACGCACTAACAACAGCACCGATTTTAGCACATCCTGATCTAACACAAAATTTTTGTACGGCCACTGATAGCGCGAAAACAGGTTTAGGAGTTGTTTTATTCCAGGAATACGAACAGGCAGGGAGGGCTAAGATCATATAAAACAACTGCATTTGCCAGTCGTGTACTCACAAAAAGCGAAAAAAACTGTTCAGTCACGGAGCTGGAAGCATTGGCCATTGTATGGGGCTTCCAACGTTTTCGATACTTCCTATTCGGAAGAAAAACAAAAGTATACACTGACCACAAAGCATTAGAATTTCTGTTATCCGCCAAACTAACTCATGGGAGGTTAGCCAGATGGATGTTAATACTACAAGAATTTGACTTCACTATTACACACATACCAGGACCAGCGAATGTATTAGCAGATGCTTTATCACGATGTCCACAGGGTGCATCCAATAACATAGGTTTGGAAGCAGCAGAAGACTAGTTTACAATGTACTATATGAAACAAGTACCTTTCGAAAACTACATTACGACAGCATTGAAAATATAGGCAAAGAACAGGACAAGGATCCCGAAATACTAGGAATCAAACACAAGTGGAGAAGTAAGGATTTTCCAGAAATTCGACAGCACTATCTCGTAAAAAACAATGTTTTATTTTTTAGATGAAATGTTGCAACGAATGAATGGTTAATTTTTATCCCAGATGAACTAATTAATAAGTACATATGGTATACACATTTAAGTAATGGCCACTTTGGGCCAAAGAAATGCTTTTTAAAAATAAAACAAATAAGCCATTTTCCTAATATGGAAAGACGAATTAGAACAACATTAGTCAAATGCAAAAAATGTATGAGGGCTAAACACGTCACTTTCCAAACGAAACCACCTATGTTTCCAATAATCCCAAAAAAATTAAAACAAATAGCTGCAACAGATTTGATGGGCCCCTCCCACGCACAAAAAATGGATATATTTTCATATTTGTCGTTTTGGAACTTACTTCTAAATATGTTACCTTGACACCATTAAAATGGGCAACAGGTCTTACTATAAGTAAAGCAATTAGACAAGATTTTCTCAGGCAAGTAGGTCGAGTGGAACGAATAATTTCGGATAATGGCCCACAATACTAATCAGTGCAATGGCAGAACACGTTAAAACAACACAAAATAGAACTCATCTACATATCTAAGTACAAACCCAGCGTAAATCCAGCAGAACGATCTATGAAGGACATAGGCACTTTATGCCGATTATATGCAGACAAAAGACACAACACTTGGGATATATACCTTAAAGATTTTCAAGAAGTAATAAATGAAATGCCACATAGCACTACACTACTACCTCCAGTTACTGTACTTAAAAATATTGAACCCCCGAACATAACCAGAGAAAATGTTAGATTTCCTATTGTACCACGTAGGCAGCACAAACAAGTCATAGCAACAGCACTCTCCAACATCAGAAAGGCAGCCATTAAAAGAAAAGAAAGAGGAGACAGAACAGCAATTAAAAGAACATTCTCAGTAGGCCAGAAAGTATTTGTAAAATCACACCATCTCTCCAGCAAACAGAAACACAAAATACATAAGTTTTACGCTGCATACAAAGGACCTGTCATAATTAGCCGAATTGCTCATGATAATGCTGTGGAACTAATGAACCCAAAAACAGGCAAAACCTTAGGATTTCACCATGTGAGCCATATCAAAAAGTTTGAAGATTAATTTTATTACTGGTAAATAATCAGCACAATATTTCAAGATTATGTTGCAGATAAGATCGTCAGGAGAAAGAAGAATGAAGAGAGAGGAAGGTGGGAAAAAGAAAGTAGTTTGAATAAAAACAAAAACAAAAATAACACCACAGATTAAGGTGAAGGGATAAAGCGTAGATAGTCTAACAGCATGAAATACTAAAATGCTATACACCATGACACTACACAAAAATAAAAAACGAATTTGAGGATTCTTGTAGAAGTTAAGACTCAAAATATCTTAGAATTGTAACATGGAAAGGGCGCCGAAATTTGTAAAGCTTTTTAAGAAGGCGTAAAACAATGTAGGTACTAGACATATGTTAGATGATTATAAGTAAAACTTTTTGTAAGAACCATTGTAAAAACTCCAGAAAGGACCAGATGCAATGACCCACAAGTTGCAGTGCGAGAAGTATCAAGAAAGAAAAGGACATAATTAGCAAAACACGATTCCTACAAGGCAGAAGTGTCGAGAGAAGGGAAAGGACAGCGACCGGTGCAGGGACAGACAAGCAAACACCGGACTTTCACTGCTCCTAAACCCCGGGACACCCCCACTCAGCGGAGCGAGCAAAAAACGGCCCGACGAGAAGACCAGTTGGGCAAGCCACCACTGGCAAAAAAATGTGTACTGCTACTAAACAGCACGCTGATGCACGAAACTGAAGAAAACTTCCACAAAGTAAAAATGACATGTCCAAACAATTTATCAAACTGTTACTAAGAGGAGAACTTCAAAGCGAATAGTTATCAATAAATATTCCCATATCCTGCCCAGAGAAGAACCAAGAATCAAGTAAGAAGCAGAGAAAAAGCAGGAAGAACAGAAGTTGAAGATTTCCAAGATTGAGAGCAAGAAAGAAGATGGGTGAAGAATAGACGACATACCTTCCCAAATCCCTATCTTATTGTAATCTAGTCGTCTGTGAAGTATCACAACGAAAAACGACCGCTTTCAGCGAGACATAGCGATGACTTTCACACATACAAAGACAGTAAACCACAAGATTCTGCACTCACAGCACCATTCCATTATGGGACCTCCACAACAGTAACACACCATTGCAAAGCCAACAAGGAACGACGAACGAAGCCGTACATCAAATACTTACCCACACCCATCTCACTCAAGTCCATCACCTTTGTGCAAAAGCATTCGCCAACCTCATGCTTAAACATTCACAGGATTGCGTGAAATCAAATTATGTGATGTAGGAATTGTGCAAAAGAAACATGTGAAAAACTAAATAAGTTAAGCACACCAGGCAGCTAATAAACTACAAAATAACAGTCATTGACTATTGACTCAAGTAAAAAATAGACTATCGATAAAAATAAGTCATTAGTTCTGAAATGGACAGTATATAAAGAACAAAAGTAAGGCATAATAAACACTAAAACTATATGCCACTTATTTTCTCCTCATAAAAATAAAAGAATAACTATATTTTACTTATTTTCTCCTTATAAAAACAAAGAATAAAAAATTACAAAATTGTTAAGGCTTTCGTGGCCACTTGTTGACAAACTGCCTATTGGCTTCTGTCTCGGGTTCTTCGGCCGACGTTCATCTAATGATTTTTCTGACGTTTCGCCAGCACGAGTGGCTGGCATTGTCAAAGCTTCACCCTCCATTGCCGGTGGTGAACTGGAGGCGAGCTCGCGGCCGCAGACTATATGTACCTGGCGCGCCAACGTCCGAGGGCTTCTCCGCGGTCATTTCCGGTGCGGTTCTCCTCTTGCTACCTGCGACGGTCGTTCGCTGCAGTACGGGAAGCCAGGATCCGTTTACCTTAAGGCTTTCCTCTTTCTTGTTGAAACTGTTCGCGTGTTTTTGGAGCTGTAGAAATCCAAAAACACGCGAACAGTTTCAACAAGAAAGAGGAAAGCCTTAAGGTAAACGGATCCTGGCTTCCCGTACTGCAGCGAACGACCGTCGCAGGTAGCAAGAGGAGAACCGCACCGGAAATGACCGTGGAGAAGCCCTCGGACGTTGGCGCGCCAGGTACATATAGTCTGCGGCCGCGAGCTCGCCTCCAGTTCACCACCGGCAATGGAGGGTGAAGCTTTGACAATGCCAGCCACTCGTACTGGCGAAACGTCAGAAAAATCATTAGATGAACGTCGGCCGAAGAACCCGAGACAGAAGCCAATAGGCAGTTTGTCAATAAAAAATTAGCTTCTTTGATGTTTTCCCTTTTTTTTAACATTTGTACCATTTGTTAGGATAATATCTCAATACTTGTGTATGTATATTTCTTTGTCAAAGCAATTCTTGGAAATAATTCTTATTTGTTAGTGTAACAATGTTGAAATGAGTGTCTAGAAACAAAAACATTTTACTTGTACATGATATTTAGAAAATGTGTTAGGAATAGATTTTACTTAATTACTACATTTATAAAAGAAAAACAATATTTCTAAGAAAATCGATGTGTAAGACTCCTCAATTTCAATAACAAACTTCTTAAAGAACAAACTTCACACTTAAATAAAGAAAGAAAATAATTAAAAAATAATAATTATAATAGCATAAAAATATTATTCTCTTGTCAATATAAACATATTTTTGAGAATAATGTGGAAGAATATAAAAATATAAATTAGTAATACAAACTAGCATAGAATCAGGATAATGTGGCTGAACAGTAGGCAACAAAATTTAGATAAAGGAATAATTTTTGACTGACTTAGACAACGATTCAATCATTGCCTAACTTCAGTGCAGAAATTAAGATCGAAGGTTGGTGATATGTAAGGTGTCAGGCAAATCCAACACCTTCCATGAAAACCCTGACATGAGAAGCAAATCCGGCAGTATGTCACATAGCTCCAAATAAATCCTGACATTAAATTAACCAAAGTAATACGATCAACGAGTGAGCAAATGGAATACCACAGGCTAACACAAGAACGCTTAAATGCATGTCATACCTTCCCACCGTGAAACAGACGCAATTCCGAGGGAAGAAACGAGAAGCCGAGAGCAGAACCGTGTTAAGCTAGAAGGCCCTACGATAAGGGACGAACACCCACGTCGCCAGCCAACCACCAGGACCACCCCCAGCCCATGTTAAAAGATAGAGCCCTCCAGAAGAACAGTATAAATCTTACGATAACACTAAAAGGTCCACACCAGCTGCAAATTTAGCGTAAGACTTTTTCGCACCTCTGTTACGTTGCAAATGTTAAAAACATTGCCCCACCACGAAAAGTATAAAGTTTCTCATTGGATGGACAGAATTTTTGTAGGCAGAGCTTAAGGTTAACATTGACACCCTGATTGGTCAGATGAAAACACAGCCAGATAGTTTTTTTTTAAACCAACTTCGGTAAAATTGTGGTAAGGAGAAGTTAGGAGGGAGTTGCTTCGGAGACGGCGAGGTGCGTGGAGCTGTGCCGCCCGCTGCCCCCTGACGAACACGAACAAGCTAATGAACGCACGCGATGCCGCATTTTTGAGTGCATAAGGATTCACTCAGAACTGCAGAAGTCTCATCTGTTACATCCCCTTTTTACGTAATAATAGTGTCGATCGTCAATTGAAGCTCATGGTATTCACATTTGCTACATAAGTTAAAATCTGAAATGCGATGATTTTTCTGTTATATAATTTTTGAGAAGCAACATCAGCCACTGTAATTTGCGACAAGTTAGATAAGTAAGTAAAGATAACTGAGGGTCACTGTAGACCATTTTGATAGTTTTCTCTTTTGTAAAACTTAATTTAAACCTAGATTATAGATGTGATATGGCATAGGTCATCCTTCGATCTATTGTAGAACTTGGAAACCCACTCAGGGAATATTCGTTCACATTTTTGTTGAACGCAGTTGGTTTTTATCATCCTATATAAAATATTTCCTTTTATCGATAGTGCAATTTATAAACAATGTTTTGTGAGTAGAATAAAATTTCCAATGGTAAACTTAACTGCTTTTTCGACGTTATTTAACCAGCTAACTAAAAATAGAAAAGCCTTGAACCCCTTCCACTAAATTTAGTTAGTATTAAGATTCTTTTACAGGGTGTGCAGTGGAGCTGATGCTGAAATCATTAAGTATTTGGTTATATCATCGCTAGTCTCACTGAACTCTTCTGAACTCTACATGTCATGTGTGGTCTGGCGTCTCCTTACCAGCAACAGGTCCCAGGTTCAAACTAGTCAATTCCCTAAAACTCACGCTCAGAGTGTCGTTGCGCGAAAGTGGTAGGGAGACACGAGTTAGAACAAACATACACCACGGAGAATGTTAGACCACAACACATGGACGCTAATCAAGTTAAGTATCCCGTACAATTAAATAAAGAATTGTGTTAATCCACGTGTACATTTGCATTGTAGAAAGAGAATACTGGACACCCATAAAAACATCCTCTCCATTGCTCCCTTGTTACAAGACTCAACAGACAATTTAATCATATCTAATTCTTGGTTTAAGAATCATGAATGAAGATTTGTTATGTGGAAGAGACCTGGAGACACTGGAAGGTTTCAGATTGTTTATATAACAGTAAACAGAGATTTCGGAACCAGATTTTAACTTGTAAGACATTCCCAGGGGAAGATGTGGACTTTGCCCACATTCTGTTGGTTATGAACTAAGGATTAAAACTGAAGAAACAACAAAATGTTACAGAAGAATAGAAAGAACTGTAGAAGCCGATCTCGGGGAAGATCGGTTTGGATTCCGGAGAAATGTAGGAACACGTGAGGCAATACTGAACCAACGACTTCTCATAGAAGACAGGTTAAGGGAAGGCAAACGTACGCCTACAGCACTTGCTTAGAGAAAGCTTTTGACAGTGTTGACTGCAATACTCTCTTACAATTTCTAAAGGTGTCAGGGGTAACATACAGGGAGCGTAAGGCTATTTACAATTTCTGCATAAACCAGATGGCAGTTATAAGAATCGAGGGACTGAAAGGGAAGCAGTGGTTGCGAAGGGAGTGAGACAGAGCTGTAGCCTATCCCCGATGTTATTCAGTCTGTATATTGGACAAGCAGTAAAGGAAACGAAAGAAAAATTTTGTAGCAGTACTTAATGTCCAGGGAGAAAAAATAAAAACTTTGAGGTTTGCCGATGACATTCTACTTCTGTCAGAGACAGCAAAGAACTTGGAAGGGCAGTTGAACGGAATGGACAGTGTCTTGAAAGGAGAATATAAGATGAACATCAACAAAAGCAAGACGAGGATAATTGAATGAGGTCGAATTAAATTAGGTGATACTGTGGGAATTAGGTTAGGAAATGTGACAATGTAGTAGATGGGTTTTGCTGTCAGGAAGTCGATTCTGAAAGTATTTGTATGGAGTGTAGCCATGTATGGAAGTGAAACATGGACGATACATAGTTTGGACAAGAAGAGAATAGATGCTTTCGAAATGTGGTGCTACAGAAGAATGCTGAAGATTAGATGGGTAGATCACATAACTATTGAGGAGGTATTGAATAGGACTGGGGAGAAGAGAAGTTTGTGGCACAACTTGACTAGAAGAAGGGATCGGTTGGTTGGACATGTTCTGAGGCATCAAGCGATCACCAATTTAGTACTGGAGGGCAGCGTGGAGGGTAAAAATCGTAGAGGGAGACCAAGAGGTGAATACACTAAGCAGATTCAGAAGGATGTTGGTTGCAGTAGGTACTGGGAGGTGAAAAATCTTGCACAGCATAGAGTAGCATGGAGAACTGCATCAAACTAGTCTCAGGACTGAAGACCACAACACAACAGAAAAATAACTGATGATGGTCAAAGGAGAGAAGACATAAAACGTAGACTAGCAATGGCAAGATAAGCGTTTGTGAAGAAGAGAAATTTGTTTATTTCGAGGATAGACTTAAGGTCCAGAGGCCTTTTCTGAAATTATTTGCTTGGAGCATAGTCACGTACGGTAGTGAAATATGGACGATAAATACTTTAGAGAAGAAGAGATTAGAAGCCTTTGAAATGTGGTGCTGCCAAAGAATGCTGAAGATTAGATTGGTAAATCAAGCAATTAATGAGTACGTGCAGAATAGTATTGGGGAGAAAAGAAACTTGTGGCACAACCTTACTAGAAGAAGGTATCGGTTGGGTCACATTCTGAGACATCAAGGGATCGCCAATTTAGTTCTGGAAGGAAGCGTGGGTGGTAAAAATCACAGAGGGAGATCAGGAGATGAATACAGTTAGCAGATTCAGAAGGTTGTAGGTTGCAGTAGTTTCTCAGAGATGAAGAGGCTTGCACAGGATAGAGCAGCGTGGAGAGCTGCATCAAACCAGTCAAACTAATGACCACAACACACAAGAACAACAACAACAACACACAACTTCCACAGAGAGAGTAATGGTCATCGCCATAAAATGAGAGAAATCAGAACTCGAATGGAATGCTTTAATTCTGTACACCAACATTCTACGTGGAGGGGGGGGGGCGGGGGGGGGGGCAAGGTATAAATACTGTTTGAAATTGGTGTCCTACTCCTTCTGCTAAGCACTGAAGTGTGAACAACAGAATAACAATTTAGATGCATATGTAGTTAGGTAGCTAGGTATGAGAGACTCCCCTACATCTGCATAGATCTCAACGGTAGAAGGTTATTTAAATAGCCTACATTTTCGTGTGAGCGATATTGTGCAAGGAAGTTTGTAGCTAAGAATAAGAATACGGAAACACCAATTTCCTATGGATACACCATTATCTTCACATTATAAAATGCAAAATCTTTTAACATTTTATGGATTTTTTGCGAGACTGTAGCCTGAACACATAATTACCATACACACTCCTGGAAATGGAAAAAAGAACACATTGACACCGGTGTGTCAGACCCACCATACTTGCTCCTGACACTGCGAGAGGGCTGTACAAGCAATGATCACACGCACGGCACAGCGGACACACCAGGAACCGCGGTGTTGGCCGTCGAATGGCGCTAGCTGCGCAGCATTTGTGCACCGCCGCCGTCAGTGTCAGCCAGTTTGCCGTGGCATACGGAGCTCCATCGCAGTCTTTAACACTGGTAGCATGCCGCGACAGCGTGGACGTGAACCGTATGTGCAGTTGACGGACTTTGAGCGAGGGCGTATAGTGGGCATGCGGGAGGCCGGGTGGACGTACCGCCGAAGTGCTCAACACGTGGGGCGTGAGGTCTCCACAGTACATCGATGTTGTCGCCAGTGGTCGGCGGAAGGTGCACGTGCCCGTCGACCTGGGACCGGACCGCAGCGACGCACGGATGCACGCCAAGACCGTAGGATCCTACGCAGTGCCGTAGGGGACCGCACCGCCACTTCCCAGCAAATTAGGGACACTGTTGCTCCTGGGGTATCGGCGAGGACCATTCGCAACCGTCTCCATGAAGCTGGGCTACGGTCCCGCACACCGTTAGGCCGTCTTCCGCTCACGCCCCAACATCGTGCAGCCCGCCTCCAGTGGTGTCGCGACAGGCGTGAATGGAGGGACGAATGGAAACGTGTCGTCTTCAGCGATGAGAGTCGCTTCTGCCTTGGTGCCAATGATGGTCGTATGCGTGTTTGGCGCCGTGCAGGTGAGCGCCACAATCAGGACTGCATACGACCGAGGCACACAGGGCCAACACCCGGCATCATGGTGTGGGGAGCGATCTCCTACACTGGCCGTACACCACTGGTGATCGTCGAGGGGACACTGAATAGTGCACGGTACATCCAAACCGTCATCGAACCCATCGTTCTACCATTCCTAGACCGGCAAGGGAACTTGCTGTTCCAACAGGACAATGCACGTCCGCATGTATCCCGTGCCACCCAACGTGCTCTAGAAGGTGTAAGTCAACTACCCTGGCCAGCAAGATCTCCGGATCTGTCCCCCATTGAGCATGTTTGGGACTGGATGAAGCGTCGTCTCACGCGGTCTGCACGTCCAGCACGAACGCTGGTCCAACTGAGGCGCCAGGTGGAAATGGCATGGCAAGCCGTTCCACAGGACTACATCCAGCATCTCTACGATCATCTCCATGGGAGAATAGCAGCCTGCATTGCTGCGAAAGGTGGATATACACTGTACTAGTGCCGACATTGTGCATGCTCTGTTGCCTGTTTCTATGTGCCTGTGGTTCTGTCAGTGTGATCATGTGATGTATCTGACCCCAGGAATGTGTCAATAAAGTTTCCCCTTCCTGGGACAATGAATTCACGGTGTTCTTATTTCAATTTCCAGGAGTGTATTTGAGACGGCGCCACACTGCCGACTGTTAACGAAGGCACGAGTATACGGCATAAGTTCCCGCGTATGTGTGTGGCTCAAAGACTTCTTAAGTAACAGTATCTAATGTGATGTCATTGACGGCTGGTGTTCTTCAGAGACAAGGCTATCAACAGGAGTGCCCCAGGGAAGTGTAATACGACCACTGTTAATTCCCATATTCATAATTGATCTGGCGGACAGGGCACGCTGCAGTCTGCAACTGTTTGCTGAGGATGCTGTAGTCTATGGGAAGGTGACATCGTAGAGGGATTCTAGGAGGATACGAAATGACTTAGACAATATGTGATGAATGGCAGTTAGCTCTAAATGCAGAAAAACGTTAATGCAGATGAATAGGAACAACAAAACCATAATGTTCGAGAACAGCTTTAGTAGTATGCTGCTTCACACAGTTACGTCGATTAAATATCTAGGCTTAACATTACAAAGGAATGCGAAATGGAATGAGCACGTAAGGACTGTACTACGGAAGGCGAATGGACGACTTCGGTTTATTGGGACGATTTTAGGCAAGCCTAATTCATCTGTAAAGGAGACCGCATATAGAACGCAAATGCGATCTATTCTTGAGTACTACTCGAATGTTTGGGATCCATACCTGTTCGGATTGAAAGAAGACATCGAAGCAATTCAAAGATGGGCTGCTATAACTGTTGCCGGCACGTTCGAACAAGACGCAGGTATTACGGAAATGCTTCTGGAACTCAAATGGCAACCACTGGAGAGAAGGCGACGTAGTGCGCGAGAAGCACTATCGAGGTAATGTAGAGAACCGGAATTTGAGGTTAACTGCAGAACGTTTCTACTTCTGCCAGCGTACATTTAGCGTAAGGGCCCTGAAGATAACGTTAGGACTCGTTCGAAGGCAGATAGACAATCGTTTTCCCTCGGTCTATTGGAGAGTGGAACAGAAATCACTACTAGTGGTGCAGGGTACCCTCCGCCACGCACTATATGATGACTTAGGAAGCATGTATGTAGATTTAGATGTAAGCTTGTAGTACCATCATGCCAAATGGAATTTCATTGCATGCCCCCCTTCATGACCTTGAAATTTTAATGGTCAGCAATGTAGCATATAGCAAATGCTGTTGTGATTCCTTTTAGAACAACATGGTCATTTCTCTTCCTTATTCATCCCCAATCTTACAACCATATGTTTCGTTTTTATGACCTCGCAATCGACTTGACATTATCCCCTCGTCCTTCCTCCTTTTACCTGACACCAATTGGTAGTTTTCGTTAGTGTCGCATGTGAGATTAGGCGTCCAGAAACACACTTTGCACAATTTGAAACCTCAGTAACGTTACATACTAAGATTTCGTGCCTCTTACGCAGCACAAAATACACTCCTGGAAATTGAAATAAGAACACCGTGAATTCATTGTCCCAGGAAGGGGAAACTTTATTGACACATTCCTGGGGTCAGATACATCACATGATCACACTGACAGAACCACAGGCACATAGACACAGGCAACAGAGCATGCGCAATGTCGGCACTAGTACAGTGTATATCCACCTTTCGCAGCAATGCAGGCTGCTATTCTCCCATGGAGACGATCGTAGAGATGCTGGATGTAGTACTGTGGAACGGCTTGCCATGCCATTTGCACCTGGCGCCTCAGTTGGACCAGCGTTCGTGCTGGACGTGCAGACCGCGTGAGACGACGCTTCATCCAGTCCCAAACATGCTCAATGGGGGACAGATCCGGAGATCTTGCTGGCCAGGGTAGTTGACTTACACCTTCTAGAGCACGTTGGGTGGCACGGGATACATGCGGACGTGCATTGTCCTGTTGGAACAGCAAGTTCCCTTGCCGGTCTAGGAATGGTAGAACGATGGGTTCGATGACGGTTTGGATGTACCGTGCACTATTCAGTGTCCCCTCGACGATCACCAGTGGTGTACGGCCAGTGTAGGAGATCGCTCCCCACACCATGATGCCGGGTGTTGGCCCTGTGTGCCTCGGTCGTATGCAGTCCTGATTGTGGCGCTCACCTGCACGGCGCCAAACACGCATACGACCATCATTGGCACCAAGGCAGAAGCGACTCTCATCGCTGAAGACGACACGTCTCCATTCGTCCCTCCATTCACGCCTGTCGCGACACCACTGGAGGCGGGCTGCACGATGTTGGGGCGTGAGCGGAAGACGGCCTAACGGTGTGCGGGACCGTAGCCCAGCTTCATGGAGACGGTTGCGAATGGTCCTCGCCGATACCCCAGGAGCAACAGTGTCCCTAATTTGCTGGGAAGTGGCGGTGCGGTCCCCTACGGCACTGCGTAGGATCCTACGGTCTTTGCGTGCATCCGTGCGTCGCTGCGGTCCGGTCCCAGGTCGACGGGCACGTGCACCTTCCGCCGACCACTGGCGACAACATCGATGTACTGTGGAGACCTCACGCCCCACGTGTTGAGCAATTCGGCGGTACGTCCACCCGGCCTCCCGCATGCCCACTATACGCCCTCGCTCAAAGTCCGTCAACTGCACATACGGTTCACGTCCACGCTGTCGCGGCATGCTACCAGTGTTAAAGACTGCGATGGAGCTCCGTATGCCACGGCAAACTGGCTGACACTGACGGCGGCGGTGCACAAATGCTGCGCAGCTAGCGCCATTCGACGGCCAACACCGCGGTTCCTGGTGTGTCCGCTGTGCCGTGCGTGTGATCATTGCTTGTACAGCCCTCTCGCAGTGTCCGGAGCAAGTATGGTGGGTCTGACACACCGGTGTCAATGTGTTCTTTTTTCCATTTCCAGGAGTGTAATTTACCGAAATCTAGCAATATAGAGTCCTCCTGTTGCCCTTCATCGTGGCTCGCATGATCTCATGTGAGAAAAGGGCAACTGCAATGTTTTCTAGAACAGCACTGATCTATGGGCAGAAGATTTTCCGTCATAAGGAAATTTATTAAATTCGAATTGAGAATGTGTTCAAGGATTCTGCAGCAAACTTATGTTAAAGATATTGGTCTGGAATTTGCGGGGCCGTTTTTTACCTTGTTATTTGCACGAGGCACATGAACTTTTTTTTTCCCGGACTCTCGAGACTTTGCACTGGGCGAGAGATTCGCGATAAATGCAAGCTATGTAAGAGGCCAATGCTGTAAAGTATTCTTTGTAAAACCGAACATGGATTACTTCAGGACCTGGCGACTTACTTGCTTTCAACTCTTTCAATTGGTTCCCTACACAAGCGATGCTTATTTTTGTGTCCTACATACGGGATTCAGTGCAATGGTCGAACGACGGTATGTTTGTAAGATTCTCCTGCGTGAACGATTCCTTAAATGTGAAATTTTAAACTTCCACTTTTCTCTTGCTACCTTCTACTATCACACCAGACTGTTCAACGAATGACTACACAGAAACTTTAGACACACTTAGCGAATTTACGTAGGACCAGAATTTTCTCGGGTTCTCGGATATTCGGGTTCTCTCTGGTAGTTTTTGTAAGCTTCGCGCATCGTTCTTTTAGCAGAAGCACGAATTTCTATTAACGTTTGCCTGCCGTCATTTACCCGTTGTCTTTTGTCCGGGGAGTGCAACAGCTTTTGCTTCCTCAACATTTATCTTATTTCATTGTTAAACAATGGTGGGTCTTTACCGTTGTTAATCCACTTTCTCAGCACATACTTCTCCAGAATACTATTTACAGTTTGTTTAAACTTACATATCCAAAACATGGATATTTCAGTGCTAGCACACACAATAAGTTGGGGTAGCCCCTCCTTCATTCTGAACATAAGGAAAGATTAGGCAACGAGTCTCTCATTCAGAAATCTATTACACTGAAGAGCAAAAGAAACTGGTACACCAGCATAATTTCATGTAGAGCCACCTCGAGCACGCCGATGCGCCGAAACACTACGTGGCATGGGGACTGGTCTCTGAAGTAGTGCTGCAGGGAACTGACACCATGAATTCTGCAGGGCTGTCTATAAATCCGTAAGAGTACAATAAGGTGTAGATCTCTTCTGAACACCACGTTGCAAGGCATCCCAGATATGCTTAATAAGCCGGCTACTGTGTCCGAGCGGTTCTAGGCGCTTCAGTCCGGAACCGCGCTGCTGCTATTGTCGCAGTTTCGAATCCTGCCTCGGGCATGGATGTGTGTGATGTCCTTAGGTTAGTTAGGTTTAAGTAGTTCTAAGTCTAGGGGATTGATGACTTCCGCTGTTAAGTCCCATAGTGCTCAGAGCCATTTGAAGCATTTATGCTTAATAATGTACACTCCTGGAAATTGAAATAAGAACACCGTGAATTCATTGTCCCGGGAAGGGGAAACTTTATTGACACATTCCTGGGGTCAGATACATCACATGATCACACTGACAGAACCACAGGCACATAGACACAGGCAACAGAGCATGCGCAATGTCGGCACTAGTACAGTGTATATCCACCTTTCGCAGCAATGCAGGCTGCTATTCTCCCATGGAGACGATCGTAGAGATGCTGGATGTAGTCCTGTGGAACGGCTTGCCATGCCATTTCCACCTGGCGCCTCAGTTGGACCAGCGTTCGTGCTGGACGTGCAGACCGCGTGAGACGACGCTTCATACAGTCCCAAACATGCTCAATGGGGGACAGATCCGGAGATCTTGCTGGCCAGGGTAGTTGACTTACACCTTCTAGAGCACGTTGGGTGGCACGGGATACATGCGGACGTGCATTGTCCTGTTGGAACAGCAAGTTCCCTTGCCGGTCTAGGAATGGTAGAACGATGGGTTCGATGACGGTTTGGATGTACCGTGCACTATTCAGTGTCCCCTCGACGATCACCAGTGGTGTACGGCCAGTGTAGGAGATCGCTCCCCACACCATGATGCCGGGTGTTGGCCCTGTGTGCCTCGGTCGTATGCAGTCCTGATTGTGGCGCTCACCTGCACGGCGCCAAACACGCATACGACCATCATTGGAACCAAGGCAGAAGCGACTCTCATCGCTGAAGACGACACGTCTCCATTCGTCCCTCCATTCACGCCTGTCGCGACACCACTGGAGGCGGGCTGCACGATGTTGGGGCGTGAGCGGAAGACGGCCTAACGGTGTGCGGGACCGTAGCCCAGCTTCATGGAGACGGTTGCGAATGGTCCTCGCCGATACCCCAGGAGCAACAGTGTCTCTAATTTGCTGGGAAGTGGCTGTGCGGTCCCTTACGGCACTGCGTAGGATCCTACGGTCTTGGCGTGCATCCGTGCGTCGCTGCGGTCCGGTCCCAGGTCGACGGGCACGTGCACCTTCCGCCGACCACTGGCGACAACATCGATGTACTGTGGAGACCTCACGCCCCACGTGTTGAGCAATTCGGCGGTACGTCCACCCGGCCTCCCGCATGCCCACTATACGCCCTCGCTCAAAGTCCGTCAACTGCACATACGGTTCACGTCCACGCTGTCGCGGCATGCTACCAGTGTTAAAGACTGCGATGGAGCTCCGTATGCCACGGCAAACTGGCTGACACTGACGGCGGCGGTGCACAAATGCTGCGCAGCTAGCGCCATTCGACGGCCAACACCGCGGTTCCTGGTGTGTCCGCTGTGCCGTGCGTGTGATCATTGCTTGTACAGCCCTCTCGCAGTGTCCGGAGCAAGTATGGTGGGTCTGACACACCGGTGTCAATGTGTTCTTTTTTACATTTCCAGGAGTGTACATGTCTGGGGAGTTTGGTGGCCAGCGGAAGTGTTTAAACTCAGAAGACTATTCCTGGAGCCACTCTGTAGCAATTCTGGACGCGTGGGGTGTCGCATTGATCTGCTGGAATTGCCCAAGTTCGTCGGAATTCACAATGGACTTGAATGGATGAAGGTGATCAGACAGGATACTTACGTACTTGTCACCTGTCAGAGTCGTATCTAGACGTATCAGGGGTCCCACATCACTCCAACTGCACACGCCCCATACCATAACAGAGCCTCCATCAGCTTGAACAGTCCCTTGCTAACATGCAAGGTCCATGGATTCATGAGGTTGTCTCCATACTCGCACACGTCCATCCGCTCGATACAATTTGAAACGAGACTCGTCAGACCAGGCAACATGTTTCCAGTCATTAGCAGTCCAATGTCGGTGTTGGAGGGCACACGCGAGACGTACAGCTTTGAGCCGTACAGTCATCAAGGGTACACGACTGGGCCTACGGCTTCGAAAGACCATATCGATGATGTTTCGTAGAATACTTCACAAGCTGACGCTTGTTGATGGCCCAGCTTTGAAATCTGCAGCAATTTACGGAAGGGTTGCACTTCTGTGACGTTGCACAATTCTCTTCAGTCGTCGTTAGTACCGTTCTTGCAGGATCTTTTTCTTGCCGCAGTGATGTCGCAGATTTGCCGTTTTAGCGGATTCCTGATATTGACGGTACACTCGTGAGTGCTCGCACGGGAAAATTCCCACTTCATTGCTGCCAATTTATTGCTAAACGATGTTGTCGATTTTTTACCAGACAATTCGGATAACTTATCAGAAGTTGACGGAAGTAAGGATATTGAAAGTGGAGGCTAAGAATTTTGTGATGCCTTAAGCAGTTACAGGATAAGGAAATCTGAAGACAGTCCTGAAGATTGGAAGAAACACACCAACAAAACTCTGAGAATGCCAAGACAAGCGTATATTGGATATAAAAGAAGTCGAAGTGGCAAAATTACTCATAGTAGTCCAAGCGAGGCACGAAAATGAGGTCCAACGTGTACTTCAAAGATGTGTCAGCAATCCGTTCAGAGGAAGTGGCATCAAATTTCTGCGGTGACGGGCAGGCAATTTTTAAACCTTTGTGGGAAACGATGTCATGGGATCAGAGGATGCTTGGTGGGTTGATTGGGGGCAGGAGACCAAACAGCGAGGTCTTCGGTCCCATCAGATTAGGGAAGGAAAGCGAAGGATTTGGAGTTGGAATAAAGCAGCAGTGGTACCACAAAATTTTTGAGTTTCAGCGGGCTGCTGTTAAACCGAGATAAATAACAAAACAATTTTCTTACCACAGCAAATCAGTCTCAAGAAGGATTCTCCACTTTCATGCGCTAAGTTCAGCTGAGAAACAATTTCTTCCTCATTAAAGAGATCATCTTGTAAAGCACTGTCCATTTTTATTAACTGAAGGTGGAACCAAGGAACCACATTCGAAAACTGGAATATACGCA
Organism: Schistocerca nitens; assembly: GCF_023898315.1. Lineage (NCBI taxonomy): Eukaryota > Metazoa > Arthropoda > Insecta > Orthoptera > Acrididae > Schistocerca > Schistocerca nitens. Next base: position 192,273,816 of record NC_064617.1, on the reverse strand, counting down.
ATAAGCAATATCAATGTGCTGTGACTGCGTGCAGTTTTGAATTTACGTGGTATTATTTACCACATCTATAACACTCTAGTTACGCAGTATTTCATTCTTTTGGACTTACGCTGTATTACCATCTATTTTTTCGCTCTAATAAACTCGCTATTGTTTTAGTTCATTTTATTTGTAGATAATTTAAGAAATCGGCATTCTGGAGCTAAAACTAAATGCGCTGAGAATCAAGGTTATAAACGGATTGAAAAACTAAAAACCGTTAATTTGTCATTTATGCAGTATTGTTTCTTCACCAACGATATACGCACTGCTTATTATTTGTTTACCCTTGTTTCGTTCTTGTTTATTTTGCTCTTGACTCTTCTGACGCACCATACATTAAATTCAAGTAGGCTGTTTGTTTCGCTCTTAATGCTTCTTTTATTTCTGTATTCCATATCCTTAACTGTCCATTGTTTTTATTTACTCAACTTTTCCTCACTACTCCTGTAGCTGTCCTTATAGTGCTTTGTTTAAAGTTGTTCCATTATATATGCATGTCTTCTGCTGTTGGTATTTCCAATATATACTTTCTAAGACAAAAAAAATGCACCAAGAAGGAGCTATACGAATGGGACGGAAATCGTTAGATGTGACTTGCTTGTATTGACAGACAAATCATTACAGTTTCAGAAAATTGCATGATTTATTGAAGAGAAATAGCTTCACAAACTGAGCAAGTCAGTACCGCGCTGGTCTACCTATGACCCTAATGCAAGCAATTATAAGATTTGGCACTGATTGAAAGAGTTGTTGAATGCCCTTCTGACGGATATCGCACTAAATTCTGTCCATTTGGGGCGTTTAATCGTCAAAATCCCAAGTTGGTCGGGGGCCCTGCCCATGGTTCCAAAAGGTCTCAACAGCGTCCTTTCTGCCCAAGACGGGGTTTGGAAAGCAGGAAGACAAGTAGTAGAAACTCTCGCCGTGTTCGGGCGGGCATTATATTGCCGAAATGTAAGCTCAGGATGGCTTGCCACGTAGGGCAACAAAACTGGGCGTAGAATATGTCGATGCACAGCTGTGCTGTAGGGGTGCCGCGGATGTAAACCAAAGCAGTACTGCTGTGAAAGGAGATGGCATCCCATTGCCTGCCGCATGGCAGGTGGCAGTCGGGTTGGTAGCTCACCACTGCCTGGGGCGTCTCCAGGTAAGTCCTCTCTGTCATAGAAGCTCATTTCGAAGCATGCCTCATAACCGAAGAAAATTCTACCTGAGTCAGTTTTTTTTCGGAAAAATGTACTTGCGATTTTTCTTCTGTAGTAGCTACAGAATTCTGTAAGTCTTATTCCTCTGTTGTTAAGGTGTGCCTCTCCATATTTTTCCCACCTCGTTTTCTATTTCCATAGTCCCTACTCCTGCATTTAAATCTCCTGCCGGGACTAAACTGTCTACTTTATTCGTTCGGCCTGTTTCTGCCAGCCGTGTATGTTGTTGTTGTTGTTGTTGTGGTCGTCAGTCCTGAGACTGGTTTGATGCAGCTCTCCATGGTACTCTATCCTGTGCAAGCTTCTTCATCTCCCAGTACCTACTGCTGCCTACATCCTTCTGAATCTACTTTGTGTATTCATCTCTTGGTCTCCCTCTGAGATTTTTACCCTCCACGCTGCCCTCCAATGCTACATTGGTGATCTCTTGATGCCTCAGAAAATGTCCTACCAACCGATCCCTTCTTCTAGTTAAGTTGTGCCACAAACTCCTCTTCTACCCAACTCTATTCCATACCTCCTCATTAGTTATGTGAGCTACCCATCTAATCTTCAGCATTCTTCTGTAGCACCACATTTATGTATGATAGAATTCCTCTATATCCTTCTCTCCTCCTTCCTCTGGTACATGTAGTCCAGTCGAGATGAGGTACCCTTTTTCAGTCTAAATCGAGCATTAATTATTCTCTCATTTACATATCTGTATGATGTGATGGCCATTTTCCACTTCTTACCCATTAATATTGCAATTCCAGCACTTGCCTTGTTTTGCTGTTCTATGCCACTATGTGTCAGTATGCACTCAGTCCACACTTTGGTAGATTTTAATTATTTCTTAGTTTCCTAGTCACTGCCATATTTATGTTTTCAGCCTTTATTTGTCTTTCTAACTCAAGGTCCCTCATGTTAAATCTCTTGTATTCCACATGGCCACTTTCATTGTAACTCTTCTGCCAGGCCGTTTGTGTTTTCCTGCGACCCGCATGAGTATTTTAATTTTTTACGTAGATATCAGCCCATCGTGTAATCCACAAGCTCAGGGCCGTTTAGAGTTTGCCTCCCTTAGCTGGGTTGCCTTCACGACGACGTATGAGCTCTTTCTACCAACCCAGTAATCCTTCTGATTCGGCCTTTGTGTGCAGTGTTGCTCAGAAAGACGTAGCTGGCGGAAGAGGCTACCCAGGAAATGGATGGGAGCATAACTAAAGATAAGGCGTCTATCGACAGTAGGATAATGAAGTAAATTGGATGTGATCGAGCTATGAAATTTCTCATCTGCTCTGACTCCACAAATTAACTTCAAGACATCCACTTTTTGTACCCTACAGAGCAGTTAGTTAGTACTATCCACGTCATCCTCCTCTTCTTTCAAAAGTTTGGAAGACAGGGCACGAGAGCATTTGGCAACTCTTGGCGATGAAATCGCTTCCAAGCGTCCTGTCGGACGATCCTCCTGTACGCAGCGACTTCGGCATAGACACACTGGGCCATGTTAACTGGGAAGGAGGTAGAAAGGCAGTGTGCGAGTACAAGCAGTGGTAGGTCAAGCTCAGCCATTTGCTCCCGGCGATGAGGGCGTAATGAAGAGCATTACCATCGAGTGTCAAATGAACACAGCAATTTCTGTTCAGTAGCGTGAAACAGCGACTCTGACGTCTTAATCAGATCGTATCCATTATTTCGCTGGTAACGTTCTCTTCATTCCATGCCACAACATACAATGTGTCGCATGAGTAAGAATGTTACCTGGACCTGCTCTTCGCCATAGTTAATACATTTCAATGCCGTAACTCTTTTTTTTTACCTCCACTCTTTTTTTATTAACGGTTAATATACTATTTTATCTGATTTTACTTGTTACTGGGAAACTACATCTCCTACGTTTCTTTATAGATAACTTTAATTTATTACAATAAATGTCATTGATAATTTACAGACTAATAAGTTTCAAACACTTTACATCAATGAACGAAACACTCTGATACTGTGTAGTTAGCAGACAGCTGACATTTCTCCGTATGGAGTCGCAGTGCGAGATAAACTGAAGCTTACCAGTAACCCCTCAATCAAAAGCAGCCTTCCATTAAGGTCCTGGACTTAAATTTACGTGGCCATTCGACTCAAAGCCGTTCTACGTCGCTGTAATTGTAGGGCACTCCATTTATAACTAAGCTCTGACGAAATCCCTGATTCTTTTCGAATCAATACCATCGAAAAAGTTTTACATACGGTAATGGCATTTACTGCTTCTGCACAGGTGCGCAAGCTGGTTTAAAAGTGTATTTACTTCTGACCGACGGAGGTCGATTAAGATGCTGTACTTGCATGCGAAACAATGTCAGTTCAAACGCTCAACCAGCCACCTCGATTTAGATTTTCTGTGGTTTCTCTATGTCGTAAAAGGCAAAGGGCAGGACGGCTCCTTCGAAAAGTAGTTAGTATACTTCTTTCCCCATCCATCTCCATTCCGGGCTTGTGATCCGTCTCTAATGACCTCGTCGTCGACGGAGCATTACATCAAAATGGCGTCAGTGTCGGAGGTGCCTTGCAAGCAGAGAGCTGTTATTGAGTTTCTTTTGGCGGAAAACCAGAGCATCGCAGACATTCATAGTCGCTTGCAGAATGTCTACGGATACGTGGCAGTGAACAAAAGCACGGTGAGTCGTTGGCGTCTATCATCATTGCAACAGGGTCGCGTAAATCTGTCCGGTCCCCCGCGTGTTGTCAGGCCGCACGTAGCTGTGCAATATATGAACATGCGGACACTCTCATTCAATATGATCGACGGTTCAAAATCAAATACCTCGGTGTTCAACTGGACGTCTCTGCTGCTAGTGCTGATACACTCGTCCACCCTTTAGGGTAATCAAAGGCATGCTACTCTAATGAAATTTAAGAAACGACTTCACTGTGTTCATCGCCACAAAAATGCCAACTGATTTCTCCTTCTCTTGACTACATAGCCGGCCGGTGTGGCCGTGCGGTTAAAGGCGCTTCAGTCTGGAACCGCGTGACCGCTACAGTCGCAGGTTCGAATCCTGCCTCTGGCATGGATGTGTGTGATGTCCTTAGGTTAGTTAGGTTTAAGTAGTTCTAAGTTCTAGGGGACTGATGACCACAGAAGTTAAGTCCCATAGTGCTCAGAGCCATTTGAACCATCTTGACTACATAACGCCTCTGCGCAATTGTAAATGTGGAAACGTGTTTTTTTCCTTGTAAATGTGGAAAGGTGTTTTTTCCTTTCTTAGGCAGTATGGCATCGATAACAGCCCTGAAAGCGCTTTTAACAGTATACACTCAAAGATTTGTATGAGAAATCGAAAGCAATTCAGGAAGGGTATTACGCAAGGGGGTTCATTGTCATCATTGGTGTTTATTTTGTCCTTTGCAAAGGAAATGAGGAAAGTAATGGAATATTATCGAGAAAAGAAAGTTAACTGATAATGCAACAGTGGTAGCTGGGTTATCGCCGCGAGACTCTGCGTTCATACAAAAATACGGATGTTTTCCCGTTTTCGAAGTACACTGACAGGCCACTAAGAGCGCTACTGTCGTTCTGTTTCTGTACCGAACAGGAGTCTTCCATCTCTTATAACGTGGTGTTCTGTGGTCAGCTCACTCTGAAGACGGTCGGAAAGCATACGGCCGAAATATTAGAAGGTGAAATAGAATTTATGCGACTGCACGTTCTAGATTGAATGTATCGTTTATAAGTAGTACGCACATGTGGTATGCATCCCGAGCTTACGACCGTGGTTTGATAGATCTGGTAAATTTCCATGAAAGATTGAAACATTTTCGTTGCCCCTCCATGGTGAGTAAGCTGATTATTCCAAGCGTCGTATAAAGAATTTCAACAATGTACAGCGGACAGTTTATTGTTGACAACTATCTGAATTGGTCTGAGTGTCTCTGCGACTGAAAATGGAAAAAATCGAATTTCGTGCTGTTATTAAGCATTTTCATTTGAAGGGTTGGACTGCCGCACAAATCAGAAGGGAATAGTTGAAGTTCACGCGGGCTCTGCTTCAGCACTGAAGACCATTTACTTTTGGGTTAGTGAATTTGAACTCAAGCACCGAAGTTGCTGCAGCTGTATAACTTAAAAAGTCGCCACAAAGTAACTGCTGACGAAATCCATCATATGGTAACGCAAGACCGCCGAATAAAAATTCGTGAGTTGGCTGAGACTATAGCCCCATCAACTGAGCGAATGAGTAATATCCTGCACGGAAAATTGGCTTTAGAGAAGCTGTGTGTGAGGTGGGTGTCGCGATTGCTCACAGTCGACCTACATCACATCAGGCACACAATTTCAACACAATGTCTGGCGATATTTATGCGCTGTCTGCAAGACTTCTTGCACCGATTTATGAGTGTTGATGAACTCTGGAGCCGTCATTGTACCCAGAGACAAAATGGCAGTCAAAACAGTGGACAAAGGTTGGCGGAAGTGCACCAAAGGAGGCAAAGACAATTTGTTAATTAAGGTTTCCGTCAGAATTGCAAGTAATTTTTCGTTAGTGACTGGTTCTGAAAATGTCATTCATTCTCAAACCGTTATCTATATTAGAAGATACACTTTTATTAACAAAACATGAAATGTTAGCATTCTGTTTGCATATATTACAGCATTGTAACAAAGCTTTTGCGTCATAGCCGTATTTGTAATGTTTCACTGCACATAATACGTTTTTGCATGAGATCAATATAACACATATTACTTGCCTGTATTAGGAATCTCGAGAATTTCATAATAACAGTTTACCTTCTAATGTTAGTAATGGTTTGAGAATGAACGATAAGTTCGAAACTACTCCCTAATAAAAATATTTTTTGCAACTCTGACAGAAAATTTTTTAATACATTACATATTGAGTTGCTGATCCGGATACCTACACAATTTTGGAATTACGTAAGGACAATTTTGTCAGCTCGTAAGGTGATGGCCCAAAAACTAGTCCTCATATTTCTTGGAAAAAGATACAATAATCCTCATACATTTCTTGGAAAGTGGCAGTACCGTAACTGTACTCTATTATGCTACATTGTTCCCAATAATGCTTCATTGTTGGATCGTTTGAAACTTATGTTGACTGAAAAAAGATCATGCACCAAAAAGTGCTCTTTCACCAAGATAATGTACCATCCGACACATCAGCTATAACAAGGGCGAAAGTGCATGAACTGGGCTTTGAACAGGTTCCTCACCCACCCCGTTCACCAGACCTAACACCATGAGAATTCTTTGTGTTCCATAACATGAAACACTGGCTTGCCGGGAATAAATTTTTAGCAAATGAGAAAGTGACTGTTGCACTCAAAAAGTATTTTGCATAATTTGAGATAACCTATTTTTCCGGTGGGATGAAAAAGCTGGAGGATCGCTGGACCAAGTGTGTATCTTTCAAAGGAGACTATGTCGAGATGTAAGGTAGCTTCTTTACGAAATATACATTTTTTCCTTACTTTTTAGCAGACTTGTCAAACCACCCACTAACTTCATTGCGTTGGAGTTTTGTGCCCGCAGTGCAGCTCAGCACCCTGGGTCAGGCAGGCAGAGAGATCCGTTACATGTTTAGCAGCCTCCTGAAATCCGCAAGGCCCAGCACGCGTTCTTCCACACTGCGATGCCGTGGCCCCCGAGGGCCATTAAAGAATCAGGCTGCCCTGAATTCTGCCATCGCCGACGTTGGCTGCCCTGCGTGCCACAAGACGACCCGAGAAAGCCTTCCAGTCACCACACGTCATACGAGCTCTCGTTTACCTCCACAGAATAACAGCTAGGTTACTTCCGTTGTCTGCACAGGTAACTTTGGCGAGTGTAGATTGATAAGACTAAGGCAAGAAAGGAACATATTTTATTAAAAAAAATATTTCTCAGTTAATGTTGTTGTTATGGTCTTCAGTCCTGAGACTGGTTTGATGCAGATCTCCATGCTACCCTATCCTGTGCAAGCTTCTTCATCTCCCAGTACTTACTGCAACCTACATCCTTCTGAATCTGCTTAGTGTATTCATCTCTTGGTCTTCCTCTACGATTTTTACCCTCCACGCTGCCCTCCAATGCTAAATTTGTGATCCCATAATGCTTCGGAATACACTCCTGGAAATTGAAATAAGAACACCGTGAATTCATTGTCCCAGGAAGGGGAAACTTTATTGACACATTCCTGGGGTCAGATACATCACATGATCACACTGACAGAACCACAGGCACATAGACACAGGCAACAGAGCATGCACAATGTCGGCACTAGTACAGTGTATATCCACCTTTCGCAGCAATGCAGGCTGCTATTCTCCCATGGAGACGATCGTAGAGATGCTGGATGTAGTCCTGTGGAACGGCTTGCCATGCCATTTCCACCTGGCGCCTCAGTTGGACCAGCGTTCGTGCTGGACGTGCAGACCGCGTGAAACGACGCTTCATCCAGTCCCAAACATGCTCAATGGGGGACAGATCCGGAGATCTTGCTGGCCAGGGTAGTTGACTTACACCTTCTAGAGCACGTTGGGTGACACGGGATACATGCGGACGTGCATTGTCCTGTTGGAACAGCAAGTTCCCTTGCCGGTCTAGGAATGGCAGAACGATGGGTTCGATGACGGTTTGAATGTACCGTGCACTATTCAGTGTCCCCTCGACGATCACCAGTGGTGTACGGCCAGTGTAGGAGATCGCTCCCCACACCATGATGCCGGGTGTTGGCCCTGTGTGCCTCGGTCGTATGCAGTCCTGATTGTGGCGCTCACCTGCACGGCGCCAAACACGCATACGACCATCATTGGCACCAAAGCAGAAGCGACTCTCATCGCTGAAGACGACACGTCTCCATTCGTCCCTCCATTCACGCCTGTCGCGACACCACTGGAGGCGGGCTGCACGATGTTGGGGCGTGAGCGGAAGACGGCCTAACGGTGTGCGGGACCGTAGCCCAGCTTCATGGAGACGGTTGCGAATGGTCCTCGCCGATACCCCAGGGGCAACAGTGTCCCTAATTTGCTGGGAAGTGGCGGTGCGGTCCCCTACGGCACTGCGTAGGATCCTACGGTCTTGGCGTGCATCCGTGCGTCGCTGCGGTCCGGTCCCAGGTCGACGGGCACGTGCACCTTCCGCCGACCACTGGCGACAACATCGATGTACTGTGGAGACCTCACGCCCCACGTGTTGAGCAATTCGGTGGTACGTCCACCCGGCCTCCCGCATGCCCACTATACGCCCTCGCTCAAAGTCCGTCAACTGCACATACGGTTCACGTCCACGCTGTCGCGGCATGCTACCAGTGTTAAAGACTGCGATGGAGCTCCGCATGCCACGGCAAACTGGCTGACACTGACGGCGGCGGTGCACAAATGCTGCGCAGCTAGCGCCATTCGACGGCCAACACCGCGGTTCCTGGTGTGTCCGCTGTGCCGTGCGTGTGATCATTGCTTGTACAGCCCTCTCGCAGTGTCCGGAGCAAGTATGGTGGGTCTGACACACCGGTGTCAATGTGTTCTTTTTTCCATTTCCAGGAGTGTATGTCCTACCAACCGGTCCCTTCTTCTTGTGAAGCTGTGCCACAAACTCCTCTTCACCCAAATTCTATTCAATACCTCCTCATTACTTATGTGATTTACCAATCTAATCTTCGGCATTCTTCTGTAGCATCACATTTCGAAAGCTTTTATTCTCTTCTTGTCCAAACTATTTACCGTCCATGTTTCACTTCCATACGTGGCTACACTCCATACAAATACTTTCAGAAACGACTTCCTGACACTTAAATCTATATTCGATGTTATCAAATTTCTCTTCTTCAGAAACGCTTTCCTTGCCATTGCCAGTCTACATTTCATATCTTCTCTACTTCGACCACCATCAGTTATTTTGCTCCCCAAATAGCAAAACTCTTTTACTACTTTAAGTGTCTCATTTCCTAATCTAATTCCCTCAGCATCACCCGCCTTAATTCGACTACATTATAGAAAATGGAAAGTAACCGGCCTACATTTCCCTCTATTCACTTTTGCTTTATTCTATGTCGCACATCCATTTAAAGTTGCTATCGAAGCATATATTTTGAGTAAGTTCTTCTTCAGTTCTGTGTAAATATTACATATGAGTAGAACTCTTTTGTTGAAAGCGAGACTCTTTTCACCGCATCAACAATATATCAACCACAGCTTCGCTTGGTTCGCTGATTGGTTAACAGCACAAGGCAAGCAATAGTTTGTCTGGAATCATAACCACTGGACAACAAAACACACTGAAGTTGTTGCAGCTGGTGTATTTTAGTAGGAATCACTGTAGAGACGTGGGACTGAAAGACTGAGATAAATATTTTTATAACACGTGCTGATTTGGATGGTGAAAATGTTCACGGGATGTTACTGCGCGCAGTTCTATATGTTGATGCTGGTATAAGGCAGATTGTAATATTCAGAGTCAGGTAACTTATTTTGATGGAATACATCAAAAACCAGTGCCTTGTTAACGGGGAAATACGTGTGAGTGACTAATACAACAGCTCTGACTATAACAGCTAACTGTTCACACTAATAAATACTCAGATTACGCACTATGGTGAGACTAGTGAGACTAATTACAGTTAAAATACTCTTATCAGTTACTTGTAATGAATTCGAATCATTCAGTTCTCAAAACTCTCATTTAATTGACTCATTTCATCAACCTTCTGTTTACAACAACTGGTATCAGGAAACTGCTAAAGTAAGATATATTAGTAACGATTCTAAATATTGTTTATTCTGTTGCAGTAATAACCAACCACCACGTGTACACTGTACATTTTGTACAGTGCAGACATTTATGTCAAACGTTAACTTACTGTGCTACCTTTCCCATTATTTCTACTTCATGGTGCTTGATGTGTAGGCTGATTATGTGTGTGAGTTTGTCTATCAGCAGGCAGTGTTCTCGAAAGTAGTGTCTCCTCTCTATGATTTTCCCTCTAATCCTAAGTATTAGTCACTGGAGTGAGGGCTTCAGTGCAAGTAGCGACTTGTTTGTCCTTCCTTCCTCCACTGTTTTTCACTATACCGTCCATTCCAGAAACGTAGGAGGCTGAATACAATATACGAGGGTCACTCCAAAAGAAATGCACACTTTTTTTTAAATCTATCTTCTACATATTTGAAAAAGTTTTACAGTGTGTAGGTACATCCTTTACGAACAATATTTTCATTTCTTCACATAATTTCCATCCCTCTCAACTGCCTTAAGCCATCTTGGAACCAGCGCCTGTATACCCGCACGGTAAAATTCTGGACCAACCTGTTGGAGCCACTGTTTGGAAGCGTACACAAGGGAGTCATCATCTTCAAACCTTGTTCCAAAAAGAGGGTCTTTCAGTTTACCAAAGAGATGACAGTCACATGGAGCCAGTTCAGGATTGTAAGGCTGGTGTGTTCAGTGTTATCCATCCGAGTTTCGTGATCGCTTCAATGGTTTTTTGACTGACTTGTGGCAGTGCATTGTCCTGCAACAGCAAAACATTCTGCTTTTGCCGATGCGGTCGAACACGACTCAGTCGAGCTTGAAGTTTCTTCAGTGTCGTCACATAAGCACCAGAATTTACAGTGGTTCCACTTGGCATGATGTCCAAAAGCAAGAGTCCTTCGGAATCGAAAAACACCGTAGCCATAACTTTTCCAGCAGAAGGTGTGGTTTGAATTTTCTTTTTCTTGGGTGAATTTGCATGATGCCATTCCATTGACTGCCTCTTCGTCTCTGGCGAAAAATGATGGAGCCATGTTTCATCACCTGTCACAATTCTTCCAAGAAATTCATCTCCACCATTCTCGTACTGTTCCAGAAGTTCGCTGCATACCGTTTTCCTTGTTTCATTGTGAGCCACTGTCAACATCCTGGGAACCCACCTGGTACAAACCTTTTTTAACACTAACACTTTCAGTATTCTGCAAACACTTCCTTCCCCTATTCCAATGTAGCGTGACAATTCGTTCACTGTGATGCGTCTGTCAGCAGTCATAAATTCGATAACTCTCTGCACATTGTCTGGAGTGTGTGCAGTACGAGGCCTGCTGCTGCGAGGACAATCCTCAATACTGCCGTGCCCGCTTTCATCACGTAAGCTGCTTGCCCACCGAAAACTGTACTGCGATCGACAGCAGCATCTCCATACACCTTTTTCCACCTCTTGTGGATGTTTCCCACTGCCTCGTTTTCACAGCACAGGAGTTCTATGACAGCACTTTGGTTCTGACGAACGTCAAGTGTAGCAGCCATCGTGAAGACATGCTGTGACGGCGCCACTCACGGGAACAGGTTGAACTAAGTTTGAAAACAAGCGGAAAGAATGTATTTACACACTGTAAAACATTCACACATGCCGAATGAAAACTGCATTTTTACAAAAATAGTGTGCATTTCTTTTGGAGTGACCCTCGTATTAGCATAAGATACTTATTATAGAGTGGCATTTCAAGTATCTGCTACACTTGATCCCTGTCGTTTCTGACCAGCGCTTCACAGTCAGACTCTTTCGTAGTTAGGAACGAGCAACATAAGCGGTAGCATTGGAAATAATACCTCCCCCCTCCCCACCCCTACACCTGCTCATTCTGATACCTCCCGTACTTCGACCATTTGGTAGCATTACGCCTCCTAGATAGCACAATTATTTCGCTATGTCGTCTGTGATTCATATCATTGGTATATGTTCCGTTTATACTTTTACTAGCTGAATTCCTGGCGTTTATTCCAGTATTCTATTAGTCCATTTCCTCCTTTCTCCTCTCTCTAGTCATCTCCTCCTTCACCTTCTCTGTGTCCAACTCCTCCAGCCCCACTCTCTGTCCATTTCTTCCTTTCCCCTCACTCTGTCTATTTGTTCCTCCTCCCTATGTCCACCTGCTCCTTTCCCCTCTCTCCATCCCCTCCTTCACCCTCGCTTTGTTCATCTCTTCTTCCTCCTCCTCTCTGTTCATGCCCTCCTCTTTCCTTTCTCTGTCCATCTCCTCTTCTCCCTCTCCTCCTCTTTTAATCCATCTTCTCCTCCCCCTATCTGTGCCCATCTCCTGTCTCCACGCTGTCAGTCCATCTCCTCCACACCCCTTCCCTCTCTACGCTATCACGTTCACCCCAATAAAACGCTACTGATTCTTACCCTCGCAGTATTTCTTCCCAGATTGTAACTAATATGTGTATCAGGTTTTGTTGAAATCGTTCCAGGGGTTTATGATGAGCTATTTCCCATGATCTTGCCTATGTATGCAGAAGTCAAATATATTCCACACACATCTGACATATTTCACACGTTTTGGACGAATATTTCACCTTTTCTCTAGTGAATTTCGCCTGCAGTTTCATTTTCATGCAGCTCGAGGTTTATTTCATCGTATCTCCTAAAATATGTGCTGTATAATAATACAATTTTGCAGTTATAGGTACATCCAGTGGTATATGTGACCATTATCTGTAAAATGTGTTGTGAACAGATATGGTTAGTAAATAAGTAATAAATTAAAACGTTGTAAGTAATGGCACAGTTTTTCACGCATTTCAGTATTTGACTTCATATCTTCTGAATTATGTGCCATGCAATGATGTAGTTTTGAAGGTACATTCAGCGAGATATTTGGATACTGTTTGCAAACAGTGTTGCGAATAGAATTAGAAGCAACGGAGTAATAAATTAAAACGTCTTCTGTAATGCGGCAGTTTCTCATGCATCTCGTTCTGTATGACACCTTATCTCTCGAAATATGTGTCGTACAATGATAAAATTTTTCCAGCACATTCACTGGTATATGTGAATACAGTTGGGAGGAAGGAAGTAATAAATCACATCGTCATATTTCATGCGGCGGTTTTCCTGCGTGAACATCGAAATCGTGGTAATCGACGTACTTTTTCCTTATATCTTTTTGGGAGGGGGGACGTGGGTTGGTCAGTGAGAAAAAAATTCTTAAAGGTTTGAAATTGTGTGTAAAGATTGTTGCAAGGCTCTAAGTGCTCTTACCGTCAAATACTGGCTCATTAAAGTAAAGGTATTAGAGCGCCGTGGATTATACTGCACTTTCAACCCCATCCCCACACTTTTGAGAGGTTGGTGGTTTTTAAAAAATGGTTCAAATGGCTCTGAGCACTATGGGACTTAACATCTGAGGTCATCAGTCCACTAGAACTTAGAACTACTTAAACCTAACTAACCTAATGACATCACACACATCCATGCCCGTGGCAGGATTCGAACCTGCGACCGTAGCGGTCGCGCGGTTCCAGACTGAAGCGCCTAGAACCGCTCGGCCACTCCGGCCGGTGGTGGTTTTTATCGCAACAATTATGATGTACTCCAAGTTGGGTTGAAATCGGCCCAGTGCTTTTGGAGATGTGGAACACAAATAAATGCAAGCATATTTATATACATCCATTTGTATAATATGCATGGATTCCTCTTCCGCAATTCTTCCGAGCGAAGTGGCACAGTATTTAGCACACTGCACTCGCATTCGGGAGGACGGTTCAAATCACGATCCGGCCACTCAGGTTTAGGTTTTCCGTGGTTTTGCTAAATCACTCCAGAGAAATGCTGGGATGGTCCCTTTTAATAGGACACAGCCGACTTCCTTCCACGGCCTTTCGCAATCCGAGCTTCTGCTCCATCTCTAATAACTGTGGTGTCGCCCGGACGTTAAACTCAAGTCTTCCTTCCTGCCTTCCTTGTGCAGATTCTCTTTCTTTCTTGTCATTGCCTTCTCTACAGGGGCAACGGCCTTGCCGCAGTGGATTCACGGGTTCCCGTCAGATCACCGAATTAAGCGCTGTCGGGCGTGGCCGACATTTGGATGGGTGACCATCCGGGCTGTCATGCGCTGTTGCCATTTTTCTGGGTGCACTCAGCCTCGTGATGCCAATTGAGGAGCTACTCGACCGAATAGTAGCGGCTCCGGTCAAAGAAAACCATCATAACGACCGGGAGAGTGGTGTGCTGACCACACGCCCCTCATATCCGCATCCTCAGCTGAGGATGACACGGCGGTCTGATGGTCCCGATGGGCCACTCGTGGCCTGAAGACGGAGTGCTTCTCTACAGCCTAGGCAGTACTGGCTGCAGAGTTGCGTATGCAAGTGGCTGCGGTATGGGTTATCAGGTACCAACGCGAGTGAAGTACTTCGGCGATAGGGGCGTAGATGCCTGTCTTGGCGGTAATCTGAGGGCAGCGCCGTTGCTAATGCAAGTCACCTCCTCAGTTTGGTGACGTAAGACCAGTCCAGGCGGCAGCCACGTACCGGCGGCACTCTGTGACGTGGGCGGTAAGTGCGCGGGCTCCACTCAAGCCCAGAGAGACTGACTGAAACGTCAGATGGTGGCACCCACTAAGCGGTGTCACCTCAACGCAGTTATAAGCCCGGAATGATCAGGGCTAGTAGATCAGTGGTTCCTAGACCAGTGGCTGCGCCTAATTGGTGACTTTGCTCGATGAAACTGGAGCAGTTTAGCCACACATTCGGTGGATCACTGGTGTAGGTACTGTGCCAACGGACTGATGCTACCGGCTGAGCAGGGAGCGTTGAAGCTCTCTTCATCTCCGTTTTATGACAGCTGGTAACCTGTGAAACACTCGGCTAAGAAATGCTGCGTCGTGCTGCGCCTTCAACTGTTTGTAGCAGAACACCACATTACAGGGTGCTGCAAAAGCACTCAGCAGCATACTTATCTTCGTTGCTGGCCCACATGTCTCTTCTCTGGCTGTGAAAGTTTGCCTGCCTCTCAGGCCGCAACAGTTGTGCTAATCTACATTGCTGATTTAGAACATTCTCAACACTAATTTATCTTTCTTTTATTAGTTGGTTGGTTGGTTGTTTTTGGGGAAGGAGACCAGACAGCGTGGTCATTGGTCTCATCGGATTAGGGAAGGATGGGGAAGGAAGTCGGCCGTGCCCTTTCAGAGGAACCATCCCGGCATTTGCCTGAAGTGACTTAGGGAAATCACGGAAAACCTAAATCAGGATGGCCGGACGCGGGATTGAACCGTCGTCCTCCCGAATGCGAGTCCAGTGTCTAACCACTGCGCCACCTCGCTCGGGTTTTATTAGTCCACCTTTTTTATACAGTGCTTTACTTGGTTGTTCTCACCGTACGTTTACTTCCCAGGATTTCTAAAATATCATACACTGCCAGAAAACATGCAGCACCCCACAAGGAAAATGGAATCTGGTGGAAGTCAAGGGAAGGTAGTGTTCGGCTACGACAGTGGACGCGTCCGTAATCAGTTACTATTGGTTGGTTAAAAAAAATGGTTCAAATGGCTCTGAGCAGTATGGGACTTAACTTCTGAGGTCATCAGTCCCCTAGAACTTAGAACTACTTAAACTAGGACATCACACACATCCATGCCCAAGGCAGGATTCGAAACTGCGACCGTAGCGGTCGCGCGGTTCCAGACTGTAGCGCCTAGAACCGCTCGACCACTCCGGCCGGCTACTATTGGTTGCCTTTTACAATTACGCACCAGTAATTCCACACTCAACAATAAATAAAAAATACCACACGTTATTACTGAAGGAATAAGCAACAGTGGATATAATAGTTTTTCAGTGAGTTACAATTTAGCGAATCACCCTTAAATACAGATACAACAGAAATGTTTTAAAAGCAAGCCACTGTGATCTGGGCAGAAGGCCTTACACGCCAGGAATGGCAATAAATTGAGAATTGTTTAAAACTCGCTACAACTTACAAATTACAGGTATTGATATATTAAAGGCAAGGCACCACAAACACAGCAGACGGCATCAGGTGCCAGGAATGGCAGTACATAAAGTTTTAAGGCTTACTGCTAAAATAAAAATACCAAATTAAAATTTTAAGCCAAATGACCACAATCACGGCTGAAAGCCTTACACGCCAGGAACGGCAATAATATAAAAATTTTTTGAAACCTGCTGTAAAACAGCAAATACAATAGTAAAAGTTAGTTAAAAAAACAAGCAACTGATCCAGACAGTGTTCCAGGAATCGACCTCTGCGAATGTCCGGCAACAAACACTTTCACGAGTGATGAGATAGGCAGCCAAGAGTTGCATTCACTTCACAAGATGGTAACTCAGACTAGTGGCAGTCTAACGAATGACTAATGATAGTCTTGCTGAAGCTACCTGACGCCCGATAAACCAAATGCAACGATGGAACAATACGCCAATGCCGAAACCGGTGGTCTGCACTACGTCTAGAATACTGTGTTTAGAGAAAGGAAGCACTACCACCAGAGTAGAAGAATCACCAATCGGCCTACAATCAAGAAAGCTGTCAAAACTACACGACTTAGCGGACAGAAACGACAAGGCGAGGAAACGTACACTGCTGTAACATACACTAACCCCCAGGGCAGGTAACTGGGGCGTTATTGACCACCAGCCAAGAAAAATTACGGCTGGCTGAACTTAACAAATTGTAACAAGTTTAACACAGTAAATAGCAATAAGAAGTCGAGGAAAGCTAATCAGATCCGCCTTCCCCAAGCACTCCACTCGCTGCTCTTCACCTCGGCGACACCACGAGCAGCAACATGAACACAAGTCACTGGAGAATCGCGAGATGTCACAATGGTGGAGGTTTCTCTACTTGGATCGAAATGTACTCATCTTAAAGCCTGCAGGATCTGGTTTACGACGAGGTAGTGCCCTCTCGTGACCACAGGCCTTCCAGCCGGCAGTCCATTTGTGCCGCCAGCAGTCCAGGCGTATTTTCACGCTGCGCGGACCTGGCTCCTCCTGAGTCCCCAATCGAACTGGCACACTGACACGACCCAGAAAGACAACGACGTCGCCACAAAGACAGGGTAACAGTTACCACACATCGATAAGCGCCGCTGCTGCCACTAGCGGACAGGCAACCGCTTGCAAAACCGAGTGGCGCCACACAACACGTGATGAAGACAAACAACACAACCATGCCAACTAAACGATACCGTCTGGCCTCCAACAGAGGGCGGGAACCTACATAACAAATTTAGACGAAATAAAAAACACATGTCACAGTGAAGAGTGCCCATACTGTTGCATCAGTATTGAATGCAGCACCTCTTGCGGAAATACAGGCGTGTTTCTCGCAGGCAGACGATCATAAATGTACCGAATGTCATCTTGCTATAGACTCTCCCAGGTCTATTGCACCTTTTGTTGCCATTCGGTAATAGTTCTTGTAGGCCCTGGAGAACAAATTCTCATTTCATCAACTTCTATACGTGTTCAACTGGCGAGAGATCTCGTTATCTTGCTGGTCAGCTTGTACACCACGCAGAACACGCTGCGTGGCGGCAGCCGTATGTGAACGTGCGTTGTCCTGCTGGAAAAGCGCATCACCATCCTGTCCAGGCAATGGCCGTAGTGAGGTTTACACTCTTTCCAACGTAGCGTGCACTGGTTACTTTACTCTGCAGAAATACCAAATGTGACTGCAAGGTTTAACTGATGGACCTCCACAGCATGAAGCCTGAGATGGGACCCATGTTACGTGGACGAAAGCACTCTAAAATGGACATTTAACCAGGTCTACAGCGTACATGTGTACGCCAATCACTCGCGTACGGACTGAGCCTACTCTCATCACTGAAGGCAACAGAGCGCCATTCCTCTCTCCAGTCGACTCCATCACGGCACCAGAGGGTTCGCGCTTGCCATTGTCGTGGTGTCAGTGATACTCAGGCCGATTCACCTTAATCCTGCTGCCAGCAGACTGCTCCCAATGATCCTTGATGACACAGCACGTGCAACACATGCTCGGATTTCATCCCTGCAAGATGTTCGGACAACCATCGCTGCTCGCTCAGTGTGTCAATCATGACGTGCATCTCTACTAAGCTGTCATCCGGAATCTGGTTTACGGGTGTGGGAATGTTATCGAGACCGTTATTCAATGACACACCATTGTGCCCGAAATGAGCAGCAATCTGTCTGTATGTCCACCTAGCTTCCCGCACACCCACAATGCGACCCCGCTCAAATGACTGAAACTATTCAACACAGAATGGACGTTGCAAGCACCGTTCACCCCTAAAATCAGCACGGTTACTACCTGAAGAGTCAAAACAGAGCGTGCACAGAAAGGCCTCCTGAGCCTTATCTGATCGCCGATTACCGTGACAAATGAATCACTAAACTAAAACACTTCAGTATGCACATATTAAACAGTGGTGCCACCGAACATAGCGCTTGAGGGCGTTGCATTTTTTTCCGGCATTGTACTACCTTACGATGTTCAACATATTCTTGTAAATACTGAAATTCCACGAAATTATCGTGTATATCGTACTGGTTTACGGCTAGGCGCAAAATCAAATTTATTTTTCAGAGAAGACTGCATCAATAATTGTTTATTTACGACTAGTTTCAACATAGAGCGTTACCAAGGCTACATAATATTGTAAATGAAGCAGAAAATGACATTGCGTTAGTATTAGACATATAAATAAGACAGAGTCGTCTGTATTGAGCATCATGTTGCTAAAAATATTTTAATCGATTGATATCAGTTGTACCGAAGTATTTGCAGAACCATCATGCTGAATACAGGTGACCCTTAATCTCGCTTGTATGTCTGCTGTCAAAGTACTGCCCTTCCAGAATATATTTACAGTATCATGGCGACTTGATGGTAATCTATAACTCAAATTAATTGTAAATATTAAAATTATTCGTATAGCAGCTTTTAGCGGTTGGAAGATGTCAGTCTTGAATCATTTGAGAGTTGAAGAATACTGCAACCACAAAACACCATTAATCTATTAATTTGAGAGAACATATTGGTCCAGTCACGCTTGTAATGTAACAGCCTTAATATCTGATCACTTTAAAACTGACGCATTTTGGGTGATTCAGATTCCATCTTCGAAATCACACCATCACAAGAATGAGCTTACCTAACAGAATAAAAGCTACAATGTCTGTTCATAGATAAATAAATTTTACAGTAATTCGTCTGTTAAGGTTTTTTTTTTTCAGTCCTATCGGCTGCCATCACCATCTTGAAGATTCAGTGTGTTGAACTGTGAAGCATCCTTCGTTAACACCATGTATCATTTGAGTTGTTGCGAAGGCTTCCAGTAGCTTATTTCCTGCTCGTTCAGCACAACGGAATAAACGCGTATAAAACACACACACACACACACACACACACACACATTCGTTGTAACCGAGCCATCTCTAGATTTTATTGCGAAGCAACTACCCACCGTATACAAACATACGAAACTAGAAGATTATCTGCAACGCGACATATCGATATATGTAACTGCCATTTCTGTCAGCCCATAATTTCAACGTATCACGCTTTTGAACTTGCTACTGACCAGGGACGTTGCAAGGCTTAACATATTGTATGGTGGCAATGAGGATAATGATCGACAAGGCAATTGGCAAGGAAAGTCAACGAAGAGTATCTAGTGTGGTTTTTTTTATTAGTAGCTTTTACTCGATGAGGTATTGTGCTTCTTGTGATACTAAAGATGGGAGCTTCTTCTTCGGAAACGCGTCTATGAGTTTGCTGCTAAAATATTGTCCGCAGTTACTACTGGAACCTCGCTCTCACCTGGCTTAATGTATGCTCCCATTAACTTGGGAGTTGGTTTAAACACCACAGTGTGGTACTAGATAAGGTCCTATTGTAGGTGTTATGCTCTTGTCTTTCGCTGACAGTTTAGTTGACTAACCCAGCCAGTTAGATTATAATTAGTAGCAGAGGCGAAAGAAGCGAGAAGTGGTGGAAAATGTCCTATACCCACGGATATGGAACCCGAGACTTACTCAAGGAGCCTCCGGGCAAAATCTCAGCAGATCAAAATATCCACGGGTGTACTGCCGGTCTACAGTGTCCAACGGGCACAATATTTCGGCGATCATACATGTCGCCATCATCAGGTGAACTGACGGACTGAGCTCCTGTGAACGTGCCGGCACGGAGATCCGTACGCTATGGCTGCTCAGGAGGAACTGGGTTCGATCGCGGCGGCGGCCGATTTAAATACCCTCCGCCCGCGGCGCGCTCACTCCTCCGTCCGCGCCCCGCGCCACGGTCGCGGGGTGGAACAGATTGCGACGGCGTCTGAGGTGACGTCAGTGTGGTGGCTCTGTCCGCCGTGGTCTTCACAACTATACGTTTGCTCGATTTACTCTTGATTAACCCAATCGCTGGTTCCCAAGCCTTGCTAAGATTATAGCCACAGTCACGGTTTATGAGGTCGTCATTGGTGCGAATTTCGATGGCCTCTCTAACAACGCTGTCCCAGTATCTCGAGGATTCTGGTACAGACGCCGGGAGAAACTCAAGAATCATATCTCAGCCTACTTTACAGTTAATCGAATCCAATTAATCTTCGCCCTGTACATCATCCCATTTTGGTCCTCATTTCTATGTTATTGCAGCGGGCAACTTGCAAACACAATATGTAAGAATGGTCATCCGCTTTTTCTTACCTTTGTCCGCAAGTGTCCTCTTTTCAACTCCGCTGATTATTACGAAACTTCCTGCAGATAATAACTATGTAGAGGACCGAAACTCGAACTCAGGACATTTGCCTTTCGCAGTCAAGTGCTCTACCGAGTGAGCTACCCAATAACGACTCCGATCCGTTCTCAGAGCTTTACGGTCCCGAGTTCAAGTCTCTGTCGGGCACATACAGGGTGGCGCACGAAATTTGTTACCATCTTGTTTTTGAATATAAACTTTATTGTCAATACAATCTGAAAGGTACATATACTACAATGAAGAGCCGTCCATGGGGATTTGTTCTAACTCAGCACATGCTCAATATGTCAACCATTTCGTTTCCTAACTTCCTTCAAACGAACACTGAAGTTAGTGATTACCCTACGGCACATGTCTTCCGTAGTTTCACTGCAAGCTTGAAGAATAAGTCCTCTGAGCTCCATTAAATTTCACAGCTTCTTGCTACTGCCTTGCCCTTCAACACGCAGTGGTTCATGCAAGATGGAGCAAGGCCACATACTGCAAACACTGTGTTGGAGTTTTTACTCGAGCATTTCGACATGCGGATCATTTCACTCAGGTTTCCAGGTCGCTTCAGTGACGGACAAAATTGGTCCCCCAATAAGTCCAGACCTCAATCCATGTGACTTTTTTTCTTTGGGGGTAACTAAAGGAAAAAATTTTCCCCAAACGTCCACGTGATTTAATGGAGCTCAGAAGACTTATTCTTCATGCATGCAGAGAAATTACGGAAGACATGTGCCGTAGGGTAATCACTAACTTCAGTGTTCGTTTGAAGGAAGTTAGGAAACGAAATGGTGGACATATCGAGCATGTGTTGAGTTAGAATAAATCTCCATGGACGGCTCTTCATTGTAGTATATGCTCCTTTCAGATTGTATTGACAATAAAGTTTATATTCAAAAACAAAATGGTAACACATTTCGTGCGCCACCCTGTAGTTTTAATCTGCCAGGAAGTTTCATATCAGCGCACACTCCGCTGCAGAGTGAAAATTTCATTTTATTGACAATTGTTTTCTGCTACGTTATCAACCGTGAGGACGCTGTACAGATTCAGCGATCTCTTCGGCTGGCTGACAGTCGAGTAACCGTGTGGGAGGCTGGCGCGCCGCGAGGTCTGGCGAATCCGCGGGGAGGCTGTGTACGTCAGTCGCAGCCGTTGTGTAACAAGTGACAGACGCCTATCCGCGCAACAGGAGCTGCGTATTGACGCGGTCCTACCGTCAACCGAGTCCAGCCTAAGCTCCTCATTAAGGACGGAGCTTATGCGACCCACACGCGCAGATCTCACTGAAGCGTACGCCAAGCGATCCTAATCAAGGCGAGCTCACGCGATCCCTTTGCAGAACTACAGTTGAGGGGGCTGCTGCGTGTGTTCCCCGTGACCTTTTGGGTGAGGTGGGCTGAAGCGGCATTCGGCACCTTAAGTGAGCTGCCTTTAAGGTCCCAAAGTGCAGGAATGACGTCAGGTACAGTCAGGTAACACCGTGATACGTCGAGGTACTCAACAGGTTCATTAACCGGGAAACAGCACAGGTCACACAGACGTATGGAAAAGAAAGTAGAACCATTCCACAAAACTACCACCCCATTTCATACACCTCTATTTAGCAAAACACTATAACATATTGTAAGCTCCCCACTACGTGATTCTGCATGAAATTTTGCGCAAATTTACCTCCCACACTATAAAAAAATCTACCTATCACCAAAATTATGTACCCACTAACTGTTATCCAACCCGAACTCGTACGCTAACCTCTGACCAAACAGGCGTGATTTGAAATGAAATGTAACTGCTCTGAATACACCTCATCTTTATATTAAACGCGCAACTGAAGTAAAATAATTATCTGGTCCTTATCAAAATTTCCACTTGCCTCGCGTCTTGACAACATTATTTCAGATTTCTCAAAATCACAACAGCAAGCAGGCAGCGTCTAAGCTAAATTTCTATTTCTAAATAAATTATGGAACGATTTTAGAATGAAGTACACTACTGGCCATTAAAATATCTACACCACGAAGATGACGTGCGACAGACGCGAAATTTAACTGACAGGAAGAAGATGCTGTGATATGCAAATTATTAGCTTTTCAGAGCATTCACACAAGGTTGGCACCGGTGGCGACACCTACAATGTGCTGGCATGAGGAAAGTTTCCAACCGATTTCTCATACACAAACAGCAGTTGACCGGAGTTGCGTGCTAAAACGTTGCTGTGATGCCTCGTGTAAGGAGGAGAAATGCGTACCATCACGTTTCCGACTCTGATAAAGGTCGGATTGTAGCCCATCGCAATTGCGGTTTATCATATCGCGACAATGCTGCTCGCGTTGGTTGAGATCCAATGACTGTTAGCAGAATATGGAATCTGTGGGTGCAGGAGGGTAATACGGGACGCCGTGCTGTATCCCAACGGCCTCGTATTACTACCATTCGAGATGACAGGCATCTTATCCGCATGGCTGTAAAGGATCGTGCAGCCACGTCTCGATCCCTGAGTCAACAGTTGGGGACGTTTGCAAGTCAACAACCATCTGCACGAACAGTTCGACGACGTTTGCAGCAGCTTGGACTATCAGCTCGGAGACCATGGTTGCGATTACCATTGACGCTGCATCACAGACAGGAGCGTCTGCGATGGCGTACTCAACGACGAACCTGGGTGCACGAATGGAAAAATTTCATTTTTTCGGATGAATTCAGGTTCTGTTTACAGCATCATGATGGTCGCATCCGTATTTGGCGACATCGCGGTCAACGCACATTAGAAGCGTGTATTCGTCATCGCCATACTGGCGTATCACCCGGTGTAATGGTCTGGGGTGCCATTGGTTACACGTCTCGGTCACCTCTTGTTCGCATTGACTGCACTTTGAACAGTGGATGTTACATTTCAAATGTGTTACGACCCGTGGCTCTACCCTTCATTCGATCCCTGAGAAACTCTACGTTTCAGCAGGTTGATGCAAGACCGCATGTTGTAGGTCTTGTACGGGCCTTTCTGGATACAGAAAATGTTCGACTGCTGCCCTGGACAGAACATTCTCCAGATCCCTCACCAATTAAAAACGTCTGGTCAATGGTGGCCGAGCAAGTAGCCTCTCACAATACGCTAGTCACTACTCTTGATGATCTGTGGTATCGTGTTGAAGCTGCATGGGCAGCTGTACCTGTACACGCCATCCAAGCTCTGTTTGACTCAATGCCTAGGCGTATCAAGGCCTTTATTACGGCTATGTGTGGTTATTCTGGGTACTGATTTCTGAGGATCTATGCACCCAAATTGCGTGGAAATGTAATCACACGTCAGTTCTAGTATAATATATTTGTCCAATGAATACCCGTTTATCATCTGCATTTCTTCTTGGTGTAGCAATTTTAATGGCCAGTAGCGTACGCATTCAAAAAAGACAGAGTGAAGTTTCGCGTGATCTCCACACGTTACACTTGTCTGCACAAAACTATGCTTAACAAAGTGAGCAACGATCTAAAAACGATACAATGTCAACAAAGAATTTCTATAAAAACCAAACAGCTTAATTAGTTGATATCTTAATGCATGACTCAGGGAAGTGGGGTGGATTTCTCTCGGTTCTGAGCAAGTTAACTATCCGACAGTAATAATTCCGAAAAACTAACTGCGCTGTGCTGCACTCCTACCTCAAACTTCTTCTCTTCAGAACAATAGCATTATTTAAAATTTATATAGTTTTCGCCCTACAATGGACACATCATATTCATCCTTTCTGTCGTTTACAACAAATCTTTCTTCATCTAACAGATACAATCGGAAGTTACAGCGCACTCCTGAATACGGCCATCACCTACCACGCTTCAACTAAGAATGTATCAGACTGTGCAGAGGTAAAGACTGTATCAGAACGAGACCAAAGATTGTTTAAGAGTAACAGGACTTGCTCTCTCTATCTCTCTCTGACGTGCACATCGATAACTTACAAAAACCAAAACGATATGCCCACCTTACAGTGTTAGAGTTCAAACATTAACCACTACTCGACAAGAACCTAAACTCCTTGCAAAGCAGCACAGGTTTGAAAAACAATCATACAAATCCCAAATCGCACATCTCTCACGTGGTATCTCTAAAGTCTTTGAAAAAAAAAAGAAACCAGATTAATTCGAATTATTTGAATCATTACTCCAAAAATACCTTAAAAAATTCATTCCTGGTACTGTTATGTTGACAGATCTCTCCACCCTAGTCTCTCCTGTACAACCGCAAGCCTCTTCATCTCCGTCGTAACTACCGCAACTTACATATCTTTGTACTTGTTTACTGTATTCAAAGATTGGTCTCCATCTACAATCTTGACCCTCACACTTCCATCAGTTTGCAAACTAATGCTTCCTTGTTGCCAATGCATGTGTCCTCTCAATCGAACCCTTCTTTTAGTCAGCTAGTGCCTTAAATTTCTGTGCTGGTCGCTTCGATTCAGCACCTCTTCAGTAGTTATCAGGGTGTACCTATTAAATCTTCAGAACATTTCACAAGGTACTACTCTCTTCTTGACCGAACTGTTTATCGTCCAAAATTCACTTCCGTGCAAAGCTACGCTGTCCTGAAAAACTCCAGAAAAGTCTTCCTGACATCTAAATGTTAAGAAAATTCTTTTCTTTCAGAAATGCTTTTCTTGCTACTGCCAGTCTGTATTTGATATCCTCTCTAATTAGATCATCGTCAGTTACTCTGCTGCCCAAATAGTGGAACTCCACCGATTTTAGTGTCCCATATCCTAATTTATCAGCATGACATGATGTAATTGCTTTACGTCTTTTGATATGCATCTTATAAATCCACGATCTATTCTATTCAATTGCTTTTGCAAGCCCTTTCCTGTCTCTGACAGAATTACAACCTGAAAACCGCAAAGTTTTTATTTCTCCTCCAGGAATACTGAAAACCCGAACCCTTCCATTGGGTTATCACAGGAGCTTCGTTCGTCACTCATAATCACACGTCGTCAATCATCCATAGTCTTTACATCACCTAAAGCGTTGCGTAGGATTTACTATCGAAGTTTGACTTATGACTAACTTCTCGACCATTGTGTTCCCGTCTTTTTAACTCCCTTTTTTTAAACATTGAACTGCTTATAGCATTTTGGAACTTGTCAGTGATTCCTTCCGCTGATTTCATGCTATTTCTTACAACTACCTTCCGCAATGCTGGACGATCCATGTCCGTCAGTACATTATGTCTGCCTGTTGTCGGTTTAGCAGTGGTTGTTACTTCACGTTTCCATTTCACAATCGTGTCACCAACACTCGTCTTGAACAGATTCAGAAGGATGGAGTGTCTCTGATGAATTTGTTATTCTGTTAACATCCAGTAACTAGCCCACGTTCAAAGTCATTCTCTGACGACAGCTCGATACCCTACGTCTCCTTTGATACTGTCGGGTCCGCCTCTTGTAACATTCAGTGGTCAGTTCCGCATTACATGCAGGGTGACAATTATTGAACTGTATGAAAAAAAGTAAGTTGGTTACAAACTACGGCATGCGCACACTTTATTCAACGTGTAGACGTCATGCAGATATTTGAATTTATGTTATGACGTGTTCGATATGCCTGCCATCATTGGCGTTGACGTGGCGCAGACGGATAGTGAAATTCTGCATGACCCGCTGAAGTGTCGGAATATCGATGCTGTCGATGACCTCGTGAATGTCTGTTTTCAGCTCGGCAATGGTTTTCGGCTTATTGCTGTACACCATGTCTTTAATATAGCCCCACAAAAATGTGTCGCATATGTTCAGATCCGAGAATATGGTGGCCAATCGAGACTCATGCCACAGGCCTCTGGGTATCCCAGATCCAGAATGCGGTCTCCAAAGTGCTCCTCCAGGACATCAAATACACCCTGATAGACACGACCTTTGAGATATCCCCACAACCAGAAGTCAAATGGGCTTCGGTCGGGGCATCTGGAAGGCCACACAGCAGGAAATTGCCTATATTCTCGAAGCAAATATTTCACCTGAAAAGCGACACGTGGTGTCGCCCAGTCTTGCATGAAAATAGTGGTGCGGACACAGTTGCGTTCTTGAAAAGCTGGGATCACGTGTTGCACAAGGAGGTCCTTACAACGTGCAGATGTCATTGTGCACCCAACAGTCCCGCAAGGTTTCATCTCCTCGAAGCAATACGGACGAAACTTAAAGAGCTTGAGAAACCACACCACGCAGTCACATAAGGTGGGTGCCGTGAATGTTCCTGCACAACATGTGGCGGATTAGAGCCCCATATGTGACAATTTTCTCCATCCACGGCACCGTGCAGGGTAAAATGTGCCTCGTTCGTCCAAAGAATATTCCCTAGTTTAAAACTGGCAACCTTAATGAACAACATTCTTACGAACAAGACTTTCAAATTGAGCATCGGCCACAACACCAGCAGATGGTATAAAATAAAAAATGGCCTTCCTCAAGGATCTGTGTTGGCTGCAACCCTTTTTAATTTGTATGTTAGCTACTTGCCAAATACAATCAGCAGGAAATTTTGCTACGCCGATGATTTGGCACTAGTTGTACTAACTAAAACACTTGGGGATGGAGCGAACGTATTCACAGAAGATCTGGAGTCCTTGAATTCCTATTATAAAAAATGGCGACTCTGCCCTAATCCAACTGAGGGTTGTGCTTTCCACTTGAACAATACAATGGCCCACCAGGAACTGAATGTGAACTTCTGTGAACAAAGAGTCAAACACAACTTCAACCCCAAATACCTTGGTATAACACTAGACTGCTCCCTGACTTAAAAAAAAAATCTAGAAAACGTAAGCCAAAAGCTAAAGAGTCGCAACAACATCCTGAGAAAATTGGCTGGCTCGACTTGGGGAGCTCAAGCATCCACCTTACGTACTGCCGCAATAGCCCTGGTATAACCTGTTGCCGAATATTGCTCTGCTGTCTGGCATTCGAGCACTCATACTAAGAAAATCGAAGCCCAGTTGAACGAGTGTATGAGGATAATAACGGGTACTACTAAATCCACCCCAGTCCCTTGGCTGCATACTCAAAGCAATATCGCACCTCCACAATTGAGAAGGCAAGAAGCAGCAGCAAGAGAGTGGTCAAAAATTCATGACTCAGATTACCCACAGAATCTACCAATCCATGATGCTTTGAACGAAATACCATCGACCCGCTGGAAGGCACGGAAGCCTATATGGGTTAATACACAAGAACATCAACCTGACATCAAGGAGCATTGGCGACACTTTTGGAATGATTCTGGAATTAATAAACAAGGTATCCAAGCTCCTACTCTGGAATTACCGGGCTTTGACCTGAAGAGATGTACCTGCACTAAACTAAACGGTATCAGAACGGGCCATGCAAGATGCAATGCATATAAGTACAAGTGGGGTCTATGCGACTCACCAGCCTGTGACTGTGGAGCACCAGAACAGAACGTCCGCCATATTATTGAGGAATGCCCCTTAAGAAGATATGCCGGACCTGTCTCTGAGGTTATATATGTGAAACCCTCTGGTTTGGATTGGCTGTGCAATCTAGATATCGAGCTTTAAATATATGAATGAGTTTCTAGTCAGGCTTGCCAAGCTTTTAACGTGTAGTTATTTTGTCTTGAGTGTTTGTACTTTATCCTTTTGTGCTATTGCTTGTTTTTTACACATGTACTATTTACACATTGTTTTATTTTATACGAGGGTCAGTCAAAAAGTAATGCCTCCTATTTTTTTTCTACGTTTAATTGTCAGGAAATTTAAATGCAATTACATAGGTTGAAAACCACAACATTGAGGATCATTTTGACATTTTTCAATGTAATCTCCGCCCATCTCTACAGTTTTGGTCCATCTTTGAACAAGGGCATGTATCCCAGCACGGTAAAAATCACAGCTCTGCTTCCTAAGCCATTGACGCACGGATGTTTTGACAGCCTCCTCATCTTCAAAATGAATCCCACGATGAGCTTCTTTTAGTGGCCCGAACAGATGGAAGTCTGATGGTGCCAGGTCAGGGCTGTATGGGGGATGAGGCAAAACTTCCCATCCAGTTTTGACAATCTCGTCAGAGGTGTGACGACTGGTGTGTGGTCTTGCATTGTCATGCAAAAGAAGAACATCTGCCATTGATTTTGTTGGGCGAACTCGCTGAAGACGTGCTTTAAGTTTTTTGAGGGTTGTGACGTATTGAACAGAATTTATTGTGCATCCCTGCTCCAAACAATCAACCAGAATCACACCCTCTGTATCCCAGAAAACTGTTGCCATAACTTTCCCTGCCGATCGCACAGTTTTGAATTTTTTCTTCCTCGGCGAGCTTGTGTGACGCCACTCCATTGACTGCCTCTTTGATTTGGGTTCAAAAAAATGCACCCATGTTTCGTCCCCGGTCACAATTTTTTTCAGAAACTCATCTCCCTCCAAACGGAAGCGCTGCAAGTGTTGGGAGGCTATTGCTTTCCTTGCCTCTTTATTCTGATCGGTTAACATTCTTGGAACCCACCGTGCACAAACTTTTGAGTACCCCAATTGTTTAATAATCGTGATCACACTGCCTTTACTAAGAGAAATAATGCGACACACTTCATCTGCAGTCACCCGACGGTCACCACGAATGATGTCATCAACTTGCTGAATGTTGTGTGGAGTCACTGCACTCACCGGCCTGCCGCTCCGCTTTTCGTCAGTCAACGGTGTTTGCCCTTCAGCTTCCTTACAACGACGAACCCATCGTCTAACAGTGCTGACATCCACTGTCACAACACCATACACCTTCTTCAGTCTTTCATGAATGCGTATGGGCGTTTCACCTTCTGCATTCAAGAATTCAATCACACAACGCTGTCTCAAACGAACATCGATGTCGGCCATCTTACAAACTTCTGCTGTGCTGCCACCTGTTGACACAGAAAGTTACTACTGCAGTGGATTGCAGAAGAAGGTTTGAGGAATGGCGCCAAATTCAAATTTTTCACTTAACTTAATTTCTTTAAGTAGAAAAAAATGGGAGGCATTACTTTTTGACCGACCCTCGTACATTTCGTTTACATATTGTTGTACTTATGTAAAATATTGTCGCTGTATTGCCATACGCAAAATAAAATAAATAAATAAATATTCCCTGGCCACGTGTCGTCTGTTTCCGTGCTTACCAAAAACCGAAGGACAAAGTCATGGCATTACAGCCTGTCGTGGGGCTTCATTTGGCACACGGTATGGATACTCTTGTAAAATACGCCGCCAAAACTTTTGAACTGTCGACCACAGGAGAGACCATTTCCACGACGGAACTCGAGCACTGGCTGCAGAATTTGAGGTGTGTGCTGCACTGCCAGCTATAGCTACAGCAACTCCATCAACAACTGCTGTGGGAATAGGCCGCCTCCCTCTCCCTGCTGCACCAGTTAATTCCCCTGTTTCTTCAGATTTATTGATCATATTCTTTAGCCCATTTATTGGCACAGGGCCTCTTCGCAGCTGTTTCTGTCGGCGATATTCCAGCAATGCAGTGCTCCTATTGCTGCCGTTCTGATAAAGCAGCTTTACCAGCAGTGTACGGTCTTTCTTCTCAGCGGTCAATGCTTTCCGTGCGTAAAACTTTAACCGTTCAAACTCTTTACACCAACAACCACTCCATAAAAGAAATCCAAGTGCGTCGGCAAGCAATGCCAAAACATGAAACATTTACATTCTGACTTCTTACAGCGCCATATTTTCACCTGCTGGTAGGAAGTGGAACTATCATTTTTGTCAGCATATTCCGCGAGTGCACCGATTAATAAACGTCTCTACGACAGTCCTGTCATACATGCTGACGTCGCAAGCTGAAGATGAAAACATAGAGAAAGTATATGAGGATACAGAAAGGGTAATACAGTACACAAACGGAGATGAAAATTTGATAGTAATGGGAGACTGGAATGCAGACGTAGGGGAAGGAGTGGAAGATAAGGATACAGGAAAATATCGGCTTGGGACAAGTAATGAGAGAGGGGAAAGGCCAACTGAGCTCTGTAACAAATTTCAGCTAGTAACAGCGATTACTCTGTTCAAGAATCACAAGAGGAGGGAGTATACTTGGAAAACGCCTGTTGATACGGGGAGATTTACTTTAGTATTTCATCATGGCCAGACAGAGAGTCCGAAATCAGATACTGGATTGTAAGGCATACCCAGGAGCAGATATAGACTCAGATCACAATGCTGTAGTGATTAAGAGTAGGCTTAAGCTTAAGAGATTAGTCAGGAAGAATCAATATGCAAAGAAGGGGGATACGGAAACACTAAGGAATGATGAGATACGCTTGAAATTGACGAAGACTATATATACACCAATAAAGAATAGCTCAGTAGGCAGTACAGTTGAAGAGGAATGGACATCTCTAAAAAAGACAATCACAGAAGATGGGAAGAACAACATAGATACAAAGAAGGTAACAGCGAAGAAATCATGGATGACAGAGGAAACTTCAGTTGATCGATGAAAGAAGGAAATACAAAAATGTTTTGGGAAATTTAGGAACATAAAAAAATAACTCTGCCTGTTGAAAATTTATTTTATTGTTTTAAAACATCGGCCTTCCGCCGCTTTAATTTTTAAAGTTCTTACTTATCAAGTATCACATTCTTTCAGGATAAAGCTGTGGGCCTTCTGCCTATTGAAAATGTATCATAGTTGTATTGTTCTTAAAATGATGGGCCTTCAGCCGCTTTAAAATTTTGGATTCTTACTAATCAAGTCTTACATCACTTTGGGCATAAATACTATTTAACGTTAATAGCTTTGGGCCTTCTGCCTTGGAAAATTGGTTACAGTTTTATTCTTTTTTTTTTTTAACAAAGGCCTTCAGCGTTTTGTAGTAAGGTTTCTTATTGGTCATAAAGCTTGGGCCTTCTGGCTATTGAAAGGTTATTGTAGTTATGTTGTTTTAAATTTATCTGCCTTCATCTGCTTTTTTTAAAAAAACTTAATCTATCTGACTAGTCAAGTCTTACATCACTTGGCCTTTAGATACTATTTAAGGTTAAAGCTTACAGCCTTCTGTCTCAAAAGAAAATATTTATAGCAGCTGTATTTAATTCATGGGATTTCAGCCGTTTTGAATTAAAAACGTTTTCTGTTGATAGTTAGAAGTTCCACTGTAGTGTTTGGACAACTAAATAGTGTTATGTTTGGAGTGTAACGGACAGCCGCTCATTCTAGCTCCCTTCCACAATTCCTGCTACTTGTCCTGTCCTGCGGGTTTACCAGGGCAACGGGAATGCCACTGTTAAGTGCAGAGGAGAGAGCGGATAGGTGGAAAGAGTACATAGAAGGCCTCTATGAGAGGGAAGATTTGTCTTGTGTGATAGAAGAAGAAACAGGAGTTCATTTAGAACAGATAGGGGATCCAGTATTATAAGCAGAATTTAAGAGAGCTTTGTAGGACTTAAGATTAAATATGGCAGAAGAGATATATAAAATTCCATCAGACTTTCTGAATTCTTTGGGGGAAGTGGCAACAAAAAGACTATTCACGTTGGTGTGTAGAATGTATGAATCTGGAAACGGCTCTGAGCACTATGGGACCTAACATCTGAGGTCATGAGTCCCCTAGAACTTAGAACTACTTCAACCCAACTAACCCAAGGACATTACACATATCCATGTCCGAGGCAAGATTCGAACCTGCGACCGTAGCGGTCGGGCGGTTCCAGACTGAAGCGTCTAGATCCGCTCGGCCACAACGGCCGGCAATCTGACGACGTACGATCAGACTTTCGGAAAAATATCATCCACACAGAATGAGATTTTCACTCTGCAGCGGAGTGTGCGCTGATATGAAACTTCCTGGCTGCTTAAAACTGTGTGCCGGACTGAGACTCGAACTCGGGAACTTTGCCTTGCGCGGTCAAGTCCTCTACCATCTGTGGCTAAGCCATGTCTCCGCAGTAGCCTTTCTTGTAGGAGTGCTAGATCTGCAAGGTTCGCAGAAGAGCTCCCGTGAAGTTTGGAAGGTAGGAGACGAGGTACTGGTTGAAGTAAAGCTTTGAGGACGGGTCGTGAGTCGTGCTAGCGTAGCTCAGATGGTAGAGCACTTGCCCGCGAAAGGCAAAGGTCCTGAGTCTCGGTCCGACACACAGTTTTAATCTGCCAGGAAGTTTCATCATCCACACAATTCCGAAGACTGCGAATTATAACACACTTAGCTTAACAGCTCATGCACCGAAGTTGCTGACAAGACTAATATACAGAAGAATGGGAAAGAAAACTGCGGACGTGTTGGATAACGGTCAGTTTGTCTTTAGGAAAGATAAATGCACCAGAAAGGCAATTCTGACGTTGTGTCTCATAATGGAAACCAGACTAAAAAAAACTTAAGACACATTCATAGATTTTTTCGACCTATAAAAACCGTTCGACAGTGTAAAATTGTGCAAGATGTTCGAAATTCTGAGAAAAATGAAGGTAAACTATAGGGAGACATGGGTAATATACAATATGTACGAGAGCCAAGAGGGAACAATAAGAGTGAACGACCTAGAACGAAGTCCTCGGATTAAAAAGGATGTAAGACAGTCTTTCGCCGCTATTGTTCAATGTACATCGAAGAAGCAATGATGGAAATAAAAGAAAAGTTCAAGAGTGGAATTGAAATTGAAGGTGAAAGTATATCAATGATCCGATTCGCTGATGACACTGATATCCTGAGTGGAAGTGAAGAAGAACTGCATGATCTGCTGAATGGAATGAACAGAATAGATAAACGTAGTCAGGAAACAGGGAAGTCGTATTTATAGAGTATTGGTTTATGATTAGAACACTACTACAGAATATGATTATGCAATAACAGTAAACAAGGCCTAAGGTCAGAGAGAGAGGGTGGGGAGGGGGGGAGAAGAGGAGATGCGCAGAAAGGTAGAAAGAGATGGACATATAAAACGGGAAGGAGCTGGACAGAGAGGGGGGGAGGGGGCAAAAGGAGTGGAGAGGAGGGGGCGGAGAAGAAGGACAGAGAAAGGGGAAGGAGATGATGGAGTGAGAGAGGGGGTGCGAAAGGGAGTGGGAGGAGATGAAGAAGGAGCAGGAGGGGGAGAAGGAGGATGATGTGATGGACAGAGAGAGGGGGAAGGAGGAGAAAGGAGGATGAGAGAGACAGGGGAGAGAAGGAGATTAGGACGTATATCCATATGTCATATATTTTGTAAACGTGTTATTTCTCTTTTCTTTCTTTTCCATTCAAGGAGTCTGAGCCACAGCAAAGCGTGGCCTCGTACAGCTTGTAATGGTACTTGAAGTACCTAACCATTATGGTACCTCACCTGAACCTCTCGATACCAGTAATATTCTACTGTGTTTCTGTTAACTACTTAACATATTTCTGAGACAACATTCAGATTTGATTTCATTTGTGATACATCGATATGTTTATATTGAAATGACTTTATCAACTGTGCTCTAATGACACCTGCCACATAATATGACTGTTGTTGCCCGAAAATGCAGTATTTAGCAGCGTGAGCAACACCACAATCGTTATTAAATGCTGACCTTTGTTGTGGTAGGGTTGTTAGAAGCCGATTAAAAAAAACTTTACGATCAAGACTGATTACTACTTGAAATTACCTAACCAGATCGCTTCAGTTCCCAATAATGTTCTCAAAAATTACTGTGTCTAATTTGAGATAAACCGTTGTTTGCGGCACGCTATTTTTCTGTTTTCGTGATGCGTCGCGAGATCAATGAACAGTTTGTTTCTCTGTGAACGAACACACACAGAGTTTCTCGCATCATTATCCGGCCTGTTTGTCGGGCTGCAGCCCTTCCCCGAAGTCGGTCTGCGCCCGTGCGGCAGCGGCGGCGCCTGCTCGCGGCTGTTATGACAGACGGCAGAGAAAGGCGGGGCCGCGGAGACGGGCTTTTGCATCCGCAGACAAGGGCTCATTAGGCGGGCGACCGGGGCTCCGTCTGCAGGCGGGGGAGCCGGCCACGTGGCCGCGCAGACAATCGCGGACGCCGCCCTCCCGCTCTGATTTAGGCAATCTGGCGGGGACCGGAGCACAGCACGGGAGAGGAGAGCCGCGGCCGCGGAAACCTTTCCGGGCTCGTCAAGTGGCGTTAGTTCCATCGATTTTCCGGACAATAATGTAATTTTTGTCGAATGACTTTACACGAATAGGCATTGAAGATCAGTTCAGCGGAACGGGTCTTTACGAAAGATTACGAAATGAACATCGATAAAAGTAAAAAAAAAAGGTGACGGAGCATTGATCAATTAAGTCAGGTGGTACTGGAAGAATTACGTGAGGAAATGAGACGCTGAAACTAATTTACAGATTTTGCAGTGTGGTCAGAGAAAGTAACTGACTACTGTAAAAATAAGGAGGATGATAAATTTTTGCCGGCCGCTGTGGCAGAGCGGTTCTAGGCGCTTCAGTCAGGAACCGCGCTGCTGCTACGGTCGCAGGTTTGAATCTTGCCTCGGGCATGGATGTGTGTGATCTCCTTAGGTTAGTTAGGTTTAAGTAGTTCTAAGTCTAGGGGACTGATGACCTCAGATGTTAAGTCCCATAATACTTGGAGCCATTTGAACCATTTGAATTTTTTAAATAAATTTTAAATGAAAACGCCGCCATTTGACTGTATTGTTGTTTATATATTTACGACCCAGGTTGGCACGTTAATTTGGGGGAGGGGACCAAACAGCGAGGTCATAGGTCCCGTCCGATAAGGGAAGGATGGGGAAGGAACCATCCCGCAGGAGGTGGATATTGGTGTTTAACGTCCCGTCGACAACGAGGTCATTAGAGACGCTCGAGCACAAGCTCGGATTAGGGAAGGATGGGGAAGGAAGTCGGTCGTGCCCTTTCAGAGAAACCATCCCGACACTTGCCTGGAGCGATTTAGGGAAATCACGGATAACCTAAATCAGGATGACCGGACGCGGGTTTGAACCGCCGTCCTCCCGAATGCGAGTCCAGTGAGCTAAGCCGGCCGCGGTGGTCTAGCGGTTCTAGGCGCTCAGTCCGGAACCGCGCGACTGCTACGGTCGCAGGTTCGAATCCTGCCTCGGGCATGGATGTTTGCGATGTCCTTAGGTTAGTTAAGTTTAAGTTCTAGGGGACTGATGACCACAGATGTTGTCCCATAGTGCTCAGAGCCATTTGAACCAACCAGTGAGCTAACCACTGCGCCACTCGCTCGTTACGACCGAAGTTTCGAACTTTTATGCCGATTTCAAGTGATTGCGCTTATGTCGTTAACACATTTTGCTGTTGCGTAAGAAAATACCAATGCCAGAAGGCAGTATCGATTTGCAGAAAGACCTGCAGAGGACTGATGAATTGTGCAGGCTCTGGTAGTTGCCCTGGACGTAAATAAATCTACCATATTGTGCATAGATAGGCAAAGAGATGCATTCCTGTACGACTACATTAATGGCAAACTACTGGAAAAAATATTTGTTTTAAAATATCCAAGACTATTTATCCAGAGCCAGCTTAAGTGGAATAAAAAGAAAATGGCTCTGAGCACTATGGGACTTAACATCTATGGTCATCAGTCCCCTAGAACTTAGATCTACTTAAACCTAACTAAGGACATCACACAACACCCAGTCATCACGAGGCAGAGAAAATCCCTGACCCCGGCGGGAATCGAATCCGGGAACCCGGGCGTGGGAAGCGAGAACGCTACCGCACGACCACGAGCTGCGGGCTTAAGTGGAATCACCACATAAATAGTAGGAGAAGCATACGCCAGACTCAGATTCTTACGAAGAATTGTGCAGGCTCTGGTAGTTGCCCTGGACGTAAATAAATCTACCATATTGTGCATAGATAGGCAAAGAGATGCATTCCTGTACGACTACATTAATGGCAAACTACTGGAAAAAATATTTGTTTTAAAATATCCAAGACTATTTATCCAGAGCCAGCTTGAGTGGAATAAAAAAAAATGGCTCTGAGCACTATGGGACTTAACATCTATGGTCATCAGTCCCCTAGAACTTAGATCTACTTAAACCTAACTAAGGACATCACACAACACCCAGTCATCACGAGGCAGAGAAAATCCCTGACCCCGGCGGGAATCGAATCCGGGAACCCGGGCGTGGGAAGCGAGAACGCTACCGCACGACCACGAGCTGCGGGCTTAAGTGGAATCACCACATAAATAGTAGGAGAAGCATACGCCAGACTCAGATTCTTACGAAGAATCTTAAACTACTCCTCCCGAACAAGTCATGAAGGCCCATAGGTAGCGATCGGCCGCCGTGTCATCCTCAGCTCACAGGCGTCACTGGATGCGGATATGGCGGAGCATGTGGTCAGCACACCGCTCTCCCGGCCGTATGTCAGTTACTTCTCAATCAAGTAGCTCCTCAGTTTGCCTTACAAGGGCTGTGTGCACCCCGCTTGCCAACAGCGCTCGGCAGACCGGGTGGTCACCTATCCAAGTGCTAGCCTAGCCCGACAAAGCTTAAATTCGGTGATCTGACGGGAACCGGTGTTACCATTGCGGCAAGGCCGTTGGCCTTCAGAAGAATCTTGAGGAAATGTAATTCATGCACTAAAGAAGCGGCTTACAAAGGATGTTAAATGTGCTCCATGAAATGCGATGAAAAGAAATTTGCTAACATAACATAAACATTTAACTGTTAGGAAGTCTTTTCTACATATAAATCAATACTCAGCAACCCACCTGACGTGTGTATCGGAGGGTACGTCTGGTACATGTAGTTGTTCCCCGTTCCCTATTCCACTCCCGAACGGAGCGGAGAATGATTGTCAGTAAACCCAGCACCACAAAAAGAGGAGGGGCTAGTAAACCTCTGTAGTAGCTCTTATTTCTAGAATTTTTTCGTTAACTAACACATTGTCCGACTCCCGGAACGTATTCTCTCGAAAGTCGAATAGTAAACGACTACTTGATGCACAATGTCCCTCTTGTATCGTGTGTCTCTGGAGTTTGTTGAGCATATCTGCAATGCTCTCGCGCAAACAAAAAGATCCCGCCACGAAACACGCCGCTCTTCGTTGGATCTTTTCTTTCTCTTCTATCAGACCTTAATTGGTAAGGATCAGTGGTAGACGAACAGTACTGAATAAATGGTCATAGAAGCGCTTCGTAAGCCTCTTGTTTAGCAGATGAGTTACATTACCTTAAGATTCTTCCTACGAATCTCAGTCTGGCGTCTGATTTTCCTATGTTTGTTTTATGTGACCGTTTCAGTTAAGGTCACTCTGAATAGATAGTCCTGGATATTTTACGACAGATAGTGTTTCCAACAATTTTTCATCAATAGTGCAATTTTACAGTAGTACATCTCTCTCCGTACACAGGGTGGTCCATTGATAGTGACCGGACCAAATATCTCACGAAATAAGCATCAAACGAAAAAACTACAAAGAGCGAAACTCGTCTAACTTGAACGGGGAAACCAGATGGCGCTATGGTCAAACGGATATCAACTGCGTTTTTTTTTTCTTAATAGGAACCCCCATTTTTATTACATATTCGTGTAGGACGTAAAGAAATACGAATGTTTTAGTTGGATCAGTTTTTTCGCTTTGTGATGGATGGCGCTGTAATAGTCACAAACAAATAAAAAGCGAGTGGCATCCCGTATAAACAAACTAATTGAAAATTTAATTATTTCTAAAATATCATTTCCTCGCTAAGAGTTTATTACAGCCTCAAGATGAGACATTCATGACCTACGTGCTGTTTTCTGCGCAGGAGACAACAATTATAGAAGACTGCAGGTTGGTGAACATCGATTAAAACATGCATTCCACTGAGGGTGGTGGGAGCAAATAAGCAACTCGCGTATACTGCAGTCTTAGAGGTCAGTGGCGCTCGCCTGTGGTAACACAGAGAAGATATGATGGACAGAAGTTGTTGAGGGAAGAGTTTTATCTCTCTCTCTCTCTCTCTCTCTCTCTCTCTCTCTCTCTCTCGGTCTTTCAGCTAGCCGTAACTGTATACATCCTGAGCAGTGACGACCGTATCGCACTCTATAAGGTTATGTCTGAAGTTACATTCATATCTCAATGTTTCACCCCGTTAGGGGAGTCAGCTCATTCACAGAGCTAGGAGATATTTCGTAAACTCCTATTTCAATAAAATCTTTTCGAATTACAAGCCGCATTTTTTCGAACAAAACACTGACTGCCGGGACTCGCACGGTGTTCTGCTTATGTAGATTTAATGGCAGCGTCTGGAACCTTCCAAAGAGAGCCAGAGTGGCGCATGCGCGGAACTCGATTTGGGGAAGCTCCTAGTGGCTCCACCCTCCGCGGGACCGAGTGACGTCACATGGCGAGAGACGTCGGCGCCACGCATGAAACTGCACGTCCCGCCTCCCTACAAACGTCAAACCTACGTGTTTGCTGTCGCTCAGTGTCCAAAGCCCGCCCCCATGTCCTACTTAGTATGTACCCCTGATCTCTGTTAAAACTATTGCTGTTTATTCTAGTTTCAGCCGCTTCTTTGATAAAAGAATCCCAGTACTACAATGTTTGAGCCTAAAGTCTTTTTTATCCAAATATTATTTCATGACCGTTTTCTCGGAAATGGTCAGCCACAGACGACTTCTCAGTCCGTTTTCCCTTTGACTGATACGTTGTGAATGCTCTGCACAACACTCGCCAACAGTGCGAATAGTTTGACCTATGTAAATGTTACCAAATAGGTTCAAATGGCTCTAAGCATTGTGGAACTTAACATCTGAGGTCATCAGTCCTCTAGACTTAGAACTACTTAAACCTAACTAACCTAAGGATAACACACACATTCATGCCCGAGGAAGGATTCGAACCTGCGACCGTAGCAGCAGCGCGGTTCCGAACTGAAGCGCCTAGAACCGGTCGGCCACAACGGCCGGCTGTTACCATATTCACAAGGGACTCCATACACGCCAGGAAATCAAAGATCTTGTCTTTAACGGGGCGTAACATCTTATCGTGGAGGCGGACTGAAACACTGGTCTCAGCCCACATCTTTTTAGTACCCTTCCTATTCTAAGAACGTCTGTTGTTGGTAATAAGTGAATGTTATGTTTGAATTGTGTGCACGATTTCATTTAGCGCGCATAACCCAGTCCTAAACCGACCTGTAAGGAAACGTGCTATTACTCACCAAGAGTTCAGACTTCATAAGAATAGCTGCCATCAATGTTCCTAAAATATTCCAGTGAGGTAGAAAGGGGACCTCTGTCTTAGAACAGACAACAACTATAAAATGTAATTGTATTTATTGGAATCGCTTTTGCACATGTTGGGTCATTACAATGCACAAGAGCAATTTCAGGTATCGCCTGTTCAGACGAGGGGATCCTGGTATTAAATTTCTCAAATAAGATAAAATATAAAAGATCAATAATATCACAAAATTCAGAACAATTATTTTAATTGAGGGAAAGACTCTGGAGGAAGACTATTCCAATGTCGAGCTGAACAATGTTCCTGGCTCTAACAAATTTTATTTTTTTCCCACAAATGTTAACCAAACATGGCCATCGAGCGCACGAAGGAAATACGTTAATTTGGGGAAATACTGCGAGGAGGGCAGGTCTTCCTACACTGAGCCTCGTATAACTGGAGTAAAAATTGGCTTGTGGCACGACATTTACGTTTAATGTCGTGCTGCGTTCTTTACCTTGTGTTGCACAGTGTCGTCGGCTTGGCTGTTGCCGTGTGTCGTCGGATCTGTAGATATACCAAAATCATATACTGACAAGGGCAAGGCCTTAGACACGGCCAACCGATTCAGCTCAGATTTGGCAGGTCGCTTGTGTGCAACATAAAACGAAGGAATCTAAGATATTTTGGGTCAACACCCCCGCGTTTTTGAGAATATCAACCCTAAACGTTATGACGAGCGATCGACTCAAAGTTGGGAGGATCGATAGATAATTATAAATAGAGCATTTTCCATCACCAGGTATGGGGTCCGAAAACGCATACTTTTCCAGAAATCGAGGTAAGAAACTTTTATAACTGCCTCTTCTGCACCCACATGGTCAAAGCTTTTCGCCGACAGCACCGATAGCGCAACGGCCAAGGTAACTGGCTGCGAATCTCGAAGAAACGTAGTGGAGGTTTCTTCGAGGTTCGAACCCGGGTTTTCCACTTCCCAGCCAGTTACCATGGTCGTTGTGCTATTTTTTTTCCCTATATTGTTAGTGGCGGGCGTCGGATGACACTCGTTCAGGTTGTTCGTTGATCCGTTCACTCAGCTTTTTATTACAGAGGGTAGCTAAACCCTCTGACCGAACACGCTGAGCTACCGTGCCCGCTAGCTATCGGCGCTGTCGGCGACAGGCGTTAACCATGTGGGTACAGACAGGGCAGTTGTAAAAGTTTCTTACCTCGATTTCTGGAAAAGTATGCGTTTTCGGACCCCATACCTGATGATGAAAAATGCTCTATTTAAAATTATCTATCGATCCCGCCAATTTTGAGTCGATCTCTCGTCATAACCATTAGGGGTGATTTTCTCAAAAACGTGGGGGTGTTGAACCAAAATATCTTAGAGTCCTTCGTTTTAGGCTGTACACAAGCGACCTGCGAAATCTGAGCCGAATCGGTTGGCCGTGTCTGAGGCCTACCCCTTGTGAGCCTGGCTGATTTTGTATCAGCAGACTTGCCCTACATTTTCGTGAAGCGAAAAATGTTAACTTCACTGTAGTCTGCTTTTAATGGTTAAACACAGGCGCAACGCTGGCGCGCCCTGTGTTAACTCTCCCTCGCTGTTCTCGCAGAATTTAACTACAGTCCTGGAAATGGAAAAAAGAACACATTGACACCGGTGTGTCAGACCCACCATACTTGCTCCGGACACTGCGAGAGGGCTGTACAAGCAATGATCACACGCACGGCACAGCGGACACACCAGGAACCGCGGTGTTGGCCGTCGAATGGCGCTAGCTGCGCAGCATTTGTGCACCGCCGCCGTCAGTGTCAGCCAGTTTGCCGTGGCATACGGAGCTCCATCGCAGTCTTTAACACTGGTAGCATGCCGCGACAGCGTGGACGTGAACCGTATGTGCAGTTGACGGACTTTGAGCGAGGGCGTATAGTGGGCATGCGGGAGGCCGGGTGGACGTACCACCGAATTGCTCAACACGTGGGGCGTGAGGTCTCCACAGTACATCGATGTTGTCGCCAGTGGTCGGCGGAAGGTGCACGTGCCCGTCGACCTGGGACCGGACCGCAGCGACGCACGGATGCACGCCAAGACCGTAGGATCCTACGCAGTGCCATAGGGGACCGCACCGCCACTTCCCAGCAAATTAGGGACACTGTTGCTCCTGGGGTATCGGCGAGGACCATTCGCAACCGTCTCCATGAAGCTGGGCTACGGTCCCGCACACCGTTAGGCCGTCTTCCGCTCACGCCCCAACATCGTGCAGCCCGCCTCCAGTGGTGTCGCGACAGGCGTGAATGGAGGGACGAATGGAGACGTGTCGTCTTCAGCGATGAGAGTCGCTTCTGCCTTGGTGCCAATGATGGTCGTATGCGTGTTTGGCGCCGTGCAGGTGAGCGCCACAATCAGGACTGCATACGACCGAGGCACACAGGGCCAACACCCGGCATCATGGTGTGGGGAGCGATCTCCTACACTGGCCGTACACCACTGGTGATCATCGAGGGGACACTGAAAAGTGCACGGTACATCCAAACCGTCATCGAACCCATCGTTCTACCATTCCTAGACCGGCAAGGGAACTTGCTGTTCCAACAGGACAATGCACGTCCGCATGTATCCCGTGCCACCCAACGTGCTCTAGAAGGTGTAAGTCAACTACCCTGGCCAGCAAGATCTCCGGATCTGTCCCCCATTGAGCATGTTTGGGACTGGATGAAGCGTCGTCTCACGCGGTCTGCACGTCCAGCACGAACGCTGGGCCAACTGAGGCGCCAGGTGGAAATGGCATGGCAAGCCGTTCCACAGGACTACATCCAGCATCTCTACGATCGTCTCCATGGGAGAATAGCAGCCTGCATTGCTGCGAAAGGTGGATATACACTGTACTAGTGCCGACATTGTGCATGCTCTGTTGCCTGTGTCTATGTGCCTGTGGTTCTGTCAGTGTGATCATGTGATGTATCTGACCCCAGGAATGTGTCAATAAAGTTTCCCCTTCCTGGGACAAGGAATTCACGGTGTTCTTATTTCAATTTCCAGGAGTGTATATTGGCTCTCATCGTTCTCCACTCAGTAGATTTACGAAAAGAATTCAGCCGGCTCTTGACTGAATTTTGGAGCCAGGTGAACGAAGTGTTCACACCAATGTATCTCCTCACCTGGTCGTCACATCAGAGAGGGATGCCCTCCGACCACACTCGACGACGTATCAAGGGGAAGTGACTGTCGCGCTGGGCAGTTGCGCGTCTCCTTAGCCTAGCTTCCCTTCTTTACAATGGGGTTGGACACTGTATGGAACACCCAATGGCAGTCGCTCTTTCTCTAGTACCCATGGAGGCCCAATCTGCAAATGGCTTTGTAAGTACATTGTCGTATAACTGGCTGGCTTTCAAGTGAACAGCCAGGCCTGTTGCTCCCTCATTAACATTCCATCATCCACAAGAGTGGTACGTTACGTCCTCGCGCGCCGCTCACGTGACACACTGTTCTTCCCCCAGTTCTCTGCCGTGCCCGTCACCTGTGCTTGATTGACTAGGCTGCGACTGTGCAGACCATTGTGTCATCCCCTCCAGTGATGCTTTCACCCTGTTTCTACCAGACTCAAACATGCAAAGTTACGTAAAGGAGTTATTCTCGTCACTCGATGCAACGTGTGGTAAATCTCAAACAAGCGAAATATACACACAAAAACCTGTCGCATGTTGCAAAAGTATAAGCGTGAGGTGTCCAAAATCCCGACGCCTTACACTATCTTGCCAGTAGTTCCTCCACAGTATGGAAGGAAAGTAGCTGGCTTGGACTCTTCCGCCGATTCACGAGGCGTATTACGTCGGTGGCACTAAAAAGCTTTAACAATTTCTCGTTGCTGTAACCATTTTCTCTGAACATCCGCTTCAAATGCTGAAATTCAGACTCTAGATGGTCGTCGTCAGAAATAATCGTTGCTCTGAGTACTAACACGTTCAATATCGATTTCTTGTGTACAGGGTGGTGGAAGCTGTTGGCGTTTATGTACCGGTTAGTGTAGGTAGATTTCCTGTGCACTGCATGACCAAGCCTCCTGCTTTCCGTTCAACTAAAATGTCCATGAACGGAAACTTGCCATGCCTCCATGTGTTGGACAAACTGCTGCAGTGCATTTTCACCATGAGGCCATATCAAGCTGTCGCCAATGTACCGTAGAATTAAGAGATTCTTCCTCAAAGTGGTCCACGAAAATGTTTAGACGGCGGTAGATAGTGGGGATCCCTTGGCTGTGCCACCCGTCATCTGATAATATTTGTTGCGGTACAGAAATATCAACAGTTTTAACACCTGGGGTGCACACTTAGTAGGGCATGAGGGGTGGGCTTTGGACACTGGGCAAAAGCAAATTCGTAGGCTTGACGCTTATATGGACGCGGGAGTGGCAGTTTCAAA
Source organism: Schistocerca nitens (assembly GCF_023898315.1). NCBI lineage: Eukaryota > Metazoa > Arthropoda > Insecta > Orthoptera > Acrididae > Schistocerca > Schistocerca nitens. The sequence continues at coordinate 192,229,530 of NC_064617.1, read as the reverse complement.
CGTGGAGCTCCCCTCTTTCACCATGTGACGTCACTCAGTCCCAAGGAGGACGGAGCTTCTAGTAGCTGTCCAACTTGCATTGCGCGCATGCGCCACTCCGGCCCTCTCTGGTAGGTTCCAGAAGCAGCCATTACATATGCATAAGCACAACACTGTGCCTGCCCCAGCATTTATTGACTTCAACTCCTTATGACTATGGCTGACACATATCGAAAGCTCGAGTGCTTTATTTGAAATGACACGCCTTTTAAACCAAGAAGATTTCATAGAAGCATGCCACCGCGAGTTCTCCTTGATAATGGAAACAAGACTTAATAAAAATCAGTGTACTTTCATAGGATTTGTCGACGTAGGAAAAGCGTCCAACAACGTACAATGGTGCCTGTTCTTTGAAATAGAAAAAACTGTATTCACTGCAGAGATGACTAATATACAATATGTGCAAGAACCTAGAGGGAACAATAAGAACGGCCCACCAAGACAGCTCGGCTTGGATTCAAAAGGAAATAAAGCAAATATGCAATATTTCTCATCTAGTGTTCAGCCTTTAGTATCGAAGAAGCAATGACGTGTATAAAAGCAAGTTCCAGAAGTGAGATTAAAATTCGGGATGAAAGGTTGACAGATAAAAGATTCTCTGTCCGCAAAGAAAATGAGAAAGATTTACAGGACATGTTGAATGGGATGAACAGTCTACTAATATCATTTGCGCAATAAACTTAACATCAAAATTGAGGATCTTGTAGTAAACGGTGAAGCAATTCCGATACCTTAATAGCTAACTAATGCACGATGGACAAAGCAAAGACAATGTAACGAGAAGACTATCAAAGGCTAAAAGCACCCTAATAGTATCAAAACATAGACTTTAATTTCAAAAAAGAATTTCTGAGAATGTACGGCTGTAGTATGGAAGTAAATGATAGAGACATAGGAAAAACGTAAAAGAAGAGACTCCGAAGCGTTTGAGATGGGGTGACAGGAAGGAAGCTGAAAATTAAGTCGTTGATGAGAAAAGAAAAGGTTCTCCACAGAATCGGCGACGATAGGAAAGGAAGAAGCGACAGGATGATAGAACTTGTGTTAAGGCGTGAGGGAACATAACTTCCATGGGAATAGTGATAGAACTGCAGTGCAGTGGTCGTCACTGCGGCTCGCTGGCCGCATACGGCCGTAGTCAAGTATTCGTGCGGCCCAAGGTTTTCAACCGTATTATATTGTAATACTAACTGAGCACCCCACTTTGCCTGGGTATACATATATTCCAATCGTTTATTAGCCCATAACTTCCTTCCTCTTCTCTCTGCCCCTCTCTTTCTCTCCCCCTCTCCCTCTCTACCTCAGCCCTCCTTCCCAACACCCACGCTCTTGCACCTTTCTTTGTCCATCTATATCTGCCTTCTCTCTCTGTCCATCCGCTCCTCCCCACTCTCATTCTAGCTCCTCCTCCTCCTCCTCCTCCTCCTCTCTGTCCATATGTTCCTTCCACCTCTGTCCATCTGATCTGGTCCTCCCATCTCTGTCGATCTCCTGCCCCCTTCTATCTCCTCCTCTTCCCCTATGTTGCCTCGTCCACTTTGTCCGTCACCTCCTCTCCCCTCCATATACATCTCCTTCTACCCCTCTCTCTCTGTCCATCCCCTCCTCCTCTTTTCTTTCTCTGACCGTCTCCTCTTCCCACCTTCCTTTCCACCTCCACCTGTTCCCTTTCTCTGTCTATCTTCTCCTTTCCCCTCCCCATATCCATCTCCTCCTGATAATCTTCTCTTGTCCGTCTTCTCCTGCCCCCTCTCTCCACTTATCTGTAACCACCTCCTCCTTCCCCCTCTACATCTATCACTTTTTCCTCCAGTTGTTTTCACTCCGATCACACTAGGAAGTTCCATATTCTAACCCCCAGCGCATTCCTTTCCAGATAGCAAGTTATGTGTGTACCAAGAATGGTTCATATAGATCCAGACTTGTAGGAGGAGCTTTCTACAGGTGGCTTTGTCCATGTATGCACTTCTCACATATATTTCATATGTATTTAACATATTTCATTAATATCGGCACACACATTTTACCAGCATCTGTAGCGAATTTCGCCCTGCAGTTTCGATTTCACGCAACTCAATGTTTATGAAGTCAGATTTCCTGAATTAACCACCGCAAAATGATATACTTCTGGAGATACGTCCAGTGGTGTATTCAGTGGTATATGTGAATACTGTCTGCAAATTGTCTTGCGAAAAGAGTTAGTAGTAAAGAAGTAATAAATTAAAACATCATACCTGATGTGGCTGTTTTGCTACATGAATAGCGAAAATACAGTAACCTATAAACGATTCTCCTCTCATCACTATGTGGGAGGGGAGAGGGGGAGGGGGTTACACCCAATAAGAGTCTCGTAAAGGTTCGAAATTACTTGTTAAGTTTGTTGTGAGTCTAGAAGTGCTCAGATTTGCACTTCAGGAGCTGCGATATGTTTTCACCCACACCCCTTGGAGAGGGACATGGTTCTTACCACTAGAGTGGTTGTATCAAGATAGAGATATGTGTATCAAGTTTGGATGAAATCGATCCACTGGTTAACGAACAAACCTAACATACTTGTACATACATAAACTGTTATAGACTATATGGATGCATGTTGGTTGTTTGGTTGTTTCGGGGAAGGAGACCAGACAGTGAGGTCATCGGTCTCATCGGATTAGGGAAGGACGGGGAAGGAAGTCGGCTGTGCCCTTTCAAAGGAACCATCTCGGCATTTGCCTGGAGCGATTTAGGGAAATCACGGAAAACCTAAATCAGGATGGCCGGACGCGGGATTGAACCGTCGTCCTCCCGAATGCGAGTCCAGTGTCTAACCACTGCGCCACCTCTGGATGCATGTTGCACCTAACCACTGAATCGAGTGATGTCAACTAACATGAAGAGTTGCTAAATAGTGCAGTTTTCCTGCTCAATAACAAACATAAATACCTACGAGACAGTATTTTTTTTTAAGATGGTCTTAACTTTAATTTTTGTGAAATAATTTCTACTGATCCAGTCACTTTTCAATAGTACTTAACTAGCACAGCGCGTTTCGGCAAAGTACTGCCATTATCTTGTGCATTACAGTTATATGTACATTATATTAATCTGGAGTGTGATTAGGTTCATTGGTTGTGTGTGGCAGTGAGGTTATGTATCGAAATACAATCTTCTACAGAAAGATAAATGTATTTTAGTGCATACCTTAAGTGATCTACATGTTTAAATCATTTCATTTGTGCATTTAGATACATTTTTATTGGAAATTTAGTTATCTGTCACACAGACCATAATAACAAACACATCACAGCTTAATATGTCGACATATGGATATTTACATCGTACAAAATGCCTTAATTGCAAAGATAGCTTCAACAACAATACTACATGACCTTGCAATTGCATACAATTGCATATGCCGAGCAAGTTGCAACAAAGACAGCAACCCCCCCCCCCCCCCCCCCCGAGCTCAGGAGTTGTAATATATCAGAAGACGGATAGGTATGGTCTGGGGGAGAGTGGTGACTCACGTCGAAGCGTGGAGAGAAACACTGGCAAGCGTGTCATTGACTTTATTTCATGGAAAGTATACAGCCGGCTCTTTGCTGATCCCGGTGAAGACACCGTGCGGCGTGCAAGCGTGGGTCAGCGACAATGCAAATGCCGGAATCTGCTACGTCGGCCTCTGCTCGCCCAGCCTTGCAGCCCCCATTCACGCCTCGGTTAAGTGGCAGCCGCGGGTGTTGGCTGCACCGGTAGTTCGCGATACGGCTGACTCGGCTGACTGCTTCCTCAAGCGCAACTCGTGGACTCCACATAGAGCGCCGAAGGAGAATAGCCGTCCGCCCAGTGCAGCTCAGACAGCGACCGTAGCAGACAGCTCTGCACCCGAGAGTCCACGAGTTCACGTCCCGGCCCCGCCCCTGCGGACGGCAGCTTTCAGTCCGTCGGACGATGTTACCTAGAGAGCGGAGGCCAGAAGCCTTATCGTTTCTCGCGCCTTTCCAGCTCAAAGGCTATGGCGCGCTTGTGCAAGGGAGGTTGGCGTTAGTTTCAGACGGCCGGTTAGCCACCAGTAGCCATCACCAGAGGTCGTCGTGGTTGGGCTGCAACCAACCGCCCTGCTCTCCAGTTCTAGATGTGGACAGAATGGCGACACTACTGAACGATTCCAGCTTCCGGGCTCGCTTATTTATACGTCTTTTACCTACACCTATGACGTAGTTCCTCTGGAGAGGACACGTAGAGTGGTCTTTAAAAATTACAACTCGGTTTTCCTCAGCCTGCTACACACAGGTCCCTGGGAGCTGTTGTAACTGCAACGTATTGGTTCTTCACAGCACGTCAGTACCTTGTGCTGCCCTGAGTACTTCACACTTCTATACAGTACCCGCCGGACCGTCCCTTCTCGCCTGCGAGCGGTGTCACAAACATGCCTCGCAAAATCTTTGGCTAAGTACTGACGTCCCTCACACCTGGCATCTGCCAGTCGGTCCCTTAACTACACCTTCGAGCCATAGCCCCAAATTCACGCCTGTACTTAAACGTGGCACTGTCCTACAGCCAACTAAATGTCTGGAGCCGGCATTTAATTAGCCTCCTCCTGTACTTTAAACGCCAGCTTCCATATTTTAAATGGAATATGTTCATTAACGTCAATGTAATACACTACTGGCCATTAAAATTGCTACACCACAAATATGACATGCTACAGACGCAATATTTATCCGACAGGAAGCAATTGCTGCGACATGCTTTTCAGAGCATTCACACAAGGTTGGCGCCGGTGGCCACACCTACAATGTGCTGACATGAGGAAAGTTTCCAATCGATTTCTCATACACAAACAGCACTTGACCGGCGTTGCCTGGTGAGACGTTGTTGTGATGCCTCGTGTAAGGAGGAAAAATGTGTACCACCACGTTTCCGACTTTGATAAAGGTCGGATTGTAGCCTATCGTGATTGCGGTTTATCGTATCGCGACATTGCAGCTCGCGTTGGTCGAAGTCCAATGGCTGTTAGCAGAATATGGAATCGGTGGGTTCAGGAGGGTAATACGGAACGCCGTGCTGGATCCCAACGGCCTCGTATCACTAGCAGTCGAGATGAAAGGCATCTTATTCACATGGCTGTAACGGATCGTGCAGCCACGTCTCGATCCCTGAGTCAACAGATGAGGACGTTTGCAAGACAACAGCCAACTGCACGAACAGTTCGACGACGTTTGGAGCAGCATGGACTATCAGCTTGGCGACCATGGCTGCGGTTACCCTTGACGCTGCATCACAGACAGAAGCGCCTGCGATGGTGTACTCAACGACGAACATGGGTGCACGAATGGCAAAACGTCAGGTTCTGTTTACAGCATCATGATGGTCGCATCCGTGTTTGGCGATATCGCGGTGAACGCACATTGGGAGCGTGTATTCGTCATCGCCATACTGGCATATCACCCGGCGTGATGGTATGGGGTGCCATTGGTTACACGTCTCGGTCACCTCTTGTTCGCATTGACGGCGCTTTGAACAGTGGACGTTGGATTTCAGATGTGTTACGACCCGTGGCTCTACCCTTCATTCGATCCCTGCCAAACAATACATTTCAGCAGGATAATGAACGACCGCATGTTACAGGTCTTGTAAGGGCCTTTCTGGATACAGAAAATACGCCAGTCACTACTCTTGATGAACTGTCGTATCGTGTTGAAGCTGCATGGGCGGCTGTACCTGTACACGCCATCCAAGCTCTGTTTGACTCAATGCCCAGGCGTATCAAGGCCGTTATTACGGCCAGAGGTGGTTGTTGTGGGTACTGATTTCTCAGGATCTATGCACCCAAATTGCGTGAAAATGTAATCACGTGTCAGTTCTAGTATAATATATTTGTCCAATGAATACCTGTTAATCATCTGCATTTCTTAGCAATTTTAATGGTCAGTAGTGTAGTATATACTGCCACATGTTGTTGCATATTTCAAAGTGTAAATTTCAAAGGTTATGATGTTGCTCTTGTAAAATCAGAGTGAAACCCTTCTGGCTGTCCTGAAAAATTTAATTTCCACAGTCTCTGCTTCCACTGCAGGAAATGCCTGCTCTAGCTAAACTAAATTTACAACAAAAAATTAAGTAAATACAGTAATGAAATGATCCAAACATGCAGATCATTTAATGTACACACTAAAATATATGACTTTCTGTAGGGGATTCTATCACGATACAGAAGCTTACTGGCACACAAGGAAACGAACCTAATCACGCCTCAGATTAATATGTATTTGTAAGTGTAATGCACCTAATGATTGCAGCTCACTGCCCAAACCTTTTATGCTGATTAAATGCCGCGCGGTTTGAGGCGCCATGTCACAGATGGTGCGGCTGCTCGGCCGGAGTTTCGAGTCCTCCCTCGGGCATGTGTGCATGTGTTGTTCTTAGCATAAGTCAGTTTAAGTAGTTTGCAAGTCTACGGACCGAAGATCTCAGCAGTTTGGTCCGTTAGGAATTCACGCACATTGCTAATTAAATATTAGCAAAAAGTGACTGAAGCAGTAGAATTTATTTCGTAAGTTTACAACACAATTGCAGTCATCGAAAAGTTCCATATAACACGGAAAAATTTAATTTAAATTGACGTTGGTAAATTTGTGCATGAACTAAATAAAGATGGCCGTTTACCTCAAAATCAAAGGGGTAAGTAGCGCGGGCACTGCATGGTTAGAGGAAGAGAGAGGTGGAATGTTTTATTGTTTGTCTTCCAGCACAGACAATTCACGGGTGGGTGCGACTCTTACCGATCAGTTGCTATGTGATAAATTTTGACACAGAACTTACATGGATTCCTGAATGCGAATTACACAGACGGTCTTCTTCAAATGTGGTACTGATTTATAGCAAAGACCACTAAATTAGTTAAGGGCGTTGTAGTAGAACGCAACTAGTACGACAACATTGACATTGAACAGGTTTAGTAAACTTAAGTGATCGTGTCTCATATTAGATAAGCCACGTAACTAAGTGCAATTACTATTATTAATCAGTTAATCATCCGCACACACAGACTACATAACACGACGTCGGGCATATACGACGCCACAACTTTGGATTCGCTGAGGGCACCAGCAATCTGAAACAGGAAGTCGGCACGAATTACTCAAAAATTTTAACGATAAGTACACGGGTGGTGGGGGCGGGGGCGGGGGAAGGGGGCATGGTCAACGTATCATGTCCTTACTAAAGTTTCTATATTGGAGGCTGATAACCCACTAATTTATGTAGGTAACCAATTAATAATAATATCCGTACAGCTGTGGTCCGAGATGCCACCGCGCAATGTTAGTTCTTGAGCTAAAAAGTTTGACGTACACTGCTGTAGAGGGTAAAATGTGCAGAGAAGACAGAGATTGGAATGTGCTCAACAAGTAATTGAAGACGTAGAATGTAGTTGCTACTCTGAGATGTAGAGAAAACCATGGCGATAAGCATCATGTAAGTTGGAAAATTGTTGACGAAAGACATGACAGGAAATATGTCGAACTGATTCAGGGAGTCGAAGAAAGTTACATCAGCCTGAGTTCCTTCTGGATCTCAAGGACAGAGTGCCCCAAAATAGGCCAGTGTTAGCGATGGAACACGTGTTTTGACAGCTTTGGGTCAGGAAGGAATTTTCCTATGACTGTCTTGAAATCTCACCAGGCCGCTCTACCAATTACATTTTTGTTGTATTATTCACAGAATTCTCTGCGCGCATTCACACAGTTATTGTTCTTTGCGACGAGCTGGAACGAAGCATTTGCAAGTATATGACACAGCTGTTTACGGCCAACGAGTAATTTCACGCCTGCGAAACTTCATTTGCAGGATACATTTTTCAGCGCTAATCTTCCACTACTTCCTCCGGATTAACTACGTTTCGTTAAAACCGCTGTACCACGCAGTTTCACTCATTGTCTCTTCAGTTCCTCTTAATATCATTTTCTTGTGTTTGCACCCTGTATTTCGAACTCTCTCTTACGGAGTCTGCGGATAGTGCAACATGAAAAGTCAAAGCCATTACAGCTGAATTATGTTAAGGAAATTATGTTCTAATGCCAGTATTCTCCTTTCTAAGTTCCTCCTGCTATATGCGCATTAAATTGAAACCATTCCAGGCGGCCGCTGTAGCCGAGCGGTTCTAGGCGCTTCACTCCGGAACCGCGCTGCTGTTACGGTCGCAGGTTCGAACCCTGCCTCGGGCATGGATGTGTGTGATGTCCTTAGATTAGTTATGTTTAAGTGGTTCTAAGTCTAGGGGACTGATGACCTAAGATGTTAAGTCCCATAGTGCTTAGAGCTATTTGAAACATTTGAAACCATTCTTACCTAGCTTTCGTAGATCACTTTGTGCGCTACCTATTATTACAAGCTGTCAGGAGTGACAGCTTGTGAGTGCATCGTGCAAATTGTTTGACCGAAGATGAGAACACGATTATTTGGTTTGTGATAAGCTAGTAGCGTTTTTCCATAAGTTTAATAAAAACAACAGATACATATAACAGAGATTTTAGTCAACAACAATACAGTCTTTTTCATTATTTAAAGCAACCTGCCAACGCTGGAGTATCTTTTCCAACCCGCTACTGTAAAAATCAAGTGGTTGTGAAGTGAAAAACTCGTCGAGCCAAGTTCGGAGCTAATTTTCATCCAGAAAGGAAGTTCCTTGGAGATTGTTTGATAGATTGCGGGAGGGATAAAAATCTGAGGGCGCAAATCAGATAAATGAGGTGGGCGCGGAATGACTACGTGACCGAACTCCTGTATAGCGTTTTTGTCAGTCCTAGCAGAATGCGGGTGGGCGTTATCGTGAACTCGCATCATTTCACGTGTTCTTCCTGGTCGTTGCTATTGGACTGCGTCAACAAGACCTCACAGTTGCTGACAGTAAACGTCGTCGGTCATGGTCACACCTCGTGTGAGCAATTCGTAGTACGCCACACCGTCGCTTTTCCACCAGATTCCTAACATTTTTTGTGACTGCGCACAGGTCTGTTTTGTTTGGACTCCACCATTCCGTTCTTCTCCTTATGTTAGCATAAACCCACCATTTCTCGTCACCAGTAACGACACAGGATTGGAATCGGCGGTGCCGTTCGCGAGCTAATTGATGTGCGAGCAAGCAGAGATCCACATATGGCCACCACCTGTTTTCTGTGATTTTAGTTTGGAGTATGCGATACGCACAGGTCCGAGTTTTGAACCTTTCCCACTGAATGCACGTGTCGCAGGATGGTGGAATGATCGCAGTTCATCACATTTGTCAGTCCTCGAGTCCACTGATGCTGATGATCGTGGGTTAATATGTTTAAACGATCTTCATCAAACGCCGAAGGTCTTCCTGAACGTGGACAGTCACTAATGTCAAAACGACTCTCCTTAAAACGAGAAAACCATTTTCTTGCCGTGATCTGTCCAGAGGCGGTATCCCCATACACGGCGGAATGGTTTGTGGGTGCCTCCGTTGCTATCGCCCCTCCATCAAACTCAAACAGAAGACCATATCGGAAATGTTCCCGTTTCTTCACTTGGTAGTCCACTTTCTAGAGTCCACAACTCCACTTGCTACCTCCAAATGACAAAAAGACAATATGTCAACTGAAATACACTCCTGGAAATTGAAATAAGAACACCGTGAATTCATTGTCCCAGGAAGGGGAAACTTTATTGACACATTCCTGGGGTCAGATACATCACATGATCACACTGACAGAACCACGGGCACATAGACACAGGCAACAGAGCATGCACAATGTCGGCACTAGTACAGTGTATATCCACCTTTCGCAGCAATGCAGGCTGCTATTCTCCCATGGAGACGATCGTAGAGATGCTGGATGTAGTCCTGTGGAACGGCTTGCCATGCCATTTGCACCTGGCGCCTCAGTTGGACCAGCGTTCGTGCTGGACGTGCAGACCGCGTGAGACGACGCTTCATCCAGTCCCAAACATGCTCAATGGGGGACAGATCCGGAGATCTTGCTGGCCAGGGTAGTTGACTTACACCTTCTAGAGCACGTTGGGTGGCACGGGATACATGCGGACGTGCATTGTCCTGTTGGAACAGCAAGTTCCCTTGCCGGTCTAGGAATGGTAGAACGATGGGTTCGATGACGGTTTGGATGTACCGTGCACTATTCAGTGTCCCCTCGACGATCACCAGTGGTGTACGGCCAGTGTAGGAGATCGCTCCCCACACCATGATGCCGGGTGTTGGCCCTGTGTGCCTCGGTCGTATGCAGTCCTGATTGTGGCGCTCACCTGCACGGCGCCAAACACGCATACGACCATCATTGGCACCAAGGCAGAAGCGACTCTCATCGCTGAAGACGACACGTCTCCATTCGTCCCTCCATTCACGCCTGTCGCGACACCACTGGAGGCGGGCTGCACGATGTTGGGGCGTGAGCGGAAGACGGCCTAACGGTGTGCGGGACCGTAGCCCAGCTTCATGGAGACGGTTGCGAATGGTCCTCGCCGATACCCCAGGAGCAACAGTGTCCCTAATTTGCTGGGAAGTGGCGGTGCGGTCCCCTACGGCACTGCGTAGGATCCTACGGTCTTGGCGTGCATCCGTGCGTCGCTGCGGTCCGGTCCCAGGTCGACGGGCACGTGCACCTTCCGCCGACCACTGGCGACAACATCGATGTACTGTGGAGACCTCACGCCCCACGTGTTGAGCAATTCGGCGGTACGTCCACCCGGCCTCCCGCATGCCCACTATACGCCCTCGCTCAAAGTCCGTCAACTGCACATACGGTTCACGTCCACGCTGTCGCGGCATGCTACCAGTGTTAAAGACTGCGATGGAGCTCCGTATGCCACGGCAAACTGGCTGACACTGACGGCGGCGGTGCACAAATGCTGCGCAGCTAGCGCCATTCGACGGCCAACACCGCGGTTCCTGGTGTGTCCGCTGTGCCGTGCGTGTGATCATTGCTTGTACAGCCCTCTCGCAGTGTCCGGAGCAAGTATGGTGGGTCTGACACACCGGTGTCAATGTGTTCTTTTTTCCATTTCCAGGAGTGTAGCAACAGTAAACTCCAAATAAAATTGACAGTCGTTAAATAAAGTCATAGCAATCTGAATATCAACACGCAAAACAAAAACACCAACTTGTGCGCCAACGTAATATAAAGACTAACATGCCATTATGTGTATGTAACGTATAAAGCGTTCAAAGTTACGGTGAATTCTGCTGATCAAACCGATCATTATTATAATTTACCTAAAATGAAGTAATTGTCGCTCTTTGTCGCCAAACTGGTTTTGCGCTATGCACCGTCCGCCCAAAAAGTTCGAGACAGTTTTTATTCCTACGATAAGCGACGTCAGTGCTGTGGCTACGGTGGCAGACTTAACACGATTTAGTGGTATCTGAAACGAAATTGCCTGTCTACAAAAACAGCATTGCGTTTTGCGTAAAATATGGAACATGTTTTGGGTATTAGATAAGAAAAACATGTAATACGTAAAAGCCGAAAGAGAGTTCACACAATGCAACAACACTATTGGGAGGGACGATGTACAGATCTCTTTTTCGAACTCAAGGTATTTTTCCAGCATTTTCTTAACTCATTTCAGGTGAAAGTATGAATACTAGGATTGAAAATGTCATTGGTAAGTCTCTGTGGTCTGAGAACCGAACCGCGGGTTCTATTTCGGTACCTGACGCTGTTGTGGGTTTTAAATGTGTCTCACCGTGGGCCTGACCCATGGATACAGAAGAAGAAATGAAATGCACGGAAATTAAAAGTAATAAGCAAATATAGGTGTACTGAGTGTTACTAAATCGCAACACATGATGGTTTTATGATTTAAGCACCCAAAAGCTAAAATTTCATCTGTAAGGATTACAAAAGACTATGGTATTTTTCTCCCGCGTAGTCCAGCTAAACTACATCCCTTTTTATAACGACGTAAATGTAAACAGAATGTTAAACTGAAGTCTTCCTTCTCTTCTGCGTTTTAATGCACTACAAAAATTCTCTCAGACTGTATCAAAGTTACTCTGCATTAAGTACCTCCAGACGATTGTAAGAGAAGTTTGCCATCTTGTAAACGCATCATTAACCAATGGCTGAAGGAGAAGCGAAGCCTTTTGAAGTTTCCCGTGTTTGCAGGAACCACACTTCCTATGAACTTGACCTGTTCTTTTTCAACCTCCTCAAACATCTGAGTTCTCTAAAGTTAACTGGCAGAATTAAAAAGGAATGAAATTAAAGGTTTTGTTGCCACACAGTGAGCTCCAGGCTACAAACGTTAGTTCATCAGATCCTAGGAAACTGGGTTATTCCTTTCCATATGCGACTCTTTTTTTATGAACATTCGTTTATGGCGCCGTATGAGACCACAGAATTAGATTCCTGAAAATACTATTTCACTAAAATGTTGTCTGCGACATATAATTATATTGCGAGAGAATAAATTGATTTTTCATGTTATATTACACTAGTTAACTATCAGCACCGCAGATGGAAGTAGTTAAATGCTGCTATTATTTTCAAGTCAATATCACACGGAAAGCACAGTTGTTTTTGTCCCTCCATAACGTGTTTTAACGATAGCGCTCAAAACTTCACAACTTCGTTTTACTATATGTTTTACATATCTTAAGGCTCATATGAGGGAAAAAAGGTTTTCTCCCTTCTTTATAGGTTAATTTGTCACAGTTGTGTCTTTCGGCTCTCTATGACCCGGATGTATAAAAATTTATTAAATTTATGAATCAGTAGCTAATTACAAGTTAGTACCGGTACCTACAAGACTTCTGTGGGAATAGTGGGTGGAAATGCTTTTGAAATTCTGGCACAGATGTAACTGTAGATGAGAAACTGACGGCTTCCCGCGGACGTTGTGAATTCAGACAACACATATCGCGTAATTCCCTAAAATATAGAACAAAAATATTGATTTCGTGCATTAGTGCTTCTTCTTACTTCTTGATAACAGGAATGTATACAGGAAAGTCAACAGAGCCAAAAGCCGGGAAAAATGGTTCAAATTGCTCTGAGCACTATGAGACATAACTTCTGAGGGCATCAGTCCCCTAGAACTTAGAACTACTTAAACCTAACTATGCTAAGGACATCACAAACATCCATGCCCGAGGCAGGATTCGAACCTGCGACCGTAGCAGCCGCGCGGTTCCAGACTGTAGCGCCTAGAACCGCTCGGCCACCTCGGCCGGCCCGGAAAAAGTAACTGCACACAGTTTGTCATTGATCTGACGCATGAGGTGAAGAAACAAAATGTCACATAGGACAATTTCTATACGATCTATGCACTGGATCAAAGACTTCTGGACGAACTGGAAATACTCCTATCAGTCACATTGGAACTAAAAGAGAACTGTTTCAAAATGTTCAGCTACCGCTGTAGGAGAATACAAAAAGAAAATTCGACACCAAAATTCCAAACGTAAATTCAGTCCATAAAGTCGTGACAACAAAGCACCTAAGAAGGACTTACATTGTAAAAAAAAAAAAATACGTTTGTAAAGCTTACGTTACGTACCAGTCCCCAAATTGTCAGTATCTGATATTTAGCCGAGGAAGCTAAGAATTTGGAAATTACAAGTATTGCAATTTTTCCTGTTATTAGCAATTCCTTTTTCGTCCATTTTGAAATTAAATGCAAGAAAAAAATATATTTTTTTACATCGTTGACGTTATTGTTAGCTTCTGATATTGTAATATTTGTTTAATGCGAGATAGTTCCTTATAAATAGCTTGCTCCGGGGTGTTCTCCGAGTTGTTTCTTCGATTTTGAATATATATGCGTTTTATGTGCGTAAAACGAAAAAAAAACAAGCATCTCGGCACAGCACTAGGAAGCACACAATAGAGAGCCACGCCGAGAAAAACGTGAGAGATTACAATACCTTTTTCATCTTTAGCACAGGAAACTGAGAATTTAAGAATTACTATTACTTTAATTTTCATTGTAAGCTAACAATTTCCTATTTTGTTCATCTTCAAACTAGGTGAAACCTGAATAGCACTACATCACACTGAGAATAAGGCCGTTCCGATGATTTGCATAACAAAAATCTTTGTGACCTTTTTTTTTTGTACAACATACTTCAGTTGTAATGCTGAAAATTTGTTTTGTTGCAAATAGGACGTAAAATTAAAGTTACGACAACTTTTAATAATTTATTAGCATTACGCACCTCAATACCAATTCGGTCATTATGACCTGAAAGAGCATGTCTGTACAGCTTTTCTAAGGAAAAGAGCAGGGTTAAAGAACAAAGGAAGTTCTGAGATGAATAGACAGAGGCCCTTAGTGCAGCCGTTCGATGCTGCTAGCCTGAGTCACATGTCGAGTATTCTTCGTAATGGTTAGGAACTGGGTTCTTCCTTTGGTTCTTCCTTTATTTCATCTAGTAATGGAATGTTTCATCACTTGCGTTCCTAATGTATCGCTTTTTATAAATTTACTGTCAGTGTAGAAGACCGTGGACCGAACGCAGAATCTTGCCTTCCGTGCGCAAAGCAGGAGAAAGTTTGAAAAGTAAGAGAGACGTACCAGCAGAATCGAAGCTTTGAGAGTGTGTGGTGAGTCGTGTCTGTGTAGTTCTGTTGGTAAGAACATTGCTCGCATAAGCAGAGGTTCCGAGTCCGAAAACTACTCCGGATAGAGTTTCAATTTGCCAGGAGGTTTCCGTCGACTCAATGGTGGTGTGTGAACCTAGGCTTTCCCGGCGAATTAACCGTTTCTCGCGTCCAGCCAGGTACGTACGAGGTGGTTATAGTTAAAGTGCAGCTAGTCATAGAGGGCCAGTGTGGGCTGTAATTATCGCATGGCAGCAAAACATGGCAGATACGCTAATGCTTTAATGCGACATTGATTTGAGCTGGAAAGAAATTAGTTCCTGTTTTGGTCAGCAGGTGCAAAACTGGCGCTCTGAATGCAAGAAGGCGTACAGAAATGTTTCCATATGTAATGGATTAGAAACTGGATGCGAGTAGAAAAGATCAAACAAGTGAGAAATGCAAAATGTTGATTTTATTATGAAGCACCACCTACACAGTTTGTTCAATATCAGCACAAGAGATGTCAACGAGATGCTGTACAGCGCCAGACTTGCACCTGGTGGTCAAAATGAGAACTGAGCTTTTTCCAGCGTAAATCGGTTTCGCATTAACACATTAGCATATCTACCACGTTTCGCTGCCATGCAATACTTACAACCCACACTGGACCTCCGTGAGCAGCTGAACATTAATTACAACCACACAGTACTTTGTCATCTTCAGCCGATACTGGCGGAATGAACGTCTTTGTTACGCCGCTTTCAGATGTCTGGTCTCTTTTGCGGAAGAGCAGAGAAAATATTCAAGTCGTCAAGGGAAATTTACAGTGCGTCAGAGAAACAAAACAAACAATAAAATAAAGACTTAAAAGACACAAAAGCACGAGATCTCTTACTAAAATGTAAGTGAGCCTGTAACATCCTTATCTATCTATTGCTTGCGCCTTTGTCCGGCATTTTGCTCGGGGTTGGCGTGGTTAAATCGGATTTGGCATGTTAATCTGAAGGGGTGGCCGGATACCCTTCCTGCCGCCACCCCATACCCCCCGTGACGGAATCAGAGTACCCCATCTGTCTGCGTGTAGTGGAAATCATGGAAAAGTGCGGATGTGTTTCAAATGTCTGTGAGTCGTGTAACTGAGGCGGGACGTGGGGACCAGCCCAGTATTCATCTAAAGGGATGTGGAAAACCGCCTAAAAACCATATCCAGGCTGGCCGGCACAGCGGCCCTTGTCGTTAATCCGGCGGACGGATTCGATCCGGGGCTTGCGCGCCTACCAGAGTCCAGGAAGCAGCGCATTAGCGCTGTTGGCTAACCTGGCGCGTCAGCCTATAACGTCCTTATAACAGCAAGTACCTGTCACCCTTTTACAGAATTAATGGCCGCGATCGTGTAATTAATGGATATTAAGCAGTCAGACTGTCATATGAGATCGCAATGTTTCGAGTCGACATTACTGAACAAATTCTTCACGGAGTTCGTGCCACGTTAGATTTGTCAATCTCGAGATTTCAATAACTTCCTCCATATGTGCCAAGTATAACTGGATTCCGGGATCAGATATCTAAGAAATATATTACGGAAGAACAGCTGTAGCGATCGAGATATTAAGTTAGCCATCTCTAAGAAACATAGACATACTCAATTACCAGAAGATGGTCAGCACATAGCATTCCTCACTTTATTTGGAGCTACAATGACCTAGAGAATCCGGCAATTGCCAAACAGGTATGGGAATTTAATATACATCCTAAACGTCTCCCTCTCCCCGCCCATCTCCTTCCCCCTCTCGGTGTCCATTTCCTCCTCCCCCCCCTCCCGCCCTACTGTTCTCTTACCCCTCTCTGACATGCCGGCCGCTGTGACCGAGTGGTTCTAGGCGCTTCAGTCTGGGACCGCGCGACCGCTACGGTCGCAGGATCGAATCCTGCCTCGGGCATGGATGTATGTGATGTCCTTAGGTTAGTTAGGTTTAAGTAGTTCTAAGTTCTAGGAGACTAATGACCCCAGCTCAGAGCCATTTGAACCTCTCTGACATTGAGCCTTGTTTATTGTTATTGCAACTGAAACCTTCATTGGGAACTGAATTCACTTAAAATGAATGGGTGGATCGGTTGGAATCATTGGTGTATCGGCTATAATAGCGACCTCTCAAGCCGAATGGTACGTGAAGGTAAGAGCTTCGTTGACAATATTTCGCACATATTTAATCTGGAAAGGGATAGGATTATAAAGATTCGGACGATTCAGGTTTCGTAGTAGTAAACCGATCAGCCATAAAACACCTTTCCTGTTTAATGTAAGACCAACGACAAGGATTTAAACAAAACAGCACGTAGTTATGTATACAATCTTTGTTTGAAATTAGATACAGGGGAAAGAATGTATATGGGAGAAACAATTTGGCTAATGGTTTAAATGCTCTGTTATCGTAATTGAAACTTACTCTGAAAAAAAAAACGAAACGACACATTTTCACATCACGTCACAGCATCTTTTTTCTCGCAGATGTATTTAACAGAAAATCTGTACATTGTCAATTAAAAAATTATATTCTATGCTTCATAAATATTTATTATTTTATCGTGTAAAAATTTGAAACAAATCGGTAAGGTGCTTTTCGAGATTTTCACTAACAAGGGAACCTCCCCATCGCACCCCCCTCAGATTTAGTTATAAGTTGGCACAGTGGATAGGCCTTGAAAGACGGAACACAGATCAATCAAGAAAACAGGAAGAAGTTGTGTTGAACTATGAAAGAAATAAGCAAAATATACAAACTGAGTAGTCCATGCGCAAAATAGGCAACATCAAGGATACTGTGAGCTCAGGAGCGCCGTGGTCCCATGGTTAGCGTGAGCGGCTGCGAAACGAGAGGTGCTTGGTTCAAGTCTTCGCTCGAGTGAAAAGTTTACTTTCTTTATTTTCGTAAGTTCACTGTTCACTGTAATAAGTTTAGTGTCTGTGTTTTGCGACCGCATCGCAAAACCGTGCGATTAGTAGACGAAAGGACGTGCCTCTCCAATTGGAACCTAAAACATTTGATCGCAAGGTCATAGGTCAACCGATTCCTCCACAGAATAACATGTCTGATATATCCTATACGACACTGGTTACGGCATGTGCGTCACATGTCAGGAATATGTTGTCGACCCACCTAACTTGTACACTTGGCGAATGGGCAAAAAGATTCTTCTACCTTGCCCGATTTAGGTTTTCTTGTCGATGTGATAATCACTCCCAAAAAGTGATGAATGTGAACCATGCCACGTGGAATTCTACAAAGGCAGAAAGTTCGCACACGTTTATCTTTCCAACTAAACACTTCACAAAGCTCAAATTTCCGCACTTTGTCAGTAAATGCAACTGCTTTCTCAGCAATACCATCCTGACGCGAAATACCAGTAACTTCTTCGTATTACACAAAACGTAGACGGACAATTCCAACATGAGCTGTACGTCAGATAGTTAGCCAGCTACTGACTCCCTGTCGTTCCTTCCAGGGCCTATGAGTACTTGATAGAGCGCGGGAAATGCTTAACTCTGAATGGTTGGTCAAAATGACCAGCCAATCAAAACAATCCTTCGAGTTCTTTCTCGTGCCAAAACTGTCCTACGCCAATCAACATTCACAGATGCATTAACGTCACTTCATCATGCAAATGGTAATAAAATGTTCAACAAAACCAAACGAAAAGAAAACTAATCTTGAGATGACTAGAAAATCATTACTCTGCAAATGGCTATTCTGGCTGCCTTCTTACACAAGCAAGTACCCTTGAACATACATCAACAGCAAGATAGGGAAATTACAGCTTTCATTGCAACTGCTTACTTCACACTTACCCATGACATAGTGACGTAATCTTTAAACATCAGATAATATTGAATCTTTAGGTAGGTCCCACATATACACTCTCACTCGCACTCATTTATTCACACAACAAAACAAATAATTATTAAATAAATATTAATCCTTTCTGAATTCTATGTTACGAAAATGAAAAGTAGTGAACGTCTTTAATTATAAAAAATCTAAATAAATTGTTGTGCCATTTAGTGAACTTCAGCAATAATTCCAAATGATACTAAAAGACAAACTGCTATGAATCCTAACAGACTTTAATTTTATAAGTGTCGGTTTTTGATGTTTTAGGTAATTGTCTCTGAATCTGAAAGTATCTCAGCTAGATCGCTGAGATTTTAACACAACCTTCCGTTTAATAACAAAGGGCTGCATATTGACTTTTAACAAAACTGAATAATATTTAATACTGTTGATTTAGATTCTTTGGGGCTTGAATATTCTGTCGGTCGAACTAACACAGGTTGCGCTTCCCATGGCTAGGCTAGCGACAGGTGCGAGTGAGTCACGCTAAGATACCAGCGGCTGTATATTGCCACCGCCAATGGCTCCAAAGCTACGAGCCTGTACTTCAAAGTAGCTTACTGCAATAAAATGCTATCGCGTATTGACTCGCAACATTACAGTCTGTTACGTCACGTTATTTGCTGGCGTAATGGCGTCGAAGCAGGAGAAAGTGCAATGTGCGCTTTGGTTTCACGAAACGAAATCGCCCATCAGTGTTCAGCGTAAATTTCGGGCTTCTTATTGACGCAGCCCTCCTGACGTTAAATCAATAAAGCGATGGTATGCAAAGTTTAACGAAACAGGCAACGTTGAAGATAGTCCTCGAATTGGCAGGCCTCGTGTGAGTGATGCAACTGTTGATCGTGTTCGGCAATCGTTTCACCGGAGTCCCTCTAAATCAACTCGTCAAGCATCACGTAAACTTCAAATACCGCAAACAAGTGTGGTGAAAATTCTTCATGAAAGGGTTAGGTTGCATGCTTACAAACTGCAAATCGTGCAGGCCTTGCAACCAAATGATTTGATGACACTTGCTGAATTTGCAACTGAGGTTCTCAACAGGATTGATGCGCTAAAGGTTACTCAAATCTTATATGCTTTACCGATGAATCCACCTTTCATGTCAGTGGAATGTTAAATAGGCATCATGTCCGTATATGAGCTTCAGAGTCTCCACATGCTACTGCACAGTTACAGCGAGACAACGAAAAAGTGAATGTTTGGTGCGGCCTCATGCATAACAAGGTTTTTGGACCGTTTTCCTTCGCGGAAAAATCCATTACCGCTAACATTTACTTAAACGTTTTGCAACAGTTCATTGGCCCACAGAGGAATATCAACCATGGATACTTTTCCAGCAAGACTAAAAACGTATATGGCTTACGTCCGTCCGAAGGTTTATTGGAGAAACGTGTAAAAATCTGAAGTGAGTCAATCAAGAACTTTTCGAGATTTTTGCTAAAACTTTTCGACTTTATATAGTATATATACACTTATACACAATATATATTAAGAAATATATAGTCTACGTCCGTCCAAAAGTTTTTTCGAGTAAATTTGAAGTAAATATTTTGGAGATTCTGGTAACAACGTCAAATTACGACCTTTTTTTTAATAGAAAGTATAGATAAAATAGGCAGAGTCCTGGGAGGACACGGTATTCAGTCCATATTCCGATTACCCATGAAAATTAGGGAGATGCTGAGCTAAGTAAAAGCCAGTCCTGGTCTCGGTGTTTCTGGCATTTATAAAATGCCAGACAATATGTGTAATTTCGGAAAGCTACACACGTCTCATTAAATATAGCAATTTCGATAAATTTGCTGTTGCCGAACACAGTCACATAAACAGACATACGATTACGTTTGATAAAAGGAAAATGTTCCTCTGCACCTATCTTCTGGGATTTTGTAATCGAAGAAGCTGTTGAAATCAGAATGACAACTTTAACTGGAACAGTGGCTACACCCTTAGTGATGCATGGAAACCGGAGCTCGAAGCTGAACGCAACAGAGAAATCAGCCGAATCATCAACGATCTTACGAAATCAACGTCGCTACCAATGTTCTTCAGTCGTAGACATTGACATAATCTTTGGTAGAATACGGAAGTTCCGTGACTTCGTGACGTCTCCATGACGTAGCTCGTAGTGTCTAACGGACTAGATCTCTGTGAAGCGTTTATTCAGACTATCAACTTTGTCTCCAAAATACATTATTTTGTACAAGAAAGTATATTTTAGAAAGCAGCATTTCAACACAAGTTCATTAGCGGTTGTGGGTCTAGTGTAGCAGGGGATACAACCCGTCGGCTTTGAACAATGACGTCACAAGTCGCCAGAGAGCATGTATTACAAAGATGAAAGAGCTGAGGAGAATGTTGAGAAACAAAGGAATGCGAGAGAGATAAACTTTATTTCACATATGTAAGGGCCAGTAGTATTTTCACGTTAACGATAACGCGTGTTTGTATCTTAGTATTTCTGCGCAAAATACAATGGAAAGAAATGAATGAAATTACTAGCAAAGAATACATCACGTTACATGTATGTCAGTTGTATCTCGAAAGTCTTTCGAACTGTATTGCTTAAGTGCAGTACGGGATACAAGTTCAGCGTACTCGATTTCTTAGTTTCAAGTGGCATTGCTGTCCTGTTGTTCACTTGAACTATGGCTCGAAAAAATGGCTCTGAGCACTATGGGACTCAACATCTTAGGTCATAAGTCCCCTAGAACTTAGAACTACTTAAACTAACTAACCTAAGGACATCACACACACCCATGCCCGAGGCAGGATTCGAACCTGCGACCGTAGCAGTCCCGCGGTTCCGGACTGCAGCGCCAGAACCGCTAGACCACTTGAACTATGTATCCCCTGCTTCGCTAAACCGCAAATGAAACACCCGATACAAATTAAAAGCTGATTCGAAGTGTGTTGCTTAAGTACAGTCCGGAACACGAGTTTGTCGTAAGGCGATTTCTTCGTTTTCACTAGCATTACTGTCCTGTTCTTCGCCTGAACGATGTATCCTCCGCTTCAGTAAACCCTAAGTGGAACACGGGATACAAATTGTAGATGTGCTGTTTATTTCGTCTCCGCTATTACTAACAGTCCTTTCTTACGTACATATCAGTATTAATGATGACAGAAGGACCTATGTATGTAATATATGTATACCAGACTTCCATTGACCTCGATATATGTAGACTGGTAACGAGTAGGTGGAAATACACGTACGTTACATTTGCAACCTGTTTCATTTTATACGTTTTGATTGTTTATTTAACCTTTGTGTTTCACTTGTTGAAGGGGAACTACACAGTGATCTTGTCAAAAGCCGAGAAGCGATTCTTCTTAGTGTTGTAGCTCCCTTCAGTAGCTGATAAGTGTTTTTTGGCTTTTAAAAAAAATCTCACGAGACAGAATAAAAAGATCCTACTTTATTAAGCAATCAGTAAAAAAACGAAACTGAAACATAACAGCAAAAGCGAAAACGGTAAACTGCAAATAGAATAGATTACGAAGACTTCGTAATCTATTCTATAAACTGAAAGAACCAGAGGTTGTACAGAGTTTCAGGGAGAGCATAAGGGAAAAATTGACAGGAATGGAGGAAAGAAATACAGTAGAAGAAGAATGGGTAGCTTTGAGGGATGAAGTAGGAAATGAGACACTTAAAGTAGTAAAGGAATTTTGCTATTGGGGGAGCAAAATAACTGATGATGGTCGAAGTAGAGAGGATATAAAATGTAGACTGGCAATGGCAAGGAAAGTGTTTCTGAATAAGAGAAATTTGTTATCATCGAGTATAGATTTAAGTGTCAGGAAATCATTTCTGAAAGTATTTGTATGGAGTGTAGCCATGTATGGAAGTGAAATATGGACGATAAATAGTTTGGACAAGAAGAGAATAGAAACTTTCGAAATGTGGTACTACAGAAGAACGCTGAAGATTAGACGGGTAGATCACATAACTAATGAGGAAGTGTTGAATAGGATTGGGGAGAAGAGAAGTTTGTGGCACAACTTGACTGTAAGAAAGGATCGGTTGGTAGGACATGTGTTGAGACATCAAGGGATCACCAATTTAGTATTGGAGGCCAGCGTGGAGGGTAAAAATCGTAGAGGGAGACCAGGAGATGAATACACTAAGCAGATTCAGAAGGATGTAGGTTGCAGTAGGTACTGGGAGATGAAGAAGCTTTCACAGGATAGAGTAGCATGGAGAGCTGCATCAAACCAGTCTCAGGACTGAATACCACAACAACAACAACAAATGCGTGAATTCATAATAGAACCACTATTTTTTCCACACATAAATAACAGATAAAAAGATATTCATCATTACGACAGGTAATGAAAAAACGTACACAGACAATAATAATGCACCATGAGTTACATTGATGTCACAAAATGATGACGTTACAGTCGTGGCGCAACATGAATAGCTTGTCTTCTAATATTAACAATCTATGCCACCGTCTACCATAACCTTCCAACCCCCCAACTCCTCCCTCCTCCTCCAACACCAACGTCACCGTCAAATCTCTCTTCCTGACGTGAAACCTTCACGTTGATGTCCTATTCTGTCCCGTTCCCTTGACGGCCTGTGTGTAAGACGCTGTTTGAAGTGCAGTTTGGAATTTTATAACATTTCATCCCATCCCATCATGTGTGAATCGATTTTTAAGAGAATTAATGACGGAAATTCGAAATCTGGACGACGGCAAGGGTAATTTGAATCCCATTCTTCCGGAATGCAAATTCTGCGCCGCAACAACATCGTCACCTCAGTAGGATAGCGTGTTCAACGCTGATACGTCTTTATAGACTTTCGTGTCGTAGCGTGATAACTAGGCTGGTCACTGCCGCAAACAATATAGCGTATGGAAACCAAGATCGACGCCAAGTCGATGACCGAAAACACTGTACGGAGCGACCGCAAGGGCGGAACGGAAATTTGTGCAAGACGCAGTCCTGAATTTTTACTCACATCATCGAACGTAGGAGTCTAAATCAAACACGGCCAGTTAAATCAGCATAATGCAGATGCGATATTGGCATACAATTCCCGCATACGCCGAAAAATAGATGCTTCCTGCGCTACCTTGTTTCGTATTACGTGCATCCTATTACCAAATGCGTCGTTTGTTTTCAGAGAATCTCAGTCGCTGGCGAATTCGATTGTCAGTGAAGTGTGTCACTGTGTGGCATCTCTTTGTCGCTCGCAAAGCTTTGATCTATGACAGCCAATCAGGACTCTGACCGACAGTATTTAGCCAGGGAACCACATATTGTGGAGCAAACTTCCTTTACTTTTGCTTGCTTTAACTTGTGCTTTGGGCGATGGCTGCTACTTCTTCATCTAATTGGTGTTTCGAGATTGAAACTCAATGTAGACGATCGTGTGAAACCCAGCTCGCGCTATTCGTCCACGAGACTCAGAGGGCCATAGACACGAGTTCCAAGGTAGATGCCGTGATTCTTGACTTCCGCAATTGTTTAATGAACAAAGTAAGAGCATATGGACTATCAGACCAATTGTGTGATTGGATTGAAGAGTTCCTAGATAACAGAACGCAGCATGTCATTCTCAATGGAGAGAAGTCTTCCGAAGTAAGAGTGATTTCAGGTGTGCTGCAGGGGAGTGTCGTAGGACCGTTGCTATTCACAATATACATAAATGACCTTGTGGATGACATCGGAAGTTCACTGAGGCTTTTTGCAGATGATGCTGTGGTGTATCGAGAGGTTGTAACAATGGAAAATTGTACTGATATGCAGGAGGATCTGCAGCGAATTGACGCATGGTGCAGGGAATGGCAATTGAATCTCAATGTAGACAAGTGTAATGTGCTGTGAATACATAGAAAGAAAGATCCCTTATCATTTAGCTACAATATAGCAGGTCAGCAACTGGAAGCAGTTAATTCCATAAATTATCTGGGAGCACGCATTAGGAGTGATTTAAAATGGAATGATCATATAAAGTCGATCGTCGGTGAAGCAGATACCAGACTGAGATTCATTGGAAGAATCCTAAGGAAATGCAATCCGAAAACAAAGGAAGTAGGTTACAGTACGCTTGTTCTCCCACTGCTTGAATACTGCTCAGCAGTGTGGGATCGGTACCAGATAGGGTTGATAGAAGAGATAGAGAAGATCCAACGGAGAGCAGCGCGCTTCGTTACAGGATCATTTAGTAATCGCGAAAGCGTTACGGAGATGATAGATAAACACCAGTGGAAGACTCTGCAGGAGAGACGCTCAGTAGCTCGGTACGGGCTTTTGTTAAAGTTTCGAGAACATACCTTCACCGAGGAGTCAAGCAGTATATTGCTCCCTCCTACGCATATCTCGCGAAGAGACCATGTGGATAAAATCAGAGAGATTAGAGCCCACACAGAGGCATACCGACAATCCTTCTTTCCATGAACATTACGAGACTGGAATAGAAGAGAGAACCGATAGAGGTACTCATGGTACCCTCCGCCACACACCGTCAGGTGGCTTGCGGAGTATGGATGTAGATGTAGATGTAGATGGGCGTATTCAACACACTCTTTCAGGGGGTTTGGTGAGATAGCTGCTTGCTCAAGCATTAGTGTATTAGTAAGATTATTGAAGTTTTACATATGTTTCAAGCTATGACAAATCGAAGTACCTTCCCAAATAGTGTTTTTTCCCCATTCGATTTGTTGAGGAAACCTTACATTCGATCTCACGTGTGCACATGGAAGCCAGTATCCGGTTTTTTGTACAGTAATCTGCAGACACAAGTGATATATATATATATATATATATATATATATATATATATATATATATATATATATATATATATATCGTAAAATCTTGTCGACCAGCTTACTAATAGTACTCTAAAGATATGTTGTGTTGCAATATAAATTTGCAATGTTGAATACCATGAACCAGAGGGATTGTACTCGCACATGAGGGGTAATTCATTGTGTATAACCGTTGGTTCATTATAATTTATTAGCACAATTGGCGTTCGTGAATTTATTACTTTGCTTATTTGCTTTTGCCTGTTTCTTCGACACTGTGTGTCTTATCTGATCATATTTACACTGAGGTGAAAAAAGTCATAGGATACGTCTTAAAATCGTGTCGGACCTCCTTTTGCCCAACGTAGTTCAGCAGCTCGACGTGCCATGGACCCAACAACTCACTGGAAGTCTCCTGCTGAAATACCGAGCCGTGCTGCCTCTGTAGCCATGCACAATCGCCAAACTGTTGTTGGTGCGTCCCGTAAATGTTCGCTGAGATTCATGTCGGGCGATCTGGATAGGCAAATCATTCGCCCGAATTGTCCGGAATGTTCTTCAAACCAACCGTGAACAACTGTGGCCCGGTGACATGGCGGATTGTCATCCATGAAAATTCCATCGTTGTTCCGGAGGTTATAGTCAAAGAATAGCTGTTGATTATCTCCAAGTAACCGAACATAACCATTTTCAGTCAATGATCGGTTCGTTTGGACCGGAGGATCCAGCCCGTTACATTCCATGTAAACACAGCCCGCACCATCATGGACTCACCACCAGTTTGCACACTGCCTTGTTGACAACTTGGGTCCATGGTTTCGTGGGCTCTGCGCCACACTCGAATCCTACCATAAACTCTTACCAACTGAAGTCGGGACTCATCTGACCAGGCCACGGTTTTCCGTTCTTCTTGGGTCCAACCGATATGGTCACGAGGCCACGAAACTGCCTGCAGGCGATCGTGCTGTTAGCAAAGGCACCGTCTTTTGCTGCCATAGCCCATTAACGTCAAATTTCGCCGCATTATCCCAACGAATACGTTCGTCGTACGTCCCACATCGATTTCTGCCATTATTTCAAACAGTGTTGCTTGTCTGTTAGCACTGAAAGCTCTACGCAAACGCCGCTGCTCCCGGTCGTTAAGTGAAGACCGTCGGCTACTGCGTCGCCCATGGTGAGAGGTAACGCCTGAAATTTGATATTCTCGACACACTCTTGGCGCAGTGGATCTCGGAATACTGGATTCCCTAACAGTTCCCGAAATGGAATGTCCCACCCGTCTAGCTCCAACTACGATTCAGTGTTCAAAGTCTGTTAATTCCGTCGCGAGGTCATAATCACGTCGGAAACCTTCTCACATGAATCACCTGACTACAAATGAGAACTCCGTAATACACTGCTCTTTTATACCTTCTACGCCCGATACTACCCCTATCTATTGATGTGCATGTCGCTCTCTAATGACTTATACCATCTCAGAGTATATCAGAGATCTTATGAATTATATCATCTCAGAGTATATCAGAGTTTACTTCATGGGAATGGGTCTCATTTACCTACATTGCCCACATAGCCTCTCCCCGATGTTGTTCAATCTGTATATTTAGCATGCAGTAAAGGAAACAAAAGAAAAATTCGGAGTACGTATTAAAATCCATGGAGAAGAAATAAAAACTTTAAGGTTCGCCGATGACATTGTAATTCTGTCAGAGACAGCAAAGGACTTGGAAGAGCAGCTGAATGGCATGGACAGTGTCTTGAAAGGAGGATATAAGATGAACATCAACAAAAGCAAAACGAGGATAATGGAATGTAGTCAAATTAAGTCGGGTGATGCTGCGGGAATTAGATTAGGAAATGAGACACTTAAAGTAGTAAAGGAGTTTTGCTATTTGTGGAGCAAAATAACTGATGATGGTCGAAGTAGAGAGGATATAAAATGTAGACTGGCAATGGCAAGGAAAGTGTTTCTGAAGAAGAGAAATTTGTTAACATCGAGTATAGATTTAAGTGTCAGGAAGTCGTTTCTGAAAGTATTTGTATGGAGTGTAGCCATGTATCGAAGTGAAACATGGACAATAACCAGTTTGGACAAGAAGAGAATAGAAGCTTTCGAAATGTGGTGCTACAGAAGAATGCTGAAGATAAGGTGGGTAGATCACGTAACTAATGAGGAGGTATTGAATAGGATTGGGGAGAAGAGAAGTTTGTGGCACAACTTGACTAGAAGAAGGGATCGGTTGGTAGGACATGTTTTGAGGCATCAAGGGATCACCAATTTAGTATTAGAGGGCAGCGTGGAGGGTAAAAATCGTAGAGGGAGACCAAGAGATAAGTATACTAAGCAGATTCAGAGGGATGTAGGCTGCAGTAGGTACTGGGAGATGAAGAAACTTGCACAGGATAGAGTAGCGTGGAGAGCTGCATCAAACCAGTCTCCGGACTGAAGACCACAACAACAACAACAACCCACATACAGCATTTAACAACTCAGGGGTGTGCTACTTTCTTCCCTAGAATGTTAGTAGCATTACAGGTAGCACTATGAGATGCACTTCTGAGAATTACGCAGTTGCAGGAATAGCGTCACCGGAAGTCAGTCTCTCTACCACGCCAGCTGATAGATTATCAGATTTTTCGTGCATTAAAGGTTACAAAAGGCAAACACATTTGCCCTGCACGAACTGAGTCTATAGCGAAAGGCTTGATACAGGATAGTTAATTAAGCAGTTACTGTAGTAATTGTTTAAACCTAAGTCTTTGATACGAGATTGGAATAACAGAGAATAAAGGAGGTGGTTCGATGAACCCTCTGTCAGGCACTTAAATGTTACTTGCAGAGTATCCATGTAGATGTAGACGTAGATCGCTTCAGAACAACGCTATGTTGCGATTGTGGAAGTTCTGCCACGGGTAAAGTATTATTAATTATGTAAGATTGCGTTTCGGGTGACCGTGTTCAATAATTTTGGGATAAATTTTAGGGCAAGCAATGTTCAGAATTTTTTCGTAACATACAGCTTTAAATAATCGAAGTTCTTTGTCGTGTCCCGGGTCATTAAGGGCTGCCATTTCACGGTAACGCTGCACGTGGCACTCCCCCTGACTACCGTCGCCCTACCCCCACACCCTGACGCTGCTGATTTAATTACCACGGTGCCTGTGGCTTTCCAACATGATGGATAACAACGGCTCAGAGGCGTATTCCGGGCTACGCTAATCTGTCCTCAGAGCCTGCTTCGCGGCTTATCGAATGCGCACGGGGAACACACCCCCTCCACTGACGTGAATTATAATTTGCGTAAGCAATTTAACGCTCCGCAAATTATCACCACGGGCGACAGCTCATACTCTGTGGATTGGCCTTTCTCGTTGATTCATGTACATCGACACACTTCCCATGAGAAACATTGATATGTAATCACGCCGTTATTACTGTTTCGATGTATTAAAAATTGTTAGGTTGGCACCGACCACAAACTGCTGTTTGATCCTGCGTTACAGCTCTTTCGAAATCTGCCTCTGAATCTGGTTGACAAAATGTAGACCTACAGACCGCTTTTATGCTTCCGTGAGATTTTCATACGTAATTTAAACACGATGAATCAAAACTGTACTAGGAAACAGTGAAATGTTCTATAGTGTCTCCACATGAACATTTTGACGAGAGGTACAGACAGTACAGAAATATACGACAAACATCGAAAACAGGGAGTTGATCGCTAGATTTTAATATCTGAAACCGGTCCTTATACGCGGTCTTGATTACTTTAAGGAAAGACGTAGAGTAATTTCAGCAAAATTCAACTGGATACGAAACCTCATCATATGGGAGCAAAATAACCCGTGACAAACAAAGAAGAATTTTACTGAAATATTTACGAAAAGTTTGTACGTTTTATTTTGGCGCTTTATTTTGTCTTAGTTTCAGTCCATAAAGATTAAACTCCGTCCTTCAGACTATGTTTGTCCGTCATGCAAGCTCTCTAATCTATAAAACCGCTTGAAATGAACAAAAACTTTATCATACCACACTCGTTAAACATAATATCAACTTTCGGGACACCACTTCTTATCCACAATAGCGTTGATCGTATCAACATAATTCAGAAGGTCTTTGAGCTCCAGTGGTCCATGCCATTCTCTGCATTAAATCACACCACGTTTTCCAATAAAATGATTCTAGCTTACATTAAATCAATAAAAGAATCAAAACAGTTTGTCCTGACTGGGCCCGTAATAGCATCGAAATGGCGGATAACTGAGAAATGGCTATATTCCTTATTCCAAAATGTTTCGCTGACGAAGATCGTACAGTAGTTCCTAGTTTAAATCGTGGCATGAACGTCCAAATGTCAGTTACGCAATTAAGTGACCACGGGGTAGAGAGTAAACTGAAATTTTCAACAGTGGAAGGGCGATCGTGTCTGATGGAATATCTGCACAGTTCTACACAGAGTATGCGAAAGAACGTGCTCCTGTTCTATAAGCAGTGTGCCGTAGGTAGATGGAGGCACAAATCTTTCCCAGTGATTGGAAAAATCTGCTGGACACTTCTGTTTTAGAGAACGGTCGTCGGACAGACGTACAGAACTATAGGCCTAAAAAAATATTCGTCCACTTGACACAGAAGGAAATAGGTACTGGCACTCAGGTTAATGCAGTGTTCTTTAATTTCGAGATGGCGATCGTTAGTTCCGCTCTGTCACCTAATGAATAAAATATTACCGCAAGGAATATTAAAATATTATGTTTGTAATTAGACTGAAGTGTTTCTAGTAAAGAGAACACAGCGTTTGGGCAGAAGTCTTCAGACCTACTGGTGTATGCCATGGGAGTCTTACGGGGTCATTACTTTTCACGATATACGAGGAGCGTTCAGTAGTAAGGCACCACATTCTTTTCTCGGACAATTTCGGATGAGGAAATGCGGAATTTGATGTGGGGGATCGTGGAACATTCGCTCTTCAGCC
The DNA here is from genome assembly GCF_023898315.1 of Schistocerca nitens. NCBI lineage: Eukaryota > Metazoa > Arthropoda > Insecta > Orthoptera > Acrididae > Schistocerca > Schistocerca nitens. Next base: position 192,199,312 of record NC_064617.1, on the reverse strand, counting down.
CCTTCAGCGTCCAGTAGGTGACGGCGCTATATATAGCCATCAAAATGTCGTCCGTAACGGAGATGCGTTTCAAGCAGAGAGCTGCCACTGATTTTCCACTGGAGGAAAACAAAATCTTCGCAGATATTCATAGACCTTTCAGAATGTCTACGGAAACCTGTCGGTGAACGGAAGCACGGTAAGTCGTTGGGCGAGACATCTGTTATCATCGCAACAGGGTCGCGAAACCTTTCCGATCTAGCGCGTCCCGGCCGGCCAGACACAGCTGTGGTTCCTGCAGTGTTGGAGCGTGCGGACACACTCACTCGAGGTAATCCTCGGATCACAATCAAACACCTCGCTGCTCAACTGGACGTTTCTGTTGGTAGTGCTGACACACTCGTCCACCAGTTGGATTGTGATCGGTGGGTTGCTCGCCGCCTAAAAACACACTATAAGAGCAACGAAGGGCCATCAGTGCAGAATTGGGAAACGCCGTCTGGCTAGGGTCTCCCGTTGGGTAGACCGTTCACCTGGTGCAAGTCTTTCGATTGCGTATCGATGGGGATGAAATGATGACGATAAGGACAACACAATGCCAAGTCCCTGAGCGGAGAAAATCTCCGACCCAGCCTGGAATCGAACCCGGGTCGTTAGGATTGAGATTCCGTCGCGCCGACCACTCAGCTATCAGGGGGCGGACCGTGGAGAATTGCTTGCACGTTACGAGGCTAATCGTGATAATCTTTTATCGAACATCGTCACAGGCGATGAAACACGGTCTCGTCACTTCGAATCTGAAACAAAACGGCAGTTCAAGGAGTGGCTCCACAGCGCATCTCCTCCAAAGAAAATGTTAAAAGCGACGCTCTTCTGGGCTCTGCTAGATGTCCTCCCTCATAGCGCAACGATCACCTGTTAAGTGTTTTGTGCCACCCTCAGGAAATTGAAGAAACGACTTCAACGTGTTCGTCACCACAAAAATACGGACGAACTTCTTCTCCGTGAGAACGGAAGGCTTCACACAAGTCTGCGCACCCGAGAGGAGATCACAAAACTTCATTGGACTGTTTTTCATCATCCACTCTACCCGGATCTTGTACCTTCCGCCGGCCGCTGTGGCTGAGCGGTTCTAGGCTCTTCAGTCCGAAACCGCTCTGCTGCTACGGTCGCAGGTTCGAATCCTGACTCGGGCATGGATGTGCGTGATGTCCTTAGATTAGTTTGGTTTAAGTAGTTCTAAGTCTGGGGGACTGATGACCTCAGATGTTAAGTCCCATAGTGCTTAGAGCCATTTGAACCAAGCCATCTTGCACCTTCCGACTTCCGTTTGTTTGGCCCAGTGAGGAATCCAATCCGCGGGAAGCAGTACGTGGACGATGGGGAGGTTATTTATACAGCAAGACGTTGCTTCCGACGTCGGCCAGTAGAGTGGTACAACGCTGGCAGTCAGGCCCTACCACTAAGGTGGAGTAGCCCGCCCGGTTAGCCGTACGGTCTAACGCACGGCTTTCCGGATTGGGAAGGAGCGACTGGTCCCCGGCACAAATCCGCCCGGCGGACTTGTGTCGAGGTCCGGTGAGCCGGCCAGTCTGTGGATGGCTTTTAGGCGGTTTTCCATCTTCCTCGGCGAATGCGGGCTGGTTCCCCTTATTCCTCCTCACCTAAGGTATGTCGGCGATTTCTGCGCAAACCAGATCTCCACGTACGCGTACACCACCATTACTCTACCACGCAAACATAGGGGTTACATTCGTCTTGTGTGAGAGGTTCCAAGGGGGGGGGGGGGGGGGGGCGGGGCTCCACCGGGGGGCCCAACCGCACAATAGCCCTGAAAGAGTGATTCGGTGTGGGGCGGCGAAGTGGACTGCGGTAGTCGTCGTCGGGTTGTGGACCACTGCGGCTGCGACGTGGACGGAGTCTCTCCGTCGTTTCTAGGCCCCGGTTAACATACAATACAAGTTGAGTAAGGCCATCGCATTGAAGGGACATTATGATGACTGTTGTGGCGTAGTAAGACAACCACGCCACTTGGAAGTAGCCGAAAGGCACGCGTTAACTCACGCAGGCTAGTAGATAGGTCTGAAACAGGATACGTAATGAATGCTATAAAGAAAAGTACGTAGCTCCTGGAATACTTAACTTTAATCCATCCTTGTGGTACATCGCTCTTGACGATACAAGTGAGACTCTTTAGATACAAGCTATGTAGTGCTAATGGCGCCTTGCTAGGTCGTAGCCATTGACTTAGCTGAAGGCTATTCTAACTCTGCTCTGCAAATGAGCGAGGCTTCGTCAGTGTGCATCGCTAGCTACGTCGTCCGTACAACTGGGGCGAGTGCTAGTACGTCTCTCGAGACCTGCCGTGTGGTGGCGCTCGGTCTGCGATCACTGTCAGTGGCGACACGCGGGTCCGACATGTACTAATGGACCGCGGCCGATTTAAAGCTACCACCTAGCAAGTGTGGTGTCTGGCGGTGACACCACAATGACAACTAGGGTTTTGTAGTCAAAACAGAGGGGAATGACACGGTGTACTGAAATTCTGAATAAAATCAACTTGCTTTCAGGAAAAAAAAATGTGTTGCCATACTTATTGAAAGCCCCTCGTATGTAAACGACCTACTGTATAACATCGGAAGTTCTATGAGGCTATTCTCACATGATGCTGTTATATACAGAAATGCCGCAACGATAGAACATTGTACGTACCGAAATGAGAATCTGCGGAGGGTCGAAGTTGACGCAGGGTTTGTTAGCTAACCGTCCACATAAACAAATATAAAACAATGTGACAAACAAACAAAAAGGACCATTATTTTGTGATTGGGCGATAATAAAACAATCACTGCAAACAGTCAAATCCATTAAATATCTGGGAGCACGCGCACGGAGTTATTTAAAGAGCAACCACCACATAAAAATGGCAGATAAAGCAGATGCCAGACAGATTCAGTGTAAAATTTCTCAGGAAGTTCAGTCCGCCCACGACGGATGCAGCTAATGAAACCATCATTCGATCGGTACTAGAATACTGCGTGTCAATCAGGTCCGTAGCAGTTAGGATCTACAGAGAAAATAGTTCCAAAGAGGAGCCACGCGTTTCACCGTAGGTTCATTTAGCAAGCGCGAAAGTGTCACGCCAACCGACTCCACTGAAGCAGATGCTTGAAGAGACGCATTGTGCACGCTGTGTACCACGGTGTGGTTTTTTGTTAAATTTTCTAAGAAAATCAATCAGAATATTACTTTCTCCTAGGTATATATCACGAAAAGACCACGGACGTAAGATTAAATTGTATAGAACTCAAACAGCTGATTTCCTACAACCGTTCTTCCCACGAACGATTCACACGTGCGACAGAATATTTAGCATTGTGAGGGAGGGGGAAGGTAGAGTATGACTGTGGTACCCTCCACCTTACACCTTTACCTCCCAACAAAGGTCATAACGCACAACGAGCACTTCCTTGTGACGGGTCCACATTCGTACACCGCTCAAAAGAATTGGTGGGGAAGATGATTTTGGACGTCTGCAATACTCCACTGAGCAATAACTGAGGACTGGGTATGTCACCAAATTGTACCTCTATCTTTCGCAAATTATATACACAGAAAAGCATCAATACACTCTCGATCGTTTACATAAAAATAACTTGTGTCGAAAACAAAGTGAAAACATTCATTCATAGCGTCCTGGGTGCTTTTCATCAGATTTTGAGAGTTTCAGTAACGTGTGTGCCCTGAGTTAGCGTTTATGACCGCATAGCACCCACGTGGCGTGCGTCTCATACATCAACTGAGATCACCCTGTGGCATACGTTCCCTATCTTCAAGAGAGTCCATGAGAGTTCTTGAGGAGTCTGTGGTGGAACAGAGCGACCGCGAATAAGTCTGTCAAGCACGTCCTACATACACACAGGTCGGGACTCGCTGCCGGCCATTCCGTTACTAGAATGTCCAAGCTTTGCAAGACATCCCTACTGACGCCCGCCACATGGGCTCTGGGATTAGAAGGAATTCAGGGCCACCGTAGTATGCAGCAGCCACCACATGGCCCAATAGGACCTGTTAGATGCACTGCGCCGGCCGCTGTGGTCTTGCGGTTCTAGGCGCTCAGTCCGGAGCCGCGCGACTGCTACGGTCGCAGGTTAGAATCCTGCCTAGGGCATGGATGTGTGTGATGTACTTAGGTTAGTTAGGTTTAAGTAGTTCTAAGTTCTAGGGCACTGATGACCATAGATGTTAAGTCCCATAGTGCTCAGAGCCATTTGAACCATTTGAACCCATAGTGCTCAGAGCCATTTGAGCCATTTAGATGCACTGCCTGAGGGTAAGGCGGCTATAGACGACAAGATCCGTATGACTGTTAACACTGAAGCCTCCCCACAACACCGCAGAGCCTTGGCAATCTGTTGATTTCCTGGACATCATTTGGCAGGTAACACTCACCACGGGTCATCGAGAAGGATCACGGCCATCATTTTGCGTCAGAGAATATCTAGACTCGTCTGTGAATAACACATTTCGCTGATCACGAAGTTGCTAGTTGACATGGGAATGACATAATTTTCGTTAGCATCTAGATCAGCTAACGGGATTGTGACAATTTAATCTTGCAATGCTGTTTCCATGTTTCATCCATTGGTATACAAGAAACTGATGATGGTCTGTGGACCGAAACCGGTCCCTAAATAATGACATTTTATCAGCAGCTGTTAGTGGTAATCATGACGTTCTTCAGATAAGTAAATGCACGGAAACTGCGGATTTGGGCACCTAGAAATTCATATGCTTTGGGACTCATTTAGTTGCTAAAAATAACCATTAAACCTTAACTCGAGAGGTGACTTTTCTGTAATGTATACCACGAGGTGGGGTCTCTGGGACCCCTATGTTTAAACCGAGATTTAAGACAAAAGTAATTTGAAATTTTTAATTTATGCTATATAACAATTATTTTTACAATTATTTAAGTGTTGTTTAAATGCTTCTAGTTTATTTTATTACACTAAACAAATCCTGCAGCATTTTACTATTTATCACACAAAAGCACGTATTTTGTGTGGTTCTTTTAAATAGCACCCCAAAAGAGACTCTTGGAGTACTGAATTTTACATTCTGAAAAATGATACAATCTCTGTACCAAATAAATTTCCAAATAAAACTAAATTCCAGGGTTTAAATTTGTGCATAAAAATTCCACGCGATAAGTACAAAAAAAAGGTCTTTCAAATTGACAATCATTCCTGGGAACTACATTTTTCTTATCACCACTCAGAACACATTCGATTTTAACAGACACTTTAAGTACTTCATTGGAGAAACAGACATATCCCTATCACAACTTTCCTGAATTTCTTCCTCTGAATGATAGTCTAGTTCACTGGCTAATGTAAAATCGTCGTCTTTTTCGTTTATTGCTTGATCTGTATCACTGACACTGACACCTTCCTACATAGACCGACTAACAATTTCATCAAACTCGGGAAAGCTAAAAATGACACATTTTGAGCTATACGGTACCGTACTGAAGAAAACAGTTCATGAGGCGCGGACTAGGTGACTCCAACACCTATCAATAACACGTGTCAACAATAAACACAGAAGGCGATAGCGCAACCGACAACAAAAATCGTAGGCATGGCTATTTAAGGACGGTAGGGGGAATATAGAAGCATTCCACCACAACTGGCCTTCGAGAGCGAGATCGAGCATTTTCGCGCGGTCTGAGACCACATCTCGTGAGTTAGTCGTTATATAGATCTCGAGATGCGGAACAAAATTTTTAGGGATTCATTTTCTTATACACACACATCAACAAAAGTTTTTCATTATACCTTTATTTCGAAATTGTTTGCACAGAAAACAAAAAAAAACAAATAAATGTCTCTGAGGCACGCGTATTCATTTGCAATGTTCCCAGATCATAAAATCAAGAAAACAAATCTTTGTGTAGCGAAAAAATGGTCTGTTTTTCATGGAGGAGTTTTTTCACACACCCCTCAACAACGTCAATAAGTTGTGGAACGCCCCACTGCTCGGATGCAGGCTTGATTCCGTCGTGGCATACCATCGATGAGGTCTTCAAGGCAGCCCTGTTCCACATTGTCCCATTCTTTAACATCGATTTTGCCCAGAGTACCTGGTCGCTATCGACTTCCTAAACCAGTTTGTTCCAATCTAACACATTTTCGATTGGGTCTATGTCTCGGTGAACAGGCCGGCCCCTCCATTCTGCTAACCCTAGCAGGCTGAAGGAACGAGTTCACAAGAACAGCACGCTAGTTATCCTCCATCAATATGAATTGTCACCAAAGCGTTGGCAATACAGGCCCACTGTTGGTTGTCGAATCTCGTCCCTAGTAGTTAGACTGCCCTCAACAACCACGAGAGATATACGGTGTTCGCATGTCTTGCAACCGAAAACATCGCTCCACCACCACCACCTTGTTGCACGTGAGGGACAATGCTGGAGGCGTTCGACATTACCAAGCTGTCTCGGGCACGTTGTCTACGATTATTAGAGAACAAGTATATCCAAGATTGGTCCGTAAACAAGGCCCAACGCCAATCGCACGGCACCCATTCTGCATGATGGAGTCCATGGATTTTGTCATGTACGACATGGTGCTCACCATGGTCGTTGGGAATGGAGATTCGCATCATCCAACCGTCTAATAGCCTGATGCGACACATGACGTCCCGTAGTCTCTTCGAACATCGAATTTAGCTCTGGAGCGCTCACCTCGTGGTTCCTTTTACTCAGAAGTCATTGTCGAACCAGTGCGGCCTGTTCGATGTAAGTCCTCAACACTACTTGTCAATTGGACCGATTCCTTGTCCGCACCATATTACATTGATTCCAGTTCATACCTAGAACAAATTTCGTCGTTGACAAGCCTTCTGCGCATAATGCTATGATGCAGACCCGAGCAGATGCGATTATCTTTCGTGGCATGACGAATGTGCACTCTACTGTATCACATACGTCTCTAATGCGAACCTACCGATGCTTTACTTTCAGTCGAAATGCTGCAACCCATTCGAGTGCGGCGTTCGACCAGTAGGTAGCCGGCCGGTGTGGCCGAGCGGTTCTAGGCGCTTCAGTCTGGAACCGCGCGACCGCTACGGTCGCAGTTTCGAATCCTGCCTCGGGCATGAATGTGTGTGATGTCCTTAGGTTAGTTAGGTTTAAGTAGTTCTAAGTTCTAGGGGACTGATGACCTCAGAAGTTAAGTCCCATAGTGCTTAGAGTCATTTGAACCATCTGAACCAGCAGATAGTCCTCATGGTAACTGTGTGCATGTTTACAAACAACTTGAGGGGTGACCTTCCTGTCGCTGCAGGAACAGTCACAATAGGAACACAACTGCACGACAAACTGGAATGATACTAAACTTTTGTTGATGTATGTATGTAAGTCACTACTTTCCTTTTCCAAGTCCTTTGTTGCTGCATTTGGGAAATAAGCGGTCAAAGGTCTTTTGCTCTTTACAGTATTACATTAGTTAATCGAAAACTGAGTAGATCATTATCGCAACAAACGATAGGTGGAGCGTATCATTCGTACATAAGTTAAAATATTTATTAACACTGTATGAATACAGTTGCAATTTGGGGATTGTATTGTGTGGAACTGGGGACCTAGAAAAGACGAAGAGACTTCGTCCCCGCCGTAGCACTCAGTGATTCACAGCCCCACAAGGGGCCTACAGCAGTCCACTCATCCCATTCAATGCCGTGTGGCTAGGGCCTCCCGTCGGGTAGACCGTTTGCCTGGTGCAAGTCTTTCGAGTTGACGCCACTTCGGCGACTTGCATGTCGATGGGGATAAAATGATAATGATAAGGACAACACAACACCCAGTCCGTGAGCGGAGAACATCTCCGACCCAGCCGAGAATCGAATGCGGGCCTTTAGGTATGACATTCCGTCGCACTGAACACTCAACTATCAGGGACGGACGTTTACCCAATGTTTGCGTGATAATTATGGTGTACGCATACGTGGAGATAGTGTTTGCGCAGCAATCGCCGACATAGTGTAACTGAGGTTGAATAAGAGGAACCAACCCGCATTCGCCGAGGCAGATGGAAAACCGCCTTAAAAACCATCCACAGACTGGCAGGCACAGCGGACCTCGACACTAATCTGCTGGGCAGATTCGTGCCGGAGACCGGCACGTCTTCCCGCCCGGAAAGCAGTGCGTTAGATCGCACGGCTAGCCGGGCGGGCAAGTTGGGGATACTAAGCTGCGTGACCATACTTTCCTTTCTATTAGTGACAATGTCTGTATTTGAAGAAGAGATGTCAAGAAGAAATCATTATGACTTGCTTTGCATTTCGTTTCAAAACCTGAAATTGACAAACTCGGAGTGAGAAAATTTCAGAGACGCCGAGTAATAAATGTTCTTCAAATGCTTTCAAAATCGAGGAAGGTAATAGGAAGGACCAGCTACCGAATATCCATCCGGAAACCTAACAGTGCCTCATCTCGATTTCATGACAGAATTCGTTTTGCTGTGGAAGTAGTTTCTCAGTGTTTGATAGAACGGACAGAGCGATGCCTTTTTAGTCATTCTGCTGTGGTAACAAAGCTAAATAACTACCTTACCAATACTATCTAATAACATATTCCTCTGTTTTTCCGTTGCAATTAAAGATGCGAGAGAGAATACACGAAATGACTATTACATTCGTACTGTGCTCTTTAACCTAGTTTTGATGATACAGTCGGTTCTAGGCACTTCAGTCTGGAACCGTGTGACCGCTACGGTCGCAGGTTCGAATCCTGCCTCGGGCATGGATGTGTGTGATGTCCTTAGGTTAGTTAGGTTTAAGTAGTTCTAAGTTCTAGGGGACTGATGACCACAGATGTTAAGTCCCATAGTGCTCAGAGACATTTGAACCATTTTGATGATACAGTAAAAAAATCTGACTCCTACTTTAATGTGTCTGAGTACTACAACGAATAGAGATTATGTAATTTATCGATAAATTAGGAAAAAAATACTTGGGAGATAAATACTTCTGCAGAACAACAAGTGAGGAAATTTAGTGTACACCACAAGTTGGCAAAATTTCAAGGATTAGGTGAAAATTGATAAGTAAAAATGGAAATTACATTATCCATGCGTGATACTGATAAAGTGTAGGTAGTTTCGGTTTTCAGTGAAATGCGCTTACACAAGCTCCGGCAACGAAAGTAAATTTATTCGCCGTTAATCAAACTGGGAGCCTATCCTACCCCTGCAGAGTTCCAGTGAGCCGTTAAAATTTAATGAGACTTCCAGAAACATCCTTGATATAGCAGAGCTTTAGAGAATGTCTGTCAATTAGCACGGTAAAGGTCACACTCTTTCAATTTCCCTATTGCACTGCGTTTTACAGAACACGTGTTGTATGTAGGGGTTAATTAGAGAAGCACCAATTTATTGCCAATATTCTGTTGGTATTTTATGTAGGCTTGACGACATAGCTCGATGTGCTCATCGACGTTATCGCAGTTTTGCTTTTCGTTTCGGACCACTTTTTGGGGGTGTGCAACTTCGTGAGACTGTTTTCATATATTCGTTGAATTTGTTGAAAATATTTCACATCTTTGGTAACTGCTATATTGCGTAAAATGAAATAATATTTGCTATTCCGTTCTGCGTCTCTGGCAAGCTAGTATCTGATTATATGGAACGATGCATCCTCTGACGAGCACAAAGATAATACTTTACAATGCATCTGAAAATTCTGAAATTCAGGCAGTGGCAGTTATAAATTTGATTTTACTAAATAGAGCAATCCAAAAGTTGGTTGGGGCCATCTACAATATGAACAGAACACTCTCAGGTCTCACGTAATAAAAACGTGTTTTCTGGTAAAGGGTTGCAAACACTGCAATGCTCTAGTAGTTATGGAACTTTGAACATCTTAAGTTAAAGATATCCGCAAAAAAAGGCGATTAAACGTCTGCATGATTTTCGTTGATTTATTTCCTTTGTTTTAGGACTGACCTATTGCACTGCATCTCACAACTGCTATCATATCGAGGTGTTAAATGTCAACCTTTCTTTTTGGTCTATTCATATACTGAGAATAAACATATCCTTAAAAATAATTCGCTACTGAAGCCTACGACATTCATTTTGTAATTCCCCCTGTTATGTCATTTGAACGACGATCCACTGGTCGTAAAAAGCCCACAATAGTGTTCTCTGACCGTAGCAACTGGTTATCCGTCTTGGAATGGAAATTTAAAAATGCCAGGAATTTAATAATCTAACCCTGTTCCAATAGTGGAAGGCAGTAAACATAGTTCCTACTTGCAGGGACTCACAGTTACTTAGGAGACTAAGGAAACTGGACAGGGCGTAAAACTCTAATTAAAACAGGCTAAGTTTAATAACATATTGTCCCATAATTTACAAACGTATAGCCGACAGCATCTTTCACTGGCAAGATAAATTACAGACATGTAGAGATAATAATCAGTGAAAGCACGTATCATCTTATGTAATTATCAAAAGAAATTAAACGACTCCAGGATTATAAAGCGCTGGAGACAGCCGAAGTGAAGAGAATCCTATCATATTACTGACTTAGGTGAACCCATGAGACAGCCACCGTGGCGATAAAAGGGGGTGGTTACGATGAAGGCCTACCGTGTGGCAGTGGGTGTCATCTCATTGCAGCAGCGCGACGTAATCGTGCTCGCCGATTTCAAATGGTGGCATCTTTAAATGCTTGACATTCCTATGTTATGCTCAAGGTAATAAGCAGCAAACTTCTACTTGTCTCGCCGGCCGGAGTGGCCGAGCGGTTCTAGGCGCTACAGTCTGGAACCGCGCAACCGCTACGGTCGCAGGTTCGAATCCTGCCTAGGGCATGGATGTGTGTGATGTGCTTAGGTTAGTTAGGTTTAAGTAGTTCTAAGTTCTAGGGGACATGACCTCAGATGTTAAGTCCTATAGTGCTCAGAGCCATTTGAACCATTTTTCTACTTGTCTCATGGTTGCTAGTGCCAAGATTATATTACGCGCATATCGTAGTCATCCTGCTGCAACCGTTGAGAAGCTGGTAAACTGGGGATGGGACGGCTGTTTCATGACTAAGGAACTCACACACACGCAGTAGTACCAACTGCTGGGAGGAAAAGTGCAAGAAATGTTTGCCGCGACTTCCAGAGCAGACAATGTCTTTTGTCCACGGATGCTTCCCGACCTACCTTGACTCCAACAGCCGTAAGACAGTCGTTTGCTAGGGTTTCGTCTCTTCTAGCAACAAGAAGAGCCGTTTGAATTTTTGTTACAATCCTCGCAAAATGATCGCATCTGGATTTAAATTACGGAAAACTGTTCCTCAGTTTGCCAAGTATCTGTCTACCGTGGTCTCTCTTCTCTGAGAATTTTTAATCATGGGCGTATTTGCTTCTAATCGTTGGGGAACTTCGAAATAAAATTGCCAATGTGATTGAATCTGCTTTATTGACTCAGTAAGGTACCTGAAGCTACGATGGGGAAAACCGACCGGCTAAAACAGGTGTTCTGAACAACCGGTATTTTTCGGTATTTGTTTGGTTTTCGTTACAAAAGGTTTTCTTCATATTTTTACCTACAACTGGGTAAAAAAAATGGCATATCAGTCTGCTAAACATAGTGCTAATTTTTTTGTTTTTAAATAAAACATTTTTTTAAGTGAATAATGTTTTCTCGTAAAATTTCGATTGTTTTGTAATATTGGGTTGTTGTAAACAATGGGGAAAGTGAATAGTGCTATTTTCGTGACAACGCCGACCGTTAGGAAGTAACAACAAGCGCATGACATAAGAATCGGTACAGCATTGCTGTGACAGTAATTTATCTTTTGCCTTGTGGCGTGGCGTATTAAACGGCATGCAAGTAAGTGCGGCGTGCAACACTATACGTTGGTTGCTCGCTTTCGTCCTCGGATATCGGTTGCAGAATGGCACCATCCCTTGAATTAAAGTAGTTTACGAAGTGCGGTAGCAATGAAGTGCGGGGTCTTCAAAAAGTCTCTCCGCAGTGCCGTATGATGCTAGCCGGGCGTGCCGTATGCCGCAGTGAATATACCGAAATGAAACTCAGTGAAATACAAGTTATTAATACATTGAATATTCATTTTTACTTATAAATTTTCACATTAAATGATGTTGAAGGTGCCCCCCCCCCCCCCTGTTGTTGAATAATACACAATTCAATACGTCTAAGCAGGTTTCCAAACACAAGTTGTAAAATGTCTTCTGTAACAGAAGCAGTGAAAGTGGATATTTCAGTTTCCAGTTCATCAATGGATGTTGGACGGTTTTTGTAGACAGTTGCTTTGACTGCACTCCAGAAGAAAAAGTCAGGCGATCGTGGACGCCAAAGTCCCTGTGAAATTATGCGATCACCAAAAACATCAGCAAGCAGTGACATTGAAACGCGAGATGTATGCGAGGTTGCACCATCTTCTTGTAAATAAACTTTCAGTATTTCACTTAACACAAATCCTCCTATGAAAGGGTACCGAATATCACTGCAGTATCGTTGTGCGTTTATTGTTTCGTTGAAAGATATGGGACCCACAATCCGACGTCTAGAAATTGCAATTCAAACTCCTATTTCCACAGAATGAAGTGGTTCCACATGAATACACAATGGATTTGCAGTACAGTATATATGAAACCACGCCTCATCAGTGAAAAACGTTTCATTAAGAATATCCCTTTCATTTTGTTGAACGAAATTTTGGAACCATTGACAGCAATGCAGTCTCTTGCCATGATGAGTGTTTTTCAGTTCTTGCAAGACTGTCACTTTGTATGGGAAAAATTCTAATTTTTTCCTTACAGCTGTGTGGGCCGCTCCGACACTATCATCGATTTCCTGGGCGAGTTTTCTTACTGACTTGTTCCCACTCATGGACATTTTTTCGGAAATATGGAGTAGTTTATCCTGAAAACGCTAGGACGACCACTTCTCGGTCCATCTGTCCCTGCGCCCGTACTTCGAAATTTGTTAATCAAATCACGCACAGTATCGCGATGTGGGAGTGTTGTCTCCGGGAAAACTGAATTAAATGTTTGACGAACTGAAACTGTGTACTTACCGCCAGCTTTGAACACTTGTTCGACTAAAAACACACGTTTTTCAATGGTTAGCATTTTAACAGTTCCAAAAACTAAACAAACAAAGGGACTAAACTTAAACGTTCATGTCAACACGTAACGACACACACCAACGATACTACTGACGCTGGCTGAGATCAACGAAACAGTGGAATGTTGGGAGAGTCCACTTGAAGGGAAGTAACCCAGGCAGGCGAACAAGCATACGGCACGCGCGGCTAACAATCATACGGCACTGCGGATAGACTTTTTGAACACCCAGTATAATGCGCCATTCGCTTTGATGATTAAAAATAGGAGGCTGTCCAACAACTCGCTACACCATTGGAGGCGAAAAGACCCACCATGTTCCTCGTGAAAGAAAGTAAATTTGATTTATGTACCTATAATATTATCGACAGTCAATTGATTTGTGATAATAACTGAACCTTAATTTTGTGGTTGCTTCGTGGTGGAAAACGGATAGCTTCCAAAAGTGACAACGCAGGGAAGTCGTCAACCAGTGAATTGTCGCTCTCGCCGTCGCCGCGGCGTCTCCTTCAACTTCGCCGTCTGTACTGGAGACCGAGTTCTGTGACAGCCTCAACCCGATGTCGATCGAGATCTCCTACTCCTTCACCTTCACCAGAATTTTTCAATCTTTACGTGTCTTACTGGAAAATAGCATTAAAATCTGAAAATCAGCTATTTCAGAAAGCGGTTATTTCGAGCCGTTTTAAAAGCTGGGTTAGAGACGTGAAAAACCGGTGTAACCGAAAACCGGTTGTTTCAGCGATAACCATTGTCACTATCCTACGCATTAACTAGGGCCGTGGCGCTACAATCTGCCTCGGTGCAGTCCTGGTAGAAATAGGTTCTAGATGCTCCACAATTAAATCGGTGACGATCTGACAGGCATAGGCCGACGATCTGCCATCTGGCTATGGACAAGAGACGTGTCGTCCGTTCGTCAGGTGCTCCTAGCTGTTCTGCGTGGCGGTTTCACCAGCTGCAAACATGGTCTCTGCGAAACAAGATCCACCCTCCGACAATATTGACCTCAGAAACGACAATCATTGTGTACTCTCTTATACGCTAGCTATGATAGATGCGTCTTGCGCCGGCATATGTGGCCGAGCGGTTCTAGGCGCTTCAGTCCGCGCGACCGCTAAGGTCGCAGTTTCCTATCCTGCCTCGGGCATGGATGTGTGTGATGTCCTTAGGTTAGTTAGGTTTAAGTAGTTTTAAGTTCTAACGGACTGATGACCTCGGATGTTAAGTCCCATAGTGCTCAGAGCCATTTGAACTATTTGAACAATGCGTCTTGCGTTGATCGTCATCCTGCGTTCAGAGTCGGTTAATTAGTGACGTGGTGCCGTGTTCGCCACACAATTGTCTGTAACAGACTACTCAGATATCGAGTCAACACGCGCGCCGTACCGTCTCTTACAACAATAATGTTTGGTCGTCATAGGGGCTCTATCTTTAAATCGGACTATCGTTTCCGGGTTTTTGGGTCTGTGCGACCTAAGCTGATACCCGCGCGCGTTAGCACCGGCTGCCCGGCGGCTTAACGGCGAGGCCTGACTTGCAGGCTGCCCTAAATGTGGTTTTTAGGCCGTTTTCGCTTACGGCTACGTGAATACCGGGTTGTCACCTACGTACAATCTGAGAAATAATACACATACATTTCGAAAACACACTCAAGGATATATCTTTGGTAAATGTTTGGAGGGTTCTATATAAAGGGTGCAGCAAAAAGGTGTAGCAGTACCGTATCGTACGTCGTTGGAGCAGCTATAGGTAAGTTACCTAGAGGTTGAAAAAAAAAGTGCATGTCATTGCTGTTTTCGAAAACTCATCTCGTTCGTGTCTAAAACACAGCGCCGCAGATAATGGCGCCCAAGTTGATGCTGCGTTTCTAGACTCCAGGAAGAGATTCCACGCAGTTCCGCACTCTATTTAGTGAACAAAATCCGCCTCTATTGAGTGTCGGACCAGGTTTTTGACTTCAAGACTTCCTTGAAGTTTGAGCTCAACACTCCGCTCTTAACACAACAACAAAAATCAGGTAAATGTAACGGTAATTTCAGATGTACCCCACGGGAGCTTAGATAACCGGCATGTGAGACCGACTGCAGAACGTTTCTATTATCACCAACGTACATTCTGAACAACAACTACGGTGATAAGAAGCAAAAAATTAGGACTCATAGGGAGCCTTTTAGACAATCGTTTTTCAAATGGTTCAAATGGCTCTGAGCACTATCGGACTCAACATCTGAGGTCATCATGAGGCGTAGCGCCGTATACCGATCCTGCCTTGGAGGCGGTTATGTGGGAGATGTGTCTCAGGGCTGGATAGTGACAGATGGTGACGCGAGACTGGACGCGCACGTAGTTTATGTATCAGCTGATAGAGGACAGTATTGGATAGGAGACTGTGATTTAGTTTCGATTGTGCCCACTAGACTGCACTAAAGTAATAGAATGTTTTTCATAAACTCTTCTAGTATTTTCATAAAGTGTTATTACGTCTTTTTGTGTATGTAAAATGTTATAAATGTGTTTTAGCAGTATGAATGATGCGTGAGTGTGGTTTAAGATTAATTGAAGATAATTGTTAAACGAGTTATGTAGTGGGATTTAGTGTGGGAACATTTCGAAGAAGTATGGAAGTGGACAAAGGAGATTTTTGTAGAATAGATTTGTAAGGTAAGTTTATGATAAAGGAAAGTTAATTCAGGTATGAATAACAACAGTAACTTATGCATAAACAAAACTTCAGCACATTAGATAATTACGTCGGTAAAAAGTGCAGTCGTTAGGTTTACTATTTTGCGATTGGTTATTGATGAAAAGCGCGGACTGACACGGGAGAATGTTGTTTTGCTATTGGCTGTTGAGTAAACTGACCAATGGTAAAGCAATATTCTGCGCGCGCCTTTCTCTGCTGGTAGAGATGACTTAGAGCAGGGCTTCCCAACCTGTGGTCCGCGGACCCCTTAGGGGGTCCGTGGCCACCTTTCACCAAATCGTGTAAAATAATGAGTAAAATTATTGAATAAAAATGTGAAAATCAAATTCATTATTCTTTTTTTTAGTGTGAAAAACACTTGTACTTTTACTTCAGGTCGTATCCCCAAACAGCCTTTGCGGTTCCTAAGTGAGAACGTATACACAGTTAGTGCCGGAGACTGCGGCTTCTCTGATCGACTGTTTAGCAACAATACGGGGTTCGTTTGTGCGCTGGCTCACTGCGCTAGATGCGCTGAAACCTTTTACGCATGCGCGGAGCGAGCTCTGTCGACCAGTCACAGCGTTCGCTGGCACGTATGCGGCCCCAGGCATAATTAAATGTTAAAACTTGCTTTGTCAGTGCACTACCTACTTCATAAGTCGACTTTTGACCAGTTTATTACTTCTAACATGGATCGGTGGCTGAAGTCGGGATCATTGAAGAAGGCTGCAGTTTCTCCATGGCTTTCACAACAAGGCAAGTTTCCAGTTGAAATGAATTAGGAGGGAGGACGGCCAAAGGAAGCCTTTGCATACATTTGAACATTTTTCTTCGGATTTCACGAAAAACCACACACACACACACACACACACACACACACACACACACACGACTTACGAAATATGCATGCTCCTTACACAACAGTAGCCAAATAGTGGAAGTGAACAGACCATAAGCGACAGCTTGTCAACAGCGAACAGTTTGGACGTGACGTTGATTGCTCTTCGAGGAAGAAAGCTCCATCGTGTGAAACTTCAATTACCAAGTAATTTTAATCATTCTATAGTGTGTTGAACAAAGGGAATAAATCCACTAGTAAGTGTCCGGATGCTGTGGGAATTCAAATTGGATCGTTAATTTCAAGTTGTTTTCATTCATCTCTAAACCAAAGACTGTTGATACTTCGGGGGGGGGGGGTCATTGGGAACATGGCACCTGCATTAAGAAGCTTTCAGTTCCCATGGGTTTCGCTCTGAAATTTGAAGTTACTGTGCTCTTGACTGACTAGGGGGCCGCCATGGATTTTCGAGTGAAGAAGGGGTCCTCCAGCTGAAAAGGTTGGGAAGCCCTGACTTAGAGTATTCAAGAGAGGAGTCGGAACCTAGCCATGAAACAGTTCGGACGTGTGTAATAGTAGTTCCGATGGAAATTATAAGTTGCCGGATCTAGCAGTATTTCATACATCAAAAGTGTTGTAAAGTGACGGCCAATTATTCCGATGGGTGTGTAGAAATTTCGGAATTTTTAAGTGAATTTTGTGACGGGAAAAGACATAAATTCCGGTTGGTGTATTGAGCTGGTCGGTGGCTAAAAACTGTGGCTTCATTAGGTACCGACAGACTTAATATTTGTCGAGCATTCTCAATCAAAAACAATCTGTACTTTTGTAGCTATTACGTTTTCGGGAAATGCAACACCATAAACTTGCTAACGTGAGTGAAAGTGATAGTGAGTAACAGTGTTAGGACTAGCACGGGCTTGGCAGTGATACTTGTTCACCTAATTTTCAGAATATATTAATGAAGGACATTTTTTCAACCTTTCACTTCGTGTGAAAACTTTCTCCCGAAACGTAGATTAGTGACTTTTATTGCAGCCTGGTTCACGTCGAAGTACAGTAGGTTTCGCTCGGCTTCCCTACTGATGATCTGCCGAGACAATATTCACAGGTAGGTGCAGGTTCGTCGCAAAGGCGCGCAAGGAACCGCGTTGCCGCAGTCAGTCCCCTAGAACTTAGAACTACTTAAACCTAACTGACCTAAGGACATCGCTGGCCGCGGTGGCCGAGCGGTTCTAGGCGCTCAGTCCGAAACCGCGCGACTGCTACGGTCGCAGGTTCGAATCCTGCCTAAGGCATGGATGTGTGTGATGTCCTTAGTTTGGTTAGGTTTAAGTAGTTCTAAGTTCTAAGGGACTGATGACCACAGAAGTTAAGTCCCATAGTGCTCAGAGCCATTTTTTGAACCTAAGGACATCACACACATCCATGCCCGAGGCAGCATTCGAACCTGCGACCGTAGCGGCCGTGAGGTTCCACACTGAAGCGCCTAGAACCGCTTGGCCACACCAGCCGGCAGTCATCTTTCCTTCGCTTTATTTAGACTGGAACAAGGAAGGAAATGACTAATAGCAATACGTGGTAAGCCCCGCCTAGCACCGTATGTTGTCAGCCTATCTCAAGTCTCTTCACCTCCAAATAACTGTTTCAACTTACATCGTTCCGAATCGTTAAATGTATTCATCTCTAGGTATCCCTCTACGATTTTTACCCGACACGCTTCCCTCCAGTACTAAATTGGTGATCCTTCGATGGCTGAGAATGTTTCGCATCAACCTATCCCTTCTTGTAGTCAGGTTGTGCCACAAATTCCCTTTCTCCCAGTTCTATACAGTACCTCTACAGCAGTTATATGGTCTACCCCTCTAATTTTCAGCATTATTCTGTAGCGCTACAATTGAAAAGCTTCTATTCTCGTCTTGTCTAAACTCTCTGTCGTCCACATTTCCATACATAGCTATCTCCATACATATACTTTCAGAAAAGATTTGCTGCCACTTAAACCTATATCCAATGTCAACAGATTTATCCTCTTCAGAAACACTTTTCTTCTCCTTGCCAGTCTACATTTTATTTCCTCTCTACTTCGGCCATCATCAGTTATTTTGCTGCCACAACAGCGAAACGTACCTACTACTTTAAGTGTCTCGTTTCCTAACCTAATTCCCTTAGCATTACATGATTTAATTCGACTACATTCCACTATCCTTGTTTTGCTTCTGCTGCCGTTCATCCTATATCCTCCGTTCAAGCCACCGTCCATTCCATTCAGCTGCTCTTCCAGTTCCTTTGCTGTCTCTGAAAGAATTACGATGTCGTTTTTCGACATAAAAGTTTTCTGGGTATGGTACCGCGTCATATTGTATAAAACTACTGCTGGAGAAAAAACCAACGTCTCGGCCGCAAAATCAGAGAGGCCAATCGAAGTACTTAACAACCTAAGAAAATGAATAGAGAAGATGGATTCAGGCTTACCCCACCTTGGCTGCCAGCAATCAGAGCCTAACAGACCACACTGTCAACAGGAGGCGCGAGCACTACGGGCGAGTAACTGCCGCCGCGCGGCCGACGTCCAGCATCTGGTAAACAGGATCCAACTTCTCATTCGCCGGAGACCACCGTTCATGGCACATAGCACAAGTTCCGAGAGACAACAGAGATTACACTCTCCCTCCACCGCAGTAACCTATTAAAATGAAGTTCCCACTCCTTCTTCCTTAAGTGACCAATGAAATGAAGTATCTTTTTAAAATTATGACGTAATGGCATGCGAACTGAACAGCAATACCAAAATATAAGGAACACTGCATAGCTAGAACACACCAGTAGACCCTAAAGAAGGCTGCTTCAACCGCGGCCGAAGCGTTGGTTTTTCTCCAGCAGTAGTTTTATACAATATGATTCGGTACCATACCCAGAAAACTTTTATGTCGTCTGACTCTTGCCGCAGAAGCCTACGCAATTATGTGAAAGTTTTTATTTCTTCTCTCCAAACTTTAACTCCAACTCCAAATTTTTCTTTTGTTTCTTTTACAGCTTGCTCAGTGTACTGGTTGAATAACATCAGGGGTAGGCTACTACCCTGTTTCACTTCCTTTTCATGCCTCACGACTCTTATAACTACCGTCCGGATTCTGTACAAGTTTTAAACAGACCTTCGCCCCCTGTATTTTACCCCTGCTAACTTCGGAATTTCAAAGAGAGTGTTCCAGTCAACAGTGTCAAAAGATCAAGTCTACAAATGCTATAAACGTAGGTTTGCCTTCTCTTAACCTATCTTCTAAGATAAATTATAGGGTTAATATTGCCTCGTGTGTTCCTACATTTCTCCGGATACCAAAATGATATTCCCTGACGTTGGGGTCTACCAGTTTTTCCATTCTTGTGTCAAGAATTCGTGTTAGTGTGTTGCAACTGTGACTTATTAAGCTGATAGTTCGGTAATACTCTAACGATCAGGAGCATGAGCCGGCCGGTGTGGGCGAGCGGTTCTAGGCGCTTCAGTATGGAACCGCGCGACCGCTACGGTCGCAGGTTCGAATCCTGCCTCGGGCATGGATGTGTGTGATGTCCTTAGGTTAGTTAGGTTTACGTAGTTCTAAGTTCTAGGGGACTGATGACCTCAGATGTTAAGCCCCATAGTCCTCAGAGCCATTTGAGCCAAGGAGCAAGAACGATAAAATGAACATATGACTGGAAACGTGCTTCAAGGGTGGTGCACCCATTTGAAGGTGGAGATAAAAATTTTGACAGTGAAGATTTGAGTGATTGAAAGCACACATTAGAACAAACAAGACAATTGGGTATGTTCTATCTGTACTAGTGTTTTAGTGTTATGGTGACAGCGGATCATCAGCACTGGGTCAGCCGCAATGTGTAGGTGGGGACTACCGCTGGCCGCATTGTGGGACGAGCTGTTCCTTCCATAATGCCTCACAGGCAAGAAGCATCTGCACGTCCTCTACTGGAAGGCTTGCCTTTGATGGTGACCACTGCATGATGTAGCTCCAGCATATCCGTGCGGAAGTATCTCGACAGGATCTACCCTGACCATACAGCGAGCTGAACCGGTGCTGATCGTTTGCTGCCACCATTCCACTAAAACACTGGTAGAGTCAGAACATGCCCAATCTCCTAGTGTGTTTTCATGCGCGCTTCCAATCATTGAATCCTACTCTCTCAAATATTTTTTACCTCCGCCTTCAAGGGTGTGTACTCTCTCCGAATACATTTCCGACCATATGTCCATATGATCTTTTTCCTGCTCACCCTCTCATGGATAGTTTCCTGCAGTTTGTTCCTATGTAGCAAAACCAGCCTGTATGCTGATTATTTAGCGCATAACGTTGGACGCTCCGCCAGTCTAATCACTGACGATGATTTAGGTCATTGGACGGTAGCAGAGCCAGAAGACTGATGTGGAGGGGAATGTGCGAATACTTTCAGACGATCGAATATTGGTGCAATGACTGGCAGTGGAAACTGAATGTAAATATATGTAAGGAATTGCACATAAATAGACAAAAAAATCTAGATTGGCGAGGAATTACTGAAAACAGCAACTAGCGTAAAATAACTGTGAGAAACTATAACGAAAAAGTGGATGGCCACATGAAAATGTAGGAAAAGCCGATGCCAGACTGAGATTCGTTGGGAGAAGAAAATGTAATTCATTAACGAAAAAAAGTGCCTTACAAAACGCTTGAAAAATAGATTCTTGGCTATTGCTCATCAGTTTAGGATCCTTTCCAGGTTGAGTTAATATAAGACATAGAGAAGATCCAGTACATTGTGGTGTGTTTAGTCTCCACTTAGTCGGCACGAGAGCGTTACTGAGTTCAGCAAACTCAGGTGGCCGATTCTAGAAGAAAGGCGATATGCATAATGGAGAGATTGGTGTTGAAATTCCGACGTATGTTGCAGCAAGAGCTGAACAACGTATTACCTCCTCCATGATACGTGTCGTGGAATAACCACGACGAGTAAGAGAAGTTAGTGCTCATACAGCGTTAACCGATAATCATTCTTCCCGTGCACCAGTCTCTAATGGAATATGGAATGGTGTAACGGAACCGTTCCTCATGATCTAGATGTCGATGGAGCCTTAAACCCTCATTTTCCTTCTTTCTTTGGTGCTAAAAGTAACTTACACAACTCATCATAAGGCGTAGATGCAGGATTAGGGGTTGAATCTTCCTATCCAGATCCAGGGAAATGGGGGCAAAGGTTTCCAGTTGGGAATATTTGGGTAGGAATTTCCAGAATCGTCATCTGTCTTACAACTAAGGAAAATTTCCGGAATACCTAGGTCTCTACGAGAGGTTTGAACTGTTTATAATTTTCCTTTAATTTACGTCTATGGTCACAAACTTTTTCTTAACAGTCTTTCGGTCTATAATTGGCACTTGAGCATATGCCAACTACTGTCTCTTAACACTTCCTCTTTTTAACAATCTGACTTTTGTCGTGTTATATTTCATCGCTTTTTATTACTGTATTGCCTTTTATGCTATAAGCTCATTAAAGATTTCAACTATTGTATCCCCCTTTATTTTACGCTGTTCAATTAATCATTGAAAACTAGTGTATGCCTGCATTAGCGACATCTGGTGAACTTACAACACAAACATCTTGCGGCTACTGCACGGCAGTTTGTTTTGAACAGTAGTGCTACTGGCAACATGACTCGTGCATATGATGTTATTTATATATATTTGACGATGCTGGTGCTGATTTTGCATTTAACATTTGACGATGCCACTATGGCTGCAGTACATTAGGACTTCGTTTTTATAAAACAGTTATGCCTCTTCATACTGAAAGCTCACAAAAGCATATATATATATATATATATATATATATATATATATATATATATATATATATGTGTGTGTGTGTGTGTGTGTGTGTGTGTGTCAGTAGTGCTTTTCATTATGGTCCATTTATTGTTTTTAAGCTGTAGACAATCTTCGAGTGTATTTATGTTTTTTCCGATTTTTACTGCAGATCGGATGATGGTCATTATAGACCGAAACCGGTAACCTGTTAACATAAAGTTTGTAACCATAGGAGTAAATTAAATGAAACTAATTGTATATACAGGTCACTGTTTCATTCGCTACAATGTCGCAGTTTGTGTTTATAATTTGTTTCTAGCCAAATACGCAGCATGTAAGCATATACTAGCTATTTGTTTTGATTTTTTTGACTGATAGTTACAGAAGAAAGCTCTGTATACTAAATCTTCCTTAAATACTTATTACAGGAGTAGCTATATTTGCTGCTTCTGAGACACTAATTACAGGGAACTTTTATTGCCAGAATATAAACAACATTATCACAGTATCCGTCCTTTATGGTATCCCTCCTTTATGGTAACTGACATGCGTTATATAAACACAAAAAAAATGTTCAAATGTGTGTGAAATCTTATGGGACTTAACTGCTATGGTCATCAGTCCCTAACCTTACACACTACTTAACCTAAATTATCCTAAGGACAAACACACACACCCATGCCCGAGGGAGGACTCGAATCTCCGCCGGGACCAGCCGCACAGTCCGTGACAACAGCGCCTTAAACCGCTTTTCTTTTTTTTTTTTTTAATCTCATTTTGTTCGTTTTCGTTCGTTGTATCTGATCGGGGCGGACGTCGCAAGACACCCGTTTCAGTTCGTCGTTGATCCATTAACTCAGTTTTTTTTTTTTTTTTTTTTTTTTTTTTTTTTTTTTTTTTTTTAGTACAGAGGGCAGCTAACCCTCTGACCGAACACGCTGAGTTACCGTGCCGGCAGACCGCTCGGCTAATCCCGCGCGGCATATAAACACAATTTGTTCTGAAATATTAGTAGAATATTTGTCTACTATGTAATACATAGTTCTGGTCTTATTTAGCATTTCTCGAAGTTTGAGGAAAATCGTCCTAAACGAGGATGATGTTAGCAGAGCCAAGTCTGTACAGAATTACTGTTCGAAGATATTAAATAAAAGTACTACATAAATGGATAAAGCGAAACTTTAGACACATTTCTCCACACTGTTTTTTGTAAATACTGTACGGAACTGCAACATATATACTTTGTTAGACATATGCACGACAAATTAGGTGTAACTGGTGAGAACTCTAGCTCTGCCCGCTTCAATTCAATCGTGCCAGCAGTCATAGCTCTATTCCTGACAAAAGAGATTATGACAACCATCTAAATGCAGCGCGATTATTCACAAATAACGTCGTGAGTCTTCTATACAAGTATTACTAACTTTAAAAGTGAATGGAATAAGATATATTCATAGGATATACAGAACCACGCATATGCAATTGTCTATGAGAACAGATGAACCTTATGACTAATTTAATACGAATGCTGATTTACTTTAGCCTATCAGTCAAGTTACCTTACGAAAATTTAAGCGAAGGTCTGAGACATGGAATCAGTGAAAGAAAGGTCTTATATAACTACTGAAGCAAATCATTTAGTGACTACCAGTTGTCATAGGTTACTACGAGCAGATACTGAACACGTAAGTATATTACGAAGTAGGCTACACATGAAGGACACAAAATGTATTATAGAATGCAATCTGTCAGTAGGGGCCACACAATCGTGTTACCATGAACGCACCTAATGCTGGTGCGCCATTCAGTTTTTATTCTATTATTTTCATACAATACCCTGCTCATTGCTCTACATAATAGCATCGATAATATGCGCTCCTGCTTACATCGCTGACAACCCGAACTAATAGTTATAGGGATTAACCTTAACAATGAGAGCCTGAGAGCCGTATCACTCCTTCCATTATAAGAAAGTATAAATAATTTGGTGTGGATCAATCTTTGGGCGCCGGTCTTTCCACTGGGCGCCACTTCGACTTCTACCGCCGGCCGCGGTGGCCGAGCGGTTCTAGGCATTTCAGTCTGGAACAGCGCGACGGCTACGGTGACAGGTTTGAATCCTGCCTCGGACACGGATGAGTGTAATGTCCTTAGGTTAGTTAGGTTTAAGTAGTTCTAAGTTCTAGGGGACTGATGACCTCAGATGTAAAGTCCAATAGTGCTCAGAGCCATTTGAACCATTTGAACCCAGTCTACCGTCTGGGGATACAGGATACAGTAAACTTAGAACCAAGCTTAGAGTACGTCTCGTTCCTGTCGTCTTCTCACATCATTGAGAAGTAAAAACTGTTTTATCCCGCTTAACAATTAACTATAAACTGAGGAGCTAAAGAAACTGGTACACTTTCCTAATATCGGGTAGGGCCCCGCGAGCACGCCGAAGTGCCGCAACTCGACGTGGCAGAGACTCGACTAATGTCTGAAGTAGTGCTGGAGGGAACTGACACCATGCATCCTGCAGAGCTGTCCATAAATCCGTAAGAGTGCCAGGGGGTGGAGATCTCTTCTGAACAGCATGTTACATGGCGTCCCAGATATGCTCAATAATGTTCATGTCTGAGGAGTTTTGTGGCCAACGGAAGAGCGTTGCTTGAGACCCTCTGTAGCAATTTTGGACGTGTGGGGTGTCGCATTGTCCTGCTGGAATTGCCCAAGTCTGTCGGAATGTACGAGGGCTATCCACAAAGTACATTACATTTTGGAATTAAAAATAAATAAAGTATTGGAAATTTTTTTTATTATATACAGATGAAAGCCACACTTAAATACTACTTTTCTACATAGTTGCAATTTAAATTAAGGCACTTATCGTAGTGATGGACGAGCTCGGAAATTCCTTCGTCGTAAAATTCGGCCGCATGCGCCTTCAACCACGTGGTTGCCTCTTTTGGGACAGAAAAGGTGTGATTTTTGTGGATTTCCTGGAAAGAGGCACTACAATAAACTCTCAAAGGTGTTGATAAACTCTGCACAACCTCAGAAGAGCAATACAAAACAAGCGCAGGGGAAAGTTGGGCTCAAAAAAAAAATGGTTCAAATGGCTCTGAGCACCATGGGACTCAACTGCTGAGGTCATTAGTCCCCTAGAACTTAGAACTAGATAAACCTAACTAACCTAAGGACATCACAAACATCCATGCCCGAGGCAGGATTCGAACCTGCGACCGTAGCGGTCTTGCGGTTCCAGGCTGCAGCGCCTTTAACCGCACGGCCACTTCGGCCGGCTAGTTGGGCTCAAAGATCTTGCTGATTCACGACAATGCCCGGGCCCACACGGCAAATGCCATTCGTGAAGTTCTCGAATCTTTTAAGTGGGAGTTGTTTCCTCATCCGCCGTACAGTCCCGACCTGGCACCGAGCGACTTCCACTTATTCCCAGCAATGAAGAAGTGGTTGACTATGCAGCGTTTTGATGACGATGCACAGCTTCAAGAAGAGGTAACCACGTGGTTGAAGGCGCAGGCGGCCGAATTTTACGACGAAGGAATTTCCAAGCTCGTCCATCGCTACGATAAGTGCCTTAATTTAAATGGCAACTATGTATAAAAGTAGTATTTAAGTGTGGCTTTCATCTGCATATAATAAAAAAATTTCCAATACTTTATTTATTTTTAATTCCAAAACGTAATGTACTTTGTGGATAGCCCTCGTATAATGGACATGAATGGATGCAGGTGATCAGACAGGATGCTTAAGTACGTGTCACCTATCAAAGTCGTATCTAGACGTATCAGGGGTCCCGTATTACTCCAATTGTACACGCACCACACCATTACAGAGCCTGCTCCAGCTTGAACAATCCCCTGCTGCCATGCAGTGTCCATGGATTCATGAGGTTGTATCCATACCCGTACACGTCCATCAACTCGATACAAATTGAAACGAGACTCGTCCGACCAAACAGCATGTTTACAGTCATTAACAGTCCAATGTCGGTGTTGATGTGGCCAGGCGACGAGGCGTAAAGCTATGTGTCGTACAGTCATCAAGCGTACACGAGTGGGCCTTGGACTCCAATGTTCCGTTAAATGGTTAGTACGCTGACACTTGTTGATGGCCCACCATTGAACTCTGCAGCAGTTTCCGGAAGAGTTGCACTTCTGTCACGTTGAGCGATTCTCTTCAGTCGTCGTTGATTCCGTTCTTGCAGGCTCTTTTCCAGCCGCAGCGATGTGGGAGATTTGATCTTTTACAGGTTTCTTGATATTCCCACGGCTCGTGCGCCGACAATAGCACCACGTTCAAACTCACTTAAATCTTGATAACCTGCCACTGTAGCAGCAGTAACCGATCTAACAACTGTGCCAGACCCTTGTTGTCTCATATAGACGTTGCCGACCGCAGCGCCTTATTATGCCTGTTTACATATCTCTATGTTTGAATACGCATGCCTATATCAGTTTCTTTGGCGCTTCAATGTATATTCATTAATGGCACTTAAAGGGTTAAAGAGAGACTCAAAGTATCCGTGGTCCGACTGGGATTCGATACCACGACCTCTCTGATTCCAAATACGCAGTTAACCAGGCCCAACTTTAAGAAAAAAGAGTAACATTTTTGCAACGAATTATGAAATAAACCTGTGCTGGGAATGAGATTAACCGCAAATTAATTGACAGCTAAGAAATATAATTATGAAATAAACTTGTGCTGGGAATGAGATTAACCGCAAATTAATTGACAGCTAAGAAATATAAAGATATCATGGGGAATATACCGTATAATAATCAATAGCGACTGTAAATTTATACTAAAAATACTGAATGCGTTGTTAAATATTTTACGACGTAGTTTAATAAAAATGGAACCGAAGGAGACATGCAAAAATCTAATCAATGTCATAAGAGACACGAATTTAAAACGGATAGATCAACCTTATTATCTTACGATATTGGGTACAGTTCATACCGTATTTGATTATACGAGTACTAACAGCTCTTTAGTGTTTCTCAGACAGAGGATACAACATTATAATTTTTGGATGTGTCTCTGAAGACAGAAAGTAAAATACACAAAACTCGATTATTTCTAGCGGTCGCAGTAGTGTGAGTACATCGTCAGCAAAGTTTACTACAGAGGAAAGAAAGTTATGAAACTACTCTTTTTCTTATCCGCAAAATATCTGAGTGGTTGTTTTAACACCGGGAGCATTATGCGGCGAGTAAGAAACTCTGCCAACACCTGCGTTCCGTTTTAGCTCTCAAGATAATTATTTCGTGTTTCCCAACAGCAATTTTTCATCGCTGTGAATTTAAAGGATTACTGATGTAAGTGGATTAGAGAGTGTGTCGAAAAATAGAGACGATTAATTACGAGAAGATTACGTGCGTTATTAGATTAAAGGAAAACCAATTACTGAAATTTTCACGTTATTCTATCACATTTAATCCCTAACGGCTTACACATTTTGAGACTACTGGGGCACATTTCTCTTCATTTATTTAGTTGATGACTCGTTATACATTATACGAGGGCTAATCAACAAAGACTGAGATTGATTATTTCACAGATGTTTATTACTCCGTTTCAACGTTTACATGATCTTTTTCAAAGTACTCCCCTTCTATCTAAATGCGCATTTAATAGTATCTGTGCCAGCCTTTGAACACATGGTGTACGCCATTCTCTGTCAAGTCCTTGATAATCGCCTAACTTTACTTGAGCACTGCTTCACAATTTTCAAATCGAATACCACGAAGCTTTGCCTTTAGTGACAGGAATAAAAAAATCACAGAATGCACGATCGAGACTATGTGTTACTCATGTAACGTTAAATTGAGCCAGAAACTGCACGACTTTATTTGTGACGTAAGGCCGCGCATTGTCATAATGATGTCGCCACCCAGTCCGAGAATGTTGTACACGTTTCCCTGAAATGTGCTTCCTCAGTTTAGCCAATAATAACGTGTAGTATGCTGGTGTAGCAGTAGTGTGAGGGGGAATTGCTTGCTGGTAAATCATTCCCTACACAAGGCACAACTTTTGCCTTTCCAGATTTTGGAGAACATGGCGATTTCCACACTGTGATGAACCATAATGGTGCATCCATGACTCATCAACAATGATGAATCTTCTGCATCAGCAAAGATACGCAGTGCCTCACGGCTTGTCTCCATTCGCACAACCTTTTGTTCGGTAGTCTACAGACAAACACGGGTCATATGGAGATGACCATGCATAATCATAAAGACACTGCCATATGAAATTCTCAGTACTTCACTGACGTTATGTAATGTTATCCGCCGATCATCACGGACAATCACAGCAGCTGTGTTGATGGTGACTTCAGTTGCAGCAAAAACCGGAACAAGCCGGCCGAAGTGGCCGTGCGGTTAAAGGCGCTGCAGTCTGGAACCGCAAGACCGCTACGGTCGCAGGTTCGAATCCTGCCTCGGGCATGGATGTTTGTGATGTCCTTAGGTTAGTTAGGTTTAACTAGTTCTAAGTTCTAGGGGACTAATGACCTCAGCAGTTGAGTCCCATAGTGCTCAGAGCCATTTGAACCATTTGAAAAACCGGAACACAAGGCTTAACACAGACTTCCTTGAAGTCTTCGAAACATCTAACCACTGATCCGCGGGGCTGTGCATCTTCACCGAAATCTTGTTGCAGCTGTTCATAAGTTTCAGTGGCTGAATTGTTTAAACGAACACAGAATTTTACTGCGCCGTACTCCTCTCACATCATCACCATTGTCTGATATGCAAAGTACAAAGAGCGTCTACAAAATAGAGCTGTAGTACCAACCTGTTGATACGAGAATGATGCCGCTTATGGACTATACTTATAAAAATCCGCTCTTTTCAAATATTCATGGTACAAATAGGAAACTAGCACGTAAACTGTAGGAAAAAAATCAATCTCAGTCTTTGTTGATCAGCCATCGTACTTTCTTAACATTCAGAAATATGCAGTTTTCGTTTCTGGTTAACAACCGAAGCAAACAACGCTGATCGGCAGGTTATGTTAGCATTAACGAATATTAATAGATAAGAAGTAGGGTGTTTCTTTATTTATCAATTCGATGATTGGTTTGAAGGATCCTTCCACGTCAGTGGATACCTCGCAAGTCTTTTCATCTCTGCAAAACAACTGCAAACTGCGTTCACATGAACATGCTTAATGTACTCGTGCGTTGGTCTCCCAATACAAATATTATCACACTCACTTCCCTTTATTAACAAAACTGACGATTCCATTACGTATCACAATTTGTTCTATCAATCTATCCCTTCTTACAGTCAGCTAGTGCCATAAAAGTTTTTCGTTCCACAGTTTGATTCAGTACCTTCTCATTATTTACTCTACCTCTTCATTTAATATTCAGCTTTCTCCTGTCGCACCAAAATTCGAAAGTTTCTATTCTCTTCAAGTCTGGTTTCACTTTCGAATAAAACCACATCCCACATACAAATACCAACAGTAAAGACTTCCGAACATTTAAATTTATAGTCGATGCTAACAAGTTCCTCTTTCTGAAAAATGTTTTCTTTTCATTGCCATTCTGCATTTTATATCCATTCTGCCATTATCAGTTATTTTGCTGCCCAAGTTACAAAACATCTACTTTTAGTGCCTCATTTTATAATTAATTGATTTAGGATCACCTGATTTTGACTACATTCCGTTAGTCTTGCCTGGCTTTTGTTGATGTTAATCTTCTAACACCTTTGAAGGAAACTACCTATTCCGTTCAGCTGCGCCACCAAGTCACACTCGCGAATTGAGCAGGAACGTGAGGATATGATAGTGGTATTGGAAGTACCCTCTACCACACGTAGATAGCTTGCGGGGTAGACACTTGCCCCCACAAAATAAAATACAACGTGAAAACCTGCTAAGATTATGTAAGGAGACTGGCTTAGTGCCCAATTTGACTATTTTGTGCGTGAGTGACTGCAGGAGTCAGAAAAGAATCTTTGGTTTATGTCTGGTAACCTCTCTCCAAAATTACCAGAAATTTGTAGCATATGATTTAACTTATGAATCATGAAAGAGTCGGTAAGCTATCGCAATCTGTATGCACGATGAATGCCTAGAATACTCACCGGCGCACAAACTAGAGAAACACTCCTGAAACATTAAAAATGCTGACGGGTGATTTTGACGAGCCCTTTATTGTCTTGAGATCATGTGCAGTGATAACCATCCCTCGCGATATCTCAAAGATTGCTCTGTGTTGTCAGGACTCTGTCAGATCCCTCTCTTATCTTTCTGCCATTCTTGACTGATCATTTGCGTTTGCCACTTGCTACCTGTTTGAGCGTGTTGTAAGTCTCTCGGAAAGATGTGTGTCATTGTGTTCTACAGGTTTTCACGATTACTAAATAAGCATAAATATGGAAATTCATTCCGACAACTGATAACAAAGAGACAAATCAGCGTGTTGAGTCTTGCGATGAAAGTTTTAGATTAATTTTTACCTGTCATTTCAATGAAAGCATAAGCAGAGCAGAAGTAATTGCAATCAGCCTAGTAATTAGGTCCATTTTTACTAACATTTATATCTGAGTAGATAGTAGACTAGCAATGGCAAGGAAAGCGTTTCTGAAGAAGAGACATTTGTTAACATCGAGTATAGATTTAAGTGTCAGGAAGTCGTTTCTGAAAGTATTTGTATGGAGTGTAGCCATGTATGTAAGTGAAACATGGACGATAAATAGTTTGGATGAGAAGAGAATAGAAGCTTTCGAAACGTGGTGCTATAGAAGAATGCTGAAGATTAGATGGGTAGATCACGTAACTAATGAGGAGGTATATATATATATATATATATATATATATATATATATATATATATATATATACACTCCTGGAAATTGAAATAAGAACACCGTGAATTCATTGTCCCAGGAAGGGGAAACTTTATTGACATATTCCTGGGGTCAGATACATCACATGATCACACTGACAGAACCACAGGCACATAGACACAGGTAACAGAGCATGCACAATGTCGGCACTAGTACAATGTATATCCACCTTTCGCAGCAATGCAGGCTGCTATTCTCCCATGGAGACGATCGTAGAGATGCTGGATGTAGTCCTGTGGAACGGCTTGCCATGCCATTTCCACCTGGCGCCTCAGTTGGACCAGCGTTCGTGCTGGACGTGCAGACCGCGTGAGACGACGCTTCATCCAGTCCCAAACATGCTCAATGGGGGACAGATCCGGAGATCTTGCTGGCCAGGGTAGTTGACTTACACCTTCTAGAGCACGTTGGGTGGCACGGGATACATGCGGACGTGCATTGTCCTGTTGGAACAGCAAGTTCCCTTGCCGGTCTAGGAATGGTAGAACGATGGGTTCGATGACGGTTTGGATGTACCGTGCACTATTCAGTGTCCCCTCGACGATCACCAGTGGTGTACGGCCAGTGTAGGAGATCGCTCCCCACACCATGATGCCGGGTGTTGGCCCTGTGTGCCTCGGTCGTATGCAGTCCTGATTGTGGCGCTCACCTGCACGGCGTCAAACACGCATACGACCATCATTGGCACCAAGGCAGAAGCGACTCTCATCGCTGAAGACGACACGTCTCCATTCGTCCCTCCATTCACGCATGTCGCGACACCACTGGAGACGGGCTGCACGATGTTGGGGCGTGAGCGGAAGACGGCCTAACGGTGTGCGGGACCGTAGCCCAGCTTCATGGAGACGGTTGCGAATGGTCCTCGCCGATACCCCAGGAGCAACAGTGCCCCTAATTTGCTGGGAAGTGGCGGTGCGGTCCCCTACGGCACTGCGTAGGATCCTACGGTCTTGGCGTGCATCCGTGCGTCGCTGCGGTCCGGTCCCAGGTCGACGGGCACGTGCACCTTCCGCCGACCACTGGCGACAACATCGATGTACTGTGGAGACCTCACGCCCCACGTGTTGAGCAATTCGGCGGTACGTCCACCCGGCCTCCCGCATGCCCACTATACGCCCTCGCTCAAAGTCCGTCAACTGCACATACGGTTCACGTCCACGCTGTCGCGGCATGCTACCAGTGTTAAAGACTGCGATGGAGCTCCGTATGCCACGGCAAACTGGCTGACACTGACGGCGGCGGTGCACAAATGCTGCGCAGCTAGCGCCATTCGACGGCCAACACCGCGGTTCCTGGTGTGTCCGCTGTGCCGCGCGTGTGATCATTGCTTGTACAGCCCTCTCGCAGTGTCCGGAGCAAGTATGGTGGGTCTGACACACCGGTGTCAATGTGTTCTTTTTTCCATTTCCAGGAGTGTATGTATGAAGACAGTAACTGTTCTCGAAAGAACAGATTACTGTTGTTGACCGTGCAGTTTTTCCTTGGAATAAATGAGGACTAGCTGAAACTCTCAGCTCCCGACAGGTGTTGTTGATATACCTCAATGTGGACAGGTGAAAATGTGTGCCCCGACCGGGACTCGAACCCGGGATCTCCTGCTTACATGGCAGATGCTCTGTCCATCTGAGCCACCGAGGACACAGATGAATAGCGCGACTGCAGGGACTTATCCCCTGCACGCTTCCCGTGAGACTCACATTCCCAACTGTCCACAATTCTACAAATGTAATGTACCTTATAGACATTTTCCCAATTTGTAGAATTGTGGACAGTTGGGAATGTGAGTCTCACGGGAAGCGTGCAAGGGATCCCTGCAGAGCTGCATCAAACCAGTCTCAGGACTGAAGACCACAACAACAACAACAACAACAACAACAGATGCTCCTCTTAATATGGTAAGGAATAAGCAAGTCAGATAACAGTATTTTTCGCCTGGCGTCGTCTTGGGCATGATAGGATTCTAACTGGAGTCGCGTGTGTCCTAGGCAGACGGGACTGTGTGTTCCTCAGCGTTGTGTACATAGTTCCGCGTAGTCAGCGCGTACACAACTTTCCCACTAGAGCGCGCCCCGCTAAGCACAACAGCGCAGGCGCAGCGCTCGTCCGTCTCCGCACTGCGAGATGGCGCTGTCTTAGAGACGGACCAAATCCTGCTTCCGCCGATCCGCGTATTAATATGTAACGCAGCCAATGAGATTGCTGCTAACGTAGAACCTTTTCTCCTCGCGGATCACACTCGCGCAGTGATAGCTGAGCGCGCGAGGTATTATAACGGGTGTACAGACCTCCGATTAGTCAGTCTGCATTAGTCTGCATTAGTCTGCGTTAGTCTGCACCAGTCTATAGTCAAGTTTCAGTCTGCGCCTAATAAGATTATCGTATTCCTATACATAGCCATGAAGAGAAATGTATAGACACTTTGTCAAGTATCAGAGATGTGAGAATAAGATTAACGTACCAAGACCCAAAGGAACTTTAGATTGTCAATTGTAAATAGCATCCAGAACCAAGTTAAGTTACTTTTATGCTTGTTATTATTTTAATAAATGTGTGTGAAAATTAATCAAGTTCTGTTTAAAGTTGGTCACCGTCAACCTGCTACTCTAAGCGTGCGAGTGGCATTTCTATCGTCTGACCTAACGGCAGAAGATAATCATGCCACGATAAGACCACGAGACATATTGCTGACACTCGCCTACTTCATTATAGCGACAAGTCAAATAATCTGTTGGTGTGTGTACCGAAGGTCTTACAGTACGCACACCACACTCAGACCATTGGGATACCCCGCCCCTCAATACATACAGGTGACACTGTGTCAGGCGGTCGCTTGCGCACTGTTTTTCAGACCAGCCAGGACTCCTTCACGCTGACCTTTCGCTGAAATGCGCTGAAGGGAACAACGTTGTGGTTGACGACGGAGTACCGCCTATGCCGTCACGGCGGTGCCAGTGACGGTTGCTTGTTAGCCGTTGGAGCGTCCACCTCTTTTTGTGATCTAATTCGGACGTTTCTAAAATATTCGGAATGGAAGGGGAAGGCGGGAGCATATCCTCTTGTCTAATAGGATACAGACGAGACCAGAGCTCTGATTGTCTGTTAGTATTTTGGCGCGGACATTTCTGGCAGTCATCAGAGGAAAGCAAGGGGTTTCTGACAACAGTTTTCCGTTTCTCTGCTAAGACAACAAATAATCACGAGCCATGGTTGGATGACGCGGGTTTCACTGCTGTATTTTTTAGGTGGGACGCCAGAATTAGTGAGACAAAAAGTTGGGAATGCCTTCAGATTTCGATATTGGACCAGAAAACATTCAGGGCCCGATGCTGGCGAAGTTTAGGTCGAGCCTCTATCTTTGGCGAGACGCAGGCTGCTAGGAGATGGCCGCGCGGGATTAGCCGCGCGGTCTCAGGCGCTGCAGTCATGGACTGGGCGGCTGGTCCCGGCGGAGGTTCGAGTCCTCCCTCGGGCATGGGTGTGTGTGTTTGTCCTTAGGATAATTTAGGTTAAGTAGTGTGTAAGCTTAGGGACTGATGACCTTAGCAGTTAAGTCCCATAAGATTTCACACACATTTGAACATTTTTGCTAGGAGATGCAAAGTTTTCCGTGGCAATGAGGTTTCGACTCTGGTGCTGTGAAGGCTGGTAAGTGTTTTCGCCTCGATAATTAAATTTACCGAAAATGGCACGATGTGAACTTTAGGGACGCCACGATAACATTAGATGGTACTTAGAGCCATATTGATGATTCTTATTTTTGTTATTTCAGTTTTCCCGTGATTCTGGAGTAAATGTTCATTCCACTTAATCTTCTCTTATCATGCCTTGCACATCTCCTTGCCAAATGCATATATTAGTTTAGATACATGTCTGAGTCCATCTCTCCTTGTACCATGAGCAAAGCAATTACATTTTAAGTTAGGCTTTACCGTGACTGTTATTGACATTAAATGAAACATTAAGTTTACTGTTACCAGTTACCCTTTTATTTATCTCCATGGCGCGTTTCAAAGGTTTAAACCTCCATCATCATGTGGATTTACATTAGTTAGTATGACATTTGTGTGTGTGTGTGTGTCGTGTTACGATTTTTTGGAGGAACGTGTGGCACTGTCTAGTGGAGAAGCTAGACACAATTTCAGAACGTGGTTTTTGGGTTTCTTCTGACAAAAAATTAAACTTATGTCTAACGGTAAACATAAAATAAGGAAAATAGAGTACCTCCAGCGGTCACAGGTTCTTTTCGCTGTACAAGAGATTGACTTCCTTTACAGATATTTCATCACATCAACAGCTTCCACCCCTTGTCAGGTTGAAGCTATATGTACATCAACTACTGGCACAAATTGTACATCGATCTGCATATTTTAAATCATTAACCAATGTATTACCCCAACCTTTAGGCAACTAATATATGTAACAGATATAATCTTAAGACCCCTTGTACATGTAAAGTTTGCTCTCGTACAATCACTCTTTCCACCCTCTCTCTCCCTCTCACTTTCTCTTTCTGTTCCTCTGCTTCTGCTTCCAGGCTTTCATATCTGTCTATTAATCGCAATCAAAATTGTTATGTATGTATAATTTTACCGCTGTAGCCAATATGATTATTGTACGTAAAGTCTGTAACATTTCATCTGATTGTTATAAACAAGTATGAAGTTTAAGCCATTTTAACATTTCACCTGATTGTATAAACGAGTATGAAGTTTAAGCTGTTTTAACTTGTCAAAATCGGATTTATATGCCACCTGAAGTATTTCTTCCAACACATGTATTCCACACCTCAAAACAAACTCCTCCAAATCATTTTAAAAAATTATTCTGTAATAGTATTGTTGCGATGCATATTCTTTGTACTTTGCGATAACGTCTTCTCTTGTGCTATACAAACCCTGTATCCAGCAGTATCCAGACGCCATATTTGTTTACAAATATGACAGTATACATGTGATATGTTATGACAGCGAAAGGAACCTGTGACCACTAGAGGTACTCTATTTTACTTATTTTATGTTTACCGTTAGATATAAGTTTAATTTTTTGTCAGAAGAAACCCAAAACCATGTTCTGACATACTGTCTTGTTTCTCCACTTGACAGTGCCACAAGTTCCTCCAAAAAATCATAACACAACACACACACACACACACACACACACACACACACACACACACACACACACAAATGTCATACTAACTAATGTAAATCCACCTGATGATGGAGGTTTAAGCCTTTGAAACGCGCCGTGGAGATCAATAAAACGGTGAACTGGTAACAGTACACTTGTTTCATTTAAAGCAATTACACTCGAAGAAAAAAAACGATGCACCGCGAAGGAGTAATCCAAATGGAACGAATCTCGGTAGATGTGATACACATGTACAGACAAACAAATGACTAAAATTTCAGAAAATTTGGATGATTTATTTAAGACGAAGAGCTTCCAAAATTGAGCAAATTAATAACGCCCTGGTCCATATCTGGCCCTTATGCACGCAGTTATTCGATTTAACATTGATTGGTAGAGCTGTTGGATGCCCTCATGATGGGCGCGTTAGCTCATTGGAGGGAGACATCCAGGGCCCTTGCTGGCCAAGGCAGGGGTTACCAAGCACGAAGGCAAGCAATAGAACTCTTGCCGTGTGCGGGCGAAAATTGCCTTGCTGCAATGTAAGCCCAGAATGGCTTGCCATGAAGGCCAACAAGACGGCGCGTAGACTATCGTGGACGTACCGCTGCGCTACAAAGGTGTCGCAGACGGCAACAAAAGCGGTCTTGTTACGAAGAGAAATGGCATCCCAGACCATCACTCCTGGTTACCTGGCAGTATCGCCGGCGCCACTCTGCTTGCTTTCCCAGCTCTGTTCTGGACGCACCGAGACACGCCTCATCGACTGGAGTGCAGTTGTCTTCAGTGACGAGTCCCGCTTCAAAATGAATCCTGATGACCAGTGAACAGCGTCAAGTATATGACGAGAATAAATTTCAAAGATACTTCAAACAAGGGAGTATTGTGGATGCTAGCATTTTTACGTGGAGGTATGAAATATGCCTCCATGTTTTTTACCTGTGTGGCAACTTTTCAGCTCTTAACAGCTATGATCTCTTCGAGCGAAGAATACGTCACTTATGGCCACTTTCTTCTCTCCCAATCAAATGCCAAGAAACCAACCTGCCAATTAAGAATAAAAAGTATTATTAATCTTACTGAAGAACAATCTCATATTGTGATGATTTCTTACTGTGAATACCGAAGGAGTCTATTTACTGCACGGTCAGATAAACAACGCAAATCAATACTGCGTCATTAGATGCACTAAAGTAATTCGTAAGTCAAGGGTGGAGCACAAGAATACACACATTTTGTGAAACCGTAAGTAAATATGTCATTTCTGTCCGTTTTTTCCGTCATTTTATATACAGTAACGGCATAGCGGAACCGCCCTATGTAAATGAAAACGACACAGCTCTGCACAACATCTCGTTTATCCATTTCTATAATTTTGGCGGGTATCACTTAGATGATTTGCCAACAAGCATTTGAGAGTTGTATTTGTTCCAAATTATGAGAAAAGACCGACACAACAACCACATGCATCAACAATTCTGTGCAAGATTTCTCGGTATTTAATTTCACTAGATGCCCCCCCCCCCCCGGGTAGCTGAGTGGTGCCGGTACGGTTAACTCAGCATATTCGGTCAGAGGGTTAGCTGCCCTCTGTAATAAAAAAAACTGAGTTAATGGATCAACGACCAACTGAAATGGGTGTCTTGCGACGTCCGCCACGAGCACATGCAACGAACGAACACGAACAAATGACATTAAAAAAAAAAAGTGGTCAGCGTGACAGACAGTCAATACTAAGGGCCCGGGTTCAATTGCCGGCTGGGTCGGAGATTTTCTCCGCTCAGGGACTGAGTGTTGTGTTGTCCTCATCATCATCATTTCATCCCCATCGACGCGCAACTCGCCGAAGTGGCGTCTAATTGAAAGACTTGCAGCCGGCGAAAGGTGTACCCGACGGGAGGCCCTAGTGACACGACATTTACATTGTATTTCATTGGATTAGTCAACACACTCTGACACTGTGGAGCTTCCCACTGGATATACAGCGTTAAGGCAAGTAGTTCTTATCCTGCTTAAAGAGCGTTAAGAGCCGCGTATGACCGATGTCCACCTCTGTTAACTGATGTGTTTATGTTTCCTGCACGAAGATACACGTCCATAAGAGCTGTGATGTGTAAGGAACACTATTTCTCCAAATATATTTTAGGATTCTGTCTCAAATCTTAGTGATATATGCATATACACTGATGAGAGAAAACATTATGACCACTGGTCACAGGGATATTAATCTTAGTGATATATACATATACAATGATGAGAGAAAACATTATGACCACTGCTCACAGGGAGATTGAACGCCACCTAGCGGCGTTACGGGTACGTAACTAGGTAAGGAATGTATACAGGGTGAAGCAAAATTCGTGCACTTGGGCTTCTCAGCGCGACTCCTCACATGCCAGCGATAAAAAAAAAATCTCTCGAAAAATTTCGTCCGGCGAGTGCATCCGGCAGAAAAAGGACGTTAAAGAGTGGAAATCTGGCAACACTGTAACCTCATGTAGGTAAGTAACTTTGTTAGGTGGTACTCGTTATGCTGTACAGTTGGTGCAGAGGATAGAGCTTTGGTATACCATGCAGGAGGTCGTGGGTTCGATTCTGGGTTGGGGTGCCTTT
Source organism: Schistocerca nitens (assembly GCF_023898315.1). NCBI lineage: Eukaryota > Metazoa > Arthropoda > Insecta > Orthoptera > Acrididae > Schistocerca > Schistocerca nitens. The sequence goes on along the minus strand of NC_064617.1, from coordinate 192,160,203 downwards.
TTTTATTTGCTAATTTCATTCTGACATTTCATACTGTAATATACGCCGTTTCTTAAGTCGCGTGTATCCTAAATTTACAACATTTTGTAACTCTGAACGTAACAAATACGTGGTTAGACAAATAAGAAACAGACAGTTGAATCAAATGACCTGCCGTAGGACAGAATAACTACAAAAACAGTATCAACTTCGAGATATGCTTAAGATTTACCTGTTCCATGTAATGCGCATTACCCCTCTGACAGATATTGTTCCGCATGATTCATACGACATCGCTCATTGTGAAATGTTCTGTCTCGAATCAAACTGTGTCCCTATCGGTAATACACGTGATGTTTCCACAGTCCCATCGATGGAATAATAATAATAATAATGCATTGAAATACATACTAAACAGCATGCAGTTGCCAGACTCGGTGTTCAAAGGCATGGGACCATGGTGATAACACATACAAATAGCAACCGAGTTTGGACATTATTCGCAAAGCACATTGGTAGTCCTATTGCTAACGTAAGGCCCTAACGAAATGTATGGACCTGAAAGACGCAAGGATAATAGTTGCTACTAATCTCTGGTACCATCGACCTGTTGAATGCTAACCCAAAACTCTATCCACTGCACCAACTGGACAGCACAAGAACAGTGTGCTGACAGTGGTAGTTACCGTACATGTGGTTACAGTGTTGCCAGATTGCCACTCTTTAACGTCCTTTTTCTGCCGGATGTACTCGCAGGACGAAATTTAGTGAGAGACATTTTTTATCGCTCGCGTGTGAGGAGTCGCGCTGCGAAGCCCAGTGAGGATACAAAGAAAACAGGTTTCGCACATAGTGGATGAGGTAATTGTGAAATTCCATGACATGGAAAATACTTCTTTCAAAGCTGACCAATCTTCCACTTCTTCGATTGTAGTATGTAAGTGCAAGAGTTTTATAGAGGACCCGCTGCAATTGCTGTTGACGATTAAGATGCCAGGTACTGTACCACCTGCACTACATTTATCAAATAAAAAACAAAGGCCTCAACCCAGTATCAAACCATCGACCTGTTGAATGCAAACCCAAAACTCTATCCACTGCACCAACTGGACAGCACAAGAACAGTGTGCTGACAGAGGTAGTTACCGTACATGTGGTTACAGTGTTGCCAGATTGCCACTCTTTAACGTCCTTTTTCTGCCGGATGTACTCGCAGGACGAAATTTAGTGAGAGACATTTTTTATCGCTCGCGTGTGAGGAGTCGCGCTGCGAAGCCCAGTGAGGGAATTTCGCTTCACCCTGTATATCCCGTCAGTCCAAAAAGTTTCAAGATTAGGTTCTAAAAAAAAAAAGGAAATTAACTTGTGTCGATGATTGTAGGGAATGAGGGAATGGCATGCTGCAAATAGGTGCACAGTTAGCAGAGATCAACTGTTCGTTTATTGACACTAATGAACTGAAAAACAATAATACCTTTGCAGTCTGTGAGACCTCAATTGGCTAAGAGAAGTAAGCTTGCTCGAGGACGAGTAACAGTCATGACCCAGCGAGGCGGTACCCTTGGACGGTCGGAAATGTCATCCAACGCGGTGGTATCCCTGGACGATCAGAGATGACGTCCAGCGCGATGGCAGTCCTGGACCGCGGAATATGACGTCCAGCGAGGCGAGAGCCCTGGGCCTGGCGCCGAGTAAGGTGAAGGCCCTGGATGGTGGATGGTGAACTGGAGGACTGGCTGGAGGAAGAGGGCAGAAACGTGGTGTAGAAAAGGCACTCAATGATGGCCTAACGACTCAGACGCAGTGGTGACTGATTCTTCACTAGCTCAGCGATGTAGACAATGAGCGCACGTTAAGCACTCTACCGCGATGGTCAGATGGTGCCCTAAACACTCGACTGGCAGAAAAATATAGGCGTCCATACAGCGGTCACATGATGTCGCGGAAGGGAAGGGGTTCCCACGATCGCAGAGCTGTGTATTGCGACATGCACACCACCAGCACAGCAGAGATGAATTCGGAATCATGTCAGCGATGACACATGCCGCAATTGGCATATTCCGATGACATTAGCGACTTTTACGTAAGACAGATTTTTATGGTCCAGCGTCTGTGAACTAGCATCTCGAAAATGGCGAAGTTGGCCTGCTATTCGCATGCTACCGTCGTGAGCGTCTTTGGAACGTAGTTGGAGGACGAAGAAAGCACGAGAAAGTGTCATTATGTTGGCCGTTCATAATTCATCAGAACATTGAGGTCGGGGGATTGTCTGCTCTGTTAGGTGCGATAGGGGGTGATTTGGGCAGCTTTGATGATATAATATACACAATGTTGGAGCAGGCCAAGTGTTTCGCAGCACACAGTTCAAGAGCTCATTGTCCAACGGGCAGCTCCACTGGAGACGACATGTACGTGTTCCTTTGACGATGGGATGTCATCGTCCGTTACAGTTGCAGGTAACAGCTTGGCGCGCACAAACCGCTGGCCCGTATTTTATTGGATTTGCGTGACCCATGCGTGAACATCTGGTGCCACATAACTCGGAAATCTACAAAGTTCTTGTTGAGTCCATGCCACGTAAAACTGCTGCTGCATTGCGTTCCAAGTGGGTACCAACACGTTATCAAGCGCATTTTAGTTCAGCAGATGCCATAGTTGAACCCAGACATCAAAACCTGTTTGGAAAAATTCAATGATTTCCTTCTTGACCCATGAGATTCCAGACCGAAAAGGTGTCTGAAGACGCCCCAGACAGTGATGAGATAGCATACTGACTGTCGCCGGCCATGTAGTCTGGGGTTCCATTTCTTTTCATAGCAGGACCCCTTTGGTTGTCATCTGCGGTACTCTTACAGCACAGCGGTACGTCGAAGATATTCCACGCCCCGTTTTCTTCAAGGCAAGCCATCCTGGGCTTACATATTACCAATGATTGCCCTCCCGCACACGGCAAGAGTTTTTACTGCCTATTTTCGTTGCTTGCCAAACACTACCTTGACCAGCAATGTGGCTAGTAGATATCTCCCCAATTGAGAACTTTTCGAATATTATGGGCAGCGCCCTCCAACGAGCTCGGGATTTTGACGATCTAATGTTCCAGTTCTACAGAATTTGGTACGATATCCCTCAAGAGAGTGTCCAACAACTTTAACAATCAATGCCTTAAGAGGCAGAGGTAGACCAACACGTTATTGGTTTACTCAGTTTGTGAAGTCTTCTTCTTGAATAAATCAGCCAGCTTTTCTGAAATTGTAATCATTTATTTGTCAGTACGTGCACGTCACTACCGATTTCCGTCCCAATCGGATAATTCCTTTGTGACGTGTAGTTCATTCATTCTATTCTTTTTTTCGAGACTGTATTATTGTATATATGTTAACTGTTTTAGTCTTTTTAATGCCACGCGGGGTAGCCGCGTGGTCTCCGGCGCCTTGCCACGGTTCGCGCGGCTGCTCCCGTCGGAGGTTCGAGTCCTCCCTCGGACATGACTGTGTGTATTGTCCTTAGCGTAAGTTAGTTTAAGTTAGGTTAAGTAATGTGTAAGCCTAGGGACTGATGACCTCAGCAGTTTAGTCCCATAGGAACTTACCACCACATATATTTAATATCGTAAACACTTTGTTTCTTACATTTTTTTATAAACAAACTGTATGTATTCCAAATTAAATGTATGAGTTGTTATTTCGCACTTATATACCCATACCTCACCCCATGTTACCATGTGGAACGTATCACTAAATACTGTAGTTTCCACGGAAGCTGGCGTCTGCAGACAGGAACCTGTCAAAATGAATCATATTACACCGACCCCGTGGATTACTAATCTCAACATTTGTTTTGCTATGCAAGTAAACTTCTCCAGAGCCCCGGTGGTCACGGTGGAATTCCCGTATGGGGACGGCACTCAAGTCGTTACGCCGTAGACTCACACGCATGACGTTTTGGGATGTACGCTGAGTTCCCCTCTGCCACGCTGTAACGTATTCAGGTGCAGTTTCAAGTAAACGGCATTGTTTATCATGCAAAGAGTGACGAACTGCTGCCTGCACGATATGTTAAGCCAGTGACTGCAGACATGAGGTATACGGAAGTAGAAAGAATCCCAGCGCACACTGCCTGCGGAAACCAACAGAAAAATCGGTATACGAAGGAACAAATCACAACGAGAGACGGCTTTGTTAGAATTGTGGCAACTGGTGCGAAAGAGAGATCATTAGCTCAATCACTCGCAACGATGCTGACCAAATCGTTGGTCTTATGTGAGGAATGGAATGGGAGACGGAAGTTTTTATATGGGGTTTTCTAAGGAGCTATTCATCTTACAGGGAAAGTGCGTGACGTCGAACGCTCAGAACTTGACGTAAATGTGCTTAGAATATAAACCTCTTTTCCGAATAACAGAAGTACCAGCTATTCGCATGCAAAACTGCGCGTCTTATCGCGAGAGACATCTCAATGATCGCATATTCAAGGTCTAAGGGATGATATTTCGTAGCACAAAGAAATAAAAAATCGCTATATTACGAGCAACGCACGCCTGTTTCAATGGCATGACTTATTGCTATCTTTTCCTCTGTTTAAAATAATTACGCTATCTGAACAACAAACCTTCCCAACTGACCTGATAATGTGAAACTGCTATTCAGTCTTTAAAGTGCAGGAGCGGGTTCCAGATGTTCAAAGGGGAGTAGAACATCACGCAGACCTGACTAAAGTCACTCCTTCACTTTCAATAACAGTTCTGCATTCAAGAGCCAATAATCAAGTACAATTATGATTGGCTTGCTTACATTACAACACCAATGCTCAAATTAATGGCCACAGGAGCTATCGACAGGGGATGTCAAATTGATTATATTATTTTTAAATTTCCAGAAGGCTTTCGACACCGTTCCTCATCAGCGTCTTCTAACCAAACTGCGTGCCTACGGAGTATCGCCTCAGTTGTGCGACTGGATTCGTGATTTCCTGTCAGAAAGGTCGCAATTCGTAGTAATAGACGGAAAGTCATCGAGTAAAACAGAAGTAATATCCGGCGTTTCCCAAGGAAGTGTTATAGGCCCTCTATTGTTCCTGATCTATATTAACGACATAGTAGACAATCTGAGTAGCCGTCTTAAATTGTTTGCAGATGGTGCTGTCATTTACCGTCTTGTAAAGTCATCAGATGATCAAAACGACTTGCCGGCCGAAGTGGCCGTGCGGTTAAAGGCGCTGCAGTCTGGAACCGCAAGACCGCTACGGTCGCAGGTTCGAATCCTGCCTCGGGCATGGATGTTTGTGATGTCCTTAGGTTAGTTCGGTTTAACTAGTTCTAAGTTCTAGGGGACTAATGACCTCAGCAGTTGAGTCCCATAGTGCTCAGAGCCATTTGAACCATTTTCAAAACGACTTGCAAAATGATTTAGATAAGATACCTGTATGGTGCGAACAGTGGCAATTGACCCTGAATAACGAAAAGTTATTCACATGAGTACTAAAAGAAATCAGCAAAATTTCGATTACGTGGTAAGTCACACAAATCTGAAGGCTGTAAATTCAACTAAATACTTAGAGATTACCATTACAAATAACCTAAACTGGAACGATCACATAGATAATATTGTGGGCAGAGCAAACTAAAGACTGCGATTCATTGGAAGAACACTTAGAAGGTGCCACAGGTCTACTAAAATTACTGCTTACACCACGCTTGTCCACCCTACTCTGGAGTACTGTTGTGCGGTGTGGGATTCGCATCAGGTGGGACTGTTGGATGACATCGAAAAAGTACAAAGAAGGCAGCTCGTTTTGTATTATCGCGAAATAGGGGAGATAGTGTCACAGACATGATACGTGAATTGGAGTGGCAATCATTAAAACAAAGACGTTTTTCGCTGCGACGGGATCTTCTCATGAAATTTCAACCACCAGTTTTGTCCTCCGATTGCGAAAACATTCTGTTGGCACCCACCTACATAGGGAGAAATGGTCATCACGATAAAATAAGAGAAATCAGGACTCGCACAGAAAAATTTTAGTGCTCGTTTTTCCCGCGTGCCGTTCGAGAGTGGAACGGTAGAGAGACAGCTTGAAGGTGGTTCACTGAACCCTCTGCCAGGCACTTTATAGTGAATAGCAGAGTAGTCAAGTAGATGTAGAGGTACAGTGCAATATGATTTCTATAGGGTAATCCTTATTAACGTTGAAATATCTCCGTAGAGAAGTAGGTGACGATGTGACAGGTAATTTACTAAAAGATACATGGGGCCGAAAATGTTGGGAAATACCGGAAATGTGGATGAGAAATTTAGAACATGTGACGTCAGTATTCGCCACAATTGCAGCTGCTGTGGTTGGGCGTAAAGAGATAATTGAGCGATGTAATACTTGCATTCGAACAAACGGTGAAAATGTCGAATACCCTTTGTAAATTTGATTGGTTGTAAACATTCAGATTACAATATTATTGTCCTCGGTGTAACCAAGGAAAAACTTTATTTTGTGTTTCTTTCCCTAGAAAACCCAGATCATTCACCGGTAACAACACGGTTCGGAAGCTTACAGTCATTTACTTCTGAAACAATACGGTAGGTTTCTGTTGTACTGTACTTTGCAATAAACCAGCGAAGACTGCGAGGCCTGTAAATAAAATAATAAATGTTACCTCAACGTAATCACATAACTGTCTAATTCAACGAAAAAAATACTGTCTGCCAGATTCAAGACTCGAACCCAGAAACCAACGAGCTTAAATCGCCCACGTGAGCCAGGTGCTTCATCGATGTGAAAACTTGACTAGTGTCCCGATGATCAGTAGTGACAGATTGATAGGTTCAACCACTGCACGTGCGGCGAGGTACGTAATCTGCTGACGTCACATTTTCACCATTTCTCATCCACTTTTGGGGTATTTCCCGACATCAGAGGCCCCAAGTATTAAATTTCTTGTCTCAGCGTCATCTACGTAGCATCAGGGGTATTTAAACGTTAGTAATAATCATCCTGTTGTATGTCTACCAGTGTCATAACGGGACTTATCCACCATGGTACACAAAACACGTCAGAACACTGTTGCAGAAGTAACGAAAAATGCATGCCAAATTCAGATGAACGCAAAATCCCCAAGACTGGCTAAGTTTCACGGAAGCTCGAAATTTAGAGCGGGCGTCAATGCGAGATGCTTTTAATAGTTTCCACAATGAAACATTGTCTCAAAATATGGTAGAAAACCCAGAGAGATTCTGGCCGTATGTAAAGTACAGCAGTGGCAAAAACCGATCGTCACTGCGCGAGAGCGATGGAAATGTTACCAATGATGGTGCCACTAAAGCCGAGTTACTAACTACAGTTTTCCGTAATTCCTTCACGAAAAAGACGAAGTAAATGTTCCAGAAATCGAAACCAGAGCAGCTGTTAGTATGAGTGACATAAAAGTAGATATCTTAGGTGTTGCGAAACAAATCACTTAAGAAAGGCAAGTCTCCCGGTACAGATGGTAAACCAATCAGGTACCTTTCAGAGTATGCAGACACAATAGCGCCCTTCTTAGCAATCATATACAACCGCTCTGTTCCTAAAAACTGGAAAGTAGCACTGGTCACACCAATATTCAAGAAAGGAAGTAGGAGTAACCCACTGAATTACAGACTCATATCACTGACCTCAATTTGGCGTAGGTTTTTGGAGCATATACTGTACTCGAACAGTATGAATCACCTTGAAGAAAATGACTTATTGATACATAAACAACACAGATTCAGAAAATATCGTTCTTGTGCAACACAGCTACTAGCTCTTTATTTCCATGAAGTAATGAGTGCTGTCGACAAGGGATCTCAGATAGATTCCGTATTCCTAGATTTCCTGAAGGCTTTTGATACCGTTCCTCACAAGCGACTATTAATCAAATTGCGTACATATGGACTATCGTCTCAGTTGTGTGACTGGATTCGTGATTTCCTCTCAGAGACGTCACAGTTCGTAGTGAGAGACGGTAAATCATCGAGTAGAACAGAAGTGATATCTGGCGTTCCGCAAGGAAGTGTCATAGGCCCTCTGCTATTCCTGATTTACATAAATGATCTAGGTGATAATCTGAGCAGCCCCTTAGATTGTTTGCAGATGGTGCTGTAATTTACCTAGTTAAATCATCAGACGATCAATTCCAATTACAAAATGATTTAGAGACAATTTCTGTATGGTGCGAAAAGTGTCAATTGGTACTAAACAAAGAAACGTGAGAGGTCATCCACATGAGTACTAAAACTAAGCCGATAAATTTTGGGTATACGATAAATCGCACAAATCTAACGGCTGTGAATTCGACTAAATACCTAGATATTACAATTACGAGCAACTTCAATTGAAAAGACCACATAGATAATATTCTGGGGAAGTAGAAACAAAGACTGCGCTTTGTTGGCAAAACACTTAAAAGATGCGACAAACCCACTAAAGAGACAGCCTACATTACAAAATGGCTCTGAGCACTATGGGACTCAACTGCTGAGGTCATTAGTCCCCTAGAACTTAGAACTAGTTAAACCTAACTAACCTAAGGACATCACAAACAACCATGCCCAAGGCAGGATTCGAACCTGCGACCGTAGCGGTCTTGCGGTTCCAGACTGCAGCGCCTTTAACCGCACGGCCACTTCGGCCGGCCCTACATTACACTTGTCCGTCCTGTGCTGGAATATTGCTGCGGGATATAGGATCCTCACCAGGTAGGATTGACGAAGGACATCAAATAAGTGCAAAGAAGGGCAGCTCGTTTCGTGTTATCACGCAATAGGGCCGAGAGTGTCACTGATATGATACGCGAGTTGGGGTGGCAGTCACTGAAACAAAGGCGGTTTTCTTTGCTGCGAAATCTATTTTCCGAAATTTCTATCACCAGTTTTCTCTTCCGAATGCGAAAATATTTTGTTGAGACTCATCTACGCAGGGAAAAATGATCATCATAATAAAATAAGAGGACTCAGAGCTCGAACGGGAAGATTTAAGTGTTCCTTTTTCCCACGAGCCATTTGAGAGTGGTAGAGAAGTAGTATGAAAATGGTTGGATGAACCCTATGCGCCGGCCGCTGAGACCGAGCGCTTCTAGGCGCTTCTGTCCGGAACCGCGCTGCTGCTACGGTCGCAGGTTCGAATCCTGCCTCGGGCATGGATGTGTGTGATGTCCTTACGTTAGTTAGGTTTAAGTAGTTCTAAGTCTAGGAGATTGATGACCTCAGATGTTAAGTCCCATAGTGCTTAGAGCCATTTGAATCATTTGAATTTGAACCCTCTACCAGGCACTTAAGTGTGAATTGCAGAGTAACCATGTAGATGTAGATGTAGATATCTTTCGAAAAGCATATTGTAAAATAGGTTTGTACTGCGGAGCAGAGAGTTTATCGTATATGACAGAGAAGTCTAACGATGAAATAGCTATTGTGTAACTTTACTTGTGGTTTTTGACATTGTAGTCTTGTTGTTGTTGTTGTTGTGGTCTTCAGTCCTGAGACTGGTTTGATGCAGCTCTCCATGCTACTCTATCCTGTGCAAGCTTCTTCATCTCCCAGTACCTACTACAACCTACATCCTTCTGAATCTGCTTAGTGTATTCATCTCTTGGTCTCCCTCTACGATTTTTACCCTCCACGCTGCCCTCCAATGCTAAATTTGTGATCCCTTGATGCCTCAAAACATGTCCTACCAACCGATCCCTTCTTCTAGTCAAGTTGTGCCACAAACTTCTCTTCTCCCCAATCCTATTCAATACCTCCTCATTAGTTACGTAATCTACCCACCTTATCTTCAGCATTCTTCTGTAGCACCACATTTCGAAAGCTTCTATTCTCTTCTTGTCCAAACTGGTTATCGTCCATGTTTCACTTCCATACATGGCTACACTCCATACAAATACTTTCAGAAACGACTTCCTGACACTTAAATCTATACTCGATGTTAACAAATTTCTCTTCTTCAGAAACGATTTCCTTGCCATTGCCAGTCTACATTTTATATCCTCTTTACTTCGACCATCATCAGTTATTTTGCTCCCTAAATAGCAAAACTCCTTTACTACTTTAAGTGTCTCATTTCCTAATCTAATCCCCTCAGCATCACCCGATTTAATTTGACTACATTCCATTATCCTCGTTTTGCTTTTGTTGATGTTCATCTTATATCCTCCTTTCAAGACACTGTCCATTCCGTTCAACTGCTCTTCCAAGACCTTTGCTGTCTCTGACAGAATTACAATGTCATCGGCGAACCTCAAAGTTTTTACTTCTTCTCCATGAATTTTAATACCTACTCCGAATTTTTCTTTTGTTTCCTTTATTGCTTGCTGAATATACAGATTGAATAACATCGAGGAGATGCTACAACCCTGTCTCACTCCTTTCCCAACCACTGCTTCCCTTTCATGCCCCTCGACTCTTATAACTGCCATCTGGTTTCTGTACAAATTGTAAATAGTCTTAAAAGATCAAAAATTATTTGTGAGGGAACAGCTGAGCTTGTTGCGGACCCCTACGGGCGTCACAATGATCCACACTGTTTGGACTGCACAATAGTCGGATCACTCCCCATAGGTTCATAAGCTTTAATAAAAGGTGGCATGCAACATATACCTAACAGACTGTCTTGGCCATATGAGATGTGTGCTGCACCTCACAGAAGATAAGAAACAAAGAGATCATCTGGCAAGGTAACGAACCAATGGTCCACATCAAACCCTGCTCATTATAAAGTTTCCTGCTAACCTATACAGGAATAAGAAATTATTACAGAACTTATTCTATCTAAAGAAATGCAGAGAACACAAAACTTAACAATTATCATCATGCAACAGTCCGAATTTAACGCTTGAATGTCTCGGCAAAGACCGGATACTATAGGTCAATGGTACAAAATCTGAACATGTGAATGAGTTGTGGAAACACAAATCCACACTGGAAACGCAGGGATCGCCCGATTCCACCAAAAGAATGAAAAACTATTACATACAAGTAACATCGGTGATCGAATTATGAATGAGGCTTCAGTTACTCGATAAAAGCACAAGACTCAGGGAACATAATCTACTCTAACAACGCCTCTACCGTGCTTCGTAATTCTCATTCCTTGCTCGCCCAAGCTGCAATTTTTCGCAGTATCCTACACTCAGTGGTATGGAGAATTGTGAGCGCCGGTGATCTGCCGCAGTCTGCAACACGTAAGCTGTCGATTTCGAGAACAACCCATTCTACATCTTCAGACGGTGTCCTCTCTTCAGCGTCCCCTGACTCAGTATTGACTTTTATATCCCAAGAAGAAATATTCTCCTTACGATCATGTAACGAAGTATTTTCTACAAGTCTGCGCAGTTCCAGTGTGCCAATGACTGGCAGAATGCGATATTTTGGTCAACAAAACAACTATTTCCCCTCCCAGCACAAGTTTTACAGTGTTAAGTAATCGTTGCACTCCCTTACATGCAGTTTTTAAATTACTCTGAGTTATTCTCCCACTCTTTAGGATAGTTTTTCACTTCAGCCAATATGCTAGTCACCATGGCTACATTTCTCGGAAAATGGCGTGCTGACTTCTTCTTCTCTGCTATTTTTTAAGAATAACCAATGAGGAGTATTCTTAATTTTTAGACAGAAAGGTGTTTACCACACATAAAGGGGAGCCAGAAACTCGTCCATCACTTTACATAGAACTCATGGAACACAGAGATCTTTGTCTGTTACTTACTTCCACCTGTACAGCATTGTCAGAATTCAACCGGTAGGTGGAAACTAAAGTTCTTTTGAACTGTGTTTTGGCGGGCTGGGTGGCACTGCTTGTAAAAATTAAGGTTCTGCACGAGTGCAGGTGCTCGTCACGTTACATTAATTAACTTCTATGAATGTAGGCCTGGATCACATACAGCGCAGGGCAATAATGTGAGAAAAAGTGCCAGAATGCATCACCCAGGTGTGTGGGCCAAACAGTGCTTGGACTGTGGTGCGTACCTGCCACGAGCGGATGCTTCGCTCCATCCTACTCACCTCTCAAATGCCGGGCCGAAACTCTCGGGGACGCCCGATCAGACACGAGTCATTGCCCTGGATCTCTCTGCCGACCCTGGCTAATCATGGTCCCGGCTGGACTACAGAAGGTATCAAATGCGAAGCAGACACTAGGAAAGACAAGAAATTAATATAAAAATAGAGTGTTAATCCTGACAATCATTGATTTTACATCGTACAATAATTAAATATTTTATTAATTGATGTGACGAATTTAAACCAGTTATGAATGGAACATGAGATGTGCCAGTCCGGTAATAAAATGTAAATGTGTGACTAGGGCCTCGCGTAGGGTAGACCGTTCGGCGACTTGCGCGTCGATGGGGATGAAATGATGATGATTAGGACAACACAACACCCAGTCCCTGAGCGGAGAAAATCTCCGACCCAGCCGGGAATCGAACCCAGGCCCTTAGGATTGACATTCTGTCGCGCAGACCACTTTTTTAAAAATCTCATTTTGTTTGTTTTCGTTCGTTTCATCTGCTCGGGGCGGACGTCACAAGGCACCAGTTTCAGTTCGTCGTTGATCCATTAACTCAGTTATTTTATTACAGAGGTCAGCTAACCCTTTTTTTTTTTTTTTTTTTTTTTTTTTTTTTTTTTTTTTTTTCGAATGTCAGGCTTACCACCTTTGCTGACATACATTTTGTGGTACTATCGCATAAATACTGTCTACAAAGTCCCTATGTTGACAAATAGTGGCGAATGAGAAAATTAATTAATTAAGGAAATGAATAAAACTGAAAATGCCCAAAAGAAAGACATGAAGACATTGCGGATAGTACAAATACAAAAGAAACCATGCTCCTGTAGCAATGAAATGAAATACGTGTCGGGGGCGACACCTGCTCACGACCCGACGTTCGATAGAGCAAAAGAGCCATCTATCGACTCGTTCTCCAGACGTTGGGGTAAGACTGGGTCGTCTTCTCGAAATTAACTAAGGGTCCGTAAGTGTGATCGATGTATATCTCGGCTTCTGCGTCTATCTCATCTCTCACCCGTCACACCCCATCTGGCCGGCGGGTCGGTAAATGTAAGCCGCAAGTAATTAGCGAAGTCTTGCCTATATTTCTTATGCTGTTGCAGCTTCGCGTGTCCATCCAGGAGAAAATGCCAAAAATCAATTTTGTCCTTTTCCGATTCGTTATATACGTAGCCCACCACCATTCCCCGCACCCATGTCACCGCATTGGTTTTTTGGACCGGGAAATAAGATTCTTGGGGGAAAAAAAGTGTGTCTGATGAAATTGTGTGAGGGGCGGAGCGTAACAGGAACGCCAATATCTGTTGTGCCAAGTGCCACACTGGAGCCGTCCCACTACATACTAAACGATGTTCATCAGTGTCCACTGTTGCGCAGCCTAAACATAGTGGAGTGTCCGCCAAATGAATCGCGTGCCGCCGTTGATTCGTTGCGTACTTCCTATTTATCACCACATACCATGTTGAGCGTACCGACGTTGGAAGGTAAACGTTCCGTATAACGCGCCATATCTGTCGCCAGTTCTTGTCTGGGTACTTCTTTTCCAGGGTATTCCTGGGGCACCGGCGCAGTAAGAGTTGGTATACGTCTCGCGTCGTCGGTAGTCGTGTTGTTGGGAAGGAATCTCTGACATAGCTAAGCTCCAAAAAAAAGGACTTGAAATGTGACAGCTTCGGTGAAATATGGCCCACATTGACTGGGGGCAGCATTGAAGTGGGCGCTAGTACATCGGCTAACGCACCCGAGATATTGCGAAATTGACCGCGCCACTGTCGGAAAATCGTACTTACGAATAACGCCCGTGCCTTTTCATACACGTTCACTAGACCAAGTCCACCCTCTCCAGGTGGTAGCGTAAGCGTTGTGTATCGGATCTTAAACAGGTGTCCCACACTCACGTAGGTTCCGAAAGTTGCTTGTATGCGTGATGCCATTGTGCGCGTTAAAGGCAGGACATGCGCTACGTGAGTGAGTCTCGGTGCTAGGTATACGTTAACATAGGTCACCCTCTGAATCATATCCAACGCTCTTAATTTCTGTAACAGCACCATTGTCCGCATCAGCTTCAATATGCGTCGGTAGTTATCCGCTGCTGTCCGCTGCACATCCGAGTGGAACGTAATACCTAGGCATTTTATGGTCTTAACTAAGATGAGCGGGCCTTCCTCACCCGGTTTTAATCCTCGACCGACGTTCATGCAGCGTGATTTTTGTAGATTAAGCACGCTTCCTGCCGCCATCCCATATCGCTGTATCCATGCCAACGTCGTACGTACTTCTTCGCCTGTCCGTGCCACCAGCATCACATCGTCAGCATAAGCGCGGCAATGAAAGGTCAGTTGTGGCAACGGCACTCCCTCCAACCGTCTTCGGAGACCATATAGACAGGGTTCCAAAGCCATTGCATACAAAAGTATCGAAAGGGGGCAACCTTGACGAACTGACCTTGAAATAACAATGTAGTCAGTGCCCCGCCCATTCACCAAGACCTTTGATCGTACGCCGTGTAACAGTCGCATGGTCACTAGGATGAAGGCCTGTGGGATTCCCAATCTGCCCATCACCGCATGCAAAAAGGTATGATCCACTCTGTCGAACGCATGGTCGAAGTCAATAGAGACGAGTGCCCCACGCACTCGGCATGCCGCTGCTAATGCGATGATATCTCGGTAGTCACTGAGCGCCGTATGTACGTTGCTCTTACCGCCGAGGCAAGTTTGATTTATGAGGAGTCTATCAGAAAGTGAAGACCGCAGGCGAGCCCCAAGGATACGCGCGAAAATCTTATAGTCGCAGTTCAAGAGAGTGAGTGGTCTATAATCTCCTGGATTTCTGCCACCGCGTGGTTTGGGTATTGGGATGATGATACCCTCCGTGAATTCGACAGGTATCTCAGTCTGCGGTAACAGGAGTTCGTTGTACATCTGAATCCAGGTCCGTCCCATGAGGTATGCAAAGGCGCGGTAAAATTCAATTGGGAAGCCGTCCTGTCCTGGGGACTTGTTCGGTGCCCCCCTGGCAATTGCGGTTGTCAGCTCGTCCTCTGTTATCGCTGTGATGAAAGTCTCTGCATCCAGTGGTGGTCCTCTATCTGGCATTTCCGAGATGACATCATGTAGTGTCTCGTGGTTCACATGTACAGGTCCATATAACTGGCGGAAATAGTCGGTAAACACATGCGCAATATCACGCTGGTGCACAACTTGCTGGCCAGTTTCAGAGATTAGTTCCCTGATCAATGTCCTGCGTCGTCGTTGGCGTTCTCGTACCACGTGGTGCATGGAGGGGGTTTCGGCAGCAACTGTGTCCGCCAATCTCGCCCGGACCATTATACCTTCCATTCTTAGTCTCGTCAGCTGTAATAACTTGGCTTTTATCCTGCGCATGGCCGTGTGTCTTTCCGGCGATGGTTGTTGGGTCATCAGCTCCCTCAGGGCTGTAAAATAAAAATCAGCCGTTGTGCGGTTCCACTGCGTTTTGTCCTGCCCGTATCGTATCAACGTTCTCCGTATCGTTGGTTTTGCGCATTTTATCCACCACTGGAGAACCGAGGAGTAGGCTCGTTGACGGCGAACGCAGGTCTCCCAGGCCGCCTCTATCGACCGGTGACATTCAGTGTCACGTAAAAGTGCACAATTCATTTTCCAGTGACCTTTACTCCGCCATATCTTCTGACGCGTTAGTGAAATCGTACAGACGTACGCCATATGATCCGTAAAAGCCGCTGGCCAGATTTCGGCATCCAGTATCGCCGTCCGTAGTGCTCGTGTCACATACACCCTATCAAGTCTACTCGCCGAGTGTCCCGTGACAAACGTATAACCCGGTCTGTCACCATGCTGCAGTTCCCAGGTATCCAGAAGCGCCATTTCGGTAATCAACGCACGCAGTTCCATGCATGGCACATAATGAGGTACTTGGTCCTTTTTGTCGACGACACAATTAAAGTCGCCGCCCACTATATAGTTATCAAAGCGTCCAGCGAACAAAGGTGCTATCTCTTCGGTGTAAAAAGTCGCCCTTTCTCTTCGTTTTGTGGAGCCAGATGGTGCGTATAAATTGATGAAACGAACGCCATCGACAGTGATCGCTATGCCACGTGCCGAAGGGAGAGACCTGACGTCTTCCACTCCTATTCCTTCCCTGGTGAGAATCGCTACACCGCATCCACTTTCATCGTGCACTGAATAATGTGCCTCGTAACCGTAGAACTCTGGCGGCGATGTGAATCGCACTTCTTGTAGGAGTACAATGTCCACGTCCGCAGCGCGTAACATATCTTGCAGCATCTGAATTTTAAGCGGTGTCCGTATGCCATTAATGTTTATCGTGGCAATGCGGTACGCCTGGCTTGTGTTCATCAGTTGTAGGGCGGTGTCATTAAGCGGCCATCTGCACCCCCGGCGCTCCGCATCACACTAAGTTGGTCAACATTTCCCGACCCCTCCCGGCCTCTGGCCAGGACTATCCTCAATCGTCGCGTTCGTATTTTCATCCTGTTCCTGTTGGTCCATTTCTTGCGCCCAGTCCCCCAGCATATTTCCGGAAGTGGTCGAAGGATGGGAGGTAACGTTGTCATCGCTCTGATGTTGGACAGTTGTCATCTCCACTTCCGCCTTCCGGTCACCAGAAGGAGAGATCAAGTTATCATCGCTGTGTAGTTCCTGCATCGTCATCTCGGTATCTGTGGAATCCACTGGTCTCAGGTCGATACTGTCGTTGTCGTCCACTGTCCCCTCGGGATTATGGCTATCGTCAGCAGAAGTCAGTCGACGCTTCTTTCTTCTCTTCGGCGAACGCTGTTTCCGTTGCCTTGCTTCCGCATCGGCTGTGTGGGTTGCGGATCCTCCGTCTTGGTCCTGGCCTATCACGCTCTCGGTGGAAGCACTAGCAGCCACCACGGATGAGCCTGGAGCGGCCGTCAGCTGCATCTCTTGTGTGGTGTCCTGTGTCTGTTGTGGAGGAACCGACGGTCGGAGTTCCAGTCCGTTGGTGTCCATGTTCTCTGTAGGGGGCAGCTGCTGGTGCCTATCGGAAATCTCCCTCACGTCGCCTCTCAGGGCTTCCACAAAGGTCAACGGTAAGACAGTCGTCTGTTGTGGCACCTGAACGTCATCCCGTGGAGTTTGCACTAAACGTCGCTGGAGACATTCCGAGCGGACGTGACCTTCTTTCCCGCACCCCGAGCAAGTGCGAGGTTGCCCATCATAGATGATAATCGCTCGACAACCTCCTATGTACAAATAAGAGGGGACGTGCTTGCGCAGTTCTATCCGTATTTGTCTCACCCCATTTAAAACGGGATACGTGGTAAAACTCGTCCATTTTTCGGCCACATGGGATAGAACTGTACCGTATGGTCGAAAGGCGTCGGTAACAAGTTCAGACGGGACCTCAAACGGAAGTTCGAAGACGCGTATAGTGCGGATCCCCATTCCCGCGTGATCGACTGTAACCGCACCTACATTCCCATCGGCATGGCAGAAACGATACCCGTTCGGTGATCGTTGTAGAAGTCTGTCGCAAGTAGCCTCGTCAACAAGTTTGACATAGACGACGCTGGAAACGAGCGATAAATTGATTCCCACGATTTCCTGTGGATCGATTTTTACCTCTTCTCTGAAGAAACGTTCAATCTCGTGTGCCTTTGGTCGTGTATAGTCGGTCGCAAAACTGAACTTCAAAGTCGTTTTTCTGTACGAGTGTGCCATCTCGTCCTAGACTCACAACACCGCACACGCGAAGCTGCTCCGGCGTAAACAAACAGGCGCGCGCACCACAGCGCGGCCGGCTAGCAACACGGTCCGCACTGTGTCACTGCCGAAGGCAGACTGCCGCCCTCTGACCGAACACGCTGAGCTACCGTGCCGGCACCACTCAGCTACTGAGACGGACAGGCCGATAATGGACTGACGTGTATAACCTTTTCATGTGAAGCTTACGCTAAAGTTATGGGATACCTCTTAATATTGGGTCAGAGCTCCTTCCGCCCGACGTAATGCAATAACTCGACGTAGTACGGGTTCAACCAGTCGTTGGAAGTCCCCTGCAAAAATAATGAGCCATTCTGCCTCTACAGCCGTCCATAAATGCGAAAGTGTCGCTGGTGCAGAATTTTGTGCACAATCTGAAAAAATGTTCAAATGGCTCTGAGCACTAGAACTTAGAACTACTTAAACCTAACTAACCTAAGGACATCACACACACCAATGCTTGAGGCAGGATTCGAACCTGCGACCGTAGCGGTCGCGCGGTTCCAGACAGTAGCTCCTAGAACCGCTCGGCCAACCCGGCCGGATGTGCACAATCTGACATGTCGATTATGTCCCATAAATGTACGACGGGATTCCTGTCGAACAATCTGGGCGGCCAAATCATTCGCTCGAACTGTCCAGAATGTTCTGACATAGCATTTTGTCATCCATGAAAATTCCATCGTCGTTTGGGAACATGTTGTTGTTGTTGTTGTTGTTGCGGTCTTCAGTCCTGAGACTGGTTTGATGCAGCTCTCCATGCTACCCTATCCTGTGCAAGTTTCTTCATCTCCCAGTACCTACTGCAACCTACATCCTTCTGAATCTGTTTGGGAACATGAAGTGCATGAAGGGCTGCAAATGTTCTCCAAGTGGCCGAAAATAACATTTCCAGTCAATGATTTCCAGAGGACCTAGTCCGTTCCATGTAAATACAGCCGACAACACTATGGAGCCACCATCAGCTTGCACAGTACGTTGTTGACAACTTGAGCCCATGGCTTCGTGGTTTCTCCGCTACACTCAAACCCTACCATTTGCTCTTACCAACACAAATCGTGATTTATTTGTCCGCATCACAGTTTTAGAGTTGGGTAGGGTCCAACCGATATGGCCACAAGCCCAAGAGAGGCGATGTAGGCAATTTCCTGCCGTTACCGCAGGCACTCGCGTCATAACCCATCAACGCCAAACTCTGCCACACTTTCATAACGCATACGATCGTCGTACGATCCAATTAATTTCTGAAGTTATTTCACGCAGTGTTGGTTGTCTGTTAGCACTGGTCGTTAAGTGAATTCCGTTGGCCACAGCGTAGTGAGTAGGTAGTGTCGGCACACTCTTGACATTGTGGATCTCGGAATACTGAATTCCCCAATTATTTCCGAAATGAAATGTCTCATGCGTCTAACTTCAACTACAATTCCGCGTTGTCCGCCCCTGGTACCTAAGTGGTCAGCGCGAAGGAATGTCATGCCTAACGACCCTGGTTCGATTCCCGACTGGGTCGGAGATTTTCTCCGCTCAGGGACTGGGTGCTGTGTTGTCCTTATCATCATCATTTCATCCCCATCGACACGCAAGTCGCCGAAGTGGCGTCAACTCGAAAGACTTGCACCAGGCGAACGGTCTACACGACGGGTGGCCCTAGCTACACGGCATTTTCATTTCCATTCCGCGTTCAAAATTTGTTAATTCCCGGTGCGGGCATAATCACTTCGTAAAGCTTCTCACATGAATCACATTAGTACAAATGACAGCTCCGTCAATGCTCTTAATATCTTGTATACACGATATTACCGCCATTTGTACATTTGCATATCGCTATCCCATGACTTTTGTTACCTCAGTGTAGATTGTCTAAAGAAGTATAAATTGTAAGTCATGACACTGAAATGTGTCTTTCATATCCTCTTATATAAACTTTTTTTTGCGTTACCAAAGTTCCTCCCTTAGACCTTGAACAGTTCATCCTAATGTCTCTCGGAGTAAGACGAGCAGTTCTTCAAGTGAATGGCTCATACCAATGTTTTGTGGATGAGTAATTTATATCCTAAGCGCATTTTGTGGAGTTCTAAGTATTACAGGCCACGCACTTCACTAATGAGACTGACGCAGAGGCCTCGGAGTCGACATGCACTTGACAGCGACAGACACACAGCCACCAGACCACCAGACAGACACCAGAAGCCAGGGACCAACTGCAGCCATAAAGGTTTTCTTACTGACGGCCCACTGACACACTGAAATGTACAAAGACACCTTTAGCAGCCACTGCTGTGGTAATATTTCTCACGCATGCCAAGAAATTTAAGGTGCTTCCGCACTTCCTGTTGTATCCACGGACCCAACCAACCAACCAACTTGCGCACGCGCGCCGTGTCCGTGACATCGCTGGCCACAGTTCCTGTCGCGGCCGTCGGCGTCTCAAGGCGTTACCGACGACGGAAGAGGTCGCGCCATGGCTGAGCTCGGGTCCGCAGCGCCCTCTGCCTTTTGCATATAATGAGGAGGAGCGCTGGCCCCGAGACGGGCAGTCTATTGTCGATTGTCTATTGCTAGCCTTTCATAGAGTTTATAGCGGAGCCATTGCAGTGTGATATTTGCTATTGTATTCAACTAGGCTCAGTACACGGATTACTCTTGGATATTTCTTGGACTTGTATTGCTGGTGCACGTTTCGTCAGAAATAAAGATAAGTTATCTCTTCATTCTAGCTGGCGCAATTCTTGTCATTAATTATTGTTCGGCCAACAGACATAGCTACATCCTGGTCACTACCCACGCTTTATACAATTTGTGGTGGCTGCCCCAAAAGTACCACCGAGGACCTTGGCTTAGGGAGCCGTCACAAAACTTCCAACCTAGTTCAAGAGACCCTAGAAGCGCAGAGCATTTGGTTCATTTGCGTAATTAATTGTTTACGAATTTACCCACAGTAAATACGCTACGTCCTACCGCCAGGGTAGCCGAGAGCGCTAACGCGCTGCATCCTGGACTCGGGTAGGCGAGCCGGCCCTGGATCGAATCCGCCCGGCGGATTAACGACGAGGGCCGGTGTGCTGGCGGGCCTGGATGTGGTTTTTAGGCGGTTTTCCACATCCCGCTAGGTGAATACCGGGCTAGTCCCCACGTTCCGCCTCTGTTACACGACTCACAGACGTTTGAAACACGTCCGCACTATTTCACGATTTACACTAGACGCAGACAGTTGGGGTACACTGATTCCATCCCTGGGGGTAAGGGGTGGTGGCAGGAAGGGCATCCGGCCATCCTTAAATCTAACATTGCTACATCCGTTGTAACCACGCCGACTCTGCGATCGCTGCGGGACTATGGCGTAAGCGAAAGAAGAAGAAGGAAAGAAGAAGAAGAAGAAGAAAATACGCTACGTCCTCTGACGCTCGCTGGATGACACCCTGTGGTCAGGTGCGGTTGGTTGCATGATCAGCAGGTGCAGCCCTTCGACAAGGCTGACAGCAACATCAGCCCTAAGAAGGCACCACAGATAACGTAATTACATTTCCATACCTTCCACAGACGACAAGCAATCGCCAGAGCAGCCTGACATCATGGATGGCAACAGCCAATCACACAGGTCGAATGTACTCAACATCGTGATCATACAATCAGCACCGCTGGAGCTCTACAGTCAGTCTACGCTCAGCCCACAGCGAATACATTGAGGAGGTGCACGGTCGGAGTCAACGCCAAGAAAGAAGCGAGCTACCTCTTGGGGCAGTCTTCAGTAAGTCTACAGTGGACGTCCAGAAAGCCATTTTGGTATACAATATTGAAGATATGGACTTGTAAGAGGAACTATCAAAATTGTTCAAATGGCTCTAAGCACTATGGGACTTAATATCTGAGGTCATCAGTCCCCTAGACTTAGAACTACTTAAACCTAACTAACCTAAGGACATCACACACATCCATGACCGAGGCAGGATTCGAACCTGCGACCGTAGCAGCCGTGTGGTTCCGAACTGAAGCGCCTAGAACGGGTCGGCCACAGCGGCCGGCGAGGAACTATCAGACTTGGATTGTATTGTCAAGTTGCAGACTTCCATATTGGAAATTACCTGTTCTAGGAAGACAGATCTTGTTTACTTATACCACAGGTCTATGTTTCATTCAAATGTTCTATTAAAACAGTAATTGGATTATTTATTTGTGCAGTTGTCTCCAACATTACACTGCCGCAGTCGTATTTGAGGTGACACGCTACTGGATACATGGCCACGTCACAACAGTGGCGCAGTCATGTCACAACAAAATGATATCTCTTTTGCGTTTCAGTTGACATTTTCTGCTTAACTCCTTCCAGACCATAGTAAAAATGTTCTTCTAGCATGAAGTCTAGGTCTAGCACTTACAGCAGATGGTGAGTCGACATGGTGTGATACGCCAATCTCACTGTCAGTATCATTGCCTTCAGGTAACGACAGTATCAACTGTGAGCAGACTGGCGGAGCCCTGACCACTTGGTTGGGCTATAAACGCGGCCAGCACGCAGCCCAGCACTCCACGCGATCCATAGCGCCTTCTCTTCTCTTCCCCTGCGCTCTACCCTCTACCCTCTGGCCTCGACCCCAGCGAGCCGCAGCCGGCGTTATTAAAGGCAAGGAACGCGGCAGGGCCAGCGCTGCATCCCAAACACCAGCGGCTGCCAGCTGGCGCCAGTCGGTGGCGCCAGTCCTGCCGTCATTAAGCTGCCGACTCGTTCTGCTAAAGGCGCCGCATTAAAATCTACGCGTTCAGTAAATTGGATGTGAATGCAGAATGAAGGGAGATTAGAAATCATACAACCAGTTTACTGTTAACAGTCACTGTTTATTTACATTCACAGTGCGTTTCGAAGGTTTCAGCCTCCGTCGTCTGGTGGATTTACTAGTGTTCGTATGACACTCGTGTTGCGGTAGCCTGTGGCACAGTCTCCAGTGGTCGAGACACCAGCCTTGTTTACAAAGTATGACAGTTTACATGTTATGTATTACGACAGAGAAAGGAGGTGTGACCACTGGTCACGTTACCCCAAACTCGTAACACAACACACACGTGTCAAATTAATTCATACAAATCCACTTCGTGATGGAAGTTTGGAACTTCCTAAAGAGTTGTGGATATAAATAAACAGTATCTGGTAACAGTAAACCTGTTGTTTCATTCGATTTGAGTAACAGTCACGATGAAACCTAACCTAAAATGTTCACCTTTAAACACTGGAGTTGAGTTCAGCTTCGCGTCAACGGCGAGATTATTAGAGACTGAGGACACGCTCGGATTGGTGAAGAGGAACAAATAATCATTCAAGGTTGAAAAACGAACAAACTACGTTTCCGTTTTGGTCAATATTTGTTGATTTCGAAATGGTTTGCGGCTTATTGGGCCAAGAAACAACTGACTAGCGTCGTCCTCAATGGACACGACTGTGTAAGAAACCAGGTATTAAATACAAAGATACTGTCAACAGCGCCATCTATCACAAACGGAAAAAAGTGGTCCGACTAAAACATTCATATTTCTTTTCGTACTACGCGAATATGTAATAAAAATGGGGGTTCCTATTTTAAAAAATGCATTTGATATCCGTTTGACCTATGGCAGCTCCATCTAGCGGGCCAGCCATAGCGCCATCTGGTTTCCCCATTCCAGCTAGACGAGTTTCGTTCTTTGTAGTGTTTTCGTTTGATGCTTATTTCGTGAGATATTTGGGCCGGTCTCTATCAATGGACCACCCTGTATATATCTGTCAGTTAGCAAAGATCATAAAAATCTGTGTAAATATTAAAACAAAGTTGTCTTTTAATTTTTGCCCTATAAGGGGTTAAGTCAGATATCAACAGCTCCCACACACTCCGACACTGCGTAGAAACCGCCAGCAGGCCCGGTCCTCTGCGCTGAGCGGAGATTTCCTGGCTGAACCACACCAACCGACCGACTGCCGCACACTTGCTAGCCGGAAACTACAAGCACCAGACCAAAGATAGTACGAGGTGCGAGTATCGATACCCACCGTGCTGCCACACGTAGAAAGAGGAAGAACCACGGCATAGCCGCAAAAACCGCGGGAAACCAAACGCAGAGTAACAATCAAGGCTTAAACCAAAGCATAAGCCGGGGCCAGCACGGCCAACCAAGAGAAATATTAAGTCGAATTGACAGTATTTAATTTTTGTTTTTATTGACGAGATTTTTTGTAAACAGTCCGTCCCTCCTAGTTATACAGGCAATTAAGAGTGCGGCAGTGATTTTCAAAGACGATTGAGGGGGGACAGGCGGAGTAAGCGCCTCCAACAGCGACGTATGAAGGCTGAGCGTTCTATCATGATAAAACGATTTCTCCAGTACCAAATACGGCCCCACTACCAGGAAATTTTTTGCTAAAAACAAAATTACAGTTGTTTACCACGCACCGCACTCAACACACTTCATTCTCTTCCCCGAGATGAAGATCAAGTCGAAGGGGCGAAGATTTGATAGAATGGAGGAGATTAACACGAAATTTGCAGAGGGTAGTAAACAAGATAACAAAGACAAATTTCCAGGGTGTATTTTAATAATGGTGGTAACCTTGGGATCTGTATTTTCACTCGCAAGGAGTCTATTTTGAAGGTGACAACACACAATAAGATCTGTATAAGAGGATACACTTTTTAATTAAAAGAATTTCGAGAATTTAGCGCCCCACCTTTGCTAGCATCCCACCTCTGTTAGTGTAATTCATATTTTGTGTCTATATTTAAATCTGCATGATTACTCTTCAACCCACAATTAAGAGTCTGTCAGAGGGTTCATCGAACCACCTTCAAGCTATTTCTCTACCGTTCCACTCTCTAAAAGCGCGCAGGAAAATTGAACACTTAAAATAAAATATTTTCATAATCTCTGCAGAAAATTGGTAATTGAAATTTCATGAGAAAATCCAGGCGCAGTGAAAAAACCCCTTTGTTTTACTGATTTCTGGTTCCATTTGCGTATCATATTAGTGGCACACTCTCCCCTACTTTGCGATAACATAAAACATCATTTTGCAGTTGGTTTTGATCTTCTGGTGACCTTACGAGACATCATCAGCAAACAATCTAAGAGGGCTGCCCAGATTGCCTCCTAAATCAGGAAGAGCAGAGGGTGTGTAACACTTCTTTGTGGATGCCAGATATTACTTGTGTTCCACTAGGCGACATTCTGTCAGTTACTAGGAACTGTGACCTTTCTCACAGGAAATCATGAAACCAGTCGCACATCTGAGACGATACTCCATAGGCACGCAGGTTAATGAGAAGTCGACTGTAAGGAACGGTGTCAAAAGCCTCCTGGGAACTTACAAATGTAGAATCGGTTTGACATACCGTGTAGATAGCATTCTTCAGAATGAAGAGCTAGTTGTGTTTCACAATAACGGTATTTTCTGAATCCGTGTTGGCTGATTGCCAATAAATAATTTTCTTCATGGTAATTCATAATGTTGGAATGTAGTGAATGTTCCAAAACTACTATTGTAAATAGACTTTAGTGATATGGGCCTGTAATTCAGCTTATTTCCAGTCTTTAGGTATGGATTTTTCGGCGAGCGAACGGTTGTGTACGACTGCTAAGTATAGAGCTATAGTATCAGCATATTCAGAAAGGTACCTAGCTGGTATGCAATCTGCACCGAAGGCCTTGTTTTAAATGATTTAAGCTGATTCTCTGTAACCAAGATATCTACTTCTGTGTTACTCTTGTTTGCAAGTATTCTGGATTCGAATTCTGGAATGTTGTTGCTGTGGTCTTCAGTCCAGAGACTGGTTTGATGCAGCTCTCCATGCTACTCTATCCTGTGCAAGCTGCTTCATCTCCCAGTACGTACTGCAACCTACATCCTTCTGAATCTGCTTAGTGTATTCATGGTCTCCCTCTACGATTTTTACCCTCCACGCTGCCCTCCAATGCTAAACTTGTGATCCCTTGATGCCTCAGAACATGTCCTACCAACCGGTCCCTTCTTCTTGTCAAGTTGTGCTACAAACTCCTCTTCTCCCCAATTATATTCAATACCTCTTCATTAGTTATGTGATCTACCCATCTAATCTTCAGCATTCTTCTGTAGCACCACATTTCGGAAGTTTCTATTCTCTTCTTGTCCAAACTATTTAACGTCCATGTTTCACTTCCATACATGGCTACACTCCATACAAATACTTTCTGGAATATTTACTTCGTTTTCTTTGGTGAAGGAGTTTCAAAAATCTGTGTTTAATAACTCTGGTTTACTGGTCCTGTGATCAGTGAGACTACCATTGTTATCGCGCAAGAATGTGCTGATTGCGTCTTGCCGCTGGCGTACTTTACATACGACCAGAATCTCTGTGGCTCTTCTGCCAGATTTCGAGACCGGGTTTCTTTTTGGAAACTGTTAAAAGCTTCTGGCTTTGAAGTTCGCGCTAAATTGTGAGCTTCTGTAAATTCTGTGAATTTTGCGTTCTTTTCAATGTGGCATGGTTTTTCATAGCTTCTGCAAGTTTCCTGTTCTTTTGTCACTTGGCGTGACAGAATTTATCATGTAACTTACCTGAAAACCCAGCGCAAGCGTGGTGCACAACTCTGACATGCTGGCTTATTCGATTGTGTAACACACACGGCGGAACACTGGCGGTTGCAACGAAGCTTTAGTGCGATGGAGTCAGACCGCACATTATCTATAAATACCACGCGCTCGCGCTGTGTTCGTCTGAACCACTGTCCCCTGACCTTGTTGCGCGCGCGCTCGCGTATGTGTGTGTGTGTGTGTGTGTGTGTGTGTGTGTGTGTGTGCTGCGCATGCACGTGGTGCCGCGGTTGACTGACAGCTCCATACACGAGGCTATCCAGCCCGGAGCTTGGCGCACACGAGATTCGGTGCGCCAGGGAACATTTGGACGAAAGCCTTTCACTTCCCAGCCCGCCGCAGGCAAACCAAATTAATTCGCTTTCTCCTGCCCACCGCCCTTTGTAGCTTTTAACCTGTCCTGCCGTGTCAGCTTTTGCCATTAACTTGGCGGAATGAAGGGCCAGGTACCGTTTGAATGCACCGCCGCGCGCTGCCTGCGTACTTGTTTTAAAACTAAACAAAGCTAGGGACGCGGTTCTGAAACCTGTCCATTGACGAGCTGGCAGTTCCTCGACTCTGAATGGATGTAATTATACACAGCTGTACCTGGTCCCTTCGTGGCTGCATTTCACGGTTTTCGTCTGAGCAGAAGGTGTCAGAGGGAGCCTGTGACGTGTTACACGTTGAATGTATTCATTACTGGCCAGAAACGTGCTTGCTTAAAATTGAGATAGCGACCCAGAATCCTATTATACATGAAGTTCCACGCAAGTGTACACACCCGATCTTTCATGATAGATATGTTGACATGTTATATTACGCTAAATTTGCTTGTATGAAAATACTTAAGAACGAAAGTAACTTTCGCATGATGTGCCATTGTTAAGTAACATTAACTGTAGAAGCTATTTATTTCACAATTCAATTTGCGGCCTTTGGGCCATTTGCAGGTGGTACGGCAAAGTTAAGAGCATAAAAATAAAGCACAGAGAGTATATACAGAATTGCAAAAGCATGTCATACAGATAGTAGTACATTACAAAACCGGTGAAAATGATGTATCACATTTTGCTTCAGAACATGTCAGATTTCAAAATTCTCCGAGATGTATATACGCCATCGTTTTTTTTTTTTTTCTTTATTGTATTTCAATTCCCCAGCGGGGCGGGCTGGCAGCAGCATATGCGCTGCTCTTCAGCCGAAAGACATAGAACAAACAATAGAAGACATTTAAAAATAGCAAAGGAGAGGATATGGTGAACATTGATATAAAAATGGAAGGCAATAGGCAAAAAACGGGGTGACTGTAAAAAGGAGATAAAAAACTGTTTAAAAGTAGCATACACAAAAAGCCACACACTGCGACGATTAAAAGAACACAAGGCACAGTATGACTGGAGCATAAAGATATCGACGGACGGCAAAGCACATAACGTAACACTGACGGCGAACCTCAAGGCAGTACACAATTAAAATCACACCTCTTGACGCACAGGAGAAACGGCACTAAACACAACACTGATGTGGC
Source organism: Schistocerca nitens (assembly GCF_023898315.1). NCBI lineage: Eukaryota > Metazoa > Arthropoda > Insecta > Orthoptera > Acrididae > Schistocerca > Schistocerca nitens. The sequence goes on along the minus strand of NC_064617.1, from coordinate 192,132,353 downwards.
ACACTGATGATGATCAATACAGAGGATCTGCCAGGCGCTAGGAGATGAGGGAGACCGGAAGAAGGGAGGGAGGGGTGGAGAGGGGGGAGATGGGTGGGGGGCGCGCTGAAGAGGGCCAGGTAGGGAGGGATGTGGAAAGGAAAGAGGCAAGTATGGGGTGCAGGGTCTCAGGGGAGGGGGGATGGAGGAAAATCCGCTCTGGGAGAAGGAGGGAAGAGGAAAAAGGGGGCCCTGGGGAGGGGGGGGGGGACAAGGCCAGGTTATAGTTGGAAGGAAGGGTAGATGTCACGGCGAAGTTCGTCATCCGGGAGGGGGAGGCGTTGGAAATTGCCCTGATGAAGGAGATGGTGTGGAGGTGGAGAGAGGGAGGGATACAGTGATAGAGGCGCGGCAACGGGCGGGGGGTGGAGAGGAAGGAGGAAACCAGTGGGTGGGGGGGGGGGATCAAGCCTGCGGACAATGTAAAGGATGCCGAGATGTTGGAGGAACAGGAGGAGGCGGGGGAAGGGGATCAGTTCATACAGGAGCTGTGTGGGGGAAGGAAGGCGGATACGGAAGGCAAGAGCGGAGCGCATGGCGTTCAAGGATTTGGAGGGCCTTGTAAAAGCGGGTGGGGGCGGAGATCCAGGCAACGCTGGCATAACAGAGGATAGGACGGATGAGGGATTTGTAGGTGTGGAGGATGGTAGAAGGATGCAATCCCCATGTCCGGCCAGACAGGAGTTTCAGAAGGCGGAGGCAGGAATGGGCTTTCTGCTGGACGGTCTGAAGATGAGGGGTCCAGGTGAGGTGTCGGTCGAGAGTGAGGCCAAGGTATTTCAGGGTGGGGGTGAGCTGGATAGGACGACCATAAAGGGTGAGGTAGAAATCATGGAGGCGAAAGGAGCGAGTGGTGCGGCCTATGATGATTGCCTGGGTTTTGGAGGGGTTGAGATGGAGGAACCACTGGTTACACCAAGTGGTGAACAGGTTAAGGTGGGTTTGGAGGGTACGTTGAGACCGTGAAGGGTAGGATAGAGACCCAGGAAGGCGGTGTCATCAGCATACTGGAGAAGGCGGACTGGTGGGGATGGCTGGGGCATATCAGCTGTATACAAGAGATAAAGGAGAGAGGAGAGGACAGAACCCTGGGGGACGCCAGCCATGGGATAAAAGATACGGGAGTTGGTGTTGTGGAGGGTGACATAGGAAGGATGGTGCGAGAGGAAGAAAGCGACCAGACGGACAAAATTGATAGGCAGGGTGTAGGTTTGGAGTTTAAAGAGGAGACCGGGATGCCATACACGGTCATAGGCATTTTGGAGGTCAAGGGAAACAAAAATGGCGGAGCGACGGGAGTTGAGCTGGAGGGACAGAAGGTGAACAAGGTTGAGGAGTTGGTCTTCAGCAGAGAAGGAGGGTCGGAAGCCACACTGGGTAAGGGGGAGGAGGTGGTGTTGAGCAAGGTGCTGATGGATACGGTGGGAGAGGATGGATTCAAAGACCTTACTGAAGACGGAGGTGAGGCAGATGGGACGATAGGAAGAGGGGGCAGAAGGGGGTTTGTTGGGTTTGAGGAATAAGAGGACGCGGGAGGTCTTCCACAGGTCAGGGTAGAAGCCAGTAGAGAGGATGACATTATAGAGATGGGTGAGGACAGTCAGGAAGGAATAGGGGTTTTCTCGAAGGTGACGGTAGGTGACACAGTCGTGACCAGGGGCCGTGTTGCGTTTGGACTGGAGGATAAGTTTAATGTCTTGTGCTGTGATGGGGGTGTTTACGTCGGAGGGGGCAACTGCCCCAAGTACTGGAGACTAGGAGCAAGTGGAAGCGACCAAGGTATCGGCACGTTCCATGACGGTTACGCCATCGTCAAAAATATGCCTTTTTACTGTAGAAGTACAGTAACTTCAAACGAGTGCGAAGATCTGTACATCGTGAAATGATGTGACTTACGTGAAATCTCACCAGTTTCAACATTCTTCTCAAAAATCACTACAAATAAATGTTCTGGCACACTGTTTACACGTAAAATACCTCACAAAAAATAAGAGATCCGAAGAATAAATAAAATAATGTAGAAAATACAGGGTGATAGCGCATATGATTCTTCTGTTACCAAATTTTCCCATCCCAACACCCTGCATCTTACGACTGTATCATTATTTAGAATATGTTTGTCAACAGATGTAGAAAGATGTTATTATCACTGGAATGGACTAACTCTGGCAAGTGCACAGACATTCTGAGTTATGAATGTATTTCGCGTCAACAGTCTTAGTTCACGCGTAAATAACACACTAGAACGTTTATTTGTAGCGATTTGTGTGAAGCATGTTGACACTGGTAATAGTTCACGTAATTTGCATCATTTCACGAGGTACAGAGCTTCGCACTCGTTTTATGTTAATGTATTGATACAGTAAAAAGGCTTATTTTTAACGATGACATGTCCCTCTTCATCTCCCGCCCCACGTGTCTCCTGCCTCTTCGTGTACCCACTGGTGACCCTCCTCTCTTCATCCCCTGCTGCCCCTTGCTTTCACCTCCTTGTCCATTCTCTCTGCCCTTTCCCTCGGCAGGTCCCGCCTGGCAGTTTTATTCTTCGTCGTGTGTGCTCCAAGTGGGTTTTAAGTGTGTTGTTCCGGAGTGTTTTTACTACTGTGGCCGACTTTTAACGTGTGCATGTCCATTCAATGTCTACTCTGCTTGAAGAATCGCCAACTGTGTTTCTTAACTTTCTGGTGACTTTTTTTTAACTGTCCTGCATGAACCTCTCCGTGTTAGTCTATATCTTTTACCTCCATTTTCTCCCGTTTATTCTGTTTTAAGTTCCCCTTTATCGCCTTATGTCTGTAACATTTTATTCTTATTTTAAGTTGTCATGTCACTCGGCTGAAGAGCGGCAGATTGTGCCGCTGACAGCCCTCCCCTACCCATATGGGGAAGGGGAATGAAATCACAGTAAAGGAAAAAAAACGATGACATTCAAATCTGAATTAAATGTGCCTGTCCATCCTATTGACATCTCATCCATTCAACAACTCCCTCCACCCATCCCCCAACTGCTGAGGAGATTATTCGTTTCCTTACCATCGTCCTCAAAAAATCCACACATTCCAATGATAACACACCCTTCAGTAAATCTCCCATGCTACCCATTCTGTATTCCATCTCAACACCCAAACATCCTCTCGAAACCAGGTCCACTTCGTCTTCATCCGCTTCGACACCCTCGTATAAACCTCTCCCATTCCAGTGCCTGCAACGTGCTTCCTGACCTCTTATCAGGGCGTGACAGCACTACAGAATCCTATACAGCAACATCAGCTCCCTAACCACCAACAACCCGCTCTTTATGCATACCCTGTCCCAATACAACATCGGTACTTTCATGTTCAATGAAACATTCCTCCAACCACACAACACCATCCATGCCTCGCCCTATATCCTTGGCCGTCATAAGAACATGCCGATTTGGCCACAACCCTTACTCAATAATCCCACTGAACGCCTTATCCTTAGTCTCTTCTTCAAAACACTAACTGTTACCTATGTTACAGTCTACATCCTAATTAATAATCCCGCCGCCTACGATTTCCTCACCCTCATCGACCATACATTATCCATCTATATTAGAACAAATAAGCCCTCGGTCACAAATATTAAGTCAAAATTGACCAGGTTCCGACGCTACTTCAGAATTAAACTAACTGTACTAAAACATAATAGGTAATATAAGACATTGATAAACTAAAGTGTGTACTGATTGGAAAGAGATGCAGTACTTACAAGTCACATTCTAAAAAAAATCTAAGCCGGAAAGGCGACGTCATGAAAAGTTGTGAATAAGATAAGATGGCGAGCCGCTAAGGGCTGCTCGTACCTGAGTGAACACGGGTTATTTCTGCTTATCTCTTCATCCGTAGTAGATCCCCTGCAGAACTTCCGTAATGGCGTCAGTTTACAGACTTCCTCCAATGTGACATTGTCCCCACCCCACAGCACACCTGTCCTGAAAGCAGAACCACCCAACATGTCGTCCTAGCATCTCCCAACCTCCTTGGACGCCTCACTGCACAAGTTCTCGATTAAGTTGGAAGTGACGATCTACCTGTCCTCCTCACCATATCCTACTCACTACCCCATCCCTATGCACCCCAAAAGCAATCTCCATCCAAAAGTTGTCTATGACTACTACTGTGCCAACCTGAGTTCCTACTGGGAATCCATAGACACCCATATAGGAAGCCATACCCTAGCCTTCCAACAACCTGATGATATCCCCTGCCGCAGCCTTCCTGCAACAGATCTTCCCAGATGTTATCTTTGCCCATATCCCCACAAAACTCATGTTCACGTAGCAGGAGTACTGCTTGTGGTGGGAGATTGAGGTGATGAGGATTCATCACCCCACTCCGCACTACAAGCAGTACCCTTTCTACGTGAATCCTGTCGTTTATATTGTTCCATTTTATCGCCTCCTGATCAGGATACACTCATATCCCAAACACAGCGACATATTGGAAATTTACTCAATGCCAAAAAACGCCAGGACTGGCGCCAGACATGCACCAGGCTCAACTCTACACTTCTAGTTAACTCTTCCAAGTACTGGAAATCATTTCACCGACATTCTGGCACCCATTCCATCTCACACTAGCTGATCCTTCACACCAACCATCCCCTGCCCGACGACCTGAGCAATGCCAATCACTTTGCACCATACCTCTCCCTCCTATCCCTAACGATCCTCACTTTAACTGCTCCCGATTCCTTACTGTCCACAAATGCACAGATACCACAGTTACACCCTTCTTGAACAATGTACTAGAAACGGAATTCAACACCCCAATCACAGCAAAGGACGTAAAACAAGTACTTCACAAAAAAAAAAACCACAGCACATCACCTGCTCGCGACTTATCACTCACCACAACCTCAGTCAATGAATGCCCTGTCTCCTCTCTCATCGTCCTTCCAACAGCCTACTATCGAGACTTGTGGAAAACTTGCAGAATCCTATTTTTCCTCTATTTTTCCTCAAACCGAACAAATTCCCCACTAACACCCCCATCAGCCACACCTCAATATTTACCAAGGTCTATTGAATCCATCCTCTCCCGATGCATCCATCATCATCGGCACCAACATCATCTGCTTCCTATTACCGAGTATGGCTTATGGCTTGCATGCCAACTCCTCTGCTGAAGATCAGCTCCTGAATGTCACCCGTTTCCTACCCCAACAGCTCAACAACCGTAAATCTGTCATCTTTATCCCCTTGACCTTGAGATAGCATATGGCTGTGTGTGGCATTCCGGTTTCCTTTTCAGACGTCAGAATTGTGCACTTCCAATCAACAAGGCCGACCTTATTGCATTCTTCTTCTCTGATCGCCCATATTATGTCACTGTTAACAACACAAATTCCCATAGCTTCCACTCCACTGCGGAAGTGCCCCAAGGTTCCATTCTCTCCCCTCTCCTTTACCTCTCGTACTCTGCCGATATGCCCAAACCACATCCTCCCATCCACCTCCTTCGGTAAGCCGCTTTCCTCGGCCTTTATCCAACGCTCCAAAAATCCCAACGATCCTTCCAAACTCACCTCACTCAGTGTTTCTCTTGACGTAACCAATGACTTCTTAAGATTAATCCCTCCAAAATCCAGGAAATAATTATAGGATGCACTACTACCTTCCATCTCCACAGCTTCTGCCTCACCATTTATGACTGTTCCATCTAGCTAACTCACACACTAAAATACCTTGGACTGACCTTCACCTGGAAGCTAACTTGGAAACCTCACCTACTAACCATCCCACAGAAAGCCCAAAATAGACTGAAATGACTAAAACTACTATAACTACTAACTGGCTGATCTTGGAGATTACACTACTGCATTGTCCTCCACACATACAAAATCTTGATCTGACCCGTCCATTGCTATGCGAATGTTGCGTGGATCTCTGCCCCGCCCAAGTTATACAATTCCCTCCAGATCCCCAAACACCATATTTTCTGCATTGCTTTCTGCACCTGCTTACCTTCCCCTGCAAGGATCCTTTCCCAGTTCATCAAATTCCCACGTCCCCTCACTCAAATTAAACACCTCTGAATAATCTGCATCATCTGCAAACTTGAGTCCAAAAAACTTATTATGTCTCCTCTTCTCTTCAATCCTTGTGTACTGGTACACCTCTCCCTACACATCCCAGCAATCCACTAGAACAACTTCCATATGCTCTTGCAAAGAAATTCCACCGGTGTCCCTCTCCCAGACCATGAAATCTGTCCCAACATATACCCATCATATGTACTCTGGATCCACCCTCCCTATCCCCCTCCCCAATGGCTTCCTCCTCGTCCTCTCTCCATGCCACACCACCTCCTTTTCGCCTTCTCCGTCGCCCCCACCACATTTTCCTTTCAAATTTATAGATCCCAATACTGTTACCAATCTCTTCTTGTCCTCCATAGCCACAACCGTCTCGTCATCCCCTCTTACCACTCCTCGGGCACATCATCACCATTCTCCTATCTCCTTTCATACCCACCTTTCTCTTCGTTAACAGTCTGCCATTCCAGGGCAGTCCTTTTCCTTTTTAGTGAAAGTGTACAGTGCTCCGTTATTAATTATCAGTGTCCCTGTGTTTAGTGTTCAACAGTTTTCTCGAGTGGTGTTAAGTGTGCCGTCTGTTCACATTTTATCACTGTTTCTAAACTATTCGTGAAGACAGCATAATTCCTTACATTCTCCCATTACAATCACCTCCTAAAATAATTTTAAGTTCATGATAAATTTGTCTCTTTGTTCTGTGTTTGGCACATCTAATGGCCGAAGAATGAGGGGGAATGAAATGGCAATAATGGAAAAAAAGATGACATGTACACATGTTGGAGGATTTTAAAGTCTGACGTATGCTGAAGCAAAATTTAAGTGAAGTATTATTTTCACCATTTTTGTAACTTACTCCATCTTTACATGACGTGCTTGTGTCGTTCTGTATATATACTCTGTGCTTTTGCAGTACCACTCGAAAATGGCTCAAAGGTCGAAATTGCAATTGTGAACTAAAGAACTTCTACAGTTAATGGCGAGTATGATAGCTTATAAGAAATATTATGCAGTTATTTATTCCTTTTTAATGTGCAAATATACTTCGGTACTTCAGCGCTTACTTTTATTTACGTCTCTCCTGTATTATGAGATTACAGGTAGTCTAATATTTACATGAAAGTCTCTCTTTCTTCATCTGTAATGGATCACCAATAACGTAAGGATGAACAAAGCTAGTGAGTAATTCTTTCTCCACCATCATCGTTTCACACACAGTATTACGATCTTCACTACATTTCCAGTCTCTTTATAGGTTCACGCATTGCTTCTACATGGTATGTGGTATTTCTGTAAGCGGACTGGAAACGGCAGGAAAATGATGGGAACCATCTCCGAATTCCAGAAGGATCAGAGGAAGGAAGCCATAATCAACCGCTGACAATGTTCGAAAGTATCACCAATACAATATTTGAACAAAAGTGACGGAGGCCTATTAGTTGACATTCAGAAGCAGTTTGTCCATCTTCCGCCTTTATGATGGCTTGAAGTGTGCTGCAAAGTGTGTTCATATACACTACTGGCCATTAACATGCTACACCTAGAAGAAATGCAGATGATAAACGGGTATTCATTGGAAAAATATATTATACTAGAACTGATATGTGATTACATTTTCACGCAATTTGAGTGCATAGATACCTGAGAAATCAGTATCCAGAACAACCAACTCTGGCCGTAAACACGGCCTTGATACGCTTGGGCATTGAGTCAAAAAGAGCTTGGATGGCGTGTACAGGTACAGCTGCCCTAGCAGCTTCAACACGATACCACAGTTCATCAAGAGTAGGGAATGGCGTATTGTGACGAGCCAGTTGCTCGGCCGCCAATGACCAGACGTTTTCAATTGGTGAGAGATCTGGAGAATGTGCTGGCCAGGGCAGCAGTCGAACATTTTCTGTATCCAGAAAGGCCCGTACAGGACCTGCAACATGCGGCCGTGCATTGTCCTGCTGAAATGTAGGGTTTCGCAGGGATAGAATGAAGGGTAGAGCCACGGGTTATAACACATCTGAAATGTAACGTCCACTGTTCAAAGTGCCGTCAATGCGAACAAGAGGTGACCGAGACGTGTAACCAATGGCACCCCATACAATCATGTCGGGTGAATACACGCTTCCAATGTGCGTTCACCGCGATGTCGTCAAACTCGGATGCGACCATCATGATGCTGTAAACAGAACCTGGATTCATCCGAAAAAATGACGTTTTGTCATTCGTCTACCCAGGTTCGTCGTTGAGTACACCATCGCTGGCGCTCATGTCTGTGATGCTGCGTCAAGGGTAACCGCAGGCATGGTCTCCGAGCTGATAGTCCATGCTGCTGCAAACGTTGTCGAACTGTTCGTGCAGATGGTTGTTGTCTTGAAAACGTTCCGATCTGTTGTCTCAGGCATCGAGACGTGGCTGCACGATCCGTTACAGCCATGCGGATAAGATTCCTGTCATCTCGACTGCTAGTGATACGAGGCCGTTGGGATCCAGCACGGCGTTCAGTATTACCCTCCTGAACCCACCGATTCCATATTCTGCTAACAGTCATTGGATCTCGAACAACGCGAGCAGCAATGTCGCGATACGATAAATCGCAGTCGCGATATGCTACAATCCGACAAGTAATGGTACGCATTTCTCCTCCTTACACGAGGCATCACAACAACGTTTCACCAGGCAACGCCTGTCAACTGCTGTTTGTGTATGAGAAATCTGTTGGAAACCTTCCTCATGTCAGCACGTGTTGGTGTCGCCACCGGTGCCAACCATGTGTGAATGCTCTGACAAGCTAATCTTTTGCATATCACAGCATCTTCTTCCTGTCCGTTAATCTTCGTGGTGTAGCAATTTTAATGGACAGTAGTGTAGCTCTACACTTAGTGTTTCCTTGATAGCAATAAGGGGGCCACACCCTAACCACGAAAACCACTCCGCAAACGTAACTCCATTTCCTCCATACTTCGCTGTAGGCACAACACAGGACGGCAGGTAACGTTCTCCAGGAATCTGGCGAACTTATATCTGATGCCACAAGGTACAGCGTGATTCATCATTCCAAATCACTCATTTTCGGGCATAAACTGTCCAGAGGCGTCGTTTTTACACCACCTCAAGCGTAGCTTAGCGTTGATTATGGAATTTTGCGGTTTATGAGGAGCTGTTCGACCATTGTACTGCATCCCTTTTAACTCAAAACACACACTCATTGTGCTAGCTGAACTGCTGGCTAGCACTTCGGAACTCACGAGTGATTCCTTCTAACGTTTCACGTCATTTTCTAAGACCCCCGCCCCCACAGCCCCCCGCATTGCTCAACACTCCCTGTATGTGTGTACACGATATCTGCTTAGTCTTGGTTTAGCTGAGATCGTTCCTTCGCATATGCACTTGACAATCAATTTGCCAAAAGTGTACTTGGACAGCCTGAGAAGGGTTGAAATGTCGCAGATGGATTTGTTACTCGGGTAAGCTCCAGTGACCATTGCGCTGTTACCGTTTCTCTACTGACAACAAAGTAATCCCCGTGTCCTTTAATACTAGCGCGTCCGCCTCTTGTGAGCTCTACTGATCGATTCCGCATTACATAGGGGTGACCGGATACTTTTGGTCAGATAGTACATCGAGCATCTCATGGCGACACGAAACGCCGTCTTTGCCAACTGGAAAAGGAAATCCAATAAGGTCGCATTATTAGGAAGCTACGTGTCCGGAAAAGAGGAAGAGGAAAAACCTGTTCTCTGCTGAGGGAAGATTTGGGGATTCCATTCCGGGATGTACAATTGAGAGGCTGACAGTGTTATCGTGGGACCTGTGAACTCGTGTGCAGTGAGCAGTGTGCAGTGCGGAACGACAGAATGGTGTGTATATGAGATGGAAAGAAAACAAGTCAGCGAACTCCAAGGATGCACAAAACAGGCATGGCGATAGCGGATCAGTTAATACTTTTCTCTGATCCTAGGAATTTGTGCCTCAGCTGTATTGTCCGAAAAGCAACCTATGTCCTGTTATGCATTCAGCTATTCAGTAATTCAGTTATGTAATTTAATGAGCAATTGCACTTGTAAATGTCAGAGTATGTGTGTTCTGTGTACATAAAGTTACTCAGAATAAATGGTTCATCAGTTATAGAAAACCAGGAATCCAGTCCATCATTCTTACTTTCCATTCACTATACACACGTCACCACCACTAACGCCACCGCCACTACCATCTTTTTCTTATTGTTCGAATCTGCGTATGCCCTTTTTAGTAAAAATACAGGATGACTGCAGTTATTAAATATGCAGTTGCCACTTAAGGTCATCTGTAATAGAGCTCAATTAAAATTTTTGTCACACTGGTGCCAAAAGCCAAGCATAAACTGAATATTAAAATTATATTAACTGTAGGTTGTTTGGTGAAATATTGTAAATTAACTATACAAACACTGTTTTTCCCTTGCTTCACAAATTTGTGAAACAAGACAAAAAACAGTGTTTCTTTATTTAATTAATACTGTAGTAAAATATGGGTCTTTTATTCTTTATCACCGTGTAACTGACATTTAACATTGGTGAAAGAATCTGTGAAATGCAAAATCTATTTTTGAATATGGAATCCCGTTGTTCTCTACTTCAGGAGGAATGGTTTCCGGAAACCGGCAATAATGTGCTCAGTCTTGCCTGTATCCTGCGGACGATCACTGGTTGTGTGTATAACTTCCACCATGAAGATGTCACTATAAATTTTTGACTTGATTTTCGTGGGACGATTATTACGTTAAATTAGAGGCCCCCAACTGTATTTTTGAGTTACCAATTATTGTTGATCACTCGGTTTCTCAGCGTCAACCCGCCAGGTTAGCCGAGGGCGCTAACGCGCTGCTTCCAGGACTTGTGTGGGTGCTCCGGCACCGGATCGAATCCACACAGCAGATTAACGACGAGGGCTGGTGTGCCAGCCAGCCTGGATGTGCTTTTTAGGCGGTTTTCCACACTGCACTAGGTGAATACCGGGCTGGTCCCCATGTCCGCCCTCATTTACACGACTCGCAGACATTTGAAAACGTTCGCACTATTTCATGGCTTAACTGGATGCAGACAGCTGGGGTACACTAATTCCATCCCAGGGGGTACAGGGTGGCGACAGGAAGGGCATCCGGCCATAACCACCCCAACCCCCCCCCCCCCCCCCAATAACATCGATAAATCCATAGTAACAAGGAAGATCCCGCGTTGAAGTGGGACAAAGAAAATGAATGATTCGGATTCTCAGTGCCAACTGGTAATGTTCAGAGGTACTGCCAGTTGTACAATACTTGTCAATGAACACTGAAATGGACACAGTACTCTGTCTATTATTCGCTCGTGACACTTCCGTCTTTCTTGCACCGTCTGCAAAATTTGTACAGTTTTTGTCACTTCCTGCACACAGACTCCTGACCACGACGGCAAGTCATTCACAGTTGTCCCTCAGTGTGTGTCCCCACACTTCCGTTTCGCTGTGACTTCGCCACTCTCGGAATCCACGCTGGCTTTCCTTAGCACTGCATATTCACCTGCATGTCACGCTGTGAACACGTGAACACTACGCAAGAGTTCACAGTGACAAAACGTGTGTCTCTCAAGTTATACTCTCACGAGCACAATATTTTTCCTTCCTTTTTACAGTACTTTTGTAACCGAAGAGTTATATCAGAATGGCACAGAAGCAAGGTACATACTAAAGTATTGATTTACATATTAAAAATTAATAAAATACGAGGGCTATCCACAAAGTACATTACGTTTTGGAATTAAAAATAAATAAAGTGTTGGAATTTTTTTTTATCATATACAGATGAAAGCCACACTTAAATACTACTTTTCTACATAGTTGCCATTTAAATTAAGGCACTTATCGTAGCGATGGACGAGCTTGGAAATTCCTTCGTCGTAAAATTCGGCCGCCTGCGCCTTCACCCACGTGGTTACCTCTTCTTGCAGCTGTGCGTCGTCATCAAAACGCTGCATAGCCAACCACTTCTTCATTGCTGGGAATAAGTGGAAGTCGCTCGGTGCCAGGCCGGGACTGTACGGCGGATGAGGAAACAACCCCCACTTAAAAGAGTCGTGAACTTCACGAGTGGCATTTGCCGTGTGGGCCCGGGCGTTGTCGTGAATCAGCAAGATCTTTGAGCTCAACTTTCCCCTGCGCTTGTTTTGTATTGCTCTTCTGAGGTTGTGCAGAGTTTGGCAATACCTTTGAGAGTTTATTGTAGTGCCTCTTTCCAGGAAATCCACAAAAATCACACCTTTTCTGTCCCAAAAGAGGCAACCACGTGGTTGAAGGCGCAGGTGGCCGAATTTTACGACGAAGGGATTTTCAAGCTCGTCCATCGCTACGATAAGTGCCTTAATTTAAATGGCAACTATGTAGAAAAATGGCTCTGAGCACTATGGGACTCAACTGCTGTGGTCATAAGTCCCCTCAGCTATGTAGAAAAGTGGTATTTAAGTGTGGTTTTCATCTGTATATAATAAAAAAAAATTTCCAATACTTTATTTATTTTTAATTCCAAAACGCACTTTGTGGATAGCCCTCGTATGTTTTAGTACAGATTTAAGGTGACACCAGACACGTCCGAAGTTACAAAGTCATTTGGTGGCTAGCACGTAATCAACACACAACTGGCAAATGCTTCAAACTACTGCGGTGGTGTTGATCAATTTACAGGAGAGGCACTTCAGTGACGTCCAACGTCGGGTTTTAACGGAGAAATTTCAGGACAATTTCAACCCACGGCTTCGAACAGCACAGTGGTAAACTAGCAGATTTCCAGCATTATCTGGGGGCACCAAAGGCTTTTTGACGAATTGTATCGACAGGGAAAGTGCTATTTAACGCATCAATATGGACTTTCCTAAAATACACGTGAGCTGTGGACGACCGACTATGATAAGGTTGCTGCTAACTGGAAACAAGCAGTAGCAGCTCACGTAATGCGATTACGGGGGCGCACAATTTGCAGCAGCTAATAACCTGGACGGAAATGCAGTTAGGTATGTAAATGGAGGACCCGGCGGCCCCTTGTGCCATTGGCCGGCTCAGGAAGTTACGATTGCAGACCGCAGTTTCGCTGGCACCTCAACTCTAGCGTTCGTTTTCACTGGCTAGCGTAGGGTCAGTATAGGTTTAACAGAGATACAAATAGTTAACATAACAATAAGGCACTGTAATCTTAGAATTCGTCTGGAAAAATTCGTCTGAAAATCAAGCACGTAGAAAAAATCACCACTTCGCTTCTCCACGAACTGCAGTAGATATTATAACATCTACGATATATATATTTTTTCATTACGAGTGGAATATGAACGTGTGGATAATATTCATTCAATTATGTAATTATTTCTTAAAAAGATCATAATTATGTAAAACAGAGACAATATTTGTCTCACATTCTTTGTTAATCTATGTCTTTTTTTTCTTTTGTTTTGTACCCTTGTGTCGTCTTCTTCTGATGTACATCGCCGACGCAAGACGCGAATCGATTTGAGGTCTGTTAAATGAAAAACATTTAATGTAAAATTATTGTACTTTTATGTTCATTTGCTGGTAAAACAAATAGAGCCAAAATGCGTTAAAACTATTTATGATTAATTATTGAAAATTCACTTCTGTTTAAATTATAATTTTGTATTAATTGTTTTATCAAAAGCCGCAAGAAGCGCAGCCATTGTTAGTTGCGATTATATAGGAACTTCGTCGTCTGTACTTATAGTTAAAAATAGCATGGGTTTGTGTTAAACTAATTTTCAAAACAATTTAATAATTTTTTTTATTGGTGGCATCAATTTAAATGATTTAAATGATTTATCGGGAAAAGGAAAATCCCAATTAAAAAGGAAATCCTCTATCTTTTGTTGGCCGCCATCTTAACTTTTATCAAGGCGGCAAATTTAAATTGCTTGAAACTGCAAACTTTCAATATTCCGATGTGTAAGAAATAAATGTGCACCGGTGGTACTGAACTCTATTTATAAAAGAAAAAATTAATCGAATCAGACTGCACTTTCTAAGAACAGTGCTGATGGTATTTATTGTTGAACAAGATTTCATTGCTGATGTATGTAGCCAAAATTAAACTACGCACGATTCACGGAGAAAAATATTTCTGGTAGCATACGTCAGTGTTGTGTGCGGGTGGTATTCTGTGGTTCCTTTTCATGATCAATTTGCTAAGAATAATTAAATCCATCGAAGACAAAAAAAAAATTATAAAAGCTCTGATGTACGATCTGTAATTTTAGTGATATGAACACAGCTTATAGTCAACATTACTACACTACGTCAGGTGGAATTCTTGTGCAATTTGAACAAAATAATTATCCGGGAGAAGTTGTAGTTTGAAAAATGCATTATACATGTGTATAATATTGTCAGTATCATTTACAGAATCAAATCAATGCAACTGCTAAAAAAAAAACAGAGTGAATTCAAACCGCAATATACCATAGAGTATCGTATCATCCATATTCATTGCACTTGTCGATGTTGATGATACACAAAAACCGCCACACCATACTGCGATTATACCACGAAAGAAAAATTTGAGCGGTCTATTGCATGATCTTTTCGTGGTTTTCAGGACTTAACTTACGAACTTTGAAATATGATAGGCCGCCCACAAATGATCACTTTTCTCCTCCTCTTTCTCCTCCTCCTCCTCCTCCTCCTCCTCTTCCTTCTTCTTCTCCTCTTTCTTCCTCTTTTAAGGAGTAGGCGATTCGCCTTTTCCTGTCGCAGAGGAGCGTCCTTGGTCTTCCAATGTCTCTTTTTCCCATTCGGCTTCCGTGATAATACTGTCCTTGATATTCTTTCTTCTTGCAATGTGTGCACGTGAGAGACCCGACTTTATTTATTTTCATTGACTGTGTCTTATATTTTCTTCTTCTATGTTCTCACCACACATCGTCATTCGTAAATCCACCCAGCCTAACGCAGCCTTCTAAGCGTCTCGGGTATCTCATTTCTAATTCGTGAAAACATAGTTGGATAAAACGGCGATCTGATTAGATAATACGAAATAATAATCAGTCTTGATCGAAAATTTAAAAAAAATTTTTCACTTGTCAATGGTAACCGCTTTCGATCATATCTCGATCAGCAAATCGTGTCTCTGGAATCCAAAAAACAGCTCTATTTAGAGGGTAACAGGTACCAATATCATGCAGTTTGTCTACACAATAAAATATGGATATACAATCTTAATAAAAGAGAAAATACGAAGAGGACGTATGTGAAAACTTAAAATACTAATCAAGATACAAATAAAATACTATATAAAAGGTTACATAAATGTAAGTTGGTCATAATTACTTTATATCTGCAAAAGATAATTACAAACATGAATGAATAACCAATAAAATTAGTTGTAATGAGGCTAACTGTATCTGCGGGTATTGCGTGGAAGTTCAAACTGAGGAGTAAAGGCAAAGATAAGGTGGCGTGGAACCACTTGATGAGTAGCGTCAATGGCAAAGAATATGGCGCGCAGAAATGTAACGGCGGAAGGACGTTGTCGGTCACAATGGATACACGGAAAGATGAATATCTCTGGAAGTATAAAACCTAAAACTCGATGATAAAATAGTATAAGGAGCAGCTCAGTGCGGCCACTCAGGAAGCTGGCTAACGTCTGTAATAAAAAAAATTTAAAAAACTAAGTTTTCATCGTGCGCCTTTTGCACAGTACCGATCTCCCCGGAAAAGAAATACGACGAAGAAACAGGTAGAAAAAAAAAGCAGCTTCAGCTTTCAAGCACAAACATTCTACATTAGCTGTCGGTTCCAGTCTTATTGGAGACAAGATTTTTATCTCTTCTGTAACAGTGCTAGAAGCAGCCAGATAGAAAATCAGTAAGAAAATCTTAAGAAACATAGCCTTCTTACTGTTTTTATTCAGTACCCTATAGTTCTGAGGGTAAAACAGGTACGCTACTGCAGTATAACTCATTGTTTAAGGCCAGCATGTTTCTGGTTCTGCTAAGATAATTTTTATTCTTTGGAAATACTCAATTTATTTGTGGAATTGTGGAACAACAATTTATTAACTGTGTTTCGTTATGCGTCTACACCCATTGTCAAACTTCCATACTTCCAAGGAAGTCCTGCAATTTTACTTTAATGTGACAGAGAACACAGACAATTTAGGGGAATAACTGTGTAATATCTTCTAATTCGCACTGATTTGAGTACGTTCGTGTTATGGGTGTTTTTGTTTTGTTAATAAATTTTTGTCCCAGTCTTATCAAGATAAACTGTAAGTCGTTTGTGTATGAACACAAGAGACAAAAATAAGAGAGGAATTAATCATCAAAAACAAATTCTTTCACGTTACCTTAAACAGTTTGACAAGGGTCAGACGGATTTTCAATTTGCTTTTATTAAATTAACATACAGACGAACTACCTCGTCTTTCGATAGGCAGCTTATGAACTTCAAGCAAAAAAGCATATATGGTCACACATGGAATACTGTTGGCTTGAATTAGTGCATACACCACTCGTACACCCGACTTTTTGTTCCGGAATGAAGTGGTTAAAATCACCATCTGGCCATGATGGTTCAGGTTTATCATCATTTCATTTAGCTCGGTGATCTGGTGGTTTGCTTCTGGTTTAGAATGTTGAAGGTTTGTGTTCGACTCACCTGATCCAAGTTTTTTAACAAACATCAAAAGATGTCCTTTACGTCTGAGAATGCCATGCAAAGAACATTTGGTACGAACGAAGTTCGTAGTGCACGCTAAGCTTCATGGCCTCTCTATCGACTGGGATAGTGGTTTGATTGGACTACGACAAAGACGGGTGTCGCGTCAAATGAAATTTTTGTCTGTTGCTTACAGGCAAAATTTAGTTTGTGTCATTACAGAAAAATAAAATACATTAGAAGTTCACAGTCTAACGTAAACATTTTTACTTCTGAGTATTAATGTACTGGAATTATAAAAAAAGAAGCTGTATACGTTTGCCACTCTTACTGCAGAAACTACAAAATTCGGGCCTCAATTATATGCGCATTGTAGACGCACTATTTATATAGCTAATAACCACTTTACCCTGCAAATCAAACAGTTATTTTTCTTTGGGTAAAACTTGAACAATTCTTTCGGCATCGATCCACAACGCTAGGTAATATATAATGTTGTTCTTGTTGTGGTCTTCAGTCCTGAGACTGGTTTGATGCAGCTCTCCATGCTACTCTATCCTGTGCAAGCTTCTTCATCTCCCAGTACCTACTGCAACCTACATCCTTCTGAATCTGCTTAGTGTATTCATCTCTTGGTCTCCCTCCACGATTTTTACCCTCCACGCTGCCCTCCAATGCTAAATTTGTGATCCCTTGATGCCTCAAAACATGTCCTACCAACCGATCCCTTCTTCTAGTCAAGTTGTGCCACAAACTTCTCTTCTCCCCAATCCTATTCAATACCTCCTCATTAGTTACGTGATCTACCCACCTTATCTTCAGCATTCTTCTGTAGCACCACATTTCGAAAGCTTCTATTCTCTTCTTGTCCAAACTAGTTATCGCCCATGTTTCACTTCCATACATGGCTACACTCCATACAAATACTTTCAGAAACGGCTTCCTGACACTTAAATCTATACTCGATGTTAACAAATTTCTCTTCTTCAGAAACGATTTCCTTGCAATTGCCAGTCTACATTTTATATCCTCTCTACTTCGACCATCATCAGTTATTTTACTCCCTAAATAGCAAAACTCCTTTACTACTTTAAGTGTCTCATTTCCTAATCTAATTCCCTCAGCATCACCCGATTTAATTTGACTACATTCCATTATCCTCGTTTTGCTTTTGTTGATGTTCATCTTATATCCTCCTTTCAAGACACTGTCCATTCCGTTCAACTGCTCTTCCAAGTCCTTTGCTGTCTCTGACAGAATTACAATGTCGTCGGCGAACCTCAAAGTTTTTACTTCTTCTCCATGAATTTTAATACCTACTCCGAATTTTTCTTTTGTTTCCTTTACTGCTTGCTCAATATACAGATTGAATAACATCGGGGAGAGGCTACAACCCTGTCTCACTCCTTTCCCAACCACTGCTTCCCTTTCATGCCCCTCGACTCTTATAACTGCCATCTGGTTTCTGTACAAATTGTAAATAGCCTTTCGCTCCCTGTATTTTACCCCTGCCACCTTCAGAATTTGAAAGAGAGTATTCCAGTTAACATTGTCAAAAGCTTTCTCTAAGTCTACAAATGCTAGAAACGTAGGTTTGCCTTTTCTTAATCTTTCTTCTAAGATAAGTCGTAAGGTTAGTATTGCCTCACGTGTTCCAACATTTCTACGGAATCCAAACTGATCTTCCCCGAGGTCCGCTTCTACTAGTTTTTCCATTCGTCTGTAAAGAATTCGCGTTAGTGTTTTGCAGCTGTGACTTATTAAACTGATAGTTCGGTAATTTTCACATCTGTCAACACCTGCTTTCTTTGGGATTGGAATTATTATATTCTTCTTGAAGTCTGTGGGTATTTCGCCTGTCTCATACATCTTGCTCACCAGATGGTAGAGTTTTGTCATGACTGGCTCTCCCAAGGCCATCAGTAGGTCTAATGGAATGTTGTCTACTCCCGGGGCCTTGTTTCGACTCAGGTCTTTCAGTGCTCTGTCAAACTCTTCACGCAGTATCTTATCTCCCTTTTCGTCTTCATCTACATCCTCTTCCATTTCCATAATATTGTCCTCAAGAACATCGCCCCTGTATAGACCCTCTATATACTCCTTCCACCTTTCTGCTTTCCCTTCTTTGCTTAGAACTGGGTTGCCATCTGAGCTCTTGATGTTCATACAAGTGGTTCTCTTCTCTCCAAAGGTCTAATATATAATATTAATCATATAATGTGGTGCTAGAGAAAAATTCTGAAGTTTAAATGGGTACACCGCGTAACTAACAAGGAGGTAGTAAATAGAGAAAAAAAATTGTGACACAACCTGACTACAAGATGGCATCGGTTGGTAGGACACATTCTGAGAGCCATTAAGGGACCACCGATTTAATACTGGAAGGAAGCGGGGGGAGGGAGGTAAAAATAGTAGATAGATACCAAGAAATGAATACAGCAGAGATTAAGGAGGGTGTAGGTTACAGTAGTTCTAGGAGCTGAAGACGTTAGCACAGGATAGAGTGGCGTGGAGAGTTGCATCAAACCAGTCTTTGGACTGAAGACCACAACAACAACAACAACATAATACTATAAATAATAATGGACTAAGGAAACTACACGGTCTAAGAACAATGTAATGCGACCACAGCAACAGACACTCACAGACGGCGTATGGCTGCACTAATAGTGAAAGGTATATAAAGCGTGTCAGGGGACGAGAAAATCAGTGGTATCGTTGGCGTAATGGCAGAGGGAGAGCAAAAGAGGGGGGGGGGGGGGGAGAGAGAGAGAAAGAAAGGGGTCTAACATCAGTCGACATCGCACTGGTTTTGAAGGATGGGGAAGGAAATCGTCCGTTCCTTTGACAAAAGCCAGCCCGGCATTTGCCTCGAGCGATTTAGGGGAATTACAGAGGACCTAAATCTGGATGGTCAGATTTACATAATACAGGGTGTTGCAAAAAGGTACGGCCAAACTTTCAGGAAACATTCCTCACACACAAAGAAAGAAAATATGTTATGTAGACATGCGTCCGGAAACGCTTATTCCCATGTTAGAGCTCATTTTATTACTTCTCTTCAAATCACATTAATCATGGAATGGAAACACACAGCAACAGAACGTACCAGCGTGACTTCAAACACTTTGTTACAGGAAATGTTCAAAATGTCCTCCGTTAGCGAGGATACATGCATCCACCCTCCGTCGCATGGAATCCCTGATGCACTGATGCAGCCCTGGAGAATGGCGTATTGTATCACAGCCGTCCACAATACGAGCACGGAGAGTCTCTACATTTGGTACCGGGATTGCGTAGACAAGAGCTTTCAAATGCCCCCATAAATGAAAGTCAAGAGGGTTGAGGTCAGGAGAGCGTGGAGGCCATGGAATTGGTCCGCCTCTACCAATCCATCGGTCACCGAATCTGTTGTTGAGAAGCGTGCGAACACTTCGACTGAAATGTGAAGGAGCTCCATCGTGCATGAACCACATGTTGTGTTGTACTTGTAAAGGCACATGTTCTAGCAGCAAAGGTACAGTATCCTGTATGAAATCATGATAACGTGCTCCATTGAGCGTAGGTGGAAGAACATGGGGCCCAATCAAGATATCACCAACAATGCCTGCCCAAACGTTCACAGAAAATCTGTGTTGATGACGTGATTGCACAATTGCGTGCGGATTCTCGTCAGCCCACACATGTTGATTGTGAAAATTTACAATTTGGTCACGTTGGAATGAAGCCTCATCCGTAAAGAGAACATTTGCACTGAAATGAGGATTGACACATTGTTGGATGAACCATTCGCAGAAGTGTACAACGGAAACAACTGGTTCTCCCGT
Organism: Schistocerca nitens; assembly: GCF_023898315.1. Classification (NCBI taxonomy): domain Eukaryota; kingdom Metazoa; phylum Arthropoda; class Insecta; order Orthoptera; family Acrididae; genus Schistocerca; species Schistocerca nitens. The sequence goes on along the minus strand of NC_064617.1, from coordinate 192,111,765 downwards.
AGCACTCTCCATACAGTGACATGGTCAACTTTACCTTGTACAGCAGCAACTTCTCTGAAGCTGACATTAGGGTTATCGTCAACTACACGAAGAATTGCCTCGTCCATTGCAGGTGTCCTCGTCGTTCTAGGTCTTCCCCAGTCGCGAGTCATAGGCTGGAATGTTCCGTGCTCCCTAAGACGCCGATCAATTGCTTCGAACCTCTTCCTGTCGGGACACCTTCGTTCTGGAAATCTGTCTCGATACAACGTAACGCGCCATGGCTATTGCCCCGCGCTAATCCATACATCAAATGGGCATCTGCCAACTCCGCATTTGTAAACATTGCACTGACTGCAAACCACGTTCGTGAAGAACACTAACATGTTGATGCTACGTACTGATGTGCTTGATTCTAGTACTGTAGAGCAATGAGTCGCATGTCAGCACAAGCACCGAAGTCAACATTATCTTTCTTCAATTGGGCCAACTGGCGGTGAATCGAGGAAGTACAGTACATACTGACAAAATGAGCTCTAACATGGAAATTAAGCTTTTCCGGTCACATGTCCACACAACATCTTTTCTTTATTTGTGTGTGAGGAATGTTTCCTGAAAGTTCGGCCGTACCTTTTTGTAACACCCTGTATACTTTATTAGATTGCTAACACTTACATAAACAAGTACAGAAAGAGAAATACGGTTACGACAAAAATCACTCTCATGTCTCGTAAGGAAAACTTGCATTTAGTTACGACCACTGTGGTGTTCCACAGCAGTTAACTTACGTAATATTAAAAACAACAAGAAGTTCGTGACGTGAAAATGTGTCGATACTTTATGTTTAAAGTGACAGATGAGAGCAAATGCAGCTTTCGGCCGGAAAACGAAAAACTGTAATTTATTTGTGTAACAATCATGACGTGAGTTGGTTTCTAATCTGTCAGTATTGTACATGAAAACAAAACTATATTACCCCAGGTTAAATACAATAAACATGTCTTAATTTAAAAGGTGAAACGTGTGTGGAAGAAATAAAATAGACTGCAGCAAGAAAAATGCTGTTGAATTTATAAAACGAATATCATACACCTTGAAGCAAGTGGCTAGTAGGATAGTACTTTGAAGCCAGTCGCATGGCACCACCTGGTTTCTGATATTTTCAGAAATTTGTTAGAGAACGCTTTACTCTTCGCCCACATAGTGCGGTTGGGCGTTGCTGTTGATCGCCTGGAGTTGCGCCCCACACTTTACAACACCGGAAACGATTTTCCTCTCAATTGCCCGGCCTGGTTGCTCGCTTCATATTTGCGAAATTAAAGCTATCGAAAACTCGTTCGACTAACGGCTACAGAGCAATTACCGGAAAGCCATAGTTTCGATAGAAAACCCGTCTCTGTGCCACCTCGTGTAATTGAATTTCTGAACGCTTCTTTATGCACGTACCACAAACTTTAACTACCAGCGAATGTGAATACTAATTGTAAGTTAAAGTTCAACATACGGTGAAATCAACTATTGTGTTCATATACGGGAGGTTTCTGAATACGCTACACACTCCGAGAACTTCCCTAAGGATATAAGGAAGTATGTAGGTGCAACGCAAGGAAAGATACACAAGCCTCTACATCTACATCTACATGACTACTCTGCAATTCACATTTAAGTGCTTGGCAGAGGGTTCATCGAACCACAATCATACTATCTCTCTACCATTCCACTCCCGAACAGCGCGCGGGAAAAACGAACACCTAAACCTTTCTGTTCGAGCTCTGATTTCTCTTATTTTATTTTGATGACCATTCCTACCTACGTAGGTTGGGCTCAACAAAATATTTTCGCATTCGGAAGAGAAAGTTGGTGACTGAAATTTCGTAAATAGATCTCGCCGCGACGAAAAACGTCTTTGCTTTAATGACTTCCATCCCAACTCGCGTATCATATCTGCCACACTCTCTCCCCTATTACGTGATAATACAAAACGAGCTGCCCTTTTTTGCACCCTTTCGATGTCCTCCGTCAATCCCACCTGGTAAGGATTCCACACCGCGCAGCAATATTCTAACAGAGGACGAACGAGTGTAGTGTAAGCTGTCTCTTTAGTGGACTTGTTGCATCTTCTAAGTGTCCTGCCAATGAAACGCAACCTTTGGCTCGCCTACCCCACAATATTATCTATGTGGTCTTTCCAACTGAATTTGTTCGTGATTTTAATACCCAGGTACTTAGTTGAATTGACAGCCTTGAGAATTGTACTATTTATCGAGTAATCGAATTCCAACGGATTTCTTTTGGAACTCATGTGGATCACCTCACACTTTTCGTTATTTAGCGTCAACTGCCACCTGCCACACCATATAGCAATCTTTTCTAAATCGCTTTGCAACTGATACTGGTCTTCGGATGACCTTACTAGACGGTAAATTACAGCATCATCTGCGAACAACCTAAGAGAACTGCTCAGATTGTCACCCAGGTCATTTATACAGATGAGGAACAGCAGTGGTCCCAGGACGCTTCCCTGGGGAACACCTGATATCACTTCAGTTTTACTCGATGATTTTCCGTCTATTATTACGAACTGCGACCTTCCTGACAGGAAATCACGAATCCAGTCGCACAACTGAGACGATACCCCATAGGCCCGCAGTTTGATTAGAAGTCGCTTGTGAGGAACGGTGTCAAAAGCTTTCCGGAAATCCAGAAATACGGAATCAACCTGAGATCCCCTGTCGATAGCGGCCATTACTTCGTGCGAATAAAGAGCTAGCTGCGTTGCACAAGAACGATGTTTTCTGAAACCATGCTGATTACGTATCAATAGATCGTTCCCTTCGAGGTGATTCATAATGTTTGAATACAGTATATGCTTCTCCCACGCGAAGACCATAGTGTAACAGGAGTGTCATTGTCAGAAGAGAATACATCTTACAGGTTTCCTGGAAACAGAGTTCTGCTGCGGTACGGATACCTGAAATGGCTTTGCAACTGGAAACGTACTCCAAAGTTGAAGAACGCGAAACAGTAAAATGTATAAACTGCGCACAGATATACGGTGAAATTATGGCGGTATGTGTACCAAACGCAATGTCGCATCCATCCGTAGTAAGATGGAGTCAAGTTTTTGACCGAGGCCCGTAACAAATTAATATAGCTCGCTATTTCATAGATTTAATTGTAATCTGTAGCGTTCCAAATGATTAGTATCACTTCTATAATTTCGTGTTTCATACTTTTCAAATGTGCAGTTGTAAAGCATCGATTGCACACCGACCAGCATAGTTCCGCGAAACGGAATCAAGAAGACGCTGACCCACTTGCCAATGGAAAGAGCGGGCTGCACCACAACTCCAGGAAGACAGATCAGCGCCCCCTGTCAGCGGTGATTTAACAACCCGCCCATCGCTGGTCGGCGGCAGTCTTCAAGAGCACCAGTATTGAAGACGATACTTACAAGGGAACCCCCCCATCGCACCCCCCCCCCCCCAACCCCCTCAGATTTAGTTATAAGTTGGCACAGTGGATAGGCCTTGAAAACCTGAACACAGATCAATCGAGAAAACAGGAAGAAGTTGTGTGGAAATATGAAAAAAATAAGCAAAATATACAAACTGAGTAGTTCATGCGTAAGACAGGCAACATCAAGGTTAATGTGAGCTGAGGAGCGCCGTGGTCCCGTGGTTAGAGTGAGCAGCTGCGGAATGAGAGGTGCTAGGTTCAAGTCTTCCCTCGAGTGAAAAGTTCAATTTTTTATTTTCAGACATTTATTATCTGTTCGTCCGTCCGTCCGATGCCATCACTTTTTTGGGAGTGATTATCACATCCACAAGAAAACCTAAATCGGGCAAGGTAGAAGAATCTTTTTACCCATTCGCCAAGTGTACAAGTTAGGTGGGTCGACAACATATTCCTGTCATGTGACGCACATGCCGTCACCAGTGTCGTATAGAATATATCAGACGTGTTTTCCTGTGGAGGAATCGGTTGACCTATGACCATGCGATCAAATGTTTTCAATTCCCATTGGAGAGGCACTTCCTTTCGTCTACTAATCGCACGGTTTCGCGGTGCGGTCGCAAAACACTGACACTAAACTTATTACAGTGAACAGAGACGTCAATGAACGAACGGACAGATCATAACTTTCCCCTCGAGGGAAGACTTGAATCAAGGACCTCTAGTTCCGCAGCTGCTCACTCTAACCACGGGACCACGGCGCTCCTCAGCTCACACTCTCCTTGATGTTGCCTATTTTGCGCATGGACTCCTCAGTTTGTATATTTTGCATATTTTTTTCGTAGTTCCACACAACTTCTTCCTCTTTTCTCGATTGATCTGTGTTCAGTTTTTCAAGGCCTATCCACTGTGCCAACTTATAACTAAATCTGAGGAGGGTGCGATGGGGAGGTTCCCTTGTTAGCCTGCTTTCTGTAAGTGGTAATAGAGACGGAATGTATTTCCGTCCGCAGCTCGTGGACTAGTACCCAGCGTTGCTGCTTCTGGGTCCCAGGGTCCCAGGTTCGATTCCTGGCCGGGCTGGGGATTTTCACCACCCAGGGTGTGGATGTTTGTGTTGTCCTCATCATTTTATCATCCTTCATAAAAGCAACGATATTGGACTGAGTAAATATTGGGAATTTCTAGAATGAAATTTTCACTCTACAGCGGAGTGTGCTCTGATATGAAACTTCCTGGCAGATTAAAACTGTGTGCCGGACCGAGACTCTAACTCGGGACCTTGCCTTTCGCGGGCAAGTGCTCTACCGGCTGAGCTGCCCAAGCACGACTCACGCCCCGTCCTCACAGCTTTAATTCCGCCAGTACCTCGTCTCCTAAGCACGAGCGGTGGTGTCAGACCCATGACTAGGCAGCGTCTGAGTAACGCCACGTAGCGAAAAGGCTCCAAGTGCGAGAAGCCCTTGTGGCTGCCACCGGCAGTCCTATATCGCGGCGGCATAGGGCGCTCACAGTACGGAGCTGCTGGAGGCGTTGCACAGCGGGCTTGCTCCATTGGGTCCGACAGAGCCCGCCCTTCCGCTGTCGCCATCTGATGGAAACATGCAGTTCTGTTGCCAACTTTGACGCCCATGATGTGGTGTCGATGTATTGTTGTTGTTGTGGTCTTCAGTCCTGAAACTGGTTTGATGCAGCTCTCCATGCTACTCTATCCTGTGCAAGCTTCTTCATCTTCCAGTAACTACTGCAACCTACATCCTTCTGAATCTGCTTAGTGTATTCGTCTCTTGGTCTCCCTCTACGATTTCTACCCTCCACGCGGCCCTCCAATACTAAATTGGTGATCCCATTGATGCCTCAGAACATGTCCTACCAATCGATCCCTTCTTCTAGTCAAGTTGTACCACAAACTTCTCCTCTCCCCAATCCTATTCAATACCTCCTCATTAGTTACGTGATCTACCCATCTAATCTTCAGCATTCTTCTGTAGCACCACATTTCAAACGCTTCTATTCTCTTCTTGTCTAAACTATTTATCGTCCATGTTTCAGTTCCATACATGGCTACACTACATACAAATACTTTCAGAAACGACTTCCTGACACTTAAACCTATACTCGATGTTAACAAATTTCTCTTCTTCAGAAATGCTTTCCTTGCCATTGCCAGTCTACATTTTATATTCTCTCTACTTCGACCATCATCAGTTATTTTGCTCCCCAAATAGCAAAACTCCTTTACTAATTTAAGTGTCTCATTTCCTCCTCTCGAGTAGTACCCGCCCGGAGATCCGAATGGGGGACTATTTTACGTCCGGAATGTTTTACCCAAGAAGACGCCATCATCATTTAACCATAAAGTAAAGCTGCATGCCCTCGGGAAAAATTACGGCCGTAATTTCCCCTTGCTTTCAGCCGTTCGCAATACCAGCGCAGTAAGGTCGTTTTGGTTAGTGTTACAAGGCCAGATCAGTCAATCATCCAGACTGTTGCCCCTGCAACTACTGAAAAGGGTGCTGCCCCTCTTCAGGAACCCACGTTTGTCTGGCCTCTCAACAGATACCCCTCCGTTGTGGTTGCACCTGAGGTACGGCTATCTGTATCGCTGAGGCACACAAGCCTCCCCACCAACGGCAAGGTCCATGGTTCATGGGGGGTGAAAAATTGTGTCACGACATTTTAATCCTGGATAGCTGATGCCAGTATGAATGAAAATTACTAATGTTGCGTTGGTCGACAACGTACAATTTTTAAACTACGGAAACTTGGCGCCACGATTGTCCGTGGGATTTCCCTGTTGCCGGACGCTCTGGACAACACATGGCCACGACTGCTTTGCGTGCCGGAGAGCGCGCTGTATCCACGGCGGCCCGCACTCTCGCTGGTAGCGCGCCAGCCATCCACTATGGGGGCCTGCGGGGGAATCCACCAGGGTCCCCGACAAATCCATTGTAGTTTCATGATAAGACGTACCGGGAAAAAACCCATCAACAACTGTTAGTTCGCGTACAGAAAGTCTTTTACAAATTGTGTCGGCCCTGAAAAGTGTCTTTTTCATAGCTAGGAAATTGTTTACTTAAAGCAGGTTCTCGATTTGGAGACCCTCTGACGCGACACACGGAAGGTAACGTCGAACGGTGTTTTGCCGAAATCTTTCAAAGATTCCTGGCATTGCTCACATGTAATTGGTGGCATGTTGTACGCGATCTATTAATTCCTCATCGTTTCTTGGTGGTTCACGTCCGGGTGGGTGAACTAGGACCTTGAAGAATTCCCACAGTATGGTGTGAGGTCTAGTGATCGCGGGGGCGTCCGCAGCTCGTGGTCGTGCGGTAGCGTTCTCGCTTCCCGCGCCCGGGTTCCCGGGTTCGATTCCTGGCGTGGTCAGGTATTTTCTCTGCCTCGTGATGACTGGGTGTTGTGTGATGTCCTTAGGTTAGTTAGGTTTAAGTAGTTCTAAGTTCTAGGGGACTGATGACCATAGAAGTTAAGTCCCATAGTGCTCAGAGCCATTTGATCGCGGGGGCCATGTCCTATTAGCTTTCTTGCCAATTACCGGGCCGTCGAAGAGTTCCTTTACATATACGCGTACAGCGCGATTGTTATGTGCGAGTGCTCCATCATGCTGCAACCACATGCGTAGCCGTATGTCCAGGGGAACACCTTCCAGCAGGCCGGGTAGAGTTCATCGCAAAAAGTGAAGGTAATTGGCCCCGGTAAGTCTAGGAGGTAGGTGGACCGGGCCAATCAGATGTTCACCCACAATGCCTGCCCAAATGTTGAGTGAAAATCGTTCCTGGTGTCCTTGGACGTATGTGACGTGAGGATTTCCCCTTGCCTAGTAATGAACGATTCGAGTGTTGTAAAGGCCATCCCGATGGAGGGTGGCCGGCCGGGGTGACCAAGCTGTTCTAGGCGCTACAGTCTGGAACCGCGCGACCGCTACGGTCGCAGGTTCGAATGCTGCCTCGGGCATGGGTGTGTGTGATGTCTTTAGGTTAGTTAGGTTTAAGTAGTTCTAAATTCTAGGGGACTGATGACCTCAGAAGTTAAGTCCCATAGCGCTCAGAGCCATTTGATTTTTGATGGAAGGTGCACTCGCCGGTAAATAACACAATGGCAGGGAAGTCGGGATCTCGTGCAATACGTCGCAGAAACGGCCGGCAAACCCCTAGTCTGCGTTCATTGACCGCCACAGGATTTAGGTCTTGGTGGAAAATAAATGGATGCTGGCCATCATCCCTCAAAACTTCCCAAACTAACCGATGAGTGACTCCCATGTCGTGCCCACCCACTCGAGTACTTGTACGTGCTGACTCGAATTGCGTTGGAGAACAGTCTCTTGCCATTCTCCTTACATTGTTGACTTCGTTCCAGAAAATGAAAACTCAGGTGAGATACTGGTGTATTCGTAGAGAGGAGTCGCACGTACAGCATGCTTTATGGATCAACATTCGTCCCTTGCTATGATCTAGTGCTGCTACTGGACGTATGTCTGCAATATGTAAGTATCCTGTATCTGTCTACCATGTCTCGTCTTCGTTGCTCCACGCTAAACTGATACGCAGACCACCGAAGGCGGCCTGCCCTTTACGTATTTCCTCACTGATAAGCTTCCAATAACTTTCCGCGTTTCCATGACAGGGATGGACTGATCAACTGTTTTTAGTATTAGTCAACACTCTCTGTTGTATTTATTATAAAGGGCGATCAGACAGTTTCCATCTGAGGGCGTTGCTGCAGCGTACGACGTTTGTGAGAAAATTAATTAGACTGATTTTCTATCGACCAAAGATTTTTTTATTAACAATCTTGTCCTCCTCAAAGTCAATCACATTCTTGTAAATGTTCTCCATAGTCCCAAAACGACGTCCTTTAAAGACATTCTTCAATTTCTGGAAAAGAAAAAAAATCACAAGGATTCAGATCAGGTTGGTGGGCGGGGGGAAGGGGGGAGGGGAGCAGGCTTTGGAGTAACAGGAATGCATTTCGAGGTCAATAATTCTGTGATGGAAGTGGTCGTGTGATGTGGGGCAGTGTTATGATGCAGCATCCACTTGTCTACGATGTCTGGTTCACGCTTTTCCTGGACCTTTCAAGGGCATATTTGCAAAACACTTGGTTGAGAGGCTGTCCGGAAAGCACACATTCGGTGCTTCGTCGGTTTTTTAGACTGAAGGTCTCCCTGAGCGAGGCTCATCTTCACAGCATCCCGACGAGTTCGAGATCTTCCAACATCACTACGATATCCCACTAACGAGCCTGTTTTGCCAAGTCGCCGGTGAATTGCTGTAAACGTTTGCAGGTGTGGGTGGCGTCTTGCTGGGTACCGTTACTCATACAACCGTCGGGCTTCATGCGCTTTACCGTCTGCTAGTCCATAAACAAAAACCATATTTCGTTGTTCTTCAAACAAATACTGTGCCTCCATGCTTACTGTATGACTAAATCGCAGTGGACGTGTGTGTGCTCCGAAGCGAAGCCTACGTGTGAATGCATCTGACTTGAGGTGGAAACAAACAGCAAGACCTACTCGACACGCGCGTATCACGTTGGGGCAGTGACGGGGCGAGGAACGTTTGTATGTGTGAACCGACAACAATAGCGCTGCCCGTGAACCGACGAACGGTAAAAGGGCAATCCCACGGTCAAGCGGAGCGCGTGGTGCCAAGTTTCCGTAGTTTAAAAAAGATGCTTTGTCGACCTACACAATATTAGTAACTTTGGTTCTCACTGGCATCAGCTATCCAGGGTTAAAATTTCGTAACACAATTTTTCTCCATCCTGTGTGATACCACAAGAATTGATTAGGAAAAGAGCAACAGAAGTATTTGAACAGAATTTTCCAAAATCAATACCAATAGCACAAAAGGAAGGGATACAGAGAGAGGAAAAAGAAAACAAAAGCCAATGATGACAGCAGCTGCTGCCAGAACTACATGACGCCCTGTCTGTAAAAGGCTGCGGAAGCGGGCAAATAAGCGACGTAGTCATTATATTCTTTGGCTTTATAATTATTTAAGGTATTTTCAATAATGCGAGATGGAACTTTCCAACGGTATCTATTCACATAAAGATATTCTGGGAAACGTTCTTGCACCTGTGAACACCTTAAAGTAGTGAAAATATTGAACATAGAAACACGCTGGAACTTTCTCTTAATTACCTCTTTCCAGCAGTTAGTTTAATAATTCCACCCGTTGTGTTTTCCATTTTCTCTCACTCTCTCATTTCTCGATGATATTCACTTGCAACAGGCGCAACAGTTTTCACCTGACAAACAGAGACGCTTCAGTAAGTAAGTGAACAGCAAAGACAGTTAATAAACTCGAGATAGACGTCGTACTACGAAGTAAGCTGCTAGTAGAGAGAAGTGCAACGTTTCACTGAACAGGCGACACGAAGCTGTTTGCCTCCTTGCGACACCACCAAAGTTAACTCAACTGGTCCCGAAGTTTGTAAGCTGGGACTCTGTCCGACCTGTGTATAGTCGACACAGTTAGCGATCTGTAGAGAATAGGGAAAAAGATACAAAGTAGAAGAGCTATTCAGAAAACAGGGGCAACGTAGTTCCATGTAATACATGTAGAACAGTTTTTCTTGAACTTCATCTGCACATGCTTCATTTTTAACTGAGTAACATGTGGTGCATACTGTCTTCTTCAGTAATACACATTGCTGTTTGATTATTGCCGTCGCTGATTGGTGCCTGACGTCTATTTCAATTTTGGGATAATTCTTTTTGAAGGAGTCATGTTAACTTGTTTTTGTCTCATAACTCAAGACAATAAATGAAGACCTAGAGTGTAGTGTGGCACTGGGTTGGAGTCCATGTTCCACCTCCATTTCAATGTAACACTTTGAGTAACAATTCGATTACAAAATAAATTTATGAAAATGTAGAGTGCTGTCGTAGTATTCTTTTGTTAATTTATTTGCCTATAAATAAGTTCAGCTAATGCACAAAAGCTTGCACAAGGTGCGAAAACACAGAGAGGAAACATTCCCAGCGTTACAGAGTTTCTTGCTGGAGATGCGTACCGGGCAAGGTCCCGGGCTAGCGCAACTGAGAAACACCTGTGTTATCACCATTTTCCATGATCGCATCATCAGATGCAGCTTAGATTTTCTGTCTCGTACCTGCTAGAATATAGGCGCATAAATACTTCTCGTTGTGGACAGCGCGTATCCCAGCAGTATAAGGGTGTCCACCTGGCGGGCATATAACCGAACGTCTCTTCTCGGTCATAATTTACCTCGGTGAAGTTTGGTGGACGTCATGTGACCTCTCTCATCCGCATCAGGCTGGAACACGGTGGTTACCCCGCCCAACTGCCGGCCGCTGTAGCCGAGCGGTTCTAGGCGCTTCAGTCCGGCACCGCGCTGCTGTTACGATCGCAGGTTCGAAGCCTGCCTCGGGCCTGGATGTGTGTGATGTCCTTAGGTTAATTAGGTTTAAGTAGTTCTAAGTCTAGGGGACTGTTGACCTCAGATGTTAAGTCCCATAGTGCTTGGAGCCATTTCTGAACCCGCCCACCTACTCCGGTTGAAAATCATCGCTTCTGAAAACTGATCAGTACACAAAGGCGGTGGCGGATCTAAGCCACGCCATATTGGCGTGTACTTTCGGTCGCACAAGCTGTCTTGTACAAGAAGTTGGTTACGAGGGGTTACCCCCTCCCTACAAGTGTAACTGCTTTAGTGTAACTGCTTTACTTCATCGGTTCGGCATATGTAAATGTTACTTTCTTCAAAAAACGCCATTATCCATCTTTCATCTAAAATCCGTGTGTACATTGTCCAACTATGGAACAAGGCTACTTCGAAAACTGGAACATACGTTTGTTTTTGTCTTGCATTAAGGGTGTTTTCTGGTCCATAGGTCCGATTTTTACATCATTTTTAACATTTTTTTGAGGTAAAATCGAAAAGAAAGTGAAACAATATTTATATCTTTATATTCATCTGTATCTTCGTGGCATTAAATTTCTTTTTGGCTTAAAATATTCAGAAGTTATTAAGGAAAATGACGCCAAAGATAGTAATGCATGCCGTGCACCAGTAGGCAGGTAGACCTGGTTCAGGCAACCGGATGGTCTGAAACCGCCCAGACCAAAAAATTATTAAAATATAATTGTGGTCAGACCCCCCGAAAAGTGAAAAAATGGTTTTTCACAAAATTGCAGCTATGTGTGGAAAAGTATTAAAAAAACCGACTTTTTAAGGCATTCATAGGTACATAAGAAATAGATATTTTGAAAATTGTTTAATTTTTAGAAGTTCCGACCATAGCCAGTTCAGTTCTCTACAAAAATAGCTAAGTGGCATCAAAAACCGGTCGAGTATTTTTCGGCAATCCAAACACCCAACATAAAATATGAATTTTAGGAAACTGCGTTTAAAGAGTTTTCGTCAGTTTTTTTGGGACTTACCAGCAGTTTGGGATGCCTGGAGCATACAGTACGCCTTCCTCGATCTCGTAAACCTCGTTCGCGTGCACCGGTTCCTCCCGGCCCCCAGATCTGGCTTCTTCACCGGCCGCAGACGCTGTGATACTCTGAGCGTAGAAGGTGGTCTGCATTGCGCCTCTTGCAAAATTCGAACGCCGTGTTGCCAGGCTGAATGCCCATGACATTCATGTTCTGTGCGAGTCCCAAGAAGCCATCGTTGAAGATAACTGTAGCGATACTGTTTGCAGTTTCGACCACTTCTTTACCGGAACATACGTGTTATGGGGAAAACGTTCAGATCAGCGAATTTATCTATTCTCTAGAGTTCTGAGCGTTCGCACCAACATATCTTTCCAGTACATCTTCAATCGATAGGTCTTCGTATACAAGTCTGACTGCCGGTCCAATGATCGTGTATTTCGATTATATGAAATAGTTCACGGGCTGAACAGGTTGGTCGGCATGTTCTCCAAAATACAAGGTATCGAAATATGAAAAAAAACGATTTTTTGAAACTTCTAGACAGATAACCCCACTTTAGAACCCATCCTTGTAAACGAAACTGTTGCCCAGCTTTCAATAAGTTGTTCCTGTGGATATCCTTTTCGCATGGAAACGGCCCAATTCGAAACCTGGGTCGTAATTTTGTGCTTTTAATTTTTATTACGAACTTGTCTTTGTACTTCACCCTCTCTACGTTGTTCTGTTGTGATAACAGCAAAACAAAATGATTCAAATGTCTATGAGCACTATGGGACTTAACATCTGAGGTCATCAGTCCCATAGAACGCAGAACTACTTCAACCTAATTAACCTAAGTCCATCACATACATCCATGCCCGAGGCAGGATTCGAACGTGCGACCGTAGCAGTCGCGCGGTTCCGGACTGAAGCGCCTAGAACCGCTCGGCCACCTCGGCCGGCCCCTGAAAACTGCACTGATGTTAGCTTGGCACTGTTGTAACTATTGCTAGCTGTATGGTGTTCGTCTTTTAATGTTTTTATTTTACATTAAAAACTTATGTTTGTACTTCGAACACTTTTTATTTTTCTCCTGTGGAAATTGCGGCTATAAATACATCAGTTTTTGTAACTACTGTTGGCTGTAAGGTCTTTGTTGCCCAAAGGCAAAAATAAATATGTTATAGTAATAAATACTTCCGCATGTGTGTTACGTTACGACGTAGAATATCTATGAGAAAACCCATTGGATACAAGAATGAGTCCATTTATTTAGCCAAAGAGGCGGAGACATGAAATAATGCATAAATTTTTTGTGTCTACTGCCTGCACTGCTGAGAGCCGGTAAACAGTATGTATATCAATGTACTTAGATGAACAATCTGAAGTTATAATGGTTTTTTTTCTAAATAAAAGCTTTTGGCAGTAGTTGCTAATAATACATATCGGAAAGGATTTCGTGACCGAGGATGTTCCGGCAAAAATGGTTCAAATGGCTCTGAGCACTATGGGACTTAACATGTCATCAGTCCCCTAGACTTCGAACTACTTAAACCTAACTAACACAAGGACATCACACACATCCATGCCCGAGGTAGGATTCGAAGCTGCGACCGTGGCAGTCGCGCGGTTCCAGACTAAAGTGCCTAACCGCTCGACCACCGTGGCCGGTGACGTTCCGCCAGAGAGCATGATGGATGGCGCTGTGGCGTGGTGGTCGGATGTATGCTTGATGAACGTGCACTCTTTTAGCTTGCGTCGGGAGCCGCTTCACTACTGTGACATGTTGGGTTGCAGCGGCCGCCTCGATAGCCGAGTGGGCCCCCCTTTTATTACATCCAACGATTTTTCCTGGAGTTCAGTTATGTCTACCGGTCCTTACCACTTACATGTTTGTACTTCACGAAAACAGTCTCCGAATTGTTATAACAGTGCCGCCCGTCCAACCCCATCGAACGTAAGTATCCACAGTACGTGTGGCGACACATATGGAAGGCGATCCATGCGCGTTTTCTCGAATCAGACGTTCAATCAGCGTGCTACATCACCGTGAATGGCAAACAAGTTAACCGAGATCGTCTGCACCGCATCCATCTCGCCGAATCATCCCTCTGCACCCACTGTGGAGTGGATGACACGGATGTCCACCGGTTCCACTGTGGCACAGCGTTCGACGTCTGGACACTTGCGCGGCGAATTTTGGCGTTTCTTACTCGACAGACACCAGCTCAGATCGACGTCCACATGCTTTTGTACCCCGATCAGACTTTCTACCCCTCCGCCAAAACTCACTCTGTGAATTGGATCTGTGGCCACACGATCCGCTATCTTTTTTCTTCTGGCGACAAGTCTACGCTAGGATATTGGACCTATCTCAACGAACGACACTGCGTGCTGATACGCAACCCACGCTACAAGCAATATTTTTCCAATTTCTTACGGAGCACCTTCGATGACCCACCTCGTAGCTGGAACGTCCAAGCCCTGAGAAGCTGAAAACTGTATTAACCGAACCGAACTGAATAGATCTGCTACCCAGAACCCACGCCTACGCAATGAGAAGACACGTTTGGACGAGCTGGCCTGTTGTAGGCGGAGACACTTCAGGCGCTCCTGTAAGAACTGGTCTTTAACTACAAGTCGCACGACGACTTTATATATTAAAAAAAAAAAGTGGTCAGCGTGACGGATTGCCATCCTACGGGCCCGCGGTCGATTCCCGGCTGGGTCGGAGATTTTCTCCGCTCAGGGACTGGGTGTTGTGTTGTCTTCATCATCATTTCATCCCCATCCGGCGCGCAGGTCGCCCAGTGTGGCATCGAATGTAATAAGACCTGCACCAAGGCGGCCGGACCTGCCCCGCAATGGGCCTCCTGGCCAATGACGCCAAACGGTCATTTCATTTCCATTGGGGCTGCAACATCTCATGATGACGGGCGTTGTCATTTAGCAGAATAATTCTGAAAGTCAACAAACCTCTTCTTTAGTTCTGGATGGCTCTTCGCAAACGTTGTAAAGTTTCATTTTTCTGCAGCACTCTTTTCTGCCTACAGAAAACAAACGGGGCTTCGCATTTCGCAGTTCGTGGGAGAGTCAGTTGAGCCGGTCATGTTTATGTGACTGCAGCTCACCACAGGCTGACGTCTTGAATTCGATAGTGACAGAGCCTGTGGTGCGGCAGATGAGCTGTCACCTACTGCGCCCCCACCCACCTTCATCTTGTCTGGCTTTCATCCTCCGCTATCGAAGGCTTAAAAACAAAACGTACCTCGTAGTTATTGCTACTAGTTGATATGCCAAGGAGCACTTTCGCAAGAAGCACGTTCGCAAGAAGTAACAGAATCGCCTGTAGCCAGAATACTGTGGGTAACTGATTGTAGTTGGCACAAAGTCTCTGATATTGATGTCGGTCTTGCACTGTCTTGGGGCTGTTTCAAAACCAACAATTAATTTTGGTGAAATTCTGGAACATTAAGATTCCCAGCATCAGTCATGAAAGTCATGTTTGAAAGCAGATCGCTTATTTAAAAAATTATGCAGCCACAAATTTGGTTTTTTTTGTCTTTTTATGGATTGCGCTATTTATTACCTGACGTGATGACGTGTATTTTGATTTTGAGAGAAGATAAAAATTTCAAAAAATCCGTACAGATAAATTACCAAGACCAGCGTAACATATGATACAGTATGTTAAAGACATAAAGGATTTTTTTGCAGTTGTTATACATGTTATGTGGCCAGCCCTCGTCGCATAGCACACATCTAATTGGTAGTCCAGTTCTGCCCATGGAGGGCCCACCATATCAGGTATGATTGTAAAAACAGTTGTCACAATACAGTGTCGAAAGTGTTAGATCCGGTAGAGGTGGAACATATACCCTGTCCTCGATGTAAGTTCACAAAAAAAAATCACAAGGTGTCAAGGCTGGCGACCACTCGGGTACCGCCATTTCCGTGGCCTCAACATGACCCATCCCGTCAAGTCGCAACTACACATCAGAAACGGAGCGAGTACAACTGATGTTGCATGGTTCACAAATCCAGGGGCCGCTTTTTACGTCAATTCTAACGAGACTGCTTCGTTCTCGTTATACCGTTCCGGGAGTATGTTGAGTCTGAGAACTGTCGCACTGCGATCGCTTAGTACTCGTCGACTCGTTCTCTCTTACTGAAGCATCCAGGAGTGTAAGGCTAGTCGTGGCTAATGGTTAGCACGGAAAAGTAGCACTAACAAGGCGAAACGACCGATTGTCGGGATCAGATGGTCTTGATGGTTCAAATGGTTCTAAGCACTATCGGACTTAACATCTGCGGTCATCAGTCCCCTAGACTTCAGAACTACTTAAACCTAACTAACCTGAGGACATCACACACATCCATGCCCGAGGCAGGATTCGAACCTGCGACCGTAGCAGCAGCGCGGTTCCGGACTAAAGCGCCTGAAACCGCTCGCCACAGCAGCCGGCAGATCTTTATGGTCTTCAATGAAGCCGTGTTTTGTGAGACTGCGGATGGTGTAAGACAAAAATTAACTGATACAAAGTAGACCTGCAAATGTGTCCCATCATAGAAGTAGTGATACCTGGAATGAATTTCATGCTTAGTCCACGCCCTAGACGAGAAACATACAAATTTCATCCAGTGCAGACAAAATGACTGGATTGTTGTTTATTCCACCTCTGCCATGAAAAAACGTATGTGCTGCCTCAAACGAAAACTGGGAACAAGGCAACGTCCCTGCTATATCCCTGCGACAAAAAATCGCGCTATTTCCATATTCATTTGGTCATGGCACATTGCGTTTATGGATTAACAGCGAGTTGTGTAGAGTAGCTGTTAAAATGTAGAAATGAATGATAATCACCCCATGTCATGTTTTCTGGCACTGTCGTTACAGATTCTGTAACACCCCGTAATTGTGCGTATGTCAGCTTCATTGTTAGACATCCACTGAAAAGATATTAATTATTAAAACGAAAACGTTTTATTTATACACAAACAGAACAGTATTCACTGCCACCCGATCATTCGATATACTAGAATGTAAGTCGTTTCTGTCACTTGAACAGGTCGGACATTTTGTGACATTTCAATTTGCACTTGAGAAGGGCTATAAAGCTGAGGTCATGAGTATGTGAAATAAGTGAATAGCAATTTACAGTTTAATGGCGAAAATTGCTTTCAAAATGGCTGCGTATGTAGCGGGAGTGTCGCAAGGCCGCAGTTACACTTGAGAACTCGTATACTCGTTCTCCTTTTCGAGCGAGTCGAGTCCACTTGGCTCAGGCGATGTGTGAGCAGCGGCGAAGTCGAGTCTGCGCAGAGGGAGACGGTGATTTCGGACATGACGTCACAGGACTCGTTCGCGAGATTAAAGCGAGTATACGGAGCTCAGTTCTGACCTTTAGTGGCAACGTCTCTCTCGGGTAATCTCGTACACTGTGAAGTGTTCATTTCTGTTCTAGCCCGACAGGTGGAATTTGAGGGGCTTGGCAATTTCACGTTCCTCACGCGGTCCCCTGTCCTTTACGGCACGGAAAGTTCTTTGCACACTCGTTGCTGGCTGCCAGCGGGCACCATCTAGCACACAAAATGCATTCTCTGCTTGGTTCGCTGCTATTTCGGTAGCACCCCTTCGCACTGTTTTCCAAACTGACTTGCTGAAACCATGTAAAAAAAATTCTTTAAATAAAAAATCGGTACCGTATCTTCAGCAATTTGCGTATATTGATTTTTTTAAAATATTTCATGAACTTCATAGTTACCATGTACTTCTGGCTCTGAAATGTGCTGCTTGTTTACTTGTCCACGTGCATTATCGCGAAGTTTTGTTCGTCGTTTGGTCTCAATTAATGTTGGGTGAAATGTTCGCTGATGATAGTAGTCGGGTTACTTTCAGCAACTTGCAGTTTGTACTGCCCATGTCAATAAACCTTAAACCGCATGTATAGGGAGAGGGTGGGGGATGGGGCAGTAATTCAGCAATTGCCTTTCTGAATGAGCTCATTCGCCGAAATTATGTAGATAAATTTATGTAAAGATGGGCAGTTGGAGAACTGGAGCCATTCCTTCCCAATAAGAATAATATTCTAATCAGTGTGTCGCTTCGTTGCGTGGCAGTACAGTGCTATTTGTGTCAACTGAAAGGCTAATGTATCAAATTATTGGCCTGAGAGTCTGTGTGTCTTTTTTTAAGTTTTTCTGATTATTTTCCTTTGTAATGGCTGTATAGCTAAAACTGTAAATTGTCCGAGGCCGGTGACCTAATTTCCTGCTTATCGATAGCAGTCGCCTTAATCTTTAAGCTATTTGACCACGCCTCCAAACATGATTCAAACTTTCATTGTCACTGATATTCTCGCCCATGGTTTCCAAATAATATTGTAATATTTCCAGAGATACTCCCACGCAGTTTGAGGGAACTGCACCAGTGGCGGAAGGGAGTCAATGGAGAACAACAGTCCCTTGCTTCCACAAAGAGTATAGTGAGTGACCCAACATTCGAACAATCCGACAACACTATGCGATTCCTTGAATACTAACAGCACGAAAACATCTGTTATAGAATTTCGTACTGTGGATATTTTCGATAGGAAATGAACGTAAAAGGAAGGCAATTTGACAACTCTGAAACCACATGTGCTGCAAGAATCTTTTGTAGCGAAACCACCGTTTAGGATAGGGAAAGTTAGTTTTGTGCAATATTCTGAGCACAAGTTACAGCCGAGTGCTGGTCGGATTGCAGTGAGACACGCATACCAACAGTTGCGAAGTAGAATAGAGGCCACAGGGCCATCAAATTGCTGAAATAGTATACATAGCGGTTTTGCATGTCGCAAATCACAGGCAGAAGAGGCCCACTGACCAACCTAGCATGCTATGAGTACGTGACGCGAAGCGGCGCATATGGCGAAACAGAGGTGCACAGCCACATATAAA
Organism: Schistocerca nitens; assembly: GCF_023898315.1. NCBI lineage: Eukaryota > Metazoa > Arthropoda > Insecta > Orthoptera > Acrididae > Schistocerca > Schistocerca nitens. Next base: position 192,092,980 of record NC_064617.1, on the reverse strand, counting down.
TAGGTGCGGGTTTCTAATGAGATTCATTCTAGTGTGGCAGTTCTCCTGGGCGGCAGGGTGTGTCACACCACCCAGCTGCATGCAGCAGCAGATAGTGCTCCAGCATTCCAGTCCACAGCGGGTTGCTGGTTCGACCCTCTGAGGCCGATGTGGTGTCCATAGCCAGCCAGCGGCAGGCCACTCCATGGATCACTAGCGCGAGCAGTCGTTCTAGCTTCCAACACATACTGGAGGCATCTCGAGGGAGGGCTGCAGATTCAGACGCCGGATTGCGGGCTCTTGTTGTCGATCTCAGCCGTGCTGGCGAGAAGCACGCAGCTGGCTGCCTGCGGCTCACACCGAGCGCCGCTGAGTCAGCAGGGATGCAGACCGCTGAGTCAGCTGCCGGCATCCAGACAATGACGCAACACTGCTGGTGTACAAGGCCAACACACAGTGCATTCGTGGGTCACTGAGGCAGCCATTCTGGGCCAAGCCGTTTCGCAGACAGTGAAGTGGTGTCCTCAGCATTGCGGGACCCGGTAACACAGACCGAGGGGAACACAGACTGTAGTTGGAAACACTAAATCACTTGGAAAGCTCAAACAAGTGTTAATACAGTGCCTTCTACCTCTTCCCGCTACATTTGGTCATCCTGATACATTTTGTGGCAGAAGTAGCCACTACACTTTATTCAACAGGGCGTAGAAGTACTGCCCAGTCAGTGCAGCGGCTGAAGCTTTGAGTTAAAATACTCCAGTTCCACAGTGTGATTCTATGTCTAATCGTAATCTTTTTTAAATTTGTATTTTTATGCGCATGGTATAGTATTTGGCTTTTTATTCATTCTACAACTATTACAGCTTTTCTTATACTTACAATGTGCAATTATTTGAAATCTACATGCACACATTGTCATTGATAATGTATTTAAAATATTACAACTGGTCACTCGTATTCAATGTAGTGTATATGTTTAACATCTCCATACTGATGAGATTCTTGTTAGGTTGGTGCATAAATTTGTAGCGTTTCTGCTTTGCATGTTGGTATTGCAGCGGCTATGGAATTATTTATAGCATCTCTTTTTTATTTCACTGTTGCTATTTGAATTTACATGTTATCGTTTTGTCATTTGACATTTGTCATTTTATCATCACAAATATCAGCAGGTAGCTGCATGTGCATCTCTGCTTGCTCGTCATTAAGTGACTTGTGAACAACTCCAACCATTTCTATACTGTATCGCTACTGGTGACGAGAAATTATGCTAACACAAGGAAAAGGAAGGAATGGTTGAGCCCAAACAAAGCAACAACTACTTGTAGAAAGATCTGTGCGCATCTACAAAAGATAATGTTATGCATCTGGTGGAACAGCGACGCTGTGGCGTACTACGAATTGCTTCCACGAGGTGTAGCCATCACTGTTAACATTTGTCGTCGACAATTGAGACGTCTTGCAATTGGTTCACCTCTTACTTTAGCAAGAGGCATGAAAAGGTCTTTATTCGCAATGTTGGTGACGGCCGTGATGTGGGGTCTGTATGGGGTACTGTCAAGTGGGGGGTGGGGATGGGGGGAGGGATCAGTGTTGGAGCCACTCCTGTTCCTTATTTATATAAATGATATGCCCTCTAATATAACGGGTAACTCTAAAATATTTCTGTTTGCTGAGGACACTAGCTTGGTAGTAAAGGACGTTGTGTGCAACATTGGCTCGGTTTCAAATAGTGCAGTGCATGACCTAAGTGCATGGCTTGTAGAAAATAAACTAACGCTTAACCACAGTAAGACTCAGTTTTTACAGTTTCTAACACACAATACAACAAAACCTGACGTTTTAATTTCACAGAATGGGCATATTATTAGTGAAACTGAACAGTTCAAATTTCTAGGTTTTCAGATAGATAGTAAACTGTCGAGGAAAGACCACGTTCAGGACCTTGTTCAAAGACTTAATACTGCCATGTTTACTATTCGAACGGTATCAGAAGTGAGTGATCGTTCGACACGAAAATTAGTCTACTTTGCTTATTTTAGTTCGCTTATGTCGTATGGTATTATATTTTTGGGTAACTCTTCGCATTCTAAATGGATATTTTTGGCTCAGAAACGGGCGGTTCGGGCAATAAGTGGTGTAAGTTCACGAACCTCTTGTCGACCACTGTTCACGAGTCTGGTTATTTTTACATTGGCCTTTCAATATATATATATATATATATATATATATATATATATATATATATATATATATATATATATATATATATATGTCATTTCTTGTTAACAATATCAGCTTATTCCCAAGAACAAGCAACTTTCACTCGGTTAATACTCGGCAGCAACCAAACCTGCGTTTGGATCGGACTTCCTTAACTCTTGTGCAGTGTACTGATGCATCCACTTTCAATCAGCTACCACATGAATTAAAAAATCTTAGCAGTAATCCATGCTCTTTCAAATCAAAACTGAAGAGTTTCCTCGTGGGTCACTCCTATTTTGTAGAGGAGTTCCTTGAAAAATTAAGCTGGTTCTTATTTCATTGTTTATTGCGTTTACTTAAACTTATGGACTGACTTTCTTCGGGTTCATAAACATTTATTTTTATCTGTTATTACCTTTATGTTGTAATTTCATGTACTGACATGTTACATGACCTTGGAGATTTTCTCCTTAATTTGTTCCCACGGAATTTGATGTGTAAATAAATAAATAAATAAACTCAGACCAAGCACAGTGACCAGGAAGACTGCTTGAAGTGAAGTTACTACAAGATAACGCCCGCCCACATTCTGCTAGACTGACAATAAAAGTTTACACAAGAGTTGGGTTGGGATTCATTCCGCACCGACCTGATTCAGCTGATCTTGAGCCTTCAAATTTTCACTTTTTCTGCTCTCTGTCGAACAAGCTACGAGGAACATCCGAAGATGGCTCGACGAATTCTTCGCTCAAAACCATGTGATTTCTAACTCGTGGAATCGAAAAGTTACCCCAGCGTTGGCAGCTTATATAAATAGTGAATGAGACTATTATTGATGACTGAAGTCTGTCATCTTATCTTTTGTGTTTATTAAAATCATGGAAAAATGCTACGAGTTTATGAATCAGCCTAGTAGTTATCTCCATCATACGCCAGGTAATTTATTTTTAATTGAATATTACTCTTTCTGAATATTTCTGACATGTCTCACCAATAATTACTACTTTCAAAGATAAAAACTTGCTGTAGGGTATGTATGGGTTAAGGAACAGTTTATAGTACAGCATTAATGGGCAGATCAAAATTAGAGAAAAATGAAGGTACACCTTGATCCGGAATCGAGCTCTGGAATTCGTGTACTCTAATGCAAAGATCACTGTGACAACTGGGCTGAACAGCTACACAATATAGACTGAAATACTTACTGGAAATGTTATGACAATGCTGGTAAAATTCCTTTCTTCGGCGTCCATTTCTGTCGAAAATATGCACTGATCGAAGAACTATTGCTGACGTTTTTGTACCGTCGGTATGCCAGGAATCGTGCTGTAGCATCCGAATGCGCTCACTGCAGTTCACTCTGTATATGAATTAAACGTACTGAAATGTGATGAATGAATCGATGGAAACGAAATCAATGACGGTGCAGTATGAAATGATGGCAATGCGAACAGTTAAGACATGATGATCACAGGTGGAAATATCAGTCAGCTGTGTTGACGTGCTACTATACCTTAACTGTTAACCCGAATGTTCGTGAAAAACAGGAAATCCCGTCACAAAATTACAAACGTCGGTACATATTCAGTTAACGGAAAGGAGACCTGTATTTCGTCTGCAGAGCAACGAAAAACCGTTAAACATACCGTCAACTTCAAATGAATCGACACCGTCTTCGTTTCGTAAAATATGCGCTCTGTGACACGAAAGTAAAAACAAAATGCAATCAGAAATGAGCCAAACTGGGACAACAATTAATGGTCTCATTCAGATGAGCGTTCATTTGTAAGAGACGGGATTACAGCGTTCTGTGAGACATAGTTTCTGATTTAATGAACAATTACCGCAAGTGATTAAATAAACACTTTATACAATGTACAATTATTTTCTTTTTCTGGTCCCACACGGACTTTAGTACGTCCAAAACTCCCGTGGCCGAGTAGCTGTCACAGACTGCCACGTTTTTCTTTAGAACGGGTGGTATCTCTGCGTTTATTTTTTAAATTGAGATAATCTCGGCTTGTTATTCAACAGAGTTTCAGGCTTTCTGGCACTCGTGATGCAACGAGGGACTTATTTTCATTGAGTTTTCCACAACGCGCTAGAAAGTGTAGCCTCGTCTCCGTTTTCTATTCCCTGTTCATTTTCCATCTGTTTACATTGTCTGCGTAGAAAGCGCTTGTTTCCCCGATATGATATAAAGTATATTTGGCAATGAGAGCAAGAGAGTGGAAGCGTATATATTTCCAATTAATTTTATAGATTCCGGCCACTACATTCGCTTAGCAGTTGACAAGACTCTTACACCGTTCTTCTCCTGTTAAAAGCTTTGTTTAGATACGTATAAAAAATGTATACTGCGTCCTGCATATCTCAAACTTCCACGTACTCTTCAGTGTTTGCAAGGCTTGTTGAATGCTGACGATATACTAAACAGCAAAGTAGATCGGATGTACACGGACAATAATGGTCAGTGATACAACAAAACCTTTACATTTTCGTGTTTCACAGGGTGGTGAGAACAAAGGGATGAAAATTTAGAAACAGTGCTATAACGATCACACCGGAGGCGTTAGTGGTTTTTAAAATGCTTATTTTGAAAATAGTTTATTTTCCAGCTAGAGTTCGGTCGTCACTGGACGTCTTCAGACCGTGAGAACGATGCAATAGTTCACTTTCACTCCAACCACCGGCAAAATTACTTTCAGAAGACGAAAATTTGATGTAACTAGTGAAAAAAAAAATGTATCAGCAAACTTTCGCACGTAACAATTAAAAGTTTTGGCCAGTTGGTAACAAACGAACGGAGGGATGTGTTTTGTCTTTGTCATCGAAACTAAAGAGAGAGTTATTCTGAAGTATCTTTGCTCTGTTAGACAAGAAGTTTTTCTTAAATAATGTCTTATTCCACTAAGCAACTCTGGTTTTTAGAACAGCTTCGTATGAAATAACCCGGCTTAAAATTTATACGTCAGCTCTAAAAAACAAGTTTATGATCAAAATTATCCGCAGATACTGTTACTATCTCTGTCTTTGGCTCATATTAAAGCTAACGGAAAAATGAAGTGGTTACACTGACTTAAAAATTGACGTTCCGCCTGACTGTTGACACAGGACACAATAGAAATTTACACAGACAATCGTAACAAATAATGCAAGAGGTAGAAAACACGAAAAAGATCACTCACCCCTACATCCACTCCCAGAACAATTTTGCATCGTCATTCTAATTAATACACGGAACTCGTAACAATGTGACAGGTATGTATAGTGTTAAAGTGTGTGAATGTCGAATTCTGGGACTGTGAAAGGTATGTTTATTAGCAGAAATGGTTATGAAAGATGTATATATAATAAGAAACGTCATTTTGTTCAAACTCCCATGCGTTGATATCTTTTAACTCATCAATTTTGCAGTGCAGAATGAGCAGAGACGAGTTTTCCGTCACGTGGTAACAATCTATTGTACGACCTACATGAACATTTTGAGAGACATTTGAGATCGGTTTTCACTCAAATTTTAATATACGTTCAGTAGATGCATTTCTATCATAGGCCACAAGTTCGTCATGTGACAGTTAGCCATTGTGTACGATTGATTCGTGACAAAGCCATTCTGAGTATTACTGATAACCATTCTTTATTTTCAATTTCATTTACAGATAGTCAGTTGCGTTTCAGATTAATGAAAAAGCATACACCTAAAATGTAATTTGCACAGATAAGTTCGTGTTCAAAAGTAAGGTAGCAAAGTCTAGTCTGGACCAGGAATTGTAATCGGAATTTAAAAGTACGTACTTTCACATTGCTAGCGAGAGGTTTTAGTACACATACATTTGCCAACATGAATGTTTCAACTGGAGCGAAAATGTATGTTAGTTTTTGAAGGAAGGATTCTGACTGTAAACTACGTGTCTTCGTCCAGTAGTAAAAATTTAATGGGTTTCTACAATGACGTCGATGAAGCAAGAAATTGCGTCCTAGCGAAAAGTTATGCACTTGTAAAAGCCTGAAGAATTACTAATTGCACTTGTTTTAAGTCACTGATTGATATTAATTCAAAGGTGGCCCAAAACGCTTGTTGGCAATGCGTGAATTGCCAGCTCTACACATTATGTGGTTCGTCCCAAACAGCCATCGCAGGTCCACAGATCGGCTGCTATTTTGCATATGATTTCATAGGTTGGTTGTTATCTTGTATATTAGACATGTCTGGGGTTCTATTGTTAACACCGATGATATTTTGAAATATAAGAAAGCTTTAATAATGGCAACGACATTTAGAAGAAATAATACACTAACCAAAGGGGTGGGAGGGGGGAGGGTACTTTGTGCCCACCTTTTGAAAAGTTTTGTAATCTAGTCATGTGCTTGATATTTCAAAATTGAGAAAAAAGGTGTTTGTTTTTAAAGATGTTTTATACCACATTCCGTAATTGTTTTCAGTTTTTCAGTTAAATGTAACCCAAAAATTTAAGTCTTAACAGTAAATGTGACTTTTTGCAACAAATTTCATATTCATTTTTTCACGTTTGTGACCCTTCTCACACATTTATATGGTTTTATAAAGGATGTTGTGTATAAACTTAAAGCTAATTAAAGAAATCTGTACTTTTTTAAATTTTTGTGTTGATTATAAAGTACTCCTGCTGTTTGTGTACACATTATGGAAAATGTGGGGGTATTTCTAAGATTGAGCTAAGCTATTTTCAGGTTCTGGATCCTTTTTATACATCAGTGCCTAATTGAAAAAAGGATTATTATTTAAAGTTAGCAATAATTAACGAAATTTGTTTTTATTTTTAATTTTTAATGGGCGTAAAGTACTTTTACCCCATTGGTAGTAGGCTTTATGGAAAATACGTTGGTATTGATACTGTTATTCCATCAAATACAGCTTTGCTCACGCTATATTGCTGTATTTCAACCTCAATGGTCAGGAGTCATCGCTGTGAAGTTAAGCCTAGATGATCTTATTATAGATTAAATATTTACCAAAATACGCTGCCTGACAAAAGTGTGATATACCTAGAAGGGGAGGTGGAAACAAAATGAAACTTCACAGAGTGAGAGGATACGTGATGTAATTTCAGTGATTACAAATTTAGAGAGAAATCGGCAGTACAAGAACACTTACCAGAATGACGTTGCATCCCTTCTGGCATCCATTTTTTTGGTTGGAAGGTGTGTCATAAAGACGTTGTGTCCTCTCCACAGGTAAGATGGCCCACAACAGTTTGAACTGGTCCTTGATATTAGCGATACTGGCACTGGAATGGAGTTGACATCCAAGCTGGTCCCACACGATCCCATGTGTGTTCTATTGGGAACACATTTAAGGATTTTTCTGGCCACAGGAGTACTTCAACATCGCGCAGACAGTGCATAGAGACAATTGCCACGTGTGAAATGAGCATTGCCCTATTAAAAAATAGCACCACAATACAGCCCCACGAGGGGTACTACATGAGGACGCAGGATGTCTGGTACCAAGGGTCATGGGTTTCATGGGTTTCGAATCCGCGCCAGACGGCTTGGAATGCGATGACCACTAGAGGTCTCTGCAGCACTCGCACCGTACGCCGTGGCTGCGCTTGCTCCTGGCCCCACGTGAGCGCGCCACTGTTGAGCACGTGGTCTCAGTGACCAATAGTGACATACCCTGCAGTGTATTTAGGCGGCTGCCTCTCTGTCAGTGAGGCTATGTTACCATTCATAATGCCAATTCCCACACCTTCTACCACTCTGCAGGTGTGCCCCAGGGCTCTGTCCTCTCCCCTCTCCTCTACCTCCTGTAACCGGCAGATATGCCCCAACCAACGCCTCCTGTACACCTCTTGCAATATGCTGATGACACGGCATTCCTCGCCCTCGCTCCTACCCTCCAACGGTCCCAACGCCTTCTCCAGAATCACCTTGACCTTTTTGCTGCATGGTGTAACCAGTGGCTCCTGAAAATCAATCCTTTCTAGACCCAGGCAATCATCGTAGGTCGTACCACTCGCTCCTTCCGGCTCCTGGAATTCTTCCTTACTGTCTGCGCCCATCCTGTCCGCCTCACCCCCACCCTAACCTACCTTGACCTCATGGTCAGTCACCTCACCTCACCTGGATCCGTCATCTCCGCTAAATCCAATCCAAAGCTCACAACCGCATCCGACTCCTCAAACTCCTCTCTGACCGGACGTCGGGGTTGCACCCCTCTACCATCCTCCACACCTACAAATCCTTAATCCATCCCATCCTCTGTTATGCCAGTCCTGCCTGGGTATCTGCCCCCCCCCCCCCAATTCTATAAGCCCCTCCAGATCCTTGAGTGTCATGCACTCCGCCTCGCCTTCCGTATACACCACTCGTCCCCCACGCGGATCCTCTATGATCTCATTCCTTTCCCCCATCTGCTCCTATTCCTCGAACATATCCGCATCCTCTACACCTCCTGCCGCCTTGATCCCCCTCACCCCCTGGTTGCTCCTTTCCTCTCCCATCCCCGCCCCATGCCATGTCTTCACTGTTGTGTCCCCCCTACCCTCCATCTCTACCCCTTCATCTCCTTTCCCAAGGTGGCTTCCATCAACTCCCCCTCCCGGATGATGCCCTCTCTCCCTCCATTTATCCCTCCTATCAACTGATCCTCACTCCCCATCCTTCCCTCTGTCCTTTTCCCGGGCTGCCTCCCACCCTTCCATCCTCTTTTTCCCCACTTCCCCTCTCTCTGCCCCCTTCTCTCCCCTGAGTCCTTTTGCATTTCCCTCCTCTGCCTCTTCTTATTCCCTCTCGTATCTGTGCTGCCCTTCTGCCCCCTTATGAGTCTTCTCCCTCCTTGGTTCCCCCCCTTTTCGTTTTTCTCTTCTCCTCCCTCCTTGTTTTCCCCCTCCTCCAGGTCCCCCCCCCCCCCCATCTGCCTTTGGCTTGTGACTGTTTTACAGTGAGTTTAGGTGTTGTGTCTTTTGGGAAGTGTTGCGAACGGCCATCATACTGTCGCTGGGTGTGATTTTTTATCTCTTGCGAACAGAAACCAGACTGTCACCATGTTTTTTAATTGTGTGTCTACTATGTTACTTGTCTGATTACTGTGTATTTTATTAACATTGCCAACCCCTTTGCTTTCTGTTTTAACTTTCCGCATTTTTCCGCCATTTTACACTTTAAGTCACCGTTTTATCGCCTGTTTTTCTTGTTTCTTTTCTTCTTCCGTTTTTAAAAAAAGTCTGTAGGCTGTAGAGCAGCTTACTAAGCTGCTACCATCCCGCCCCCCTTCGGGGGGAATTGAAAATCAATAAAGAAAAAAAAAAGGTCATCGAGGCAGTCTCGTATTCGCGTTGAGTCAGTTGATATCTCGCTTACCTCCTGTTTACGAGTGGACGTTGTTTTTATTTCGTGACGTATCTCTTGTGACCTCGTTGCTTAATACTTCGTTGTTGACCTTGTTGTCTTGCACGGTTGTCCGTCGTCGTGCTTGTCCTTCCATTCCCGTTCGTCCGTCTTGTTTGATCGCGGGCCGCTCCCGTTCGGTCCCGCCACGTTTTCGTTAGCGGCAACCCCGCGACCGTTACAACAGGATGTCCATGGTGTACCGTTGTGCTGTTGGAATTCCCTCACTTACTACCAGATGAGACCTAAAGTCATTCTCAGTGGCCTTGCACATACCATGACATGAGAAATAAAATCGCAGTGTCTCTAAAAAACAATGGAAGAATGGCAGCTTTTATAAGGCCACCGCCATACTCGCCGACCATGGTCATCTAGGGCAGTGCAGAAATGCACTTCATCACTGAACTCTGTGCGACGGCATTCGCCAGCAGTCCATGCTTCCCAGACGCGGCACCATTCCAAATGCAGCCGTTTGAGTCGTGGTGTCACTGGCAGCTTATGTGTGCCACGGTAATTCCATAGCCCGGCTGCTGCTGCTATTCGACCAATGGTGCAGGAAGGTACAGAGTGTTGCGTGGAGTGCATTATTTGTTCTCGGATAGCAGGAACAAATGTGAAAGGGTTGCTATGGTCCAAAATACGGCGATACTCTCTTGTGATTGTCAGACTTGGTCGTCGGGAAATGGCGCATGTGTGAAGGAGTTACAATGTGCATGATGCAATACAGCAGTCTTACCTAGTGATGGTGAGACATAGTCGACCAGAACGTTGACGACAAATCTGCTTGTACTCGCGTTCCCAAACGGTCCACCAATGAGCCAGTGTCAAATCTGAATGCCCAACAAATTAGGATATTACATGATTCAACCAATCGGCCAAATGGAGACCCACAATAGGCCCCCTTACCAACTCACTTCAAATGGCTCTAAGCATTATGAGAGTTAACATCTGAGGTCATCAGTCCCCTAGACTTAGAACTAGTTAAACCTAACTAACCTAAGGACATCACACACATCCATGCCCGAAGCAGGATTCGAACCTGCGACCGTAGCAGCAGCACAGTTCCGGACTGAAGCGCCTAGAACCGCTCGGCCACAGCGGCCGGCTTACCAACTCAGTACCCGCCCAGTTAGCAGTGCATGTTAACGCGACCATTTCCGGGGCGAGGAGATGTGCCAGTCCCAGATCGAATTCGCCCACCAGATTAACGACGACAGGTCGGTGTCCCGGCCAGCCTGGATGAGGTTTATAGGTGGTTTCAAATATCCCACTATATGATCACAGCGTGGTTCCCATGTTCCGCCGCAGATACTCGCTACTCAAACATGTAGGACACTTTCTCGCACTGTCACATAGTATTTACCCTCTATGCAGGCAGATTGGGTGCACTGCTTCCGTTCTGTGGATCAATAGGACACTGAAGACCTCCACTATTTGGTCTTCTTAAACGTGTACTAAGCGTCCGCAGCAAACTCTTTGAGATGCTGACAACACTTCCTCACACGATTACACGGCATACCTGTGTCCTTCATAGTGCTACTGATGTTGTTCACGCTCCTTGTATACCCTACCAGGGCGGCTAACAACCATAAACACGAACAACGGTGCTTTTTTTTTTTTTTTTTTTTTTTTTTTTTTTTTTTTTTTTGCTTATCCGAAAACAATGCTATGTATGTATTATTTGAAGTCTCCTGAGCGAGGGCGCCAAGTTTCTGTCACTTCCGACAGATAGCGTAGTTGCAGAACAGTTTTAAAATGGCGTCTGTAGGTGATGTACGTCACAACAAACATGCCATCATTGAATTCCTCACTGTAGAGAAACAAACTGCGGACAATGTAGATGCAATTACCCGCACTCTTGGATATTCAAAAGTGTGTGCAAGATGGATCCCGCAGTGTAACGGTGGATCCCAAATCACACAGAAGAAACATTGGTTTGTTGCAGCGTTTTGAAGCAGGGGGGAGGCCTTCTCGTCGTGCATTGTGACAGGTGATAACACATGGATTCACCATTTTGAGCCCGAAACAAAACGACATTCGATGGAATGGAGCCATTCCCACTCCGCAAAGCAGAAAAAATTCAAAGCAACTGCTTCCACAGGTAAGGTCATGATCACCGTGCTCTGGGGCTGCGAAGGTGTGATTCTCATTGATGTGATGCCAAGAGGCGGTATCATTAATTCAGAAGCCTGTGTCAACACATTAAGAAAAGCCAAGAAGCGCTTCCGGTGACTTCGGCGTCACAGCAACCCAGGAGATATCTGTTGCAACACTATAATGCTCGGCCCCACCCGAGTCTAAGGAATGCTGAAAACATCGCGAAACTGGGTTGCACAGTGTTACCCCATCCAACCTACAGCCCTGACCTAGCCCCCAGCCGGCCGCGGTGGTCTAGCGGTTCTAGGCGCGCAGTCCGGAACCGCGCGACTGCTACGGTCGCAGGTTCGAATCCTGCCTCGGGCATGGATGTGTGTGATGTCCTTAGGTTAGTTAGGTTTAAGTAGTTCTAAGGTCTAGGGGACTGATGACCACAGATGTTAAGTCCCATAGTGCTCAGAACCATTTGAACTATTTGAACCTAGCCCCCACCGCCGTACTTCTACTTCTTGGGTCCATTAAAGGATGCCATTTGTGGAAGACATTTTGAGGACGGATACACACAGTGAAGCACAGTGAAGCGCTGGCAAGGATTGGTATCGACAGGGCACATACGCCCTTGTTTCGCGCTGGAGGAAGCTCGTAGAACGGGACGGAGATTACGTGGAATAATAGGTTGTGTAGATAAAACACCATTCTTGCGTGTGTGTAATTCTCATTATGTTCATCAAAGAATTGCTGAAGGGGAAAAAAAAGCCGCGCAGGATTAGCCGAGCGGTCTAGGGCGCTGCAGTCATGGACTGTGCGGCTGGTCCCGGCGGAGGTTCGAGTCCTCCCTCGGGCATGGGTGTGTGTGTTTATCCTTAGGATAATTTAAGTTAAGTATTGTGTAGGCTTATGGACTGATGACCTTAACAGTTAAGTCCCATAAGACTTCACACACATTTGAACATTTTTGAAGAAAAAAAAATGCGGTACATTACTTTCCGCGCAACCCTCGTACATGTCACAGAGAATAGCAACGCTCTTCATTTACGCATCCAACGACGGTGTGTAGGCACACGAAGTTCCACAAACATCCGAACATGTCTTCTGAGTGCATCAGTTTTTTCCTTTGTGCAGTTTTTTACGTGATACACAGCTTGCGCAGTCTGTCGATAAAATATCGCACTATCTGCTGACACAAATACCACTAATTCTTTGTTTTAACAACGTAATAAAACCGACAAACTGCAGGGACGGATTCCTGAGTGGGTATGGAGGAAAAAGTATCATAGGAACATGTGTAGGGAAATGCATCGTTGCCATTGTAGATGTTACTGACGAATGAAAGTTCTTCTGACCACATGCCGTGTGTTCCTTGTGTATCAGGCTGTGTGACACGCAGAGTACTCTAAGCAGCAGAATGGTCCGGTATTCATATCGCGAACAAGTCGAGATGATGTTTGTGCACGGCCAAGTGGAAGGAAACGGTCGACAGGCAGCACAGCTATACTAAAACAAGTACCCTCACAGACCAACCACGTCACAAAACATTTCAAGCCCTTCTTCGCTAGTTGTGTAATCAAGGGTCCTTTCAGACTGACGAATGTGCATGGTGGCGGGGCGGACTGCGCGTACGCTAGATCTGGAGGACCGGGTTCTGCAGCTTGACCGTTTTAGTCTTCTTGGCCGTACACAAACACCATCTCGGCTTGTTCCCTACACGAATACCTGACTATTCTGGTGCTTATAGTACTTTGTACGCTGCTTCAATCACACAGCCAACAACAGACAAGAAACACACTGTACGTGGTCAGAGGAATTTTCATTCGTCAGCGCCATCTACCGTGACAACGATGCGTTTCCGGACACACATTCATGGGATCTTCTTTCCTCCATATACACTCAGGAATCCGTCTTTGTAGTTTCTCGGTTTATGTTCGCCCTGTACATACATTATTTTGAAATTTCTCCCGACCACTCATAAGTGACTCTGTATATCTATTCAAAGCGTCTCGGCACAAAAGAACGATTTTCCATTATAGATATCCACATAGGAAAAGCAGTTTCATAACATTTAAGGTATGCACTAACACACTACATACCAGCAACGACATATTAAAAGTTTAGAAATCAGCAAAAATCTCTACTGTAATTAGAAAAAAACCAGTAATGCTAAAAATTAGCAAAAAGAAGTTACAGATGTAGTAATTTAATCAGTCTCGCAAGTTATAATTGTTAGCGAACACGAAATTTGCTTAAAAATTCTGGGGCAAGTGGAAGAAAATAATCGAACGTGGCCGTTAAGGGACGCAGCCGGACATTCCGCACTGAAGACATCGTTAAGAAAAATACAGTCTTTGTTGGAGCAGGACTAGCCGGCCGGAGTGGCCGAGCGGTTAAAGGCGCTACAGTCTGGAACCGCACGACCGCTACGGTCGCAGGTTCGAATCCTGCCTCGGGCATGGATGTGTGTGATGTGCTTAGGTTAGTTAGGTTTAAGTAGTTCTAAGTTCTAGGGGACTTATGACCACAGCAGTTGAGTCCCATAGTGCTCAGAGCCATTTGACCCATTTTTTTTTTTTGGAGCAGGACTGCAGTTTAACAGGCAGGAAAATTGCTATGCCTGTATTGATCGCATACGTGATGTAATTCACCGCGGAGGCTCCAGCTGCGACTCTTACATAAGCCGCGGATGCGCTGTGGTAACGCCCCACATTGTCCAGTATTTCTTCACAATTCGTTGCCCCTGGCCTCTCAGACGATGTTTCCGATGACCTCTCAATTTGACTGAAAATCAAGAAGTGGGTCACAAAAATTGCATTTTTATTCATGGGAAAACATAGAAAATGTGCAGTACGAGCCGGCCGCGGTGGCCGTGCGGTTCTAGGCGCTCCAGTCCGGAGCCGCGCTGCTGCTACGGTCGCAGGTTCGAATCCTGCCTCGGGCATGGGTGTGTGTGATGTCGTTAGGTTAGTTAGATTTAAGTAGTTCTAAGTTCTAGGGGACTGATGACCACAGCAGTTGAGTCCCATAGTGCTCAGAGTCATTTTTTTTTTTTGTGCAGTACGACGGCTAAGCGGATGCAATTGTTTCAAACCGTCGGTACTAAGTAAGTATTACATTAAATGAATTCACAATTGCGAATAATGACAACCATCAGCTGTAGAATGGAATGACGACAATGAAAATTTGTACCGGGCCGGGACTCGAACCCGGATTTCTCGCTTATCGAGGGAGGTCGCCTAACCATTTCGCTATCCGTGCACGAGGCACGCCCAGACCCAAACTTCCATATATCGTCAACCATCCGTCTACGACCTGGACTCGTATATCCATTTTGTATATTCCTGTACAGGTCAGATGTTGTACTTGAAAGTCGCTTGCCCGGTACCTGAAGAGAATAAGATATTGCAGTGCCTGTGTTATTCTAATTACAGTGCAAAGCTCCTTTGGACATGCATGCATATAGACGCATGTCTGATGGCATATGGAAGTTTGGGTCTGGCTCTGAGTTTTGCACGGATAGTCAAATGGTAAGGCGACCGCTCGATTGCATGTCCAAAGGAACTTTGAATCGCAATCACAATAACACAGGCACTGGAATATCGTAAGTAAGTATTAATGGGAAGGTAGGAGGTCGAGGGCGACGAAAGGGTTAGAGGTGCCTATGACTTTTTCATCTCAAGTTTTATTTGACGTGTAAAAGATATCGGCTATCTGTCTGTAAAGACCATAGGAGTATCGCACGATAAATTACCTATATTTTGTTAGACAAAGTGATAAGAGAGCTGTCAATAACTAACGAAATATTTCAATGCTGACATTTTTCCAAGATTTTTCAGTAGATGGCGTATTCCAGAACAGTATCTCACCTCGGCAACAATAGTATCCTTAGCAAAGCACAGCTTCGGTTTCGGAAGGGTTGTTCTACTGACAATGCCATTTAGACGTTCACTCAGCAGATTTTACAAGCTTTAAATAATACAATAGCGCCGGATGGTATTTCACCAGTGTGAATTACAGTTTTCTCCTAGATAAACTGATGCTTTATAGGATCGATGGTATAGCTAACAGACAGTTAACATGATATCTAACCAAAAGAATGCAGAAAGTTGTATTTTGTAATTCAAGCAATATAGTCCTCTTATATGATCCTGAATTCGGAGAAATCACATATGGGCTTCCTCAAGGTTCAATATTAGGTCCACTACTGTTCCTCATACATGTAAACGAACTTCTGTCTTTAATACAACAAGCACAATTAGTTCATTTTGCGAATGATACTAGTAATGTAATCAGACCAAGCATATGTACAGAAACGGTAAGTTTCTAAAAGTATCATTGACTGGTTTTCTGTGTATGGTCTCCCCCTCAATTTTAAAAAGACAAGACGTATTCTGTTCTGCACATCTAGAGCTACTACATCAATAGTAAGTATCACACATGGTGAGGGGCCCATATTGATGATAATTTAAATTGGGAAAACGCATTTTGGAACTCTTAAAATAACTTAGTTCAGCCATATTTCCACACAACTTCTTCCTGTTTTCTCGATTGATCTGTGTTCAGTTTTTCAAGGCCTATCCACTGTGCCAACTTATAACTAAATCTGAGGGGGGTGCGATGGGGAGGTTCCCTTGTTAGAATCGCTGCAAATCTTGGAGAGAGACAAATCAGCAAGTTGATGTATTCCACATATTTTCAGTCAGTAATGTCTTATGGGATAATATTCTGGGTTCCCTCATGAACTAAATCCATTACAGTTCAAAACGAACAATGAGGTACATACTTACAATAGCAGAAGGAAAACTGACATTAATTACTCCACGTTAATGTTGTCTTTAGCGCAAAAAGGAGTGCACAATGCTGCAACAAAAAATTTTGATCACTTACCCAGTGATAAAAAATATCTGACAGAGAGTAAAGTAAAATCTGATTACAAACTGAGAAAGTTTCTTCTTGACATCTCCCTCTATTCTGTAGAAGTTCCCTTACTATAATATGTAAAAAGTGGTTGGTAGGAATTACCGACTCAGATCTGTATATCTTTTTCCATTTTATAGAAAAAAAAACTTACAAGTGTTATGACTGTAACCGTATGTACAAATTAATTTGCAATGTGAATGTAAAATGACTCGTTCAACATCATTACGATCTATCGTGCAAAATGATCCCTGGAACATGTAAGTAATTTACTCCAGTATCGAGATACGAGCAAGCAAGAATGCTATACAGCTGCTTGTGACACACAGGATACTTAATTTATAAACATCTTGCAGATAATTGTTACAGGTGAGCAGGTAAGTTCCGTCTTCGTATATTTCCGAAAGGCGTTCGACAATGTAGCACTTCACCTACATGTTGATTCAGCTGTCGCTATCGATGTCGTTTTATGCAACCCGCAATTCTACATCTGGCCTTCAAAAACTACGCGCGAAATTTGCATCTTCTCTCTCTCTCTCTCTCTCTCTCTCTCTCTCTCTCTCTCTACGAGCAAACTGTTCATCCTACAGAACAAATGAACAGGAACTTTTTGTAGGAAATTTAATGTACTTAAATTTCACACTGGGATACGTTTTCGCTGGAGGCCACATTTTCGAGTTATTCAAGAATAATGTACAAAAGTAACCTTCATTCGCACCACCATCTCCACACTCATCCCTCATAATTCAGAATTTCTAGTATATTGTTCGTGACACTGCCTCCTACCATTACACAAAAATGTCCGACTACGCGATCCATTCCCAATACTCGACCTCTTCTGGTCTCTATTGATTGCGCTATTACGCCACCAGCATAGTCTGCTTCTTCGTTAACGTTATTAATTTAAATGTGCCCATGAAGGCAATGAAACTAAAACGAGTTTTGCCGGCCGGAGTGGCCGAGCGGTTAAAGGCGCTACAGTCTGGAACTGCACGACCGCTACGGTCGCAGGTTCGAATCCTGCCTTGGGCATGGATGTGTGTGCTGTCCTTAGGTTACTTAGGTTTAAGTAGTTCTAAGTTCTAGGGGACTTATGACCACAGCAGTTGAGTCCCATAGTGCTCAGAGCCATTTGAGCCAAAACGAGTTTTATAAACATTATGCTAATACTAATGACATTGACAATTCGATCCAATCTTGACCCTTAGAAGCACAGTAGCTTCCTAGTGAGAAGGCCTTACGAATACAACGATGTAATTGTTTATTTTACGCTGCTCAGATTCACAAAACTGTTTGGTAAAAATAACACAAAAATCAATTTCACAATCTGTAAATGCTCAACTACACTGGTGGCGTTACAAAGCCTTTCAGTGAAGACCAGGCAAGGCCGAATGTGCGAAATAATTCGAGAAGTCGCAAATTTTTGTACAGTGGTAGGACGGAGTTCAAAGAACAACACACTAGAAATACTGACCGGTGGAGGCTGGGGGTGCGTTTTAAGGTCAGTTTTATACTTTTTTTCTTAAATGTCTCGAAAACTACGGCCTCCAGCATAAACGAATCCCGGTACAAAATTTAAGTACATTAAATTTCCTACAAGAGAGTCCTGTTCATTTTTTCTGTAGGACAAACAGATTGCGTGTAGCGAGCGATAGAATATGAAAATCGCGCGGGTTGTATCTGAAGACCAGATATAAAGTTGCGGTTTGCATAAAACGACATCGGTATGGGCAGCTGAATCACCGTGTATATTACTAAACGGCTAATCCAGTGCACGGTGCACAGTCCCAGTTACGATTTGCCTATCTGACAGCATCCACGCGCAACAAAAATTTGATTTGATTTCATATAATTGTCAACCGAATTTAAAAATTTAAAATTCTGTCATGATCAACTCATTAAGAGGTATAGTCATAGTTACAGGATTAACACAGTAAGAGTGTATATATGTTTTGAGGAAGCATAACTCATGATGTGCAAATTACTCACACTATATTTACCCAGTGTTTTTGAGAATAGAAGCACTGAGCGGCTTGCAACAAACTTAACACATAATTTTAAATCTTTTCCAAACTTTTTCTCGCTGAACCCCCCCCCCCCCCCACACACACACACACAAAAGACTGCGGGAAGAAAAAATGTTTATCGCTTAATATATTTTCGCTGTTCTGCAGTAAAACATTATTGTCAAGCGTGACGTTTTAATTTATAACTTCTTTATTAGTAATTCTATTTGTGTTCTATTCTCAATATGTGCTGCATCCACATATAGGACTGAATGTGCGCTAAATATTGTATCACAGTACGACACTTAGTTCAAAAGATACGGAGTCATAAACATTGAGGTACGCGAAAAACTTGTTTTTGCATAAAACGAACCGCAGATTATGCAGAATATATTTTTTACCCAGTTTTTAAGAATGAGAGCATTCAGCGACCTCGAACAAATTTGACACATAATGTCAAGCCTTTTCCAAACTACTTCTCGTCAAATTTTTAACATATAAAGTCGTTTGAAAAGAAACAGACGCATGAAACTGTTTTATACGAGGTATGTCCACAAAGTAAGTTCCGTTTGATTATATAAACCAAACATGTAGAGATACAGAAAAAATATTTATTGTACAAAAATCTATAACTGTTAAACTACTTTTCCACAAAGCTTCCGAAATTTTGTAGGCACTTGTCATAGCGTGGCACAATTTTTTGTATGCCTTCTTCATAGAAGGTTTCCGCCTGTGTACTCAACCATGTGGTAACATGTCCTTTCAGCTCGTCATCATTGTTGAAGTGTTGACCACCAAAGACCTATTTTAGGTGTAAGAAGAGATTAAAGTCGCTAGGAGCGAGGTCCGGGCTGTACGGACGATGATCAAACGCGTCCCAGTGAAACTGCCGTAAGAGTTGTTTGGTGACATTCGCCGTATGAGGTCTGGCATTATCGTGGACAGTAATCCTCGACGCTTCTTTTATACTGCGCGGCGCAATTTCTTAATGGTGTCGCAGTAACCAAGTGCACTGCTTGTTTGGCCTCGTGGTAAGAAATCAATCAGTGAAATGACTTTTCTGTCCCAAAAAAACGGAACACATGACTTTTCGAGGTGTCAATATTCGCTTAGCCTTAACGTTCGTTGGGAATGAAGCGTGCCTCCATTCCATTGATTGCCGTTTTGTTTCAGGGCTGTCGTACGATAACCAAGTTTCATCCCCCGTGACTATCAGGGAAAGAAAAACATCACCTTCTTCATTGTAGCGTGTCAAAAACTGAAGTGCACAGCTCATCCATTGTTTTTTGTGATGTTCAGTAAGAATTTTTGGTACACAACATGAGCAAAGTTTTTCAGTAACAATTTCATGAATTAGTGATCGTGAGATTTGCGGAACTTCCATAGCAAGGGCACTAACAAGGGAACCTCCCCATCGAACCCTCCTCAGATTTAGTTATAAGTTGGCACAGTCGATAGGCCTTGAAAAACTGAACACAGATCAATCGAGAAAACAGGAAGAAGTTGTGTGGAACTATGAAAAAATAAGCAAAATATACAAACTGAGTAGTCTATGGCTAAGATATGCAACATTTAGGATACTGTAAGCTCCGTAGCGCCGTGGTCCCGTGGTTAGCGTGAGCAGCTGTGGAACGAGAGGTCCTTGGTTCAAGTCTTCCCTCGATTGAAAAGTTTAATTTTTTATTTTCAGACAATTATCAGAGTTCAGACACTCGCACATAATCAACTTCACTCTCCAAAATTCCAGGACATGTTCAGATTTGCTTGGACATATGCAGGATTTGACGGTCTACACACGGAAAAATTTGAAAACGTTAAAAATAAATGTTTTGACAGAGCACAGAGAAAACTGTGCGACTGTGAAACTGTTGCATTCATTTGTTGCAGTTTATGTGACACACTTCATCACTTCATCACTTTTTTGGGAGTGATTATCACATCAACAAGAAAACCTAAATCGGGCAAGGTAGAAGAATCTTTTTGCCCATTCGCCAAGTGTGCAAGTTAGGTGGGTCGACAACATATTCCTGTCATGTGACGCACATGCCGTCACCAGTGTCGTATAGAATATATCAGACGTGTTTTCCTGGATCAAATGTCTTCGGTTCCCATTGGAGAGGCACGTCCTTTCGTCTACTAATCGCACGGTTTTGCGGTGCGGTCGCAAAACACAGACACTAAACTTATTACAGTGAACAGAGACGTCAATGAACGAACGGACTGATCATAACGTTGCAAAAATAAAGTAAGTAAACTATTCGGTCGAGGGAAGACTTGAACCAAGGACCTCTCGCTCCGCAGCTGCTCACGCTAACCACGGGACCACGGCACTCGGGTGCTCACATTATCCTTGATGTAGCCTATGTTGCCCATGGACTACTCAGTTTGTATATTTTGCTTATTTTTTCATAGCTCCACACAACTTCTTCCTGTTATCTCGATTGATCTGTGTTCAGTTTTTCAAGGCCTATCCACTGTGCCAAATTATAACTAAATCTGAGGGGGGTGCGATGGGGAGGTTCCCTTGTAAGTGTAAACTTATGGTTGTGCTTAATCTTCTCTTCAATTGTGTGAACCAGTTCATCAGTAACCACAGGCGGGCGTCCACTTCGTTCTTCATCGTACACTTAATCACGTCCTTCATTGAACAGTCTGACCCATCTTCTAACCAGTGAATCACTCATAGCATTTTGTCCGTAAACCTCGCAGATTTGTCGATGTATTTCCTTTGGTTTAACTTTCATTGCATTTAGAAAACGAATCACCTGATTTCACACGCGGCGGCATTTTCAATTACAGCTGACATAAAGTAGCACTACAAAGCACACGTCGGCAGCAGCGATCTGAAAGTGACGTACATGTCTTCTCCTTGAGTCAGAGTAACTGCTGCGCATGCTCGGAACTGCGGTCTTAGCGCTGCCGCGGATAGAAACGGAGCTTACTTTGTGGACGACTCTCGTATATGAGAGCTCGAGTCTTTAAATAATTGCTGGGTAGGGGTCTACTGGCCGACCAGTAACAAAGATAAGACTACACAGAGTGTCTTCGTATATATGTAGCTGGCTAGATGAATATTTCTCTAGTATGGCCCAATATAACACCTCAGGCTTTCCCGACGATTTGTTGACATCTGAGGTAGTGAGTGTTCTGATGGATATCAATGTTGTACATGCACAATATTTTCTGCATGGTTGCCGATATTACGAGCAGACGGAAGGAGTGGCCATGGGCAGCACACTGTCTCCAGTAGTTACCAATCTGTTCATGGATAAATTTGAGGTAGAAGCATTAGTGACGCCTAGATACAACAGCTATGTGGACGATACCTTTTTAGATCTTGGCTCACTCTACTCTACTCATATATAAAGTGTGGTGTCACCGCCAGACACCACACTTGCTAGGTGGTAGCTTAAATCGGCCGCGGTCCATTAGTACATGTCGGACCCGCGTGTCGCCACTGTCAGGATCGCAGACCGAACGCCACCACAAGGCAGGTCTCGAGAGACGGACTAGCACTCGCCCCAGTTGTACGACGACGTTGCTAGCGACTACACTGACGAAGCCTTTCTCTCATTTGCCGAGAGACAGTTAGAATAGCCTTCAGCTAAGTTAATCGCTACGACCTAGCAAGGCGCCATTTGTACCATTGCATGTATCTCAAGATAGTCTCACTTGTATCATCAAGAATGCTGTATACCAAAGGACGATATAAAAGTTAAGTGTTCTAGTAGCTACGTTCTTTTCTTTATCACATTCATTATGAATCCTGTACCAGACTTCGCGCCAGTCGGCGTGTGTGTACGTGTGCCCTTTCGGCTACCCGTCACTGTGGACTAGCTGCCTTGTCAGTCCACTACATAAAGTTCACAATGGAAGCGCAGAAGAATGGTTACCTGCCGTTGCTGGATGTAGTGGCCAAAAGGAAAGCTGATGGGCCGTTTGGCTATAGTGTGTGTCGGAAACCCACACACACTGACTTATTTCTGCTATGTAGCACCTGTCATCACCCAGCGCAGAAGAATAGAGTTCTAAGGACATTGGTGCTTCTCAGAATAAGACAGTTTGACATCAGAAATAGAGCATCGGCGGTCAGTCATCTGCAAAAATGAAGGCCTTTCAACCAGCTACTCTGCCACACAATAAAGAATTAGGGCTATATGAAGTGAAGACTGTGGCTTACCTGTTCTGTGCGGAATCAGTTTCAGCCAGGGTCAGCAGGACTCAAGAAGCATACCATCAAGCGAGCGTTCTGTCCACTTACCATACTAAGAGGACTACTGGTCAACGTGAAAGATGATCTTGGTTTGCGGAAACATGGGTTTTACAATATACCGTGTCAGTGTGGCATGTCGTACACTGGGCAAACAACTAGGAAAGTGGACATGAGACACGAAGAAAATCAGAGGTACACTCGTCTGAGAGAGAGAACTAAATCAGCTATTGCCGAGCACTGCAAAAAAAAAAAAAAAAAAAAAAAAAATGATTCAAATGGCTCTGAGCACTATGGGACTTAACATCTATGGTCATCAGTCCCCTAGAACTTAGAACTACTTAAACCTAACTAACCTAAGGACAGCACACAACACCCAGCCATCACGAGGCAGAGAAAATCCCTGACCCTGCCGGGAATCGAACCCGGGAACCCGGGCGTGGCCGAGCACTTCCTGGAACTTAATTATACCATCATCTGTGAAGAAACGACAGTTCTGACGCAGATCCCCAGATACTGGGACAGTCTTATAAAAGTGTCAGTAGAGATAAAGTTGACAAAAGCCTCATGAATCGTGACCGTGGGTACCAAACCAGCAAAGTCTGGGATCCTGAACTGCATTTACTAAAACCGCAACGGTTGCAATAGCATTACTCGACAGAAAGAAGAGCTGAGATAGTGGACAAAGAGAACGAACCATAGACAGGGAATCAAGAGCACCGTACACAGGACAGAACGCCAGATCGCTGCCAGGCGCATCGGACCAAAACGGAACGCCAGCTCACCGCTAGGCTCGCCGGACCGAAGACTTAACGTTTCAGGAAGTTTCTAGTGGGAATGGACCGCAGACGGAGAGCCTAGAATCGACCATGGAGGAGGAAGGTAGTAGGTATAAATATTGAACCTGTTCCTCTCCTCGAGCAGTCTCAGGTAGTACCTGATGAAAACGATTCACATTGTCGAATCATTGTGCATGGACGCCGGCCGAAGTGGCCGTGCGGTTAAAGGCGCTGCAGTCTGGAACCGCAAGACCGCTACGGTCGCAGGTTCGAATCCTACCTCGGGCTTGGTTGTTTGTGATGTCCTTAGGTTAGTTAGGTTTAACTAGTTCTAAGTTCTAGGGGACTAATGACCTCAGCAGTTGAGTCCCATAGTGCTCAGAGCCATTTTTTGTGCATGGACGACACTGATATCCGGCAGAACACCCGACACCCCAAGATGAAAGAATCCAGTACGTTTTACTGGACAGCGACTGTTCTACAGAAATGAAATTAACGTTGTATGTGCCTCGAGAAAAGCACAATATGATGTCTAACGTTCTTAACATACGTAGACGATTTATCCTATAGGACCAGCATAAGTATAACATTATTGCTGAAGATGCTGCTGCCTACGGAAGAGTGCCGGCCGAAGTGGCCGTGCGGTTAAAGGCGCTGCAGTCTGGAACCGCAAGACCGCTACGGTCGCAGGTTCGAATCCTGCCTCGGGCATGGATGTTTGTGATGTCCTTAGGTTAGTTAGTTAGGTTTAACTAGTTCTAAGTTCTAGGGGAGTAATGACCTCAGCAGTTGAGTCCCATAGTGCTCAGATCCATTTGAACCATTTTGAACCTACGGAAGAGTAAACTCGTTGGGCGGTCCTAAAGGAGTGTAAAAAGACTTGGTTTATATTTACACTTGGTATAAATTACCTCAGCTCTCTTTAAACGCGGTAATGAAATTAAATTCGTAATATTAGTACTAGGGAAGGTGAGGGGGATATCGAGATTTCTTGAATGGATTCTGTGAGAGTTTAGGACATTTCTAAATGAAAGCGTATACACGACGGTATTGCTACTAATTCTACAGTTTTGTTACAGCGCTAGGAGCCGTCATCAACTAGGCACGACAACAATCGTCGAGCGGATTCGGCACGCGTTGCTGCGATTGTACGAGGACGGCATCAAAGTGTAACACAAATTGTCGGGGGATTTAAGTGCGAAGCCTCGGAAGGAAATCAACTTGGCTCTCGCGAGACCGTGCTGACAAGTTCTGCTATTACTATCGTGTATTTTATGTAGGTGCCACGGGAATAAGGTAGGAGATATTAGAATGGATACAGTTGCTTAGAGGTAGTTATTTTTCACTCGCTCAATATACAAATGAATTAAGACGAGGACTTTCTAATATTGGTAGGCAGTATCCATTTCCATCTGTACAGCGGCTTACAGAGTATATTTTGTGTGTGTGTGTGTGTGTGTGTGTGTGTGTGTGTAGCAGATTATTTGAAGAAACGGCGATCTTATTTGCATTACATTATTCATAAGACGTATACATTTGAATTTGACGCAAGTAAATACGCAGATTTATTGAACAGTTGCAAGAAGGTCACTTCTGTTACTTCGTCGGACATATCATCACTTCGAAAGTGTACTCCCAGCACATTCTTTCAGCTTCGCAAAGACTTTCATGAGTCAGATGAGATCAGACAAACTGAACAGCTTCCACATCCAGACTGTCTTTCAAATGATTCTCTAGTGTTGATCAGACCCTTAACTGATAGAAATAGAGGAGAAGATTCAAAGAATAGCTGCGCGTTTCGTCACAGAAATATTTAGCAAAGCCCGATTTTCCCAGGAGCATGAATCTTGCGTCACGTAACACTCAACTTCTTAGGTGTAGTGCGTCGTCCCCTCGACAGTGACGAAGTAGTGAAGACTGAAGATATTTCCGAGAGACGCAGTGCGTATTGCACCATCTCTTTACGTCAGAAGTTAAGCCCGGCTAGTTTTGGTCGAGTCTAGATCATTGCACGCTTCGTATTAGTGGAAAAATTGCGCCGGCCACGGTGGCCGAGCGGTTCTAGGCGCTCAGTCCGTAGCCGCGCGACTGCTACGACGTAGGTTCGAATCCTGCCTCGGGCATGGATGTGCGTGATGTCCTTAGCTTAGTTAGGTTTAAGTAGTTCTAAGTTCTAATTTGTACAGAAACCAGATGGCAGTTCTAAGAGTCGAGGGGCATGAAAGGGAAGCAGCGGCTGGGAAGGGAGTGAGACAGGGCTGTAGCCTGTCCCCGATGTTATTCAATCTGTATATTGAGCGAGCAGTAAAGGAAACAAAAGAAAAATTCGGAGTAGGTATTAAAGTCCATGGAGAAGAAATTAAAACGTTGAGGTTCGCCGATGACATTGTAATTGTTTCAGAGACAGCAAAGGACTTGGAAGAGCAATTGAACGGAATGGACAGTGTCTTTAAAGGAGGGTATAAGATGAACATCAACAAAAGCAAAACGAGGATAATGGAATGTAGTTGAGTTAACTCGGGTGATGCAGAGGGAATTAGATTAGGAAATGAGACACTTAAAGTAGTAAAGGAGTTTTGCAATTTGGGGAGCAAAATAACTGATGATGGTCGAAGTAGAGAGGTTATAAAATGTAGACTGGCAATGGCAAGGAAAGCGCTTCTGAAGAAGAGAAATTTGTTAACATTGAGTAAAGATTTAAGTGTCAGGAAGTCGTTTCTGAAAGTATTTGTATGGAGTGTAGCCATGTATGGAAGTGAAACATGGACGATTAATAGTTTAGACAATAAGAGAATAGAAGCTTTCGAAATGTGGTGCTACAGAAGAATGCTGAAGATTAGATGGGTAGATCACATAACTAATGAGGAGCTATTGAATAGAATTGGGGAGAAGAGGAGTTTGTGGCACAACTTGACTAGAAGAAGGGACCGGTTGGTAGGACATGTTTTGAGGCATCAAGGGATCACAAATTTAGCATTGTAGGGCAGCGTGGAGGGTAAAAATCGTAGAGGGAGACCAAGAGATGAATACACTAAGCAGATTCAGAAGGATGTAGGTTGCAGTAAGTACTGAGAGATGAAGAAGCTTGCACAGGATAGAGTAGCATGGAGAGCTGCATCAAACCAGTCTCAGGACTGAAGACAACAACAACAACAACAACAACAACAACAACAAGTTCTATGGGACTGATGACCATAGATGTTAAGTCCCATAGTGTTCAGAGCCATTTGAACCATTTTTTTGGAATAATTGCCACAAGTAAAGTTTAGATCGTGTACAAAATGGCTGCAAAGTGTGCTAAAAAGCTACAAGTGCATTTTAGTGCAGGGGAAGATAAACTGTTAAGTGGCGCAGTATCAAAACCGTATTGCTGACTGTTACTTTACGTTTAGCATAAATCTGGAGCAAATAATCCTCTTCTCGACCATTCATTGTATGTTTAGCTATTAGCAAATCCTCGAATTTCTTTTTCTTCTCTCACGCGCCGTGTCCTGTTAGCACGGCCCTTAATGCCTACTCCTAGGAACACGCCGTTTAAGAGTGGCAGTGTTACAAACTCCAGTGGCGGCCGCTCCTACACTATAGGCTTTGTGTATCACGGCTATATTCCGACCTTTACTTTCGGAAAACAGCCAGGCAACATATTTCCTCCCACATAAATCGAAAGAAATGATCGTTATGAGAACATCAGAGAGGGGAACGCGAAGAATGGAGATGCTACGTAACTGCACCGTAAGGAGACTTGCAGAGAACATAAGTATGAGTAGCATTGAGCCATGTACGGCTTGTGTTCTTGCCGTTGGTTCTTTTGCATTTTTACGTCGAGTGGCATCTTGTTTCCTCCTTACCTACTGGCGTAACCAAGTTGCCGGCTGCCTCGGTGAGTGGCAGCAGCAGTGCTTATCGATACTAGTACTGCCGTACTGTCTTTGGTGTGACCGCTAATTTTTCCGGGTGGTGGTGTGTGTTCTAGTGAGTCGGTTGGGACGATGCAGCAAGCAAGTCTCCGTGGCCCAAAGCCAGGCTGGGGCCGCTGGCAGAGTGAACGCGCTGTCGGATTGTGAGGCGCTAGCTACGAGAGCGGCAAGTTCGTTACCCACCTAACCTGGACGCTGAAGTTGAGCGGTCAGTTAGTCTGTTATGAAACCTCAACTATTGTGACATCTCTTCGTTCATTTGCGGGTTGTTGCCCTTTGGCCGTTTGGGCTAGCAGCACCGTATGATGGGTCGGAGTCGGCGAAACCTTGCAGCTGTCTTCGTATGTTGTGATTAATAATTAATTTGACTGCTACTTATAAGTGAAGTGCACCAGCGGTATTTTCTGCCCTGTAGCCGTTAACGCTCCAGTTACCTGCCCTGATCGTTAGCGTAGATTGTTGGCAGTGTGCCTTTTCCTCGTCGTGTTGCTGCTGTCCAGCATGGCGTGTAGTTCGACAGCCCCTTAAGTTGTTTGGTTCATATTTGCTTAGAGTGTTTATTGTTCCCCTGGCTCACTTTAGACGCCAATTTCTGGAGGCGTAGTGCTGTTTGTATTCTCGTCCTTGGTCGATATTCTCAATCATCGTGCCGTTGGTCGGATGGAAGGGAATTAGTTAAATTGTTGGTCGGTCCTTGGGCCGTCCCTAGTTTGGGTTGCCATCCAATTACGTAACTTCAGCTCTTGGCTGCCTGTGTCACCTCACCTTACGTTTGAGCTACCTTCCCAGGCCAACCCTTGGAACACTTGTGAGCACCACTTGTTCTCTTTGTTTTAAATTGTGATTTTCATTTTAGTTGAAGTATTGTGCAAGGCCTTCGGCTGTGTATTAATTCAGTTTTTTTTTTTTTTTAATTTAACATAAAAGCCTTCACCTACGTTAAATTAAAATTTCGAGCATTGATTGTTTTGAAAAAAATTTAAATTCTTAGAAATTGTTCTACCTGAAATTGTTTGTAATCCAGGACCTAAGCCGTTAGTTGTTCCGTGTTTTATGTGTGGCCTTCAGCCCAAGATTTATGTGAACCCCTTAATAAGGCCTTCAGCCATGTGTATTCTCTAAAGGAAATTTTTTAAAATAAGAAGCAAGCGGTTTATTCTAAATTATTTATCTGACTTGATGTTCAGGCCTTCAGCCGTTGTTTCAAATTTATTTGTGGCCTTCAGCCGTGCAACAAGTTATTCAGATTTTGGCCATTCTGTTGTAGTTTAAAAAGAAATTTTCATGCTTAAAGAAATTGTTATTAAAGTACCTTAATTATAGTTATTCTTCAGGCGTTTAGTGTAGACCTTCAGCCGTTAATTGTTTTCATTTCATGTTTTCTTCTAATATCTCTTTACCTTCTATTTTTAATTGCTTTTGATTTCTAAGCCACGCCTTCAGCCATTCTTGTGTTTACTGTGTGGTTTTGGGTTTTCAGGTCAGAAACCATCTCAAGTTTTCTTTAACTAGACCTTCAGTCGTATTGTTTAACTGTGATCCTTTAAGCCAATGTGTAAATAAGAGGTTCTTAGAAAAATAAAGTTGTGTGTTTCATTGTGAAACTCACAGTAACTGTTTATGGCCCTATCTACAACCTTAACGTTATCCTGTGCACTCTCTGTCTACCTGCCAACCAGGTTTCAAGCACTCAGTTTTGTTGCTCTTGATGCATATTAATAGCTTCATGCCGATTCAAAAAATCATTGTAGGCCCAAAATTATTGATGACAGAATTAAAATGTTTTATAAATAAACGCTGCCAGTGAATCTCGGTATAATGGTTCAACGGAATTACCGAGCTCTCAGGTATCAGCCGTCAGCTTTGATCTGTGAGGTCATCAAGATGGCGGACATCGCCATTTCGGTCATATGGAATATGGCTATCATGACATCACCCATTCAAGATGCGAACAAACCGAAATCAATCCCACTAAGCAAAACAAAGCCAAAATAAATCTAAGAAAAACATGAAACGCGTAAATTAGGGATCTTTATCAGCGACAAACAAAATAAACATAGATAATATAAAACACATTCCCAAAGAAAACTTACGCAAAAATCCAGTACGCTAAAACTATGCAAAATAAAAAAAATAAAAAATCCCCGAAAGTGGTGTCGCCAACTTCAGTTAACCTAATTAGATAAACTAAACTCTACAATACCAACACAAATAGCAAGAAACTGGTATTTAAACTTCACTCGATCTATATAGCTCACACGAAGTCCACGAACCCATAGCTCGCTCCAAAAACTAGAATTGTAAACTTCGTCTGTACAACAAAAACAAACTCCAGAACGCCAAGAAACCAAAACTCACTACATTAACTATCATCGACAAGGTCCACAACAGCAAAAAGCTCACCAATGTAACTACTATCGAAAACCTATCTTGACTGAAGTAGCTAGAAGAAACTGCACGACACCCAACAACATTAACTAATCATTATTGAATACGACGAATAATACAATCCACAAATTGCAAAAAAAAAAAAAAATCATTTTACATCAATTTCTGCATACAACCAAAAGACGGTCATGCCTTTAAATATGTATTATATATCTTACTACAAACAGAATAGATAGCCAAAAACTGTCACGGTGACCACACCACACACATTCGTCTCCGATGCGAAACACAGCAATACTGGTTAAGTTTAAATTCTCGCAAAATAGCAGTTGACATACTCTGCCAGCAAATCATACGAGGTGTGGCTAGAAAAAAACCGGACTAGTACTGGTGAAACAATAAAACGAATGCAATAAGGCTGAAAGTCGCGTGGCCTGTCACGTGACTCTCGCTCCGCCTACTGCTCGAGTTTCATCTGCCTCCTGCACTCAGTCTGCCCGTGGCGTCTGTTTTAAGTAGTTGACGTTTTGTCTGTGCGTCGGAAAATGTTGAGTGTACAGAAAGAACAGCGTGTTAACATCAAATTTTGTTTCAAACTAGGAAAATCTGCAAGTGAAACGTTTGTAATGTTACAACAAGTGTACGGCGATGATTGTTTATCGCGAACACAAGTGTTTGAGTGGTTTAAACGATTTAAAGATGGCCGCGAAGACACCAGTGATGACACTCGCACTGGCAGACCATTGTCAGCAAAAACTGATGCAAACATTGAAAAAATCGGTAAACTTGTTCGACAAGATCGCCGTTTAACAATCAGAGCAGTGTCTGAGTTAACAGGAGTTGACAAGGAAAGTGTTAGGCAGATTCTTCATGAAAGTTTCAACATGAACAAAGTGTGTTCAAAAATGGTTCCAAAGTGTCTCACAATTGAACAGAAGGAACGCCGAAGAATGATTTGTTCTGACATACTGGAAAACATTGAAAGTGATCCCACCTTCTTACAAAATGTTATTACTTGCGATTACTCGTGGTTTTTTACTTACGATCCCGAAACTAAACGCCAATCGATGCATTCGAAAACTCCTGGTTCTCCACGACAAAAAAAAAGCACGAATATCAAAATCGAAATTCAAGGCAATGATGATTGTTTTTTTTTTTTTTACATCAAAGGGATTGTGCACATTGATTGGGTACCAGAGGGACAAACAATGAATCAGCATTACTACATTAGCGTCCTGGCTACCCTACGTGAGCGAGTACGGAGAGAACGGAACGATTTGTGGAGAAAAAAGTCATGGATCCTTCACCAAGACAATGCCCCAGCTCACAGTGCGTTGTCAGTGAAGACGTTTTTGGCAAAACATAACATTCCCATCTTAGATCATCCACCCTACTCACCTGATCTGGCCCCCTGTGACTTTTTTCTTTTCCCTAAAGTCAAGTCAGCTTTGAAAGGAACTAGATTTGAGACTGTTGAAGCAGTAAAAGAAAAAGCGACGGAAATAATGTATGGAGTTACCGAAAATGATCTGCAGCATTGCTATGAACAGTGGAAAATTCGTATGGAGCGGTGTAGAGACCGAGGAGGAGAGTATATTGAAGGAGATAACATTAAATTGTAAATAATTGTAAATAAATGTTTTTCCAGCATCAGTCCGGTTTTTTTCTAGCCGCACCTCGTACAACTGGAGGAACTTTTTCGTTGGTGTATTATCGTCACCCACTACAGCATGCAACGACCTACTAGTCAAGTTTCTCGTCATATCCATGACTAGTAACAAATTCAAAGCAAATCCCCAACCATTAGCACCAAAAAACTAACAAATCCAAAGGCCAAAATATATCAGACACTACAATAATTCACTAACAAAGCTCCCAACACACAATTCCAGTATGATGCAACCAAGTAATACATAACGCCTGACAAACAACACTGTACCAGTCCAATAACGCAAAGCCAGCTTCGAAACAAACATCCAACATTAGAGAGTGTCACCACATACTACCAAATTCACACTTCTAACACATTTCATTTTGGGATGGCGTAAGTTGTCGCCAGCACACCAGTCCGCAAAGATGTAGCAAGATGATCGATAACAGTCGCTGGATCAAGCACACCTATCAGGAGAGAGACCAAAGACAGACTTGCAAGCAACCAGCCGCCAACGCCCTCTCGACCGCAAGTATTTAGATCGCCACCGCTGACCGAATGTCTCAGTCTCTCTCAGTTACTAGCGCTGTCTCAGTCACCAGCGCAGTCTCAGTCATTTGCTCAGTCTCCCAGTTACTAGCTCGGTTCCTAGCTCAGCCACTCGCACTGAAAGTTGGCGTCTGTCAGTACATTGCGGCCTGAGTAGCGTTTATAGCGGGACTTGTACTTCACCATCAGTGAGGCTAATGTGAACTAATATTGAAGAGCTTGTACCACACCACATGGGCACAATTAAAGTAGCAGCCCTCTGTTTAATTAAATAAAGAAGCCTGTTAATATATGTGTGCAGTTGTGTTGTAGAAAGAGAATGCCAGCTGCCAAACAACAGCCTCTCCCTTGATTCCTACATTACGAGGACACTACAGGCGACGAGGATGGGATTCGAACCCACACATGCGAAGCACGGCAACGCAAACACACTATTTCGCCTTTCGATTCGTCCAGACTCCGCTTTTGATGCATCTACTGCGTCTTGTTGCTAAATCGACGAGCAGGACTCTGTATTTCTGAAATCTTTTGCCTTGCACTACAGAAAAATTGCGACGGCCACGGAAGCAGACGCAGATCTCAAGGTTTTGTTGCATTACATTCACACGTCTTGGCCTGGGTCATTGAACAGTATCCAATACTCAGTTGTGCTCCGATATTTTGCACGTTGGCGTAACCTTTCACTTCAACAGTGTGTGATTCTATAGTTCATAATGACAATCGCTTATGCTTTTTCCCAAAGGATTTGTTACGATTGCTCCACCAAGGACATTGGAGAATTGTTCGCACTAGAAAGAGGATACCAGCCAACAAACAACATCCTCTCCAATGATTTCTATGGTACGAGGACACTACACTTTCAAAATACGCCGCGCAACCATGACGTCACACAACACAGGCTATATATATACGCTGACGTTCGTTACGATGGACAGCTGCTTTCAGCTGAAAGTTATTGGTTTGAGATGCAATTTATTTATGTACATATAAAACGTATTTCCGACTTTTATTCCTTGTCTTAAAATAATTCGTTTGCACCCTTATAGTCATTTTTGAGCCGACTCTATTTATACAGACGAATACGTTGATTGTAAATCACCAATAGTCACAATATGTTGTCATCTTGCTTAAATTTTGCTGTGCAACATTAATCGAAGTGTAATCATCATCTGACATCCCAAAACAAAAAAATTAATCTAGGAGTACAATTACGGCCTTATCATATGCTTTAGAGCACTTTGAGAGACAAAACAAAACATGTATATTGCATTCACTGATTTGTTTTCTGTACGATTACTTAGAAATTGGATCTCTTCTTGCGGTGAACTGCCCTTTTTTCGTCACTTCTGCCGTTTCAGGTCCGGAGGTCGCTACCTAACCTACTGTTTGATACGTGTATGAACATGCTATTCACGGTAATCGTGACAAGAGAGCACAAACAACGCAAGAAGAGCACTACACAAGTTACAATGCGGAAATAGAAGGCCAGAGTGGTATGACAGTAAACTTGGGATACGGGAAACCATGATGCGAAAACCTGTATTCTTGCTTTGCGTAATATGGGTATTAGGTGATGATATACTTCATTCATTATCCATTGATGAGTCTCGTAATCTAGTGGTAAAGTGAATGCCCGCAAACGTTTTTGTTACCTTGCAAAGTAATATTTTCGAGAAATCTCAATCAAAAACCAAGATTAACTTCTCATAGATGGGTTTCATAGTCATGTAAAGTTTTGTAACTTCCATTGTAAAACCCAATACTGCAATTTCTACCACGCGTCTATTATCAAACGGAAAGAACTTCCCTTTAGTACATGTCAAAACCTAAAGATCATCTGACATGACATGACATAAAAGTTACATTCGTTGCATTGTATTGCTGATTACGACTTCTTGCGTGTACTGTGCTGTTTGCCTTTCTATATAAGCATGTTGCTAGTATTCTGTTTGATTTTGCTCACAGCTATATTAGTGGGTGAAGTAAATCATTCTGAATTGTTTTCGTTTCATATAAAGAATACGATATCATTGAATGGTTTTCTGTGAACTCATTACTTCCTGCTTACAAATCCGTGTGTGGACTGCTACACTGAAATCCATTGCAAGTATGTTACTCATATCTACTTTATTTTTGTTCACAGCCGTTTCTTGTACTTTCTTGCTTTTTATGGAAACGTCCGAAATTTTCACTGGAGAGGGAGTATGAATCTAGTACACTGATTTCTGCTAATATGTCTGTACTGGATGTTAATAATGGGGGAACACATTTGCGCCACTACTCTTGCGTTTTCAGCATATGTAAGGAAGAATGCTCTAGTCACTGAAAGCATACTCAAAATCAACACCATTCAAAGCAGAATTACACACTGGTTCCCTGACAAGATGTAATAAAGGTGAATACCATAAGAAAGGACAAGTTACTCTCTCACCTGTTTTTCATATATGGAAAATTATTAAAGATTTTGTTACAACTTGATGAACCGTGAGAGAGACTCTAGAAGTTAACGGCCTGAGCAGACATTGATGGAGCCTGGTAGGGCGCTAAAAGGATGAGGTATTTTTATGGTTCTTAGCTCATAGAAACGGCATGATGGGACTTGGAAGCAATTGGCGGCGAGTCCATCCCTCAGTAAATCTTTCCAGACAGCCCCACAGCTGTACAGGGCAGACAGAGCAGCCCCTCACTCAGACAGGTCTCCAGCAGAACAATGCCACAATACTCCATTGGCGCCAGCTGAAGACTGGGCTGGGGGCGATGGACTGAAGGAACGCATGTACACAGTGGAGTCGTAAACTGGGCATTGTGTGCAGAGCCACACGTAATAAGAATTCACAAGTTTTCGTGTTCACCGATACTGCAAATAGGCCTGTGAACCACTTCATCGACCACCTCAGCTGTATAAGAAACTCTAGCATCTGAGAAACGTTTGGAGATAGAAACTTTATTATAGCCAGGACTAACAAGCTCGAAGGCACAAGCGATTTAGATAAAGATCTTTAAGATTGTATCTGTTCGCTTGTTGGCATTGGAAGTGACAACACTTCGGAAAAAAATCATCTTCCCCTCCACAAAAAAAGGCCAGTAATTGGCCGTTTCTTTTTCTCCAGAG
This sequence comes from Schistocerca nitens, assembly GCF_023898315.1. Classification (NCBI taxonomy): domain Eukaryota; kingdom Metazoa; phylum Arthropoda; class Insecta; order Orthoptera; family Acrididae; genus Schistocerca; species Schistocerca nitens. The sequence continues at coordinate 192,057,805 of NC_064617.1, read as the reverse complement.
ACACAGGTTTCTTAACTCTTGCCCTGGTTCGACATGAGTTCGTGCTGTCGTGTGGGAGGGGGGATTTAGCACCTCTAGAGACCTGTGATTGGCTCAAGAAGGCGTGAAGGCAGTGTCATTCGTGCACTTTGTTGGAAAATGGAATTTTTTTCTGGAGAGGTGGGAAGCACTTGGGTGCAGAACTTTGGTCTGGAAAAGCACTTCTGGTTGAAGCTCTGGCATGTGATGTTGGTACTTGGGACCTATCCTAAGAGTGACTTCACTTGTGAGTAGTTAGACTGGGGGAGTCTGTGGTGAAGTCCTTACTGTACAGACAAGGTGACTTCAAACGTCTTGGACTACTCGTTTGCTGAGGGCACACTTATACGTTTTTGGTTTACCAGTCTCGATATTTGGTATCCTTGTGTGCTCTGTCATATGAGTGATCGAAATTGGTCCTTGGCACGACCAGCGAATGTACCACACCTATATAGAAAAACGTTAGTAAATTTGATCAATCAAAGTCTGCACAGAGTCAGACCAAATCAGATTGCGTTATCCACATTTTCAGCGCCAGAGTACTTATCTCACTTCTGCCACCCAGGATCCCTGTCCATTGTTCTCTTAAATCCATTGTTATTGTTTACGGTATTCAACCAATAACTAGTTTAGCATAATTTACGTCTGTTTTTTCCTTTTTTAAAAAAAAAAATAAATGTGGTTAGAACTCTAAAACTTCTGCCTACATTCTCAACCATTTATATAGTCCCCACATGGTTAACCTTTCAAGCAATTCTGTCAAAAGTCGCTAATATGGAGTTCTCCATGAAACGTGAGAAAGTACGGTAAAGAATGCGAACAAAAGTAAATACATTTACATAGATCAGTTCGCACACGGAATCGTAAGCAAAATATATATGATTCCACAAAATACCATTAGGTCTTCAGCTATGAAAGCAGATTCTGCCTGCACGAAAGTGAGGGTCGTTTGCATGTACGAAGAAGACCTGGTGAGCACTGTCTCGTAGAGTGCATTCGTTCAAAAAATCTAGCCCTACCCCAGATCTTATGGTCTCGTTCACTTCTGGTGCTTCTGAAGGGACGCTAAGCACAGCTTGGGTGGGGCTTCTACCATACTTGCTACAGGAAGGCGATGTATTGCTGCAACAGGATAATGCTCGCCCACACACTGCCCTTTCTGTGCAAGACGTGCAGCAACTTCCCTGACCAGCACAATCTCCGGACTTTTCTCCAACCGAACACGTGTGGGATGTGAGGGACGAGAAGTGACTCATCCGCTTCGTCAACTAACTCTTACGGTACTAAGTGAAGGGGTCGTCAGATGTGGCACAAGGTATCCCAGGACAGTATTAGACACCTGTTTGATCGACTGGATGCCAAAGAAATCGCCTGCATTTCCAACCATGGAGCCTACACCACGTACTAATATGGGTGCTGAATCATGGGCCGATGACTGATACCTTACAACAGATTGTGTTATTTATCTGTAAATGTAATCATTTCATACACTCGATATGCTTGGTTGCAGCAATAAATCTTGAGGGAATTGGAAACCTAGAAAAGCGTGTACTTATTTTTTTGCCGCAGACCAGTTTGGCAGGTTGTTCGTGAAACATATTTTGGTCTTCAGCACCGAAACATAGTGGGGTGCATCCAGGTGGAAAACACTGAAGAGCTGTATGACCGTGTTGGGTGGAATGTCTTGAGGGATTGTTCAACTGCTCAATCGGGGAAGCTACTCTGCGCGCATTGGCCCCTTCCCACGTAGCTTAGAAAGCTGTGTCCTCTCTCTTGAAGTACGTTATGGGAGCACATATACAGTGCACGTTTGCTTTGTATGATAGACTGAAACCCACTCCTACCAAACACCGTCTAGAGGACCACAGGGCATAATGGTCTCATCTGGGGGACGGATCACCATTAATTGCGTAACACGCTCATACTCTATGAGAGACTGTTGACAGCTTCGGAATTTAATACAGGACAGGAATACAAAACTCAACAGCTCTTTCCCATTTGAAGGCCAAATAAAGGTGTTGAAAATTTCTTCCTCCACCAAGATTCAACCCGAGTGAAGATCGGCCGCACCGGTGTGTTAGCAAAAAGGAAGAAAGAAAGTGTTTAACGTCCCGTCGACAACGTAGACATTCGAGACGAAGAACAAGCTCGGATTAAGGAAGGATTGGGAAGGGAATGGGTCGTTCCTTTTCCAAGCAACCATCCCGGCATTTGCATTTAGCGACTTACGGGAATCACGGAAAACCTAACTCAGAATGGCTCGACGCGGATTTGAACCGTCATCCTTTCACATGCGAGTTCTGTGTGTTTACCACTGCAGTAGCTGGCTCGGCATGTGTTAGCAATCTCGGATACAGAGGAGGGTAGGTGGCAACCAGCCTGTCCGTAGTCTTCACCGACTTATCGGAAAACTGTTAGTTTGTGAAAACAAACACCTGCTACACGTCTCAAATGTTGCAGTTTGGGCCCTAGTCTCTCTTGCAAAGAAGGGGCGTATACTATTCGCTTAACAACAACGATATCTCATTCGCAGCTTGTATGGACTTTATATAAATTTGAAATGTCGTTTGATACCTCCGAATCTCAAATACGGCTGTTGTACCGGCTTAAACATCTACTGACAAGAAATATTGGCTCACTTTGGAAAATAGCACGTTTGGCTCAAGTAATATCGTTAATACAATATTTTCAAATCGGCTCGTTTGGAGTGCCCAGTTACTTTGACTTTGTGACGAAGTTGAATTTAGTTCGTGGGTAATTGCAGCACCTTTCACACAGCATAATGGGCAGTTGATTTAGGATTACCGAGCAGAAACCCCGGACGGGTGTTTGATTTGTGTGGCCTCCGACTCCATAAATCGACTCTTTTTGCAGAGCTGTCAGAGGGCGCGTTTGATAAAAATCAGAAAGGACCTGTCAGAGGGTTCATGCAGTTCTGCTTCGGCCATTGGCTCACTTTTTGCAGAGCGCTGGATAAGGCGAAAAGGCAGCTCGAGTATCGCCAGATATGAACGCGGAAAAGATGGCGGACTTTGCAACTCGTAGGATAATTAACTGCGGCCCAATGAAATTATAAATTACTGGAGTCTCCTACCAGAAATTGAAATGATCCAGAGCGATCACAACAGTGGGCCATTTGCATTGCTGCTTGAATGATAATTGTACTACAGAAATTACAGAAGCTACGTCGGTACAGTTACACGAACTCAAATACAGCTGTAGTACCCACAAACTTGTTCTATTATCCAATACGTCATACGTATACTACTTAGTCTGGATTATGATTTCATTAATTAAATATTCATCTGACCATTATTAACAATGCAATTTATTTGGTTTTTTTTTATTTTTTAGCCTCCACTGCACGAATACACGCTCCTTAAGAGTAGGCAAAGTTATTTCGCATTCGTGTAGCCCATGTTTTCTGTGTAAGGAACGTTCAGATTGTATGCACCTGATGCATAATTACATTGCTTACAAATGAACCAAGGGGCATAAGTTATTCCGTAAGAGAGCATACGAAGACAGACCCACCTCTCAACATGTGCGGTATTTATTACATATAAGTTGCATCTAGTTTGAATGATGGACCATTTCGTAAAATTTGGCGTATCAGCTGCAGTTTGACGTCTTCAAAAGGGCATGGCGTGCTAACGACACACTGTTCAGAGACAGCGATACCGTATCAAATGTGTGTATTTCTGTTCAGCCTGATTTGCAACAGTAAGGTGACAGAAACCGGACAGCAAGTCGCCCGCTTGACGTGTTAACTTTTGTGGGTAGTACAGTTTCTAAGGATTTAAACTTGACATCTGGCAGGCAGTTGGAATTCTACGTAACTTTTTTAGGTGTCTGAATGCGAGCAGCACGGCACTTAGAATTATTTTCTCTGCTTTTTGTAATTGTTCCCTGTTAGCGTGAGAGACTTTATTAGTGCTTCAAAAATGTATCATTCTTAAAATAGAAATCAGTAACGGGCTAGGTGCCTAAAGACTGATTCCGAGTAATTCAGATTTTTTTGACAAAAGTATTTATTGAAAAAGTCTCAACAATTTATTTTTTTATTTTTTGTCTCTAGTAAGAGTCATACAACTATTGCAAAACTTTTTAAAGTTTCCTTCCCTTTAGCAAAGAAAAAAATATTTTATTCTAAAAAACGCAGACTTGCTAAATGCCTTACAGGTATCGGCAGAAACGAAGTTGGTGCCAATGAGAAAAATCTCAATCATTTAGCAGTTTGTTAATAATAAACATTTCACAGATACATTACCCTGTGATTAAGTTATTTTTAATCTTTCTTTTAATTTTATAGAGCACAAAGCAATTTTAATTGATTAACTGTTAGAGAAATCTTCTATTAGCTACTTTCAAGTATGGCAGCAGCTACTGCAGATAGTTCTTCTTTTCAACTGACAAATGGTTTTTACGTCGTTGTGACAGTAAGAAAAAAGTTCGTTATTATGTCAGTGGCAACCCCTTTCTTGAAAATCTTGTAGGTACTCCAGTATTCAAGGTCGTTAAACATTATTTTCGTCTTGACGACACCAAGTGCAATTATTTTTACTTGAATTCAACTACATTTGGAAATATTTATTTCCGTTGTGTTAATATGTGTATCGGCTGCTTTTTTAAAACAAAATAATCCTCAGGCTGGAGTATAATAACCACAAATGGATTGTTAAGTGTCGGATTCTCCATAAGATTTAAGAGGTCCTTGGGTGCTTGACATTCTTCCAACCTCTTACGTTTTTCAATCTGGGCAAAATTTCTGTCACATACTATTGTGGTGTGCGTACTGTAAGACCTTCGGTACACACACCATCAGATTGTTTGACTTGTTGCTCTAACGAAGTAGACGAGTGTCAGTAATATGTCTCATGGTCTTATCGTGGCGTGTTTATCTTCTGCCGTTAGGTCAGACGATAGAATTGCCCCTTGCACGCTTAGAGTAGGAGATTGACGGTGACCAACTTTAAACAGAACTTGATTAATTTTCACACACATTTATTCAAATAATAAAAAGCATAGAAATTACTTAACTTGATTCTGGATGCTGTTTACAATTGACAATCTGAAGTTCCTTTGGTCTTGGTACGTTAATCTTATTCTCACATATCTCTGATACTTGACAAAGTGTCTATACATTTCTCTTCATGGCTATGTACAGGAATATGATAATCTTATTAGGTGCAGACTGAAACTTGACTACAGGCTAATGCAGACTAATGCAGACAAAGGCAGACTAATGCAGACTGACTAATCGGAGGTCTGTACACTCGTTATAACACCTCGAGCGTTCAGGTATCACTGCGCGAGTGTGATCCGCGAGGAAAAAAGGTTCTACGTTAGCAGCAATCTCATTGGCTGCGTTACATATTAATACGCAGATCGGCGGAAGCAGATTTTTGTCCGTCTCTAAGACAGCGCCATCTCGTAGTGCGGAGACGGACGAGCGCTGCGCCTGCGCTGTTGTGCTTAGCGGGGCGCGCTCTATTGGGAGAGTTGTGTACGCGATGACTACGCGGAACTATGTACACAACAACTATAAACAATTACAAAGCTTTGTGGCACTTACCCCTCTTCAGTCCGACCAGTGGTCCGGCACATATCGCCCATGCTATGTTTTGGGGCTTATATGTAGTACTAGAAAGGAACGTTGCACTCAGCCCATTTTTCAGGATTTTAGCAACGAGACTTAGCATGGTTTTACGCATCTAAGCATGTGGTTAGGTAATTTGTTTGCGAACAGTTTGGATGCTATGAGATTGCATATTACGTACATCTGCATTGAATAGTTCATTTAGGTTATGTACCTGCACCTGAATCGCATGTATGTGAGCTTTACTGTGTGTATACTATTACCTTCAGTTTATTTGACACTGTAACCGCATACTTTCTGGAAGGCCATCATTCCATTTATTATGTTTTTCATTGGTGAATAAATAATCCGTCCATCAAAACTTAAGTCATCACTGTTACCACCCATTATTGATTCTAAAAGATTTGTGAGAATTACTTTTATTAATCATTTTTAAATGGTTCAAATGGCTCTGAGCACTATGCGACTTAACTGCTGAGGTCATCAGTCGCCTAGAACTTAGAACTAATTAAACCTAACTAACCTAAGAACATCCCACACATCCATGCCTGAGGCAGGATTCGAACCTGCGACCGTAGCGGTCTTGCGGTTCCAGACTGAAGCGCCTTTAACCGCACGGCCACACCGGCCGGCAATCATTTTTAATTATGTTTAATTTGCAGACATGCCAAGTTTATAATTTCGACTGTAGGATTGCATTTGTAACTTATTTAGTTTTAGGTAGTATATCTGCAGGGCATAAGTGTGATGGAGTGTGACGTATCCTTACGACAGATAACGATCAAACATTGGTCAGGGTCGTAAATTTCCCCAAACTCCGCCAGCAGGTAAAAGATCCCGTTAGTTGGCTGAGGCCCTTACGTAGTCTGAATTGAGCGTTCCTGTATTGTGTGTCAATCAGAGGTAGGTCACGGATCCCTGAATTTCAAATAAGGTAGATATTTTCTTCTTTGGGATGTATTTTCACTGTCGATTTAAGCTTACTAGATTTGCCATTTAATATTCTTTATTCTTGGTTATCTTAACACTTGTCTAAACTGAAGCTAAACTAAAACAACAGAACTAAATAAAACACCATGATTTTGCGTTGCACAAATGTGATGATCATATTCTTTCCAGTTAACTTCCCGCCACAGTGGCAAATGAATAACATTCATTTCTCAAGCTTATCGATGATACATAAAACACACACTGACTGAAAAGTTGTTACTTCATCAAATGTCATCACTCTGTGTGGGAATTTATACGATTATCATAAGTAACATGGTCAGAATAATGTATCGCACATGTGATGGATGTGTCGTACAACACACAAGAATAAAAAGGTTCAAATGGCTGTGAGCACTATGGGACTTCCCCTAGACTTAGAACTACCTAAACCTAACTAACTTAAGGACATTACACGGATCCATGCCCGAGGTAGGATTCGAACCTGTAACCGTAGCAGCAGCGTGATTCCGGACTGAAGCGTCTAGAACCACTCGGCCACAACGGCGGCCGAGAATAAAAGAAACCAACCACAGATACTTGGTACCTGTTCAACGGAGTGCAGGTTGTGCTATATATTTGGATGTAGAAAGAACTGTGCACCAAACAACAACTCGATGCAAAACCTAGTCATTCTCTGCCATTGTTCTTCTTTCGCAACTCACGGCTGACCGAAAGCTTCTTCAATTTGGAGTACGAGGAAAGGGTGGCAAAGTTCTAATCCTAGAATTTTACTCTAATGAACGTAGTCTAACTTTTCCCATTCCTGATTATCGATCCTCAAAACTCCAAAAAAATACCAAACCACTATGAATGGCATGACTTTTTGATTTTTATCCACAACTAACGTCAGTAAGCCATGGTTTTGTGGTCGATTGGAACCCTGCGGGTAAAAGCATTTTCTACGCCAGTAACTGGTACGCCATGAGAGAAGAAGTACTGGTGTAAAGTTAATGACGATCATATTTACCACCCGCGTGATTTTAATTCTAAAAGTCTGCCCAATGTCCCTTGGTGTCCCTTGGAGGGGAGGGGGGGGGGGGCATGCGACGGTATTGACGGCGATCTGTACAGTGTATGGGAGCTTTGAAATAGACATCTCCAAATGTACGGTTTGAGAGGTTGTGGGGCAGCGGTTTGAATTGAAAATATGGTTGCTGTATAAAAGTTTGAATGTTGAATCAGTTTCTGGCTTTTAGAATGTTATTTATGCTGTCTTTCGCCGTTCTCAACACTGGCTCTCTAATTCCTTTTTAGCAACCAGAAAGTGATTTAACAAAACGTGAAGCCTGTAATTAGAATTCCTAGTGCCCACTTCATCTGAGAATACAATTATAGCTGCAGCTTATAGCTCTGAGGAATTAGGAGATTGTCCGGGAATTATAATCAAAAACGATATTCCAAAATAGTTGAGTATATTCTGAAAGTCACTGATAAAAAACACAAGTATCCCTACAACCTAACTAACAGAGCAGTTCAGAGTCTAATGCGCTGATGCAACTATAAATGTCCGAATTAAATGTTAAAAAGAATGCTCGCCATAATTTGATGATTAGTTTCATCAAACGCCACGCTAAATTATTGGTAGAATGTCTGTCCCGCGACGGCACGTGAAAATACGACAATACGCAAACTGAAGCTAGTTAATGAAAATCATCCCAGAATTAACACTTCACTTGAAATGATTTCATGGTTACGCGTATCTCTAGTAACTTAATACGGCACCCGAGGCTGTTTGTAGCAGTGATACCGATGCGACGCGACTCCCGACACAGATGGCGTGTTATTCAGCGTCTGGAGAGAACTGGGGCCTTGCTTCCTCGCGCAGCGTTCTTATATACGTATAAAGCCGCGGTGCGGACGGCTAAGGGAACGCCTGATCAAATCGGCTCTCCCGACTAGCCGCTGGGCTAGTAACGCACCACTTCAAGTTACATAATAAATTATAGCTTCTTTTGCTGATGGCTGATGAAGCTCTTAATTTAAATGTGCTTCAGCATGCAGGTAAGTATTGATAATAAAAGTTTGACGTGGCTAAGTTAGATATTTTGGGCGAGAGAATTAATTAAATTACACTGCACGCAGTAGATGAGCTCTGAACTGGCCCTTTTGAGATCCGCTATCGCTATAATTTTATAGGTATTCAAAAGAAACTTTTCACATCTTCATAGTCATAGCGGACCTCCAACCTATTTAAATCTAAACATCCTAGCCTTATTTATTAGCCTACTTAATCTAGCCTACTTAATCTATCTTGCTTCCTTCAGTTTTGAGACGAAAACCACAAAATCATGAATTTCCACTAAAATCTTAATTTGTGAAATCCAAAGTACTGTTTTTATTAAATCATTATGAAAGATGAATCTAAATATAAATTTTGAAGTCTCTAGCTCTTTTTTGTTGCGCCAATGATTTTTTACAGAAAAACGTCCAAATTTCGAAAATGGCTTAAGTTTTCGAACTGATATTCAACACACATTAATTTAGTATTACTCCTGACCTGCTAGAAAAGTTTTAGGTTATTTGCTTGATTTTTAAAGTATTGCGCAACATTTATGACGTCAGAGTTAGTTACAGCGGACTTGCTGGCACACAATGGAAAGACTGATGTGAGTTTATTACGGCGTGAGTAGGCTGCTTCCCTACATCACCCTCTACTTAAATTTTTTTGTTTTTGAATGTTAATGAATGAAAAAAAAATTAAATTACAAAAAGGGAAGCAAGAGTACAGCTTAGCTTCCTATGAAAATTTAAAATTGAAATGTAAACATATAGAAACATTAAAAGAAAACTGATTACCTACATTAATTATTTAAATTGCGGGCATGTTCACTGCCTCTTAAGCAACATTATTACTCAAAATTTAAGCAAAGTCCATGAAACACTTTGGCATACATATTGCCTTAGACAAACAAACACATAAAATATGAAAATTATGAAAATCTTAAATCCATTAAATACATTTTTACATACACAAATTCAGAGAAAAATAACATGATACATAAACAGATGATTATCTCTTAGCAGTCTTTTCTAAACCTGAAAGAAAATTTCACAACTAAATTTTACACACGTGGTTGTAGCCATTTTGGCTGGCGTCCTACACTTCCATTCACAAGGTAGAGGAGGGGAAGTTGCTATGGTGTGCGTCCTTCACGTTCACTCTAAATTACATGGGGAAAGGGGAGGGGTCACTGTGAGTTGTGTCCAAGTCACTCCACGTTTTCACGCAGCTACCAGGCTGCCATTATCTGGTTTGTCCTGTAGAACAAACAAAAAGAGTGCCTCAGACTCTGTTCACTTAATATCTAAGGGTGGGTCACAATGAAATGGGGATATATACATGTTATCCTTTAATATGTTGCTGGAACAAAGTTAACAGAACTTTTTCAATATTACTCTTACGGTTACTTAACTATCATAAAATCGGTAAACAAATGGCTCAAAACGCCTTTAGTCACGTACTAGAGAAAATTTATGCTCAAGGCATATAATCATAAATCATATTTAATCTGAATTTATTATTTCTGGCCGGAACACTGAACCAATGCTCGGTACATTCCTGATACATTTGTATTTTATTCATTTAGCTGACTCAGATTACCTTATTCTTAGAGATAGTATGAGTATATTTGATTAGTAGTTTTCTCAGCTTCTTTGTACATGTGAGTAACTTTTGGTAACAGTACAGTTCTGAGTGTTCAAAACACAATACGTTTAGTTGACTACAAAATCCACTTATTGGTCCTCTGCTGTTGTGTTAGTTCCACATCTGCAGTTATGTATTTACTTACTTTGAAGTGTATTTATGCTGAGCTAAAATAATTTTTCACGTCTGCCATTAGGTTACTTATTTACTTTGCTAGTGTATGAACTTAAGTAATACTCACTCTATTAAAATTTAAAGCACAGGATAGCACATTTATTTCATATCTTTAGTGTATTGCAGCTGATCAGCTTGCTCACGTGGCAATCCATTTCCACTCGATCGGACGCTGAAACCACAGGTAGTCTCTCTCGACCTACCACTAAAGTGCATCAAGTAATTATGGACGAGCGTAATGCTAAATTCCTTAAACCTATAGGACACCATGAGCTGCTCTGTCTCATCTAACATAAGGGTACCTATGGTCGCATTCACGCCTCCAACTCATAACCTCAATACGTGTAGGTGTATCCTGTCACACACTACACTAAAATAACGGCCAGCTCCAACCTTATAAATACTTCAGGGAGGTGTCCTTCACGTCTCAACCACAAACACTGTTCAATTCTATTTCACTGCCATTCCTTGCTACACCAGGTGAGTTTATTCTTACAACTTATCTGCATATTTTTCATAACACTAAGCAATCTCCTTCTTACTATTTATTAGTTAGCTCTAATGCATACACTAGGTTTCACTACCACTTCAGATCCTGCTTGTACATGAATGTGTACATCTTTTTCAATTACTGTTGTGGGACCATTTCCAATAAAACAATACTTTGTACTTACAATATTACCAAGGTTCTATAAATACTTGTTACTCAAATACATTTTATCTTCATTACATAATACTTCTCTATTGTTTGTCACTATTAGGTTTGTCACATTAGGTATTTTGTTTCACTAATCGGTGGATAGAATAGTTTCATAACTCATGGCTTGATAGCCATAACGGAAAATTTTCATGTGTTGGAAAGAAGAGGTCAAAACTTTTGGGGACAGGAAAGATGAAGAATGAGTGAGACCTGAAATGGGAAAGAAGATCTCACACAGCTGGGACTGCACAGCTGCCACACTGTGTAGAGGTTACAGAACAACCTCCTCCCTACAGCATTCATTGGTTTCAGAAATTTTTCGTAATGGAAAGAAGGGGTCAAAATTTTTGTAGATAGGAAAGATGAAGAATGAGTGAGACCTGAAATGGAAAGAAGATCTCACACAGCTGGGACTGCACAGCTGCCACACTGTGTAGAGGTTACAGAACAACCTCCTCCCTACAGCATTCATTCACTACCTATGACCACGCCACGTCGATCTGAAAATACTTTATGATGCCTTTTTAGAACCTGTCTCAGTTCTTCCTTCTGATTGGCGGAAATTTTATCGATTTCTTGCAATTGAGCTTCTATTTTGTCCAAAATAATTGCTTCTTCTTCTTCTGTGTTTAGCTTACTTGTACTAAGATTAACACCTTCGTCCCAATATCTTCTATTTTTCAGAACTCGTATAGGCAGCTCCCAAGTTTCATCATCAGTTACTACATGTTTATCACTAAAAGGTACTATAACTACTCCGGTTATTGGCAAGACCATTTTTAACTGGCTTCTTTCAAAGTCAACAACACTCTGATACTTTGACAAGAAATCTATGCCAATTAAAACCTCAATACTGAGACTGTTTACAATTAAACATGGATGATCAATTAAATTACCATTAATGTTAAAGGGCAGCAAAGCTTCTTGCTTTACCGTTTTTGACACCTTGCCAGTAGCACCAATTATTCCTAGTCCTGATACCCTCATTACTGTAAGCTTGTCTTTACCAGGTAATGCATTAAAGAAGGACTGAGATATTGCACTCACCTCACTTCGACTGTCTAAGAGACAACGTACATTGATACCCAACATATTCACTATTATTATAGGGTGGCTTATTCTAGGTTGTACAGGTGGTTCCTCAAATTCATCTAATAGTTCCTTTTGGATTTGTCTCCAACTAAAGTGATCAACATCTGTCTTCATTACATTTAGGTCACAGTATCTAGGGTTTCCTGAATTACATTTTCAGCTGCCTTTTCCAGTCGGTCTATTAATTTTAAATCGAAACACCGCACGACTTCATTACTTTTAGTTTGCTGAACATGACCCAAATTACTGTAGTCTGGGCGATTCTGCGCCTCCAGACCGGGCATAACACTAGTTACAGCTAAACCACTTTCACCATTATCGTCGGTTTCCTTCTCAAGTGACAACTGGTCACAGCTACTGGGTTCATCGACCCTCAACAGCCTACCCTCTACATTCTCACTTATCTCCTGTCCTAAATCTATTAGTACATTATCAACATCCTGCACAGGCACTTTAGGTAAGAGCACATCATCTTCATCGTAAATATAAGCATGAATTTCTTCTGCTTCTTCACCTGACAATTCAGTATTTTGTAGCTCTTCCCTATCGTTACACAGCTGCGCCTTCTCTTTCTCTTCCCACTTAGAAAGCGTCTCTAACACGGTATCTATCAAATACTGTGAGTGATCTAATATTTCTGTTGTATCCTTAGATGCTACCGACACTTCATCCCCATGTTCAGTTTGAGTATTCTGATCTGTCTTACCAATTCCCTTAACTACTGGCTTAGGAAAAGTAACCGCCTGGTGAGCGCCAGTGTTCTCATAGACGGGAACTAGTTTTCCTGCCTCGGCCTACTACTGTTTGCTTTATTTCCATTATAATTAACTGGCACAGCATTGCCTTCCGCACTGTTGTTTACCTGCATAATTTTGTTTGGAGCAACATTACTGTCATTTGGATGCCATTGTTGGTTCTGATAATTATTTCCCCAATTACTACCTCTCCTAGCATTGCGAACACCTACTGTTCTGATGTTTACATTGCCATTTTGCTCGTTCCTAAAATTACTACTATTATTATCAGAATTTCTGTTATTACGTGCTTGCTCCTCATTGGCCGAAACACGTTCTACACCTTCCAGATACTCAATGAAACGATCCAGATTGTCTCTAGGGGCAGATATAATTCTAGTTTGCCAATACCATGGCAGTTTGGCTTCAAGACCTAGTATAATCATTTCCGGTTTTAGCTTTTCCGTCAAATGTGACAAACGTGAGATCCATGACCTAGCAAACTCTTTAATAGATTCCTTGCCTGCATTGAAGCGTTTTCCACTCCAAAATTCTCTCAATACTTCATTTTGCTTATTACTAGACCAATATTCATTAATGAAAGCTGTTTTAACTCCGCTAATGTTTTACACTTCAACATAACATCAGCTGACCAACGCATGGCATCACCTGCTAAATGGCTTCTAATAAATGAGATTTTCTCTCGTTCAGACCAAGTTGGTGGAATCACATCTTCAAAATCGTTCCAGAAATCTAGCGGGTGGATATTTTCATCTGGATCAAACCGCAAGAACTGCCAACACCCGATAAAAGCGGCGTTTACAGCTACAACTTGTTGTATACTACCATTACCAGAAGTTACTGAAGCTACTTTACTCTCTATGTTAGCAATGTTAGTACTAATATTTTCTACTTTCATTTCAACATTATCTACTCTTTGTACAATATGAGTAGTATCAGTTTTGATTGCATCTACTTCTGCTTGACATATGTTTACTTTTATATTAACATCTCTAAATCTATCGGAGCACAGTTCAGATTCCGCCTTGATCTTTTCTGTTAACTTGTGCTCCAGCTTCGCATCTTACATTTGGAAGTCTTTGCGAACCTCAGCAACTTCGGATTTTACTGTTTTATACATTTCAGAAAATTGTTGAGCAACCTTTTTCTTAATATCCTCATGATTGTAATCAATTTTATAATTCAAACTGTCTAGATCCTCTTTCAACTTATTGCAACCAGCCTTGAAGGTATTGTCCATTTCCTCCAATCGTTTATGAAAATTAGTTTGGCTGGCCACAATCTCATACTTCAATTCAGCATTCATTCTAGCATTACTGGCTGACATTTCAGCATTACTGCTTTTGACCTGTTCACTTATTTCAGACTTTAATGCAGCTGTCATTTTTGCATTACTGGCAGCTATTGCTTGTAATATAACATTTAAATCAACAGCCCCAGCATCTTTGGGTTGCTCACTGGCTGGCTTTTTATCACACTCAGGTGACGAAAAACTAGCTCCAACACCAGAATCATCAAAACTAAATGAAACTTCTGATTGGTCATATCTAACTGCTCCTTCTTAAACTCTACCATCTCTGATGACTGTTTCATTTTTAATTCATCAGAGAAACTATCATCCAATAAATTTACAATTTCTACTTTCTGCTTTACTACAGGGGTCTCTATTATTGAATCATTGCCTCTTTTTAAACTACTGTCAGGAGACAATATTTCATATTTCACCTTAACATTACTACTTTCATGCATATTTACACTTGAATCGTTGTCTGAATTTACAGTTCCCTCAACAGACATAGGTTCTAATTTAAGTTTAAACTCGGTTTCTTTTGGCGGTTCCATCGCCGACAGTGTTTTAGTGCAGGTTAGTAAAATTTTTAACAGCTTTTCACTTAACTTAGTTCCTTCTGCACGACGTATGGCGATGCCGGCGCGGCGTACCAGGATTACTGACGCGACGTGGCACGTTGAACTGCAGACGGCAATCCGACGGCTGTTGTGTGTTTGCGTGGCCCGTAACTGCAGGAGCGGCTCCGGCTGCTGCGGCGGATAACTGCGGTGAGGCGAAACTGGCTTCTCTCGATGCCGGCAGCGCCGCTAGACTCAGTGCCAGCTCCGTCAATCCAGATGCGTTGTTAATCCAATTGCGTCGTCCACATACACACGTAACACTTTCACTGTTCTATACTCAGCTGCGTGTCGCATTTCACTCGCGAATCCGAATAGTTAAAAATCACTTTCACTTTTACTTTGTTTATTTCCCGGCCGATGCACCATATGTGGGGCGGCGGTTTGAATTGAAAATATGGTTGCTGTATAAAAGTTTGAATGTTGAATCAGTTTCTGGCTTTTAGAATGTTATTTATGCTGTCTTTCGCCGTTCTCAACACTGGCTCTCTAATTCCTTTTTAGCAACCAGAAAGTGATTTAACAAAACGTGAAGCCTGTAATTAGAATTCCTAGTGCCCACTTCATCTGAGAATACAATTATAGCTGCAGCTTATAGCTCTGAGGAATTAGGAGATTGTCCGGGAATTATAATCAAAAACGATATTCCAAAATAGTTGAGTATATTCTGAAAGTCACTGATAAAAAACACAAGTATCCCTACAACCTAACTAACAGAGCAGTTCAGAGTCTAATGCGCTGATGCAACTATAAATGTCCGAATTAAATGTTAAAAAGAATGCTCGCCATAATTTGATGATTAGTTTCATCAAACGCCACGCTAAATTATTGGTAGAATGTCTGTCCCGCGACGGCACGTGAAAATACGACAATACGCAAACTGAAGCTAGTTAATGAAAATCATCCCAGAATTAACACTTCACTTGAAATGATTTCATGGTTACGCGTATCTCTAGTAACTTAATACGGCACCCGAGGCTGTTTGTAGCAGTGATACCGATGCGACGCGACTCCCGACACAGATGGCGTGTTATTCAGCGTCTGGAGAGAACTGGGGCCTTGCTTCCTCGCGCAGCGTTCTTATATACGTATAAAGCCGCGGTGCGGACGGCTAAGGGAACGCCTGATCAAATCGGCTCTCCCGACTAGCCGCTGGGCTAGTAACGCACCACTTCAAGTTACATAATAAATTATAGCTTCTTTTGCTGATGGCTGATGAAGCTCTTAATTTAAATGTGCTTCAGCACGCAGGTAAGTATTGATAATAAAAGTTTGACGTGGCTAAGTTAGATATTTTGGGCGAGAGAATTAATTAAATTACACTGCACGCAGTAGATGAGCTCTGAACTGGCCCTTTTGAGATCCACTATCGCTATAATTTTATAGGTATTCAAAAGAAACTTTTCACATCTTCATAGTCATAGCGGACCTCCAACCTATTTAAATCTAAACATCCTAGCCTTATTTATTAGCCTACTTAATCTAGCCTACTTAATCTATCTTGCTTCCTTCAGTTTTGAGACGAAAACCACAAAATCATGAATTTCCACTAAAATCTTAATTTGTGAAATCCAAAGTACTGTTTTTATTAAATCATTATGAAAGATGAATCTAAATATAAATTTTGAAGTCTCTAGCTCTTTTCTGTTGCGCCAATGATTTTTTACAGAAAAACTTCCAAATTTCGAAAATGGCTTAAGTTTTCGAACTGATATTCAACACACATTAATTTAGTATTACTCCTGACCTGCTAGAAAAGTTTTAGGTTATTTGCTTGATTTTTAAAGTATTGCGCAACATTTATCACGTCAGAGTTAGTTACAGCGGACTTGCTGGCACACAATGGAAAGACTGATGTGAGTTTATTACGGCGTGAGTAGGCTGCTTCCCTACAAGGTGTAGGATTCGTGCACGACTGATATTGAACATGTATGTTGAAGACGTAATGAAGGATGTAAAAGACTATCTTAGTTTGTGAGTTGTTTGTCAGGGACAGAATCAAAAAATGGTTCAAATGGCTCTGAGCACTATGGGACTCAACTGCTGAGGTCATAAGTCCCCTAGAACTTAGTACTACTTAAACCTAACCAAGCTAAGGACAACACACACATCCATGCCCGAGGCAGGATTCGAACCTGCGACCGTAGTGGTCGCGCGGTTCCAGACTGTAGCGCCAGAACCGCTCGGCCACCAGCGGCCGGCGGACAGAATCAGCACGATATGATTTACTGGTGACGCAGCAGAAGTCACCGAAATGGGAAATGAGGAATGTACGTAATGAAATGGATCTTGCAAGCTTATAGCCATAATACGCTGATAAGAAAGAGAAATACGGCAATGGTGAGCGTTGGAACGGTGCATCCATGTACCCTGGTTGTCAACAAGGCGCTGTGCAAGATGGTGGTGGCTCCATAATGGTGTGGGCTGTGCTTACATGGAATGGAATGAGTCCTCTGGACAACTGAACCGATCACTGACTGGAAGTGGTTATGCTCGTCTACTTGTAGACCATTTGCAGCCATTCGTGGACTTCATGTTTCCAGACGGGAATGGAATTTTTGTGGATGGCAGTGCGCCAAGTCACTGGATCTCAATTTCTCGCGACTGTTTTGAAGAACATTCTGGAAAATTCGAGCTACTGATCTGCCTACCATCGAACGTTTATGGGACATAGTGGAAAGGTCAGTTCGTGCACGAAATCCTCCACCGGCAACCTATCGTAGTTATGGACGGCTATAGAGGCGGCATGGCCGAATATTTTTGCAAGGGACTTCCAACGACTTGTTGAGTCCCTGCCAAGTTGAGCTGCTACACTACGCCGAGCAAAAGCAGGTCCGACGCGATATGAAGAGGTATCCTATGACTTTTGTCACCTCAGGGTACTGCAAGCTCAAGAAGTCCGTCGTACTGCTATGAGAAATCCAGCAACTGTTCTCACACTGATTGGGTTACAGTTGGAGGTGGCACAGGCGTCTATGTTTTCAACTGTCTACACCCCGCTGAGGCACCTCTCCCTTCACTAGAGCAGCTCAAAGTAACAGGTGTCGCAGTGGAGACAATAAGTGCAAATTACCTTCATCGTCGTGTATGAACCACGGGCTCGCTTTCTCCGCCCCGCTGGTCCCATTAGATTATTGTGTTCATGTTGGGAGGCCTTATACGAGATTTTGCAGCGTAAGCTTCAGGAAGACCGTCGCAAATAGCCAAGTAATATACGGACCAGCCACCGACGTAAAGATATTGCTGACACATCCTACGACGCGGGCACCAATATTCAAGAAAGGAAATAGGAGTAACCCATTGAATTACAGACCCATATCACCCGACCTCAGTTTGCACTATGATTCTGGAGCATATACTGTACTCGAACATTATGAATCACCTTGAAGGAAATGACTTATTGGTACATAACCAACACGGATTCAGAAAATATCGTTCTTGTGCAACACAGCTAGCTCTTTATTCCTATGAAGTAATGAGTGCTGTCGACAAGGGATATCAGATCGATTCCATATTCCTAGATTTCCAGAAGGCTTTTGATACCGTTCCTCACAAGCGAGTATTAATCAAATTGCGTGCATATGATCGTCTCAGTTGTGTGACTGGATTCGTGATTTCCTCTCAGAGAGGTCACAGTTAATAGTAATAGACGGTAAATCATCTAGTAGAACAGAAGTGATATCTGGCGTTCCGCAAGGTAGTGTCTTAGGCCCTCTTCTCTTCCTGATTTACACAAACGATCTAGGTGGTAATTTGAGCAGCCCCCTTACATTGTTTGCAGATGGCGCTGTAATTTACCGTCTAGTAAAATCATCAGACGATCAATTCCAATTACGTAATGATCTACAGAGAAAAGTGGCAATTAGTTTAAACAAAGAAAAGTGCGAGGTCATCCACATGGGTACTAAAAGAAATCCGATAAATTTTGGGTTCACGATAAATCGCACAAATCTAAGGGCTGCCAATTCGACTAAATACCGAGGAATTACAATTACGAGCAACTTAAATTGGAAAGACCACATAGATAATATTGTGGGGAAGGTGAAACAAAGACTGCGCTTTGTTGGCAGAACACTTAGAAGATGCCACAAACCCACTAAAGAGACAGCCTACACTACACTTGTCCGTCCTCTGCTGGAATATTGCTGCGTGGTTTGGTATCCTTACCAGGTAGGATTCACGGAGGACATCGAAAAAGTGCAAAGAAGGGCAGCTCGTTTCGTGTTATCGCGCAATAGGTGTGAGAGTGTCACTGATATGACATATGAGTTGGGCTGGCAGTCACTCAAACAAAGGCGGTTTTCTTTGCTGCGAGAGCTATTTACGAAATTTCAGCCAACAACTTTCTCTTCCTAATGCGAAAATATTTTGTTAACTCCTACCTACGTAGTGAGAAATGATCATCATAATAAGATAAATCAGAGCCCGAACGGAAAGATTTAGGTATTCCTTTACCCCACGCGCCATTCGAGAGTGGGATGGTAGAGAAGTAGTATGAAAATGGTTCGATGAACCGTCTGCCAGGCACTGAAGTGTGAATTGCAGTGTAACCATGTCGATTTCTGCTGCCAGTGGTTGACTGGGTTGCTACAAAGTGTAGCACAACATAAGGCCCCCTCAGCGTATGCGACGGGAACCTATCTCCTGTCACAAAACACTTAGGAAAGTGGATTATAAATGTTCCCAGCTCAGCTGGTAGCATCATTGTTTCAGCATCGGCATTAAGTTTCCGCGCCAGTCGTCGGCCAAATGTATAGCTAATGTACTCCAGCTTCATCCAATAGCATCACCACATAGGTGAAGCCACTTATCAAGGAGCTGTCATCCAGTCTTGATAGTTTATAGCGGCGTCCGCTCAGTGGCCTGCATCGCCTGACACACCAGACGGTCTTCAAGGGTCCTGAGGGTCCTAATTTCAACTCGAGTCGCTGACACGTTTTTGCCAGCAGCCATGGGCCACAGGCAGCCTACACAAGCTGTTGGCCTTTAAGCACGACAACTGACACGTGATTACTCTGCTATTCACAATTAAGTGCCTGGCAGAGGGCTCAATGAACCAGCTTCAAGCTGTCTCTCCACCGTTCCACTCTCGACCGGTAAGTGGTCGCGAAGTACTTGACGCAGCCAACAGCTGCAGTGTTGCGTCAGCATTCGGCCGCTGAGGGCGTCACCCGCTATCTATAAGTAAGTAAATTGTTTATTATTTCAAAAGCAATCGCCGTAACTGTTAAAATACAGGATGATTCAAAAAGAAAGAGCAGATTTTAAATATTTATTACGAACTATAAAAGAAAGAAAGATATTGAGCTTGACACCGGATGGAGAAAGGTTCAAAGAATTGAAACAGCTGCGTTGTTGTTTGTTTTAGTAACGTGACGACTACACCAATAGAGGTTTCATTTTGTATGTTAGAATTTGCGCGAAGTCGATCCATTGTTCAATTGCAAACAAGGAATCTTGATGGACGGCATCAGTCTGTTGCAGGGTAATGCGTGCCAATATGTTGCCAAGGTTGTTTCAACTACGTTGCAGAAGAATGGGTTAGATTCAGTTTTCGTTCCACAAACCCAAAAAATACATTATTTTCGTGTGTGCGGAACATTTCAGGAAGTATAAATATAATACTCACTTATACAGGGTGTTACAAAAAGGTACGGCCAAACTTTCAGGAAACATTCCTCACACACAAATAAAGAAAAGATGGTATGTGGACACGTGTCCGGAAACGCTTAATTTCCATGTTAGAGCTCATTCTAGTTTCGTCAGTATGTACTGTACTTCCTCGATTCACCGCCAGTTGGCCCAATTGAAGGAAGGTAATGTTGACTTCGGTGCTTGTGTTGACATGCGACTCATTGCTCTACAGTACTAGCATCAAGCACATCAGTACGTAGCATCAACAGATTAGTGTTCATCACGAACGTGGTTTTGCAGTCAGTGCAATGTTTACAAATGCGGAGTTGGCAGATGCCCATTTGATGTATGGATCAGCACGGGGCAATAGCCGTGGCGCGGTACGTTTGTATCGAGACAGATTTCCAGAACGAAGGTGTCCCGACAGGAAGACGTTCGAAGCAATTGATCGGCGTCTTAGGGAGCACGGAACATTCCAGCCTATGACTCGCGACTGGGGAAGACCTAGAGCGACGAGGACACCTGCAATGGACGAGGAAATTCTTCGTGCAGTTGACGATAACCCTAATGTCAGCGTCAGATAAGTTGCTGCTGTACAAGGTAACGTTGACCACGTCACTGTATGGAGAGTGCTACAGGAGAACCTGTTGTTTCCGTACCATGTACAGCGTGTGCAGGCACTATCAGCAGCTGATTGGCCTCCACGGGTACACTTCTGCGAATGGTTCATCCAACAATGTGTCAATCCTCATTTCAGTGCAAATCTCTTTACGGATGAGGCTTCATTCCAACGTGATCAAATTGTAAACTTTCACAATCAACATGTGTGGGCTGACGAGAATCCGCACGCAACTGTGCAATCACGTCATCAACACAGATTTTCTGTGAACGTTTGGCCAGGCATTGTTGGTGATGTCTCGATTGGACCCCATGTTCTTCCACCTACGCTCAATGGAGCACGTTATCATGATTTCATACGGAATACTCTACCTGTGCTGCTAGAACATGTGCCTTTACAAGTACGACACAACATGTGGTTCATGCACGATGGAGCTCCTGCACATTTCAGTCGAAGTGTTCGTACGCTTCTCAACAACAGATTCGGTGACCGATGGATTGGTAGAGGCGGACCAATTCCATGGCCTCCACGCTCTCCTGACCTCAACCATCTTCACTTTCATTTATGGTGGCATTTGAAAGCTCTTGTCTACGCAACCCCGGTACCAAATGTAGAGACTCTTCGTGTTCGTATTGTGGACGGCTGTGATACAATACGCCATTCTCCAGGGCTGCATCAGCGCATCAGGGATTCCATGTGACGGAGGGTGGATGCATGTATCCTCGCTAACGGAGGACATTTTGAACATTTGCTGTAACAAAGTCTTTGAAGTCACGCTGGTACGTTCTGTTGCTGTGTGTTTCCATTCCATGATTAATGTGATTTGAAGAGAAGTAATAAAATGAGCTCTAACATGGAAAGTAAGCGTTTCCGGACACATGTCCACCTAACATATTTTCTTTCTTTGTGTGTGAGGAATGTTTCCTGAAAGTTTGGCCGTACCTTTTTGTAACACCCTGTATATATGAATGAAGTGGTATCTGTTCTTTCTGACATGTCAGAAAGAACAGATACCATCTTCATGCTCACCGGCCATTTGACCATCTTCTTCTGTGCGGATGCACAAACAGTGTCCGAACTCTTACGGGAACGGCAGTAATGCCACGAGTAATGTGTATGATGGGCAAGGGCACTATGAAAATATTCCGGGACAATATGTTGCGAATGTGGATCTCAAGGGAGGTGTACCAGAGGTAAGTCCCTGCAGTCGCACTAACCTCTGTGTTCTCGGTGGCTCAGTAGTCTGCCTTCGGCAGGGCAACAGAGCGGACGCGTCCGTGTAGACTGCGTGCGGAGCGCGAGCTCGCCTTGTTTACATTCTGACGGCCGTTGCTTAAGTGCCGGCTTTCCGTGTACGATCCATTGCGAACCGTTACCGTAAATCTACACTTCGATTTACTTTCTGCAACGATTATGCCCGACCCAAAGCACTCGAGGTGGAGCGTTTTCTGCGAGAGGAAGTGAAGATCCCGGCGACCAATATTATCGGCGTACACTTGTCAATCGTGAGCAGCACGGTCTATGTTAAAATCATTAACGACGCGGCTTGCGAATGCATCCTACGTGAGACCAAACAGGGGCTCCGCTTCTAAAAAATGGTTCAAATGGCTCTGAGCACTATGGGACTCAACTGCTGAGGTCATTAGTCCCCTAGAACTTAGAACTAGTTAAACCTAACTAACCTAAGGACATCACAAACATCCATGCCCGAGGCAGGATTCGAACCTGCGACCGTAGCGGTCTCGCGGTTCCAGACTGCAGCGCCTTTAACCGCACGGCCACTTCGGCCGGCTGCTCCGCTTCTGTCACGCTGATGGCAATGTGGGGGAGGTAACCGTCGACCACGCAGGTTTAGGTATGCGAACGATACGCATTTTCGAATTGCCATTCGAACTTCCTGCTGAGGAAGTCGTCGCGGCACTCCGCCCATACGGCACAGTCCGTGGCCACACTGCGGAGAAGTGGACACAGTTTCGGACGTATCCTGTCCTAAACGAGGTCCGACAGGTCACCATTGATCTCCGAAGCCACGTCCCGTCCTACTTACAGATCGGCGGATGCCGTGCAATAATTATATACGACGGCCAGCCTCGGACCTGTCCCGGGTGCGGCAAAGAAGGCCACCTTAGATCCGAATGCCTACAACGGCGTATTACACAACTTCCAGCTGCCGAAGAACCACCCACGTCGCAACCTACAGTGCTGCCGGTGACCTACGCCGCTGCTCTAGCTTCTCCTACCGCTTTGCAACGTCGCCCAGGCACCACAAACGACGCCACCAACGAGCCCGACCAGTCACCGACGGAGAGCGCCTCGGACGGCCCGCCGCCTCGGCCGGCCATCGACGCCGCTCCGACGATCCCGACGCAACCGGACGCTGACCCCGATCTCGGCAGCACGATGGAGATCGACTCGCTCATCGTTCCTACAGCGGCCTTTCTGCCAGAGCGACGCGACTTACTTCCGTCGTCGGACACGGAGGGTCGCACAAGGAAACAACGTCGCAAGCGAAGACGTCGCACAGTTTCCGGCCAAGAGGAGACGTTACAAGTCGAGGAGGACGCAACCGTCGACCAGCACGAGGCCTCAGAACCCGCTACTGCTGACGAAGACGTTATGAGCGCGGAGACATCCACCGGTGTGCCTGCGCCCCGTGCTGACGCTGAACTAAATGATGAACATATCACAGGCGACACTACACCACGCACCATTACAACATCTTCCGCAGACAAAATGGAAGATACACCAGTGTCCGCTTCCACGGCGTGGCACGAGGAGGAGGTCAAGGAGCAGGACCCGTTACGGGACCCTGCGCCGTCACGGCCGCACCACTAATCATACTCTCGCCAGAGTCCCCTGCGGACCAGCGGGATAACGTTCCGCTGCGACGCCCACACCCTTGCGCGGACAGCGGAGTGGACGAGCCTCCAGCAGTCCGACACCAGGCCTATCGGATAGCAACTATCAACACCAACAACATCCGTTCCAGGGTGAAAAGTTGCCTTATGCACGAGATGTTCTGGGCTTCAGATATTGATTTCGCCCTTCTGCAGGAAGTTCACTTGGCTAGTCTCCCGGATATCAACAGCTATACCGCCCACGCCTCCGCGAGTGATCCTATGGGCCGCGGAGTGGCCATCTACGTCCGCCACGGGATTTCTGTGACCGACGTCACCTTCCTTCCATCATCTCGGGGCATGGCACTCACTGCCATGGGGACACGCATCATTAATGTCTACGCTTCCTCAGGCACCGACCGACGGCATGAGAGAGCCCAGTTTTATTCCGCGGAAATCACTCCCCTGTTTTTAAGACGTTATGACCATTGCCTACTAGCAGGTGATTTTAACTGCGTTCTGCATCCCGAAGATCAGATTCCCCACTATACTACATGCCAGGAACTACGTTCAGTGGTGCGAGACCTCCTGCTTCACGATACCTGGGAAGTTCAACACGGCGACCATTCGGGCCATACCTTTCTTACCAGTCATTCCGCAAGCCGACTAGACAGGATATATATCTCACAAACTCTTATATCTGCGATACGGGGCGCCGAACGCTGGCAGCTGGCCTTTTCCGACCACTGCGCTTACATCTGTACGGCCCTCCTTTCCCCGCAATCAGTATGGAACAGCCGTGCGCCATGGAAACTCAATACTTCACACCTGCATGACCTGGCATGTTGCCAACAAGTCACTGAAACGTGGACAGCCTGCGAACGACGCCTTCCCCGCTACCGCTCGACATTGACATCACGAGAACTGGACGCTCAACCGCCAACCCCAGACAACCAGTTGGAACGGCAAAGAACTAAGGCGAAGATAATTGCGCTGGCACGCCGGAAACTGCAAGGGGTTGTGATACGGACGCGACACCACGATCACGCGGATTTAGAAATTCCATCCATGCATCAAATAGTGTCCGACGAACGACGGCGTCATCGGCAGATCATCAGCACCCTGACCACGCCTCATGGCACGCAGGCGACCACTCAGAATGACATCGTCCACGCATTCGTCGAGCACTACCGTCATACTTATAGTGAAGAAGATGCTGAAACTGCAGCGGATGACTCCATTTTGCATTACGTCACGCGCACCCTCCCCCACACGGAGGCGGATGCTTTGACAGTGGCGGTCACGCGAGACGAAGTCAACAACGCAATCGCCAAGGGTGCTGTCAACAGATCGCCTGGCATTGCGGCTTACCGATTGAGTTTTACCGTACCTTTCAGGACCTCATGGACGACTATGTATCAAGAACTGATGACATCTGACGAAGCAATCCCACCCGCCTTTGCTGAGGGCATCATCATACCAGTCCACAAACCAGCCCGTGGTTCGATGGTCACGAGTTATAGACCTCTCACCCTACTCAATGCCGATTACAAGATTTTCGCGCGCTTACTGGCAATGCGGCTCCGAACAATACTCCCTCATATCCTCTCGCCAGAGCAAACGACGCCTGGAGGACAGGTTAACATACAGACTGCCACAGGGGAATGCCGCGACCGATGGCGGCGGCCTGCAGACTCCGTGCGGCGGTCGTCGCTATAGACTTCGACAGCGCCTTCGATAAAATGCGTCATCGTTTCCTGTTTTCGGTGGCAGCCCGCATGGGCATCCCCCCTCCGTTTCTCGACGTCATCCGGCGTCTTTACAACAGTGCCAGTTCACGTGTCCAAGTCAATGGACGTTTAGCAGGGCCGGTACCTATCTGCCGTTCGATAAGGCAAGGGTGGCCCCTCTCTACCCTCCTGTATGCCATTGCCCTTGAGCCCCTTATTGGGGGCTTGACGACTAAGCTCTCTGGCCTCACCCTACGCCAACACACTTTTCGCTGTCGGGCATATGCTGATGACCTCCTCCTCCTCATTCACTCCGGCTCTGAGATTCGAGAAGTCCTCGAATTGATTACCCGTTATGGGGCTGCCACTGGCAGTGCCATGAATGTCGCCAAATCTTCTGCAATGCACATTGGACGAGGCCTCCAGGAGGGTAAAGTGGCATCCCTGCCGCTTGTGCTGACTTTCCGGTACCTGGGCATTACCTTTACCGCCACGGTGACACGCACAGCGGCAACGAATTTCCGTCGCCTGTTACTCGTCATCCGCAACGACGTCCGCCAGAACCTCTTGCGCCGCCAGGATACACTTCAACGGGTTGAGTTTCTTAATCTTTATGTGGCATCAAAATTGGTCCACATCGCGCAAGTTCTCCCTCTGCCACCTGCAATTGGGCGCAACCTTCAGGCAGCTTTTGGCTATTATCTCATGGCTGGTTCCATGTTTAAAGTCCGTTATGAGACACTTACCCTGCCCCCACGGGATGGTGGCGTCGGTCTCGTCAATGTCCGTATGCGAGCTGTAGCCTTGTACATGAGTACCATGAGAAAACAGTGGACGGGCCAGGGTACATCTCTAACACCCAGCTTGCTTGAGGTCCTCCTACCTGCTTCCACCTCACCACCGGTGTCTGTCGGCCATATCGTGCCTCATTTGTCCCATAATTCGACCTTTTTCGTCGACTACAGTTACATACATACCAGTCTCCCAGATACTCGCCCACCCAGGGCTAAGGATTTTTACAGCCTGCTGCTGCGCTGTATTCTCCGGAATGTGATGAGACCAAACATCCCTCCATCCAGTGGCCCATAGTGTGGACTACCGTCCAATAGCCCTTCCTCCCTACGAACGTCCGGGCACTGTGGTATAACATAGTCAACAGGAAATTTGCCACGAAGCAGCGACTGCACAACATTGGCTTGTCAGAATCCCCTCTTTGTCTCCTTTGCCAGCAACTGGACGCTGATGAACACCATCTGACATGCTCCTCTTCGCAAGATGTATGGCGCTTCGTGCAGCAGCCTGCTATCTCCGGGTGCCACCAGACACAATCGAACCTCGAATGTTTCTATACCCGGAGGGCAGACATTTTCCCGCCACCAAATGTCGTGCTATTACGTGGGCCAAAGGGTGGGCGGTCGCTTATCTCTATCATGAGGGACCTAAATCCCGCCTCGACTTCTGGACCTATTTACGAACAGCCCATGCAGCTCTCGAAAACACGCCACGTTACCGAACATTATTTGCTAACTATCTTCGAGCGGTCTTTGTTAGACCTCCACTAAGTTGGGGAGTGCCTGGCTCAGAGGGCACCTACCCCTCCTCCCCAGGCGGTGTCCTAGTTTAAGCCGCCTACAATCGATTCTACTTCTGACCTCCGCGGATGGGAGAGCGCGTCGCAGATTGCGCGGATTTTATTTGTTTTTACTTTTCCTTTTTCTTTTCTTTCTTTACCCAGAATTTATATTTCTTTTTCTCTTTCGCCGATGTGTTCACATAACTTCATGATATTAGTGAATATTACAAAAACACATGCAAATAAAGAAATAACGACAACGTCTTCCACTACTGTTGATTCCTGTGTCTCCCACTTCCCTAAGCACCACAGGCTCGGTGGTGGTGAGGGGGACATTGTGGCCAGGCCTCGGGTTTCGACCCCTGCCCACTTCACCCCCCCGAGCCCATACCGGTCCACTACCCCCCCCCCCCAAAAAAAAAGTAGTGGTCAGCGCGACAGAATGAAAAAAATATATAAAAATAATAAAAATGCGTGTTCCGTCAGAGCGTTAGCTTCCCTTTTTTATAAAAAAATAACAAAAAAAAACAAAAAAGATGGATAGAGCGTCTACCATGTAAGCAGGAAATCCCGGGTTCGACTCCCGGTCGGGGCATACATTTTCCACTGTTCCCGTTGACTTATGTCAACAACTGTATGCAGCTAAGGGTATTGATTTCATTGTTATTTCATAATACTCGCTTCCCTGATCATTTGTCAGGAGATTGTCAAAATATGTGAGTACATTACAGTAAACTGAAACTGCCAATATTTCCCGAATTAATACACTGTTAGAATGAAACACAATTATGCAATTTCAATAAATTTATCATTCACAAAATACTTAATCTTTTGTGACGACATGCTCTGAAAACTGAATTCTAACAGACATATTTCTTAAGCCGGTCTAATAGTCCTTGTTAAGATATTCGTCTATAGAGTAAAAGGAATTGCTTACCAAAGACTGGTTCCTGGCAGTTTATTGAAAATGTATATTCTCGAATATTGGACCGCTTTTTGGACCAAGGTAAGTTACTTTAGGTCTTTACGTAGATTGTCCTTATTCTTGAGCTATTGGTTGGAAATAGAGACATTGTTTGCAACAAATTTCATTAAGAAATAATTATGCTGAGAAGCAATCATTAGAATATCCAGTTTCTTGAACAGATTTCTACATCATGATTCGCTGGGGAGCCCTTACATGTCCCAATCTCTTCCCATGTAATTTCCATATTTACGGAGCCCTGATGAAAGACTTACGTGACCGTGGTTTGCTTAGACGAAGAGGTGCACGCCTCGGTAGAATCATGGTTTTGGAGGGGTCAGCAAAAATTTTTCCATGAAGGCATTGACCAAGTTGTCTCACAGTGGGAGAGCTAACTTTTGAAATAATGAACAATTTACTTACTTCTTTTCCATCTGTGTCGTTGTTATTTGGCTGCGGCCCTACTAGAAAAGATCAGTACATGGGCTGCTACCATCGAAATACTGTGTGGAAGGCATGAAGTTATAAATAATTCGATATTTCAATGCAAGTATTGTTCAGAAGTACGATGCAATGTTCGGACATGCATCCATCGTACTTCTGAAAAACACAAGCACTGCAAAGTCGTATTTATCCGCCGAATATGGGCAAGCGACTCTCATTTAAAACGTCTCTCCTTTACGGAAATATACATAATGGATGTGGGAGTGCACATTGCAGACACGGGCTGATGACATATTGAAGTTTGGGTCTGGGCGTAAAGCGTGCTCGGATAGCTTAGTTGTAGGGCTATCGCTCGCGGTAAGCAGGAAGTCCGGGTTCGAGTCCCGGTCCGCAACAACTTTTCACTGTCACAATTCCATTATACAGCTGATCGTTGTCCATATTTGCAAATGTGAATACATTTCATGTATTATAAAGAATGTTTCTGTTGAGTAAGTGGTACTGCAAAACCTACAACACAGCTTTCCGCACACGCAACTCTGCAGTCAGTAGCAGTCAGCCTGTAACAGAAGCCATTTTAGTACAAAGGACAAGGACTGGAACTCCGATTTTAATCCATACCACAGGGATGGGAACACCAGAATGACGATCAAAAGCAGCTATTACCTCCCGTGTATTGCAGAGGCACAGGAAGCCATAGTTATAAAACCTTACATCGAAACCACATGCTCTGCAGGCAGAGATCATACCAGGACGTCTAATGTCGCTGTTATTAATGGAATGCCATGACATACCTACACAACTACTTGTGACGCCCCCTTATAACCCGCCGGTGACTGTCTGCATATACTTGAATACAATCGCAACGCCATCTTCGAACGGATAACAGTGCCCGGCGCCTCAGCTCTGTACATTGGCTCTCGACTAAATAAATAAAAAAGAAGTACCTGGAAGGTAAAATAAATTGTCCTTGGCGTGCCGAATGACATTCTCAGTATAGCCCCGCCCGAGAAAGACAAGGTCCTTGGTTGGAGTGCCGGTCCAGCATATACACTACTGGCCATTAAAATTGCTACACCACGAAGATGACGTGCTACAGACGCGAAATTTAACCAAGAGGATGCTGTGATATACAAATGATTAGCTTTTCAGAGCATTCACACAAGGTTGGCGACGGTGGCGACACCTACGACGTGCTGACATGAGGAAAGTTTCCAACCGATTTCTCATACATAAACAGCAGTTGACCGGCGTTGCCTGAGAACACGTTGTTGTGATGCCTCGTGTAAGGAGGAGAAATGCATACCATCACGTTCCCGACTTTGTGATAAAGGTCGGATTGCAGCCTATCGCGATTGCGGTTTATCGTATCGCGACATTCCTGCTCGCGTTCGTCGAGATCCAATGACTGTTAGCAGAATATGGAATCGGTGGGTTCAGGAGGGTAATACGGAACGCCGTGCTGGATCCCAACGGCCTCGTATCACTAGCAGTCGAGATGACAGGCATCTTATCCGTATGGCTGTAACGGATCGTGAAGCCACGTCTCGATCCCTGAGTCAACAGATGAGGACGTTTGCAAGACAACAACCATCTGCACGAACAGTTCGACGACTTTTGCAGCACCATGGACTATCAGTGCGGTGACCGTGGCTGCGGTTACCCTTGGCACTGCATCACAGACAGGAGCGCCTGCGATGGTGTACTCAACGACGAACAGGGGTGTACGAATGGCAAAACGTCATTTTTTTGGGTGAATCCAGGTTCTGTTTACAGCATCATGATGGTCGCATCCGTGTTTGGCGACATCGCGGTGAACGCACATTGTAAGCGTGTATTCGTCATCGCCATACTGGCGTATCACCCGGCGTGATGGTATCACGTGTCTCGGTCACCTCTTGTTCGCATTGACGGCACTTTGGACGTTGCATTTCAGATGTGTTACGACCCGTGGCTATACTCTTCATTCGATCCCTGCGAAACCCTACATTTCAGCAGGATAATGCACGACCGCATGTTGCAGGTCCTGTACGGGCCTTTCTGGAAACAGAAAATGTTCGACTGCTGCCCTGGCCAGCGCATTCTCCAGATCTCTCACCAATTGAAAACGTCTGGTCAATGCAACTGGCTCGTCACAATATGTCAGTCACTACACTTGAAGAACTGTGGTATTCTGTTGAAGCTGCATGGGCAGCTGTACCTGTACACGCCATCCAAGCTCTGTTTGACTCATTGCCCAGGTGTATCAAGGCTGTTATTGCGACCAAAGGTGGTTGTCCTGGGTACTGATTTCTCAGGATCTATGCACCCAAATTGCGTGAAAATGTAATCACATGTCCGTTCTAGTATAATATATTTGTCCAATGAATACCCTTTTATCATCTGCATTTCTTCTTGGTGTAGCAATTTTAATGGCCAGTACTGTAGTTCTAATTTACTAGAATGTGTAATTCGCGTTTTAAGCCACAAAGTTAACCTCTTCCACCTACCCAACAACCCTTTACTCAGAAAACGAAACTCTCATTGAAATGGTCCGATGTTTCATGTCAAAATCTGGTGTAACCTTCTTTTTTCGTCACTCGCTATTAACATGAGACATTCTAATGTCAAATTTTAACTATCGATATACATGTGGCGTTGCCCAAAAACTTCCGTGCTAACTGTTTTTATCTACATTGCGTTGGCGAGGAAGACATGGCTGTTCCTTAATGTGGAGAGGTAGATATTCTTCTAAGCAAACCTGATGGAGAAGAGTGGCATTTTTCCTATTGTTGCTGCGCTCATTAAGAAAGATTATCTCTTCAAAGCCTTATTAAAAAGAAAGCAAACGAGAAGTTTTTCGCGACTTTGTGGGAGATAATGATAATGCTTTAATTATCACCTTGAAAAAAGTTACGTAATTAATTTCTTTTTTTATTCGCAGGAACATGTCTGCAGCGCCAGTGTACACTGATGCTCCATGGGAGATTACCGTAACACACCGCAACAGGAGCCAAAATAAAAAGACGCATCCCTTTGATAAGGTGGTGTATCGCGTGGTAATTCATCTCCTTCATTTGAAGGGGAAACAAACAACAGTAGTATATCATCAGCGGACCCATGCGATACTTCCGCACTTTCTTATTTTTAAATAATGCCTGTATTTGGAATAAGTGTAGTCAGTGGGATAAGGGTAGTTGTGGGAATGTCGACATCCTCTCTGACTCATCAGCTGCCTATAATTTGTAATTTTCGACTGTAATATTTACATTTACCTATTCATGAAGGGAAGTTTAATGAGAAATCCAAATATAAAATACAAAGAAGTAAATAAATGCAAAATTTTTAGGTTAGAACGTAGTGTTCACTTATTGCCTGGTACAGTGCGACGCAAATAAAAGTGGTCCGGAGAGCAGAGTTCCAGAGCACTAAGAAACACGGCAGAGGAAAGGAAACACAGGACTAACCTGACTATAGGACACGCTGAAAGTGGTCACCATTCATCTCTTGGCGCTGCTGGGCTCTGCTCAGCAAGTTGCTGAAGTCGGATCGAAGTTCGACTGCTGGAATTGCTGCAGTCTCATACGAAATCATCTGCTGCAGTTATGAAAGACTATGAGGTTTTTTGCGATTCGCTTTACACGTGAGGGCTCCCCAAACAAAGTAATCGCACACTGAAAGCTCAGGTGATGTGGGTGATCTGCTAGGGCCGCGACCAGACTGACTTCTCCTAACAACTGTGTCAGGCGTCAATATTACGTACATGTGCTCCAAGATTCGGCCGGCTGTACAGGCAGTTGCTGCATCATGTTGGAATTAACTTTAGGTCTTTCCGTCCTCCGTTAATGCTACCGCAAATGGTTTCAAAACGTTGGCAATGGAGCGCGCAGAAATCAGCGTCTGATGAAAGAAGATGGGATAAATAATGAGGCATGCAGACACTACACACCAAACCCTAACCTTCTGATCATGCAATGGTGTTTCTTGGAAGTTATGCAGATTTTACGATGCCCAGAACCTGTGATTCTGTGAGTTGACATAACCGCTCAGGTGAAACCAGAATTCATCATAAATATAAACAGATCCATATCCAAGTCATTCATTGTTATTTCATTGGGCAGCCACTCACAAAACTGGAGGCGCTGAGGAGCATCTGCTGGTTTTAATGCATGAAGAACAGACATTCGGTAGGTACGTATGTGCAGGTCCAAGTGGAGTATTGGCCAGCATAATCGACGTGGTATGCAGGACTCTGAAGCATTTTCTGGTGAACTGCAGCTACATTTTTCTGATGGTGGGCATGTTTCGGAATGTTTTTTGATTTGTTCAAAACAGATATTGTCTGACACCATTTCCGGACTAAGCGTTGCATGGCACTCTATGCTGGCTTTTTGACAGCATTACATTTCTCAGCAAACAACTAACCATGTCATTTCACTTGTCATGTCACTTTACCATACAAGTAGCTTATTTCCCAGCAATCTCAATGTCTAGCTATATTATTTATAATGTACATTAGATCTGCAGCACTCGTGTAACATTTAAACATCAATATCAACCGTTAGAACACAAAGGTTTACATCTACATGGTAAATGAAATGTAACATTAAATGTGTTGGTTCTTAATTGCAAAAACAGGCACAGTTGATATTTGTCGATTACAGAGGCACCTACCAAAATGGGGAAAAATAGCTTGAGTAACCCGTAAGTACTGTTTGGCGTAGAATCCGAACGTGTAATAAAAATGAGCTCTACCATTTGAAAATACGAAGTTGATCCCGCCCTCGCGGTTAAGAGGTGGCCAGTTGTGGCACAGACAGATGTCTTCTACTAATATTAACTTTCACCTAGAAAATTTTTTTCGTACGATGTGTCGTTTTCGAGATATTTAGTTGTGTCAAGCTAAAACAAACAGCCTGTATATATGGGAATGGCAGAGTTAGAATTTCGAGACCCCTTGTAATATATTGATTATTCCTTGCTACTGTAGTGTTATCTTGAAGCTGTGAGAAAGGAGGACAGGCGCTCCAAGGCGTGGAAGCAGAGACGATGCTGAGGGCAGACGAAACTGGGAGAGATATTGTTACATGAAGTAAACCGTAAGGGGAGAGGCCTGCGAAAATGCAGACGCCCCCAGACGCGGTTCCAGGGAGCTAGTTACTCTTCAGGGAATTAACATGTAACTTCATATGTCGTCTAGACGCTGTGGTAGGCTGCCACCGTAGAACATTGTAACCAACAGGCACGTACTAGTGTATAAAGCCAGTTTGATACCAGCCCTGAGAGCAGCAACGTCAGTAGGCTCGCAAGGGTTAGAAAGAGAGCGAAATCGCCAAGAAAACTGTTGACCTAGCAGACCCTACTCCTGGGAGCCCGAGGGGCGGGGCTAAATGAGGTATAACAATAATGTTGCAAGCCTTATTTACCAGAGCAGTTACGTTTAGCTTTCAGCTGAACAATATTCATACCAAATACGGACTTAGTCCAATTGCACTAACAACCCCACCTTAGCAGCAGTAGTGGGGACCCAACTAAACAGTGATTGGTAGGCGCCTGCAAGAGACCTGCGGGATTGGCTGGGTGGCTTTAAGTGGGAAAAACAGTGCCCCCACGCGACTCTTTAAAACCCCTAGATCCCTCATTTTGGAGGAATTCTCAGTCAGACGATCTGGGCGCCGATTCCCGTCCGTCGACTCCAGCCTCGGTCCAGCTCCGCGTAAGTCTGCTCTCTCACTTGGAGTGCCTCAGTGAACAGTGCCACATTCAGTATGTTTTGTTTTGCAACTAATTTGTTGCCTTAAGATGCTGATAGTGTTTGCTGCTGTGGTTAGCATCCACTCCTGGGACTTCTGCACTGGCTTCTGTTGTAACAGTGTTATTCATGCTTTTTCTAACCCTAGAACTATCCTCTAGTCTATTAGTTAGTCCTGTCTGGAATACAAACCTATTTCAAAACCCTGTTTGTCCAAGAGTCTCCACAACAAGTTCCCTACCAAGTCTTACCACCTGCATTTCTAGTAAATGCCTGTACCAGTGTTGGCTCAGATAGGAAAAAACAAATGCCTTCACTGTGAATTGTCCTTCTGCCTTCTGCTCTGCAACGCTCGGGAGCGCAGACTGACCGGTACCCCCTTTTCTCCTTCTCCCACTTACGTCAGGACGCGACTCCCTGAACAACGGCCTACACGATGCTCGCCAAATGACTAAACAGACGAGTCTGACCTCCCGTTTCTGGTCTACTAATGTGCAAATACAGGGTGACAATTATTAAACTATACGAAATAAAATCGTCACAATTTCTGAACGATTTGGGTTAGGATATGATGGGAATTAGTATGCATGGTTTAGCGACAGATCCGCTTTCATTCGGATAGGTTCGTCAATAATCAAAATTGGCGCTTTTGGTGGACTGAGAATCCGCGTTTCGTTATAGAGAAGTCCTTCACCCTCAACGGGTGACTGTGCGGTGGGCAATGTCCAGTCACGGATATTCCTTGATGGCACGGTGACTACCGAACGGTACGTGAAGGTTTTGGAAGATGATTTCATCCCCTTTATCCATAGTAAACCTGATTTCGACAAGACGTGGTTCATACAAGACGGAGCTCGACCCCATAGAAGCAGGAGAATGTTGTCCTGGAGGAGTACTTTGGGGACCGCATTCTGGCTCTGGGGTACCCAGAGGCCACTGGCAGGGACCTCGTTTGGGCACCATATGCCCCGCATCTGAACACATGCTACTCCTTTTTGAGGGGCTATATTACAGACAATAACCCCAAAACTATTTCTGAGCTGAAAACAAGCATGCAGGATGTCATCGACAGCATAGATGTTCCGACACTTCGGCTCGTCATGCAGAATTTCGCTATTCGTCTGCGCCACATCATCGCCAAGGATGGCAGGCATATCGAACATGTCATAACCTTAACCCGAATATCTGTAGTGACGCTTTCATGTTGCATATGGTGCGTGCACGCCGTAGTTTGTAACTAACTTACTTTTTTCACATAGTTCAATAATTGTCACCCTGCACCTCTACGGAAGACAATTCTTTTGAACACGCCGCCAATGCGTCACCGAGAGCTCGCCGTGTTCCGACCTGTGGTGCTATGGACGTCACCAGAGGGCATCGTCTTTACTTCGACTCACTCCATGCACATGTAACTGTCTGTGTGTTTGCTTATGATGCCGCACCCGAGCTCCGCCCCAAATTTCGAAAGACTCGCCGTGAGAATAGAAGGGCCTATCATAACGCTACTAGCAATCTGGCAACAACCAGCAAGTGATTGTACGACGACTGTACGTTTATTAAGATCCGATCGGTCGCGAAATGGAAGGTACAGTGAAGATCAAAACTGTTTTATTTGCATCAGTGGGCTACACCTTACACCTGTCTGGTACCGAGCGCCGCGGATTTTGAATCCGCGCCAGATGGTGTGGACGACGAAGACCCCTAAAGGTCTCTGCACCATCGCACCTTAAGCTGTGGCGGCGCGCGTCTCCTGGCCAACGCTTAAGTGAGGGCGCCACGGTGGAACACGTGGTCCAAGCAGCCAATAGCATCGTCCCCGATGATGTATTTAAGCACCTGCCTCTCGCTCCGCCAGTTAGCCACATCCACCTGTCCACCAATACTCTGATGACACCGCCTTCCTGGCTCTCTATCCTACCCTTGAACGGTCCCAACTAACCCTCCAAACCCACATTGTCCAGTTCACCACTTGGTGTAACCAGTGGTTCCTTCGTCTCAACCCCTCCAAAACCCTCTATGGTCGTCCCATCCAGCTCACCCCCACCCTGCGTCACCTTGACTTAACCCTTGACTGTCACCTCACCTGGACCCCTCACCTCCTGACCATCCAGCAGAAAGTCCATTCCCGCCTCCACCTCCTGAAACTCCTGTCTGGCCAGACGTGGGGATTGCATCCTTCCACCATCCTCCCCACCTACAAATCCCTCATCCGCCCTAACCTCTGCTATGCCAGCGTTGCCTGAATCTCCACACCCATCCACTTTTACAAGGCCCTCCAAATCCTCGAACGCCATGTGCTCCTCCTTGCCTTCCGTATCTGCCTCCCTTCCCCCCTCGGCTCCTGTACGACCTCATCCCGTTCCCCCACCTCCTCCTTCTCCTCCAACATCTTCACATCCCTTACATTGTCCACAGGCTTGATCCCTCCCAACCCCTGGTTTCCTCCTTCCTCTCCACCCCCCACCCATTGCCGCACATCACTGTATCCCTCCCTCTGTCCATACCCTCCATCAGTGCAATTTCCGGCACCTCCCCCTCCCAGATGTTGAATTTCGCTGTAACATATACCCTTCCTTCCAACTGTGTCCTGGCCTTGTTCTTCCCCTCCCCAGGGCCCTCCTTTTCCTCCCCCCTCCTTCTCCCGGAGCGGATATTCCTCCTTTCTGTGCACCCCATCCTCGCCTCTTTCCCTCCAACGTCCTTCCGTCCCCAGCCCTCTTTGGTGCCCCACCCGCCCGTCTCTCTCCCTCTTTCTCCCACCCTCCCTTCTGCCCTTTTCCATCATCTCCTTGCGCGTGGCAGATCCTCTTCTTTGCCCATCGTCATCAGTGTGCTACGTCAGTGTTGTGTCTGGTGCTGTTCTCCTGTGCGTCCGGAGATGTGATTTTAATTTTATGCTCTGGTCATAGCCTTGTGTTCTTTTAATTGTCCCAGTGTGTGGTTTTTTTGTGTGCACTACTTTTTACGGTTTTTATCTCCGTTTTACAGTCTCTTTTTTTCTATTGTCTTTCATAATGTACCCCCTTTTTTATATCTATGTCCACCATATTTTCTCCTTTATCTTATTTTTAAATGTCTTCTATTGCATGTTTTATGTCTTTCGGCTGAAGAGCAGCGCATATGCTTCTGCCAGCTCGCTCAGGTGGTGAAATGAAATACAATAAAGAAAGAAAAGGAAGCTCCGCCAGTCAGTCTAATCTTTGCATGCGTCTATTGACATCTCGCCTGAGACTGCGTATTTACGTTACTTTGTTCCGTGTACAAGTGTACGTGGTTGATTCGTAAGGTGTTCTTGTGACTCCGTTATTTCTTGCTTGTTGTGGTTCGTAAGGTCTCGCTCGGTTGTCCGTTGTTTGTGTCCGTCCTCTCCCATTTGTGTTTTTGTTCGCGGGCCGCTCCGTGGGTACCGCCGCGCTTTTCCTTCAGGGCAACAACCTGCTTCACTACATAGTAGCCGGTCCGAATTAGACATTTGTCATAACGTTGTGCCAACTCATAGAAGGTAGCCACCTGTGATTTTCGCCAGTTCTCTGCTTTGAACCGTAGCTCGATGTCTGTGCCAAAATGTTTTTACAGCGAGTAGTTCATATGAGCAGAGATGAAACTCAGAGGGAGCTGAGTCCGGGCTCCATGGTGGGTCATCAAACATTTCCGATCCAAAACGCTACGGGAGAGTCTTCATTGCTCCTACGTTGAGCAGCTGACAATTACCATGAAGAAGGAAGGGCGTGACAGTTACGTTACGTAGACTGCACGAAATCATGCGAAATCTCTCAGCAGGCACTCACACTCGGCACGAGACACTATTTTCTATGCATTTTGACGTGATCACTGCGCGCACAGAACGGAAAAAAGCAACGTGTCGCGATCGACGACTACCCCTCGAGATACACTCTCCAGCACATCTGTGCAAAGCTTCATCCGGTTTTCACTGTGGTTTCCATTTCGCGACCGATCGGATCTGAAAAAAACTAGTAGCCCTTGTACACTACAACAATTGTAACCGCTAGCTAGTGATCCATAATACTGAGCGTAGAGAGTGGGAAGCAGTTACATCCAAGGATAAAGAGTTAAGTACTCGTATTTATCTTATTCATCAGTGCATTTTCTAAACAGTGTAAATAAACATGCCGGTGTTTTAAACATTTCATAAATATTGAAGTACGAGTGTTTATGCCATCTTATTCACCCACAGATGGAACAGAGAATACTCTTTGTTAATGGACAGGGTAGCCCCAAAACAACACCATATTAGAGAATAGATTGGAAGTAAGTAAAGTAGACAAACCTTCTTGTTTCAACGTCAAAGACAACTGAGTTTATTCACATACCGAAGATAGCAGCAACCAGTTTCTGCACAAGATCTTGAACTTGATATTTACAGGTAAACCTCCCGTCTACCATCAATTCTAACAATGTAACATGGTCGAGTTCACTGACCATCTTCCGTCAAGAAGGCCGTCGCCTGTAGCGTGAGACAATCCTGTTTGACAACGTGGGCTGCCAGAGCTGGCGGTCAGGTGTGTTTGCATGTGTGTATGAAAGGTGAATGTTTCTCTTTTGCAGATGAAGGCTGTGGCCGAAAGCTTTATGTAAGTGTCTTTAAATTGTGCGTGTCTGCAACTTAACGTATCTTCTTAATGGTAAGTAGCAGTTTATCTTTTCCTACAGTGTTAAAAAAAGCTGTATTAGCCAGGCAGTTAAATTTTGCAGAGAAGAAACTGATGTATTTTCTTCTTCCTCTAAACATAGTAAGATGATGAAAGTTCGTTTTGTACCACCAATGACACACCGACATTTAGGCGTAAGTGGAAGCATTATCTATTACTGCCTTTCCTATTCAACATCTTATTTTCGCCACATACTTTGTACTGTTATGGGACAATATTAATGACAATTTGTAACTGGATATAGCCTGGTGGCACTTAATTTGAGAATCCAAATTCATATTTTGTCAAATGTATCTTATCCTCTAACTTACACAACAGTTGCACTCTTCCAGTAAGTGAGATATTATTTTAGCTAACATCTTTTTTCTACAGTTACAGAGTAATAATGTAATCAGTTTAGATGTGGAAACATTTAATTTGGAAACTTCATTGTGCGTTGCACCAAGTGTAGTACAAAGATGAAAGTTTGAGCATTGTCCAGTACAGTCTCATCCGTAAGTCATATAAGTAGTGTCAGGTGTATTTGTATAGACATTTTAGATGTGAAAATACCGTAAGTTACACCACTATTGTCAACATCCTCACATATTATGGTTTAGATGAGGAAGTAACACTGTTCAATTGACAAAAACATTCTGTGTGTGTGTGTGTGTGTGTGTGTGTGTGTGTGTGTGTGTGTGATTTACTGGATGAAGCTTACATATTTTTGATAATAAGACAAGCTTTTAGACGTGACAGTACATTAATTTAAATCCTTTACATATTTCTAACAGACATTTTAGACATAGAATTTATATTGTGACGCTTGGCATGAAAATTGTGTGTTGCTGACGAAAGTTATACATATTTTTACTAAATAATCCAGACATTTTAGACGTGGATAAATGCACAGTACGTTTCACCAGTATTTTCTTTTGGCCCACGTTTTAGACGTGGAAATAACACTGATCTAAACATTGAGTTTTTCTTGGTATACCAGGTCGACGGTCGTTTCCAGATATGATACTCATTCAGGCAAACGGCAGTTTTATAGATGGAAAGTACCAGGAACAAAGACTGCTGGTGGCTGTATTATACTATGGGGAGATTGAAGCGGACATCCACGGGACGTGTGGCACTACAACAGCTCTGGACTTAGATTGAAGTTATTGCAAACAAACTGCAGCCGTTGTTTTGCAGACAGCCTGCTACCGTTTGTGGCTAATATCTTCCCCGATGGTGATGGCATTTTCCAGCAAGATAACTGGCTGTGTCACAAGGGCAGGTTTGTGCTAAGCGCCTTGATGAGGATGACAGCCTGATCTGTCCTCCAGGGAACGCATATGAGATGCTATCGGCCTCCACATCCGCACCCACAAACCGCCGACCCGTAATTTACGTTAAATGCACAGCCTGTGCGTAGACATCTTGTGCCACATACCTCCGCAAACGTACCAATCAATTATCCAGTCCTCACCAGGCAGATTCGCTGCTATGTTGTCTTCCAAAGGGGCACCAACACGCTTCAGCAATGTAGTCAAAATGTTTCGGCTCGTGGGATGGGAGGGTGGGAAGGGAATGGGAGTGGGGTGAGACGGAAATGGCTCCGAAATAACATAAAACAATTTATTGAGGGATATTCTGTAAAGAATTTCTAGTTCGACTGTAGAGATTGCCGCAGTCTAATTAATGGCATATTTCTACTCTCAGGATAATAGTGAGAACTGACGTAAAATGTGAGTAAGATAAACAACTAAGAGACCGGGGAATTTACGAATCAGGAAATTGGTTGGTAATATGAATAAGCGACTGAGCCTGTGATTTCCATATAAATTGGACTCGAGGTGCTCGCCAGCTGCAGGTGGACGCAGTAAGGCAGCACGTCTCATCAGACATTCTCGGCGGGGCCCTGGGAGCCCCTTTTATGAAGCGCCGGTAAGCGTGCGCTGAATTACTCTAGCGCCACGCGATGTACATTTTAGCCACCGCACCTGAACTGGCTCGTGTCTGGAAGAGGTACACCAAGAAATTCAAACTACACGCCGTAAACTGCAGACACGTGTATTTCCCTTTTCTATGTAGAGGGTACTGAACATGGAGAATTCTATTGTCGCTTTAAGCTACTCCAGAAACGCGGCTTGGGATTCGGTCTCTGAAGAACGTAGAACGTACCGAGCAAAATGCAGTGGCAAGGCACTGAAATTTTATTCGGCGAGAGGGGAGCAGGACGAAGAGGGGGGGGGGAGGAGGGGAGGAGGAGGAGAGAATGGTAGTTCAAACACCCAAAAGCCCATACAGGTTTATGCTGGAAAATAGCAGAATGGTTTCTCTGATAATGAAACGATCTGTTTCCTTACCCATAGTTTCCAAATCTGGGCTTGTGCTCCGTCTCAAATGACCTCATCGTCGACGAAAGCGAAACTTTATTCTTTCTTTCCTATATATGAGGATAGTAACGGCTCTCGAAAGAACAGATACCATTGATGACCGTCCAGATTCTCTAGAATAAATGATAATTAATTGAAACAGTCAGCTGCCGACAGGTATTGTTGATACACCTCGATGGGGATAGCTGAAAATGTGTGTCCCGACGGGGACCCGAACCCGGGACCTCCTGCTCACAAGGCAGAAGCTCTGTCCAGCTGAGCCCCTGAGGACGCAGATGAATAGCGTGACTGCAGGGACTTATCCCTTGCACGCTTCCCGTGAGACCCACATTCCCAACTGTCCACAATCTACATGCGTAATGTATCCCTTGCACGCTTCCCGTGAGACCCACATTCCCAACTGTCCACAATCTACATACGTAATGTATCCCTTGCACGCTTCCCGTGAGACCCACATTCCCAACTGTCCACAATCTACATACGTAATGTATCCCTTGCACGCTTCCCGTGAGACCCACATTCCCAATTGTCCACAATCTACATACGTAATATATGTAGATTGTGGACAGTTGGGAATGTGGATCTCACGGGAAGCGTGCAAGGGATAAGTTCCTGCAGTCGCGCTATTCATCTGTGTCTTCGGTGGCTCAGAGGGATAGAGCGTCTGCCATGTAAGCAGGAAATCCCGGGTAAGGGTCCCGGTCGGGGCACACATTTGCAGCTGTCCCCGTCGATATATATCAACAACACCTGTCGGCAGCTGAGGGTTTCAATTAATTATCATTTATTCTTTCTTTCCTTTTCCAACGAATGTGACAAATTGTAAATGATGAAACATTAGTTACCATCATTTTGTTCTCTAAATTCTGTTTGATTTACACGGTTACCAGTTTTAATGTTGACTGTTAAAATAGATTTATATTCAGAAGGAAATCATATAAGCCTTATAAAACCGCCGGCAAATTAATTTTTGATGGTACAATATAGGGGTTTCCGCGTCCACAGGATTTTCCGCTACCAATTAAATCTTCGTGTGACAATGTACCGCT
The DNA here is from genome assembly GCF_023898315.1 of Schistocerca nitens. Lineage (NCBI taxonomy): Eukaryota > Metazoa > Arthropoda > Insecta > Orthoptera > Acrididae > Schistocerca > Schistocerca nitens. Next base: position 192,015,306 of record NC_064617.1, on the reverse strand, counting down.
CGAAAAACGAGTAGAAATGGTAGTGTGAATCTGAATTCCGGCCAGATGTAATGTTCACGTTGTTCTTGACGATCATCAGAACTCTAAGAGTGAAGGGAAATGAAACGTGGGCACAACACCCAAGAGGTAGTCATATATATTTAATTATCACTTCGAAAAAACGAAGTTCGCTTATTTAACTTTTGGTTCTATTACAGTTACATGTTAGTAGTACAGCTACACAGTGAAAGTCCCACCCATCGGTAACACAACACGCCGCTGGTGGGATCAAGACAAAATGGTATAGCCAATTGATAAAGTGGAAGATCGTGCAGTTATTCGCTTTCTGCATTTGAAGGAGGACCAAAGCTGCAACAATGCGTGCTGAATTCGTGGAGGTATATGAAACCACCTTTCAGTGGAGAACTGGGAACAACAGAGAAGTAAAGGCTCTGATTCTCTAATACCAGTGTATCACAATCGAGGTGACAGTGGAGGAATTGGAATTCCGTCAGGGATCAGTTTAACAACTTGCGTGAAACTTTGAACATGATAAGATCGCCGCTCGCTGGGTCCCCTAGACTGCTCACAGCCACTCAAAACGCGCGCTTAACCGAACCAGTGATGGAAGCGTTGCAGCTGTATCAGGCCAACACAGACGACTTCATTGACCGTCTGTTCGTTATTTGTGAGTGCCGGGTATATGACTATCACAACGAGACAAACGGGCAAAGCAAGAAGTGGAAATATATGTATCCAGCACCACGAAAAGCAAGAGATGCAATTATTATTAGACCAACTAATTCTGAGTGCTTTTTTGGGACCGCCACGGTGTGTTCCTAAGAGATTATTTCGTCAGTGGTAAACCATCACAGGACCATACTACCGAAAACTGCTGACGAGGTTATGGCAGAATGTGATGATGATGCGTCGCGGAAGATGCGCGAGAGGATGCAGCATGACAAAACCTCACATTATTCTGCACAGGACACACTGTCACATACCGCTTTTTGGTCTAAAAATTCTCGCCCCCTCCCCCTCCGCGCTCCCTCCTGTGTTATACCGACATTGCACACAGTCGCGTCTTCTTGTTTGAGCCGGATGAAGAAACGATTGTGTCAAATATTTCCAGAATGAGGTGATTTTCGAGGTAGAACGTTTCCTGAAAAGCCAAACTGCAGATTTCTAGAACCATGATGAGGGCTGATAACCATAAGAATGTGATTACCCTTCGCAGATGTGAGGATAAAAACAAATAATGCTTTGGCGGCACACACAACAGTAGCTTATGTATGCCGATTTCGAACCAAGGCAACAGTCTTGCCTACATACAGGTCTGAAAATTATCAATAAGAATATTGCACATTCGCTGTGCTGGTCAACAAATAAGCTGAGAAACCAGTCGACCGCATGAGGGCCAAGGCTCGGTCTGTCTCGACTTTGTTTGGTTCAAATGGTTCTAAGCTCTATGGGTCTTAATATCTCAGGTCATCAGTCCCATGGACTTACAACTACTTAAACCTAACTAACCTAAGGACATCACACACATCCATGCCCGAGGCAGGATTCGAACCTGCGACAGCAGCAGCAGCACGGTTCCCGACTGAAGCGCCTAGAACAGCTCGGCCACCGTGGCCGGCCTTTGTTTGGTCCTCGGTGGAAATACGCAGTACGGCGCGTCATTTCACGTTATAGAGCGATGCGGCACTCTTTCTTCTTGCACATGTTGTGATATTTATTGAAGTGCCAGTGCTGTGTATTTCTCGCTATTTGCTCGTGTTTCAAAGGAAATGTAAAAGAACAGTGCTTGTTGCAAGAGCACGTACACTCAATAACAGGTAGTCTAGTGTCGCACTGTCACGGCCATTTAAATACTAGTGGGAGTTACAGCACTTTTTCGAAGATGGCTCTGAGCACTATGGGACTTAACTTCTGAAGTCATCAGTCTCCTAGAACTTGTTGTTGTTGTTGTTGTCTTCAGTCCTGAGACTGGTTTGATGCAGCTCTCCATGCTACTCTATCCTGTGCAAGCTTCTTCATCTCCCAGTACTTACTGCAACCTACATCCTTCTGAATCTGTTTAGTCTATTCATCTCTAGGTCTCCCTCTTCGATTTTTACCTTCCACGCTGCCCTCCAATAATAAATTGGTGATCCCTCGATCTCTCAGAACATGTCCGACACTTCTTCTAGTCAAGTTGTGCCACAAGCTCCTCCTCTCCCCAATTCCGTTCAATACCTCCTCATTATTAATGTGAACTACCCATCTAATCTTCAGCATTCTTCTGTAGCACCACATTTCGAAAGCTTCTATTCTCTTCTTGTCCAAACTATTTATCGTCCATGTTTCACATCCGTACATGGCCACACTCCGTACAAATACTTTCAGAAACGACTTCCTGACACTTAAATCTATACTCGATGTTAACAAATTTCTCTTCTTCAGAAACGGTTTCCTTGCCATTGCCAGTCTACATTTTATATCCTCTCTACTTCGACCATCATCAGTTATTTTGCTCCCCAAATAGCAAAACTCCTGTACCACTTTAAGTGTCTCATTTCCTAATCTAATTCCCTCAGCATCACCCGACTTAATTCGACTACATTCTATTATCCTCGTATTGCTTTTGTTAATGTTCATCTTATATCCTTCTTTCAAGACACTGTCCATTCCGTTCAACTGCTCTTCCAAGTCCTTTGCTGTCTCTGACAGAATTATAATGTGATCAGCGAACCTCAACGTTTTTATTTCTTCTCCCTGGATTTTAATACCTACTCCAAATTTTTCTTTTGTTTGCTCAATATACAGATTGAACAGCACCGTGGACAGGCTACAACCCTGTCTCACTCCCTTCCCAAACACTGCTTCCCTTTCATGTCCTTCGACTCTTATAACTGCCATCTCGTTTCTGTACAAATTGTAAATAGACTTTCGCTCCCTGTATTTTACCCCTGCCATCTTTAGAATGTGAAAGAGAGTATTCCAGTCAACACTGTCGAAAGCTTTCTCTAAGTCTACAAATGTTAGAAACGTAGGTTTGCCTTTCCTTAATCTATTTTCTAAGATAAGTGGTAGGGTCAGTATTGCCTCACGTTTCCAACATTTCTGCGGAATCCAAACTGATCTTCGCCTAGGTCGGCTTCTACCAGTTTTTCCATTCGTCTATAAAGAATTCGCGTTAGTATTTTGCAGCTGTGACTTATTAAATTGATAGTTCGGTAATTTTCACATCTGTCAACACCTGCTTTCTTTGGGATTGGAATTATTATATTCTGCTTGAAGTCTGAGGGTATTTCGCCTGTCTCATACATCTTGCTCGCCAGATGGTAGAGTTTTGTCAGAACTGGCTCTCCCAAGGCCGTCAGTAGTTCTAATGGAATGTTGTCTACTCCCGGGGCCTTGTTTCGACTCAGGTCTTTCAGCGCTCTGTCAAAGTCTTCACGCAGTATCGTGTCTCCCATTTCATCTTCATCTACATCCTCTTCAATTTCCATAATATTGTCCTCAAGTACATCACCCTTGTATAGACCCTCTATATACTACTTCCACCTTTCTGCTTTTCCTTCTTTGCTTAGAACTGGGTTTCCATCTGAGCTCTTGATATTCATACAAGTGGCTCTCTTTTCTCCAAAGGTCTCTTTAATTTTCCTGTAGGCAGTGTCTGTCTTACCCCTAGTGAGATAAGCCTCTACATCCTTACATTTGTCCTCAAACCATCCCTGCTTAGCCATTTTGCACTTCCTCCGATCTCATTTTTGAGACGTTTGTATTCCTTTTTGCCAGCTTCATTTACTGCGTTTTTATATTTTCTCCTTTCATCAATTAAATTCAATATTTCTTCTGTTACCCAAGGATTTCTACTAGCCCTCGTCTTTTTACCTACTTGACCCTCTGCTGCCTTCACTATTTCATCCCTCAGAGCTACCCATTCTTCTTCTACTGTATTTCTTTCCCCCATTCCTGTCAATTGTTCCCTTATGCTCTCACTGAAACTCTGTACAACCTCTGGTTTAGTCAGTTTATTCGGGTCCCATCTCCTTAAATTCCCACCTTTTTGCAGTTTCTTCAGTTTTAATCTACAGTTCATAACCAATAGATTGTGGTCAGAATCCACATCTGCCCCTGGAAATGTCTTACAATTTAAAACCTGGTTCTTAAATCTCTGTCTTACCATTATATAATCTATCTGATACCTTCTAGTATCTCCAGGATTCTTCCATGTATATGATTAAGTTATGCTCTGTGCAAAATTCTACCAGACGGCTTCCTCTTTCATTTCTCTCCCCCAATCCATATTCACCCACTATGTTTCCTTCTCTCCCTTTTCCTACTCTCGAATTCCAGTCACATATGACTATTAAATTTTCGTCTCCCTTCACGACCTGAATAATTTCTTTTATTTCATCATACATTTCATCAATTTCTTCATCATCTCCAGAGCTAGTTGGCATATAAACTTGTACTACTGTAGTAGGCTTGGGCTTCGTGTCTATCGTGGCCACAATAATGCGTTCACTATGCTGTTGGTAGTAGCTTACCCGCACTCCTATTTTTTTTAAAAATGGTTCAAATGGCTCTGAGCACTATGGGACTCAACTGCTGTGGTTATCAGTCCCCTAGAACTAAGAACTACTTAAACCTAAATAACCTAAGGACATCACACACATCCATGCCCGAGGCAGGATTCGAACCTGCGACCGTAGCAGTCGCACGGTTCCGGACTGCGCGCCTAGAACCGCGAGACCACCGCGGCCGGCCCTATTTTTTTATTCATTATTAAATCTACTCCTGCATTACCCCTATTTGATTTTGTACACTGCTGGCCACTGTAAATGCAACACCCTGAATGAAGCATCCGAATCGAGTGAAATTTACACCATGAGTTTGCAGCGATGAGATATGCAACTGATTAGAATTTCAGCGCAGACGCACATCACGCGCGCCTGTGGCGCCACCTCATAGCGCCATTTAAGGCTTGGCGATTTCGACGAGTGTACGTTCGGCACGTGTGTTTACCTTGTGGTTGTTTCACAAGACGATCAGTTATGCCTCGTAGACAACAGCGAACATCTTTTGATCAAGTATCCGAGTTCGACAGAGGAAGGATAGTGGCTTACCGAGATTGTGGATTATCATACAGAGAAATCGCTACTCGTGTTGGACGAAACCAAACAACTGTAATGCGGATATGTGACCGTTGGATGCAGGAGGGTACGACGGACCGACGTGGTCGATCGCATTCACCTCGGTGCACCACTGCACGTGCTGATAGGCAAATTGTGCGCATGGCAGTGACGGATCGCTCAGTGACATCCCGAACCATAGCACAGCACATTGCGTCTGTAACGCATCATCCAGTGTCTGCGCGTACCATTCGACGCCGTTTACAGCAGAGTGGTCTGTCCGCAAGACGTCCATTTCTTCGTCTACCATTGACGCAGAACCACAGACGTCTCCGTCGCCAATGGTGTGATGCCAGACGGATGTGGACGGCAGAATGGAATGACGTTGGTATGGGGCGGTATTGGATATTACTCTCGCATGCCTCTAGTACGCATTGTCGGTACTTTAAATAGCCGGTGCTACATATCCGAGGTGCTGGAGCCAGTTGTCCTTCCTTACCTTCAGGGCTCGGCCACAGCCATATTTCAACAGGATAATGCGCGACCACACGTGACACGCATTGTCCAAAGGTTCTTCATCAATAACCAGATTGAATTGCTTCCCTGGCCGGCTCGCTCTCCGGATCTTTCGCCGATAGAAAACATGTGGTCCATGGTTGCTCAACGAGTGACCCAGATTACATCCCCAGCTGCCACACCAGGTGATCTTTGGCAACGTGTGGAAGCTGCTTGGGCTGCTGTACCCCAGTAACACATCCAACGTCTCTTTGACTCAATGCCGAGACGTGTGGCAGCGGTGATCTCCAACAATGGCGGCTACTCTGGCTACTGATTCTGGCAGGACCACATGTCACAGACGTCTGTAAACGTAATCATTTGATACTTGGTCAACATGTTATCTACAAAATAAATTTTGTTGTGCTACCTCTTGTCTTTCTTGGTGTTGCATTTACGGTGGCCAGCAGTGTATTTAAAACCCTGTATTCACCTGACGAAAAGTCTTTTTCCTCCTCCCACCGAACTTCACTAATTCCCCGGTGTTTCTTCAAAATGCGGGCAGCTGTCACCACCTTTCACAGAGGAATGGGGTACTTAAAACTCTAGTACATAGGGCGCGCACTATCTCTGACGCAGAGAGTCTACCCCAGGAATTGGAACATCTGAGAACTGTATTTCGAAAAAATGGGTACTCAGAGTGGCAGATTCAACGTGCTCTCCGCCCAACCACTACAGCACAACCTGTGGAGATGGATGAAATCACGAGGGAGGAGGTAGGCACTGCGTTTATTCCATATATGGGCGCACTCTCTGGGAAAATCGCCCGCATTTTGAAGAAACACCGGGGCGGAACTGCGTTTTGTCCTCCGATTAAATCTCGTGCACTGGTGGGGAGCGCAAAACATGACCTCCGTTTGAGGAAGGCCGGCGTGTACCAGATTCCGTGTCAATGTGGCAAGTCGTATATTGGTCAGACGATGCGTACCGTCGAGGATCGATGCCGTGAACACCAGAGGCACACTCGACTGATTTATCCGAGCAAGTCGGCGGTCGCTGAGCATTGTCTGTCGGAAAATCACGCTATTGAGTATGAACGCACGAGGATTCTGGTACAGACGTCGAGATACTGGGACAGCGTTGTTAGAGAGGCCATCGAAATTCGCACCAATGACGACCTCATAAACCGTGACTGTGGCTATAATCTTAGCAAGGCTTGGGAACCAGCCATTGGGTTAATCAAGAGTAAATCGAGCAAACGTATAGTCGTGACGACCTCGGCGGACAGAGCCATCACACCGACGTCATCTCAGACGCCGTCGCAATCTGTTCCACCGCGCGACCGTGGCGCGGGGCGCGGACGGCGGAGGGAGTGCGCCGCGGGCGGAGGGCATTTAAATCAGCCGCCGCCGCGACCGAACCCAGTTCCCCCTGAGCAGCCATAGCGTACGGATCTCCGTACCGGCACGTTCACAGGAGCTCAGTCCGTGAGTTCACCTGATGATGGCGACATGTATGATAGCCGAAATATTGTGCCCGTTGGACACTGTAGACGGCAGTACACCCGCGGATATTTTGATTATCAAATACGCCGGGAGAAACTCAAGAATCACAGTTTTTGATGGAACTATAGGACCAGTATGGAGAGGTCAGTTATTATTGCAACGTTGTTCGATTGATAAAGGAAAAAGAAAAGTAGGAACTAACGTTAGAACATCCAGAATGGACTACTGACCTCGCATTTTTAGTTGACTGCTCAGTTGAACACCCTCAGTAAGTCGTTGCAAAGTGAGATGCAGTTAATAGCTGGTCTAGTGAGAAAGTTGGAAGGGACGATTTCTGAAAAAGGTCACCACCCATTTCAATAAGCCCTGTGGCGTTAAAGACAACGCAAATTTTGAACAATTCATTTAGCCGCTGGAAGAAATACAAGAACAGTTTCCAAATCGTTTACATGACACCGTCAGCCTCGCATTTGTCTTCAGACTTTTCAGGACCATTTACCACACCAGTTGAAAGCGCCGCTGTTCATCTGCAGATTGAACTAATAGGCCTGTAGTGTAGTTCCCTATTAAAAGACAAATTCTATTACATCAAAACAGTCCAGGAGTTTCACAGATGTTTTCCTCGGGAAGAGTTTCCACGTCTCCAGAATGAGGCTGCAAAAGTGATATCCATGTCTGGATCAACTTCTGTGTGCGAAAGATTTTTTCGATAATGGAACTAAATAAATCACGATTAAGTGGCAGCCTGAATGACGACAGTCTCAGAAACTGCCTTTGCCTGTCAGTGTGCCGACAGTACTTCCGGTAGGTAAGCCGGTATCATTTCTGCAAGAAACTGTGTGCGTGTTTTAACCCATAAAGTTTGTTCTTTCTCAGGACCAGTCATGTAGCATCCAGTAATTCCTCACCAAACGTTTACACTCCACGGCCGCTTCTAATACTCAACCTGCCTCAGGCAGTGCGGATTATCAGCAGCCCAAAAATGCACATTTCCTAGATTCAGATAAGGCAACTCCATTGGCAAAGAGAATTCTTTGAAGGAAGCACCTATTGTCCTGATATCGCAACAGAACCGAGAGACAGAATTCTATAATTTCGCTGGTTGCACTGCTAGTGAAGTGGCACACGAAATGGTTGGAAGCTCTTTGCACACAAAATGCTAACAACACTGGGGCGACTTATTTCAGAGACATTCGTAATTTCTCTTTAGGTAACAAGTGGACTGTGAGCAACATCTGCCAAAACCCTATAGAATAGCGCAAGTGAAGGAAAACCCACGTTTTAGCAAAAATGGTTCAGATGGCTCTGAGCACTATGCGACTTAACTTCTGAGGTCATCAGTCGCCTAGAACTTAGAACTAATTAAACCTAACTAACCTAAGGACATCACACACATCCATGCCCGAGGCAGGGTTCTAACCTGCGAGCGTAGTGGTCGCTCGGTTCCAGACTGCAGCGCCTAGAACCGCACGGCACTCCGGCCGGCCATGTTTTACCAGTTGTAGACTCTCAGAAGACTTTTGGCATTGTTGAATAGCATATACTCTTTGAAATTCAAAAGGTAGCAGGGGTATTATACAGGATCGAAAGATTACTTACGATTTGTACGGAAACCAGTCGAAGGGCATGAAAGGAAAGGAATATCTTGGAAAGAAGTGAGACAGGCTGTAACGTATCCTTTATATTAACTCTGTACACTGAGGAAGCAGTAAAGGAAACCAAAGAAAAATTTGAAGAAACAATTAAATTTCTGGAAGAAGAAATAAAAACTTTGGGGTTTGCTGAAGAATTTAAAATCTATCAGCAGCAGCAAAGCACCTGGAATATCAGTTGAAATGCATGGTCAGTTTTTTTATTATTTTTAAGGAGGATAGAAGGTAAACATCAACAAAAGCAAAAGTAGCAGGGGCGCCGACTTAAAAAAATATTGGGGGGGGGGGGGGGGGGCATACTGGGGTCTTTCCCCGAGAAATTTGCTAAATTTTAGATGAAAAATAGTGAGTTTTAAAGTTTTTTTAAGCATTTTAGAGTCATATGATCAACATTAGAACCCCGAAAACTGGGTTCTCGATAACTCGACACTCTGGGAAACTCGACAAGCCTGACACATTTTTTGACTTTGAAAAAAGAAAACTTAAACACGCATGGTACTTTCGTAAAAAGCTAATTTAATTTACAGTAATAATCATACTTGTAGACTATTACAGAGCAGTGAAACGACTGAAATTATATTTAAATAAATCCTAAACTATCATTAAAAGAATAAAACATAAAATTTGCTATCGCACAATAGTAGCACTTTGATCAATAAGTGAATTAGCTAATTTAAGCTTACTTTGAATAAGGCTCATGGTTCATTAAATAAAAACAATATCTCAAAGTTAATGTTTTAATACAATTAATAAAGTTAATACAGTGAGCCTAATACTTTAAGTCAAAAAGTATGTAAATAGCGGGTTTCAGTTGGGCCTTAACCCTAAAAATATTTAAGTATTTGAAAATAACTAATACAGCACTACAGTAATATAGTACTACAGTATTAAACTACTATTAACATTTCGAAACTGAAAATTTAACATTATGTATGTATTTAATTCTCTATTTTGTAAAGATTTTAAATATTGCTCTAAATGCCATTATTAGGTCTAGAGTGTCTTTAGAAAGGTGAAAATGTCGACCATCTGACTGGATTACTGAATATGAAGTCGTTGATAACTGGTCGGATATCCACTTCATCCAAAACATCTCGGTGGGCATGAAGAACAGCCAATTTGTTCAATCGCTTCTGTCCCATTGCTGATCGGAGATATGACTTCAGACGTCTAAGGGCGCTAAATGACCGTTCTCCTGTTGGTGTCGTGATTGGAACTACTTGGTGAAGCTTAATGCACTACACTTCTTCACATAACATTTCTCCAACTGCAGGCTCTTGTGTAATGTACTTTCTTACATCTCGCATGTTTTTTAAGACCAGTTCCTTTTTATTAGTGATATCGGTTAAAATGTTCAAGAGTAAACACAGTCTCTCAATGTGGATGTCATTTTTGAAAAACTCAGCCGGCCGGCGTGCCCGAGCGGTTCTAGGCGCTACAGTCAGGAACCGCGCGACCGCTACGGTCGCAGGTTCGAATCCTGCCTCGGGCATGGATGTGTGTGGTGTCCTTAGTTTAGTTAGGTTTAAGTAGTTCTAAGTTCTAGGGGACTGATGACAGATGTTAAGTCCCATAGTGCTCAGAGCCATTTGAAAAACTCAGTTGATTTTTCCAAATTTGTTTCACCTCTGTTCACTAAAAGCAAGCTTACTTGCTCGACTGCAATGGCCTGTGTGAGTCCAGTTGAAGCAAACCGCTCAGCAATGCAACATTGCACCGTTTCACAAACTCACAAACTTCAATGTAAATAGCTTTGTAGTTAGTATCCTTTTATGGTTTTGAAAGTGTGCGGTGTGCTGGCTTCGTTGTTTTCATACTTCTTTGGTATACTTCGATTCCGAGGAGCGAAGGATCATCAACTTGTGAAGGTTTCTCTTTTAAACACAATTCCCAAAAGTGTTCAAAACTATCACGCCTTCCATTCAATATACAAATCAAGCCCTCATATTTTTTCCAGATCAGTAACACTTAGATGAGGGCACTGAATTTTTTCATTGACATCCTCTACTGGGTTCACTGCGTGGCAATAAAGACGTAAAAAGAAATAAGTCTTGAATTGTAACATTGACTGAAGGTAGCCTGCCCAGTTGTAAGCTGCCTCTGTTTAGTCCTGTGCAGAAAATGTTTCAAAAAACTCTTAGTTTTTCAATATTCTCAAGATACTAGAAGCTCAAGCATCGAGTCGGGCAAAGGCGTCATAGACCATCTTGCTCGTTGGCGCTCTCACTGCGTATGCTTCTGAAAGGTCCCATCCTTTTGTTGGCTCCCCTTACGGTGTTTATTGTCCTTGGCTAAAGCCATAATATCCCTCATAGACGTAAGATGGTGGAGACTGTCTACAACTGTCAAATCTAAACTGTTAGCAGTGCAGTGCACATAACATGCTTTTGGTTGTATATCCAAAACTAACTTTTTTTAGTCCTTTGAACTTCCTCTCATATTCATATTATTCATTGACAAATCGCGACGAGCAAAAACGTCTTTTAAAATACTAAACTGAGTTTGTGATTCAGTGTTGGGTGTCTCGTATAAGCCAACAAAGTATTCGTTGATGATTAAGGAATCATCGACAGTACGAATACAAAATGACACTTGTTCGTGAATCGAAGAATCACTTGCTTCGTCAACCATAATACAAGAATGTTCGGTCTTCTTGATTGAAGCCAATACCTTTCTCAGCACTGACTTTCCTAGTAGATCAATGATCTCATTTTGAATATCGTGGGACGTACACTTATACCCCGAACGCCCTAACCATTCTTTAAACTCAGGTATGTCATTCTTTCTGAGTTCCAACAATTGAAAGAAATTTGAGATTACATCTTCGTGCCCTCTAATTGCTAGTACTTGTCCGCATAGAAATTGCGTGGTAGTAAAAATTGGCTCAAGAGCTAAACAGCCTTTCTTCATATCACTATCTAACTGTCGATTCAATTTGGAGGCCACACTTCGATTAGTGATAGAATTTTGTTTCAGAACACCTTCATTATGTGAAAACGTATTTTCATGAAGACAGAATTTTTCCAAAGCCTTTTTCCAGTTAGAAAACCCTACAGAAGTAAATGCATCTTTTTCTTTTTCTTTTTTTTTTTAAGAAAATTGTAATAGATTTTCAGCAGCAGCCTCTTTGCAGGTTTTGCAAAAAACTTTTTCGGTAGATGCTTCATATTCTAGCCATGTATATTTGATCAACCAAGGCTTCTGAAATGATCCACCCTTACCGGATTGTCCAGGTTTCAGCTGTGAACGGTCCTCGCCTGAAGACAATCAAGCAATTGACGACACAATTGCGACTTGCAGTATGATCAACTTCCAAGCGCGCCTTTTTGGTAACAAATTTATCCATTGCAAACTTAATTCACAATAGGCTAAGAGACTAAAGTAAACGAATAAAATATAGTCACAAAATTTTGTACATGGCTGCACGTTCAGAGACCGTGAATAGTTACAATGAAAAGAAAACAGCCCTCGGTCACTATTTTTAACGAATTAACTGGGTTTCGACACGGCTAGGAGTGTCTTCCTCAGAATTTAAATCAAAGAATGGTCTATAACATAGTCACAGAATTATGACTAAAAACGTATGATACAGAGTCTAAGTACAGAATCATCGTGAAAGACTGGCAGTACTTATATGTCAACCTGTAACCGCGTAAGTAACGAGCAGCCCTTAGTGGCTCGCCATCACAATTTTTTATCTTAAATATCTTTGTGACTTTTGGGCATATTTATTATTTTATAAATGACATGTAAGTACTGCAAGTCTTTCACGATGATTCTGTACTTAGTATCATACGTTTTTAGTCATAATTCTGTGACCATTTTATAGACCATTCTTTGATTTAAATTCTGAGGAAGACACTCCTAGCAGTGTCGAAACCTGGTTAATTCGTGAAAAATAGTGACCGAGGGCTGTTTTCTTTCAATTGAACATATGAAAATATATAAAATAGTCCACTAGACACTAAAGTCGGAACACTAAACACGTCTGCAGCATGATCTGAATGAAACTATCCACAGTGCATGACTGCGATAGCAGGGTGGGCTTTATATAGCCACGGCGTAGTAATGTCTCGAAGCATCAAGGCGATGCGAGGCAGAAGGTTCCAGGTGCTTCTGCTCCTGTCCTTTTGAGGTCACCGCGGCCACAGCGCTGGCCCGCTGGCGCCAGACTTTACCCGAAGGTTGGCGCACTGGGAAAAATTCTAAGTGTGCCCGCAGCACCGTAACACTAGCATGATTCACACCAATCGTTTTCAGTTAACCTGCTTACTACTGTAATAATTAATTGTTTTAACTCATTACTGACTGTATTTTGAAAGGTAACTATCGTCAAACAAGGAAAATAAAAAATTCCAACATAATTTTGTGATTTTACAAAGCATAATATAACTGGTAATTTTCTTAAAAATTTTTGAGGGATCTCTGGCCCCCTCAGGCCCCATGGAGTCGACGCCTGTGAAAACAAGGGTAATGGAATGAAGTCAAATTAAATCAGGCGATGTTCGCGGAATTATATTAGGAAATGGGACAGTAAAAATAGTAGATGAGTTTGGTACTTGGGCAGCAAAACAACTGTTCATGGCTGAAGTAGAAAGGATATAAAACGTAGACGGGCATAGCCAAACAAGCGTTTCTGTGGAAGAGAAATTTATGAATATGGACTCTAAATTTAATTTTTAGGAAGTCTTTGGAGTGTGATCTTGTATGGAAGAGAAACATGGACGATAACAGTTCAGGCGAGACGAGAATAGAAGCTTCTAGAACCTGATGTTACAGAATAATGGTGAAGATTAGGTCAGTACAGTGAGTAACTAATGTGGAAGTACTGTACAGAATTGGGAAGAAAAGAAATTTGTTAGAAAATTTGACTAAAAGGATGGGACTGGTCGATAGAACACGTTATGTGATATCAAGGACTCATGAATTCAGTACTGGGGAGATGGTTGGGTGGGGGGGGGTGGGGGGGATTTAAAGATAGAGAGCAAGAGATCAAGACAGTAAGTAAGTAAGCAGGTTTAAGTTTGTGTAGGTTGCAGGATTTATTGAAAGATAAATTACGGCGTAGGGTAGCGTGGAGTGCTGCATATTAGGGCAGAAGGCCACTACACACAGAGACCAACATGGCGACAGTGGGAAGTATATAGTTAGGAGGAGTGAAAGGAGACGCCTGCACATGTTAAGGTGCTTTCCGAAGACAAAAATCAGACAAAGGGACGTCTACAGGACTCAACACATTTGCAAATATAAGAATAAATGCAAATGGCCATAACGAAACAATGCCTCCAGAAAAAAACTTTCTTAGCGATAATCTGTGGTTCATTTATCCTAGGAAAAAGAGGACAGTAAACAACAGTTATTAAAGTTACAGTTAAATAGTGACGTTGGTGACAAGAGAAACGACTTGGCCAGGCCCATAGAAATGTTTGCAGAGATCAGAGGTGAGGTAGTCCCACGGTGAGGCTTTACCGAGAGCCTCCAGAGTAGAGACAGCGCTGGTCGCCATAATGAGACATACTTGTATCACTGCTACAGATCTAATAAACACCGAACTGCAAGCTCTGCTACAGAGGCAGTCATAATATAGGCTTCATGACAGGCTGCCTGCCGGCTGCTGTACGCCCCTGCTACCGATACACCATTATCAGGTAACTACATGAAATTAGGCAGTCTTGATACACGGCTAGTGGCAGGCTACCTGCTGTCTTCCGTATGCAGTGTGAGTTTTTCCCTGCCGCCTATAGATCATCTCCTGGTACCCACATGATATAAGCCTCACAACAGGCTATCTGCTGACAGCCGTACACAGTGTGAGTTGTCTCCAGCCACTGACAGATCATTTCTGGTACCGATGTGCACTATCACAGTCTTGCTATATGCCGATAGACCATCTCCTGGTAACCACATGCACTTGGGCAGTCTTGATATAAGCCTCACAACAGGCTACCTGCTGACAGCCGTACACAGTGTGAGTTGTCTCCAGCCACTGACAGATCATTTCTGGTACCGATGTGCACTAACGCAGTCGTCATATATGCCGATAGACCATCTCCTGGTAACCACATGCACTTAGGCAGTCTTGATATAAGCCTTACAACACGCTACCTGCTGACAGCCATATACAGTGTGCGTTTTCTCCAGCTACCGACAGATCATTTCTGGTACAGATGAGCACTAACGCAGTCTTGCTATATGCCGAAAGACCATCTCCTGGTAACCACATGCACTTAGGCAGTCTTGATGTAAGCCTCACAAAAGGTTACCCTTTGATGGCCGCACGTACTGTGAGTTGTCTCCAGCCACTGACAGATCATTTCTGGTACTGATGTGCACTAACGTGATATATGCCTCACAACAGGCTACTTACTGGTTGCTGTATGCAGCGTGAGTAGTCCCCTGCTCCCGACAGGTAATATCCCAGGAATGAGCTGCACTTAGGCAGTTTTCGTATACATCTAGCGACAGGCTACCTGCTGTCTGTTGTATGCACTGTGAGTTGTCAACTGTCGCCGACACATAATGCACTTTGACAGTCTTGGCATACGGCTCAATGCAGGCTACCTGCTGACTATCATATGCAGTGAGAGTTGTCCCCTGCTGTAGGTAGATCATCTCGTGGCAATGACACACGTGTAGGCTCTTTGCAACAGTCTACCTGCTGAAGTATACAGCGTGAGGTGTTCACTGCTGTGTACAGATAATCCTCTGGTACTGACATGCACTTAGGCAAGCTTTACATATGCCTCTCGGCAGACTAGATGCTGACTGCAATATGCAGCGTGCATTGTCCCCTGCTGCCGATAGATCTCCTCCTGCAAATGACATGCACTTAGGCAGTCTTAGTATGCGCCTTGTGGCAGGGTACCAGCTGACTTGTGTATGCAGTGCGAGTGTTCCCCTGCCGCCAACAGATCATCTCACGGTAACTACCTGCATTAAGGCAGACTTGACATACATGTGTCGACTGGCTACCTGCTGAGTTCCATATGCAGCGTGAATTGTCACCTGCCCCTAATAGGTCATCTCCTGGCAATGAAATGCATTTTTTTACGCAGTCGATATACACCTCACAACATTCCACCACCTGACACCGATGAGTCGTCCTGGTAACTACTCTTAGGCGCTGTTGACATACAACAGGCTATCTGCTGACTGTCGTACACAGCGTGAGTTGTCCCCTGACGCCGATATATCATCTCCTGTCAATGACATGCACTTACACAGTATTGACAAATGCTTCGCGTCAGGCTACCTTCTCACTGCTGTAAGCAGCGTGAGCTATCGCATGCCACCGACAGACTGTCTCCCGACATGAACGACGGTCTGGATAAATGCCTCGTTAGAGGCTACCTACGGACTACCATATGCAGCATGAGTTGCCCCTACTGCCTGTATTTCATCTCGTGGTAATGACATCCACTTAGGCGTGTCTGTCATGGTCTGCCAGCGAATGCTGCGTTTACTTCTTAAGTGACAATCTCCGTACAACCTTTCTGTTCGTAGCGTCTTGCCAGCTGATAAAATACTGCAATGCCGAAATACTGAAGTAACAGAACTTTCGGCCATGTTTCAGTGGCCTTCCTCAGGGAATAGATTAACTTAGCTGGGGAGTGGGTGAATCAATATAATGTCCAATCAGTTTGCAGGAACGTCATTGGGCAACGCCTTCGACACCGCCAGTATTTTGACAAGTGAACACCCTCCCATTTTCAAAGCACACCTTCAATGAGAGAGCGCTGGGGAAAGTATTTGAAAGCTCGAAAGCCCGATATGTAGAGCAGATTCTGAAAGATAAAACACACTCACACACACACACACACACACACACATATATATATATATATATATATATATATATATATATATATATATATACTCCTGGAAATTGAAATAAGAACACCGTGAATTCATTGTCCCAGGAAGGGGAAACTTTATTGACACATTCCTGGGGTCAGATACATCACATGATCACACTGACAGAACCACAGGCACATACACACAGGCAACAGAGCATGCACAATGTCGGCACTAGTACAGTGTATATCCACCTTCCGCAGCAATGCAGGCTGCTATTCTCCCATGGAGACGATCGTAGAGATGCTGGATGTAGTCCTGGGGAACGGCTTGCCATGCCATTTCCACCTGGCGCCTCAGTTGGACCAGCGTTCGTGCAGGACGTGCAGACCGCGTGAGACGACGCTTCATCCAGTCCCAAACATGCTCAATGGGGGACGGATCCGGAGATCTTGCTGGCCAGGGTAGTTGACTTACACCTTCTAGAGCACGTTGGGTGGCACGGGATACATGCGGACGTGCATTGTCCTGTTGGAACAGCAAGTTCCCTTGCCGGTCTAGGAATGGTAGAACGATGGGATCGATGACGGTTTGGATGTACCGTGCACTATTCAGTGTCCCCTCGACGATCACCAGTGGTGTACTGCCAGTGTAGGAGATCGCTCCCCACACCATGATGCCGGGTGTTGGCCCTGTGTGCCTCGGTCGTATGTAGTCCTGATTGTGGCGCTCACCTGCACGGCGCCAAACACGCATACGACCATCATTGGCACCAAGGCAGAAGCGACTCTCATCGCTGAAGACGACACGTCTCCATTCATCCCTCCATTCACGCCTGTCGCGACACCACTGGAGGCGGGCTGCACGATGTTGGGGCGTGAGCGGAAGACGGCCTAACGGTGTGCGGGACCGTAGCCCAGCTTCATGGAGACGGTTGCGAATGGTCCTCGCCGATACCTCAGGAGCAACAGTGTCCCTAATTTGCTGGGAAGTGGCGGTGCGGTCCCCTACGCAGTGGTGTAGGATCCTACGGCCTTGGCGTGCATCCGTGCGTCGCTGCGGTCCGGTCCCAGGTCGACGGGCACGTGCACCTTCTGCCGACCACTAGCGACAACATCGATGTACTGTGGAGACCTCACGCCCCACGTGTTGAGCAATTCGGCGGTACGTCCACCCGGCCTCCCGCATGCCCACTATACGCCCTCGCTCAAAGTCCGTCAACTGCACATACGGTTCACGTCCACGCTGTCGCGGCATGCTACCAGTGTTAAAGACTGCGATGGAGCTCCGTATGCCACGGCAAACTGGCTGACACTGACGGCGGCGGTGCACAAATGCTGCGCAGCTAGCGCCATTCGACGGCCAACACCGCGGTTCCTGGTGTGTCCGCTGTGCCGTGCGTGTGATCATTGCTTGTACAGCCCTCTCGCAGTGTCCGGAGCAAGTATGGTGGGTCTGACACACCGGTGTCAATGTGTTCTTTTTTCCATTTCCAGGAGTGTATATACACCATAAACACTACCGCCTCCACACAAGCCAGGACGACCAACAAAAAATGTCTATGAGCACTATGGGACTTAACTTCTAAGGTCAGTAGTCCCCTAGAACTTAGAACTACTTAAACCTAACTAACCTAAGGACATCACACACATCCATGCCTGAGGCAGGATTCGAACCTGCGACCGTAGCGGTCGCGCGGTTCCAGACTCTAGGGGCTAGAACCGCTCGGCCACTCCGGCCGGCGACGACCAACATCAGACGTTACTGATAGTGAATATTGATTATAAACAGCATTAAATTGCCAGTGGACCAAACCACCATCGAAGTCTCGAAGACGGTTGTGCACAGAAAATGGCTGAAATTTTTAGGATTTATTCCTAATATCCAGATCTCGAACAACGTCGAAAACTTTCTTGATATATTTGTCCGTTTCCTAGATACAGACGTTCGAAGTTATTCTACTTCTATACACAAAATTCGGTTCGAGGCGAAATCTAAATAACAAACAGTCGCAGAACATTGCTCAAATTTTAACGGATGTTTTCTAGGCATTTATCTAGAAACATCAAGTCCTTGTATTCAATAATCTTTATCCGTTATCGAGAAACACCCCAAAAACTTGTTTTTAGGTACCAAAACCCGGCTGCGGATTCTGAGGCGGTTATGCACAGAAAATGATTGTAATTTTTCCGATACATCGGATCCTGATCTCGAATGACGTTGAAAATTTTCTTGATATCTTTATCTGTTTCCAAGATACAGAAGTTTAATATTAACCTATCTGTTCACTTAAAATACGCACGTAAAAACCGGTGCGAGGCGAAAGCGTAGTTTATAAAGTGACGTAACACGGAGATATACGATGAACAGTGTCTCCATTGTCATCTGAGAACCGCATTTTGTAGTACGGAAGCAGATGCAAAACGTTTTGTTCGTAAAATCCGATCTGAGGTGCAAATTTAGTTTTGCGTTACTTCAGTTTCACATAATTAAATTATTTAAATTTTACTGACTGATACATTCCTTTCTATATGAATTACATTCCCTGCTGCAGCAGGAAAAAGAAGGAAACTAGCGGAAAAATGCTCCTTTCGGAGCCTGTTTATTTAAAAGACACTGCATGTAAACATGCAGAATACGGCGCTGCTGTCGGCAACGCTTATATACAGCAAGCATCTGGAGCAGTTATTAGACCGGCTACTGCTGCTACAATGGCAGGTTACCAAGTCTTAATTGAGTTTGAGCGTGGTGTTACAGTCGGCGCACGGGCGATGGGACACAGCATCTCCGAGGTACCGATGAAGTAGGATTTTTCCCGTACGACCCAGAAATCCGTTGAAACGTCGAATCTCCGACATCATTGCGGCCGGAAAAGAAATCCTGCGTGAACGGGACCACCCACAACTGAAGAGAATCGTTCATCGTGACTGAAGTGCAACCATTCCGCAAATTGCTGCAGATTTCAGTGCTGAGCCATCAACAAGTGTCAGCGTGCGAATCATTCAAAAAAAAACATAATCGATATGGGCTTTCGGAGCCGAAGGGCCACTTGTGTATCCTCTATGACTGCCCGAAACAAAGCTTTGCGGCCGGCCGAAGTGGCCGAGCAGTTCTAGACGCTACAGTCTGGAACCGCGCGATCGCTACGGCCGCAGGTTCGAATCCTGCCTCGAGCATGGATATGTCCGCAGCTCGTGGTCGTGCGGTAGCGTTCTCGCTTCCCGCGCCCGGGTTCTCGGGTTCGATTCCCGGCGGGGTCAGGGATTTTCTCTGCCTCGTGACGACTGGGTGTTGTGTGATGTCCTTAGGTTAGTTTGGTTTAAGTAATTCTAAGTTCTAAGGGACTGATGACCATAGCTGTTAAGTCCCATAGTGCTCAGAGCCATTTGAACCATTTTTGAGCATGGATGTGTGTGATGTCCTTAGGTTAGTTAGGTTTAAGTAGTTCTAAGTTCTAGGGGACTGATGACCTCAGAAATTAAGTCCCATAGTGCTCAGAGCCATCTGAACCACTTTTTGAAAGCTTTGCGCCTCACCTGGGTCCGTCAACACCGATACTGAACTCCTGATGACTGGAAACATGTTACCTGGTCGGACGAGTCTCTTTTCAAATTGTAGCGAGTGAATGGACGTGTACGGGTATGGAGACAATTTCATGAATCTATGGACCCTGCATGTTAGCAGTGTATTGTTCAAGCTGGTAGAGGCTCTATAATGTCGTGGTGCGCGTACAGTTAAAATGATATGGAACCCCTGATACGTCTAGTTACGAATGTGACAGGTGACACGTTTGTAAACATCTTGTGTAATCACCTGCACCCATTCATGTCCATTGTGCATTGCGACGGACTTGGACAAGTCCATCAGGACAATGCGATATACCATCCGTCCAGAATTGCTACAGAGTGACTCCAGCAACACTCTTCTGAGTTTAAACACTTTCGGTGGCCACCCAACCACTCAGACATGAACGTTATTGAGCGTATCTGGGATGCCTTGTAACGTGGCTGTTGGCAAGGGATCTGCTAGGAGAAGAAGATTTTCAGATAGTTTTACTATTGGTGTTTACAATAGGTATGACCAACTATCAGAGTCTAGTGGAGAGGAATCTCTAGTACCTGTAGATGTAGGAAGTATGCAGCAGACCTCAGTAGTTACGGTGGCTAGAACAGTTGCAAAGTCGAAGAGGAAGAAGAAGGTTCTGCTGTTAGGTAGTTCTCATGGCAGAGGTGTAGGCCAGCAGTTGCAGGAAGTGCTGGGGAGTGAGTACCAGGTCACCAGCAATGTGAAGCCTAATGCAGGATTGGCTCAGGTGACTGTTAACATAGGGGGGTTATGTAGGGATTTTACTAAAGAGGATCGAGGATCAGGTAGTGATTGTGGGTGGGGCTGGTAACAGTATTGATAGGGATGGGGAGTATGACATAAATGGTGACCTGGAAAAGATAGCCACTCAGACTGGCAACACGAATGTGCATTTCGTGGAACTGTTTCAGCGTCACGATCGGCCTCATCTTAATACAGCCGTCAGGCGTAATAACATGAGACTTGGGGGTGCGCTGATGACAGAAAGCATGGGTCACATTTCAGTGGTGTCGGTGGAGTCTATCAGCAGGACGGGTTTCACTAGACATGGCCTGCACCTCAACAGGTATGGGAAGGGGAGGTTGGCAAAGCTTATAGGTGACAGCATAGGTGGGGTTGGTGGGATCACTCATGGGAAAATTCCTACAGTAGTGGGTGTTAGAGCTGCACCTTTTTTAGATTGAAGTCAGCTGATATGTATTCCTGCTTAAGGGAATTCTCTCTAACAAAGGAACCACTTTTGACAAAGCTTAGGTATCCGAGTAATGAGGGATTGTGGGTGGGGCTGGTAACAGTATTGATAGGGATGGGGAGTATGACATAAATGGTGACCTGGAAAAGATAGCCACTCAGACTGGCAACACGAATGTGCATTTCGTGGAACTGTTTCAGCGTCACGATCGGCCTCATCTTAATACAGCCGTCAGGCGTAATAACATGAGACTTGGGGGTGCGCTGATGACAGAAAGCATGGGTCACATTTCAGTGGTGTCGGTGGAGTCTATCAGCAGGACGGGTTTCACTAGACATGGCCTGCACCTCAACAGGTATGGGAAGGGGAGGTTGGCAAAACTTATAGGTGACAGCATAGGTGGGGTTGGTGGGATCACTCATGGGAAAATTCCTACAGTAGTGGGTGTTAGAGCTGCACCTTTTTTAGATTGAATTCAGCTGATATGTATTCCTGCTAAAGGGAATTCTCTCTAACAAAGGAACCACTTTTGACAAAGCTTAGGTATCCGAGTAATGAGGGAGTTAGTATATTTCATCAAAATATACAAGGTATTAGAGATAAAGTTAGTGAACTGCTTATAGATGTTGACTCTGAAATTATTGGTATATCTGAACACTTCTTAAATAAGGATATGATTCAGAGGCTTCCTTTACCAGGATACAGGTTGGCTGGCAGCTTTTCGAGGAGCTCTTTGCGGTGTGGGGGAGTAGCCATGTATGTGAAAAACGGCATCCCATTTGAGTCAATTGATGTTTCAAAGAACTGCACTGAAAAGGTGTTTGAATGTTGTGCAGGTGTGGTTAAATTTAACGGAGCTTAACTTCTAACTGTTGTTATTTATAGATCCCCAGACTCCGATTTCACAACATTTTTCCTAAAGCTAGAGGAGGTTCTTGGTTCACTTTATAGGAAATACAAAAAGTTAGTTATATGTGGTGACTTCAATATTAATTGTATAAGTGATTGTGCAAGGAAGAGGATGCTGGTAGACCTCCTTAATTCATATAATCTTATGCAAAGCGTATTCTTTCCAACGAGAGTGCAAGGAAACAGTAGAACAACCATAGACAACATTTTTGTTCATTCCTCATTACTAGAAGGGCATTCTGTTAGCAAAAAGGTGAATGGCCTTTCAGATCATGATGCACAAATTTTAACTCTAAAAGATTTTTGTGCTGCAACACGTGTTAAATATAGTCATCAGCTGTTTAGGAAAGCTGATCCAGTTGCTGTAGAGACCTTTGTAAACCTTATCAAGGAACAAGAGTGGCAAGATGTTTATAGCGCTGATACAGTAGACGATAAATATAATGCTTTTCTCAAGACTTTTCTCGTGATCTTTGAAAGTTGCCTTCCGTTAGAACGTTCAAAACAGGGTACTAGCACAAACAGGCAGCCTGGGTGGCTGACTAGAGGGATAAGAATATCTTGTAGAACAAAGTGGCAATTATATCAAAACGTTAGAAACAGTCAAAATCTAAATGCAGCAGCCCATTACAAACAGTATTGTAAGGTGCTTAAAAATGTTATTAGGAAGGCAAAAAGTATGTGGTATGCAGATAGAATAGCTAAGTCTCAGGATAAAATTAAAACCGTATGGCCAGTCGTAAAGGAAGTGGCTGGTCTGCAGAGACAGGTCGAGGATATAGAACCAGTGCGTAGTGGGAATGTCCGTGTTACTGATAAGTCGCATATATGTACAGTATTTAATAATCACTTTCTGAATATAGCAGGTGAATTAAAATGGTTCAAATGGCTCTGAGCACTATGGGACTCAACTGCTGAGGTCATTAGTCCCCTAGAACTTAGAACTAGGTAAATCTAACTAACCTAAGGACATCACAAACATCCATGCCCGAGGCAGGATTCGAACCTGCGACCGTAGCGGTCTTGCGGTTCCAGACTGCAGCGCCTTTAACCGCACGGCCACTTCGGCCGGCCCAGGTGAATTAAATAGAAACATAGTCCCAACAGGGAATCATATACCGCTCTTAGAAAAAAGTGTTCCGAGACTGTTACCTGAAATGCTCCTCCGTGATACTGACAAGAGGGAGATTGAGTTAATAATTAAATCACTAAAGACCAAGAACTCTCATGGATATGACGGGGTATCTAGTAGAATACTGAAGTATTGTTCTATGTATGTTAGCCCAGTACTTAGCCATATATGTAACTTTTCCTTTAGGAGTGGTCGGTTTCCTGACCGATTAAAGTACTCGGTAGTGAAGCCACTTTATAAAAAGGGAGACAGGGATAATGTTGACAATTATAGACCTATTTCTATGCCATCGGTGTTTGCTAAAGTTATCGAGAAGGTTGTATATGCAGGGTTACTGGAGCATTTAAATCCACATAATTTGCTGTCAAATGTTCACTTTGGTTTTAGAAATGGTTTAACAACTGAAAATGCTATATTCTCTTTTCTCTGTGAGGTTTTGGACGGATTAAATAAAAGGTTGCGAACGATAGGTGTTTTCTTTGATTTAACGAAAGCTTTTGACTGTGTTGACCACAAAATGTTACTGCAGAAGTTGGAACATTATGGATTAAGGGGAGTAGCTTACAATTCGCCTCTTACCTTAAGAACAGAAAGCAGAAGGTAATTCTCCGCAATATTGAGAGTGGTAGTGATGTTCAGTCCCAATGGGGCACTGTTAAGTGGGGCGTACCCCAAGGGTCGGTGCTGGGGCCACTGCTGTTTCTTATTTATATAAATGATATGCCTTCTAGTATTACAGGTGATTCACAAATAGTTCTGTTTGCTGATGACACCAGCTTGATAGTGAAGGATCTTGTGTGTAATACTGAAACAGTATCAAATAACGTAGTTCATGAAATAAGTTCGTGGCTTGTGTAAAATAATTTGATGCTAAATCACAGTAAGACTCAGTTTTTACAGTTTCTAACACACAATTCAACAGGAACCGATATTTTGATCAGACAGAATGGGCATATTATAAGCGAGACGGAACAGTTCAAGTTCCTAGGAGTTCGGATAGATAGTAAGCTGTTGTGGAAAGCCCATGTTCAGGATCTTGTTCAGAAACTAAATGCTGCTTTATTTACCATTAGAACAGTATCTGAAATAAGTGACACTTCAACACGAAAAGTAGTCTACTTCGCATATTTCCATACGCTTATGTCGTATGGTATTATTTTTTGGGGTAATTCTTCTGATTCAAAAAGGGTATTTTTGACTCAAAAACGGGCTGTTCGAGCTATATGTGGTGTAAGTTCGAGAACCTTTTGTCGACCCCTATTCAATAGTCTGGGAATTCTGACATTGCCCTCACAGTATATATTTTCTTTAATGTCGTTTGTTGTTAGCAATATTAGCCTATTCCCAAGAGTTAGCAGCTTCCACTCAGTTAATACTAGGCAGAAATCCAATCTGCATGTGGAATGCACTTCCTTGACTCTTGTGCAGAAAGGAGTGCAGTATTCTGCTGCATCCATTTTCAATAAGCTACCACAAGAACTCAAAAATCTTAGCAGTACCCCAAACACTTTTAAGTCTAAACTGAAGAGTTTCCTCATGGCTCACTCCTTCTATTCTGTCGAGGAGCTCCTGGAAGAGCTAAAAAATTAAGCAAATTCCAGTGTTACATTGTTGATTTTCTTTATTTAAATTTACGACTTGTCACCTGAACATGTTTTTTCATATTTCATTTTATCTGTTTCTAATATCGTGTTATAATTTCATGTATTGACTCGTTTCATGACCATGGAGACTTCTCCTTAATTTGGTCCCACAGAACAATAAATAAATAAATAAATAAATAAAGATGCGATCTCCACCCCCTCGTACTGTTACGGATTTATGGACAGCCCCACAGCATTCATGGTTTCAATTCCCTCCAGCACTACTTCAGACATTAATAGAGTCCATGCCACGTCGTGTAGCGGCACTTCTGCGTGCTCGTGGGGCCCTACACGATATTGTGCAGGTGTACCAGTTAAAAAAAATGGTTCAAATGGCTCTGAGCACTATGGGACTTAACTTCGGAGGTCATCAGTCCCCTAGAACTTAGCATTACTTAAACCTAACTAACCTAAGGGCATCACACACATCCATGCCCGAGGCGGGATTCGAACCTGCGACCGTAGCGGTCGCGCGGTTCCAGACTGTAGCGCCTAGAACCGCTCGGCTACCCCGGCTGGCCGTGTACCAGTTTCTTTGGCTCTTCAGGGTAGTTGACAGTGACAGAACAATGCTAGGAAAAAAAGTGACGGAGACAGTGCCATGGAGCTGCAACAAAGAGAAAGAGAAAATTGGAGTGGGTTAGGGTGTGTCATAATGAGAGACAGAATATATGACAATGAAAACGAGGTAGAGAGAGATAATGACAGATTGCAGAGACAGTAGCAGTAGGAAGGAAGCCATGAGATATCAGCAGTAAGAAAGAGCAAGAAGGAGACTGTGACATTGACTCTTGTAGGACATTTTGATAGGGACTGTGCCTATGACACGGGAGTCAATGACAAATAGACACAAAGAGATAATGACAATGAGTTGGGCTGAATGAGTGAGAGAGGAAGAACGACTGGGAGTGGATGGGTATGAGCAATTTACAGCGATGTACTACTGAGTGAGGTACAGTTAGGGGAGTTTGAGGTGAGTTGCATGGTACAGGGAGAAAGGTAGGACGAGGCAGCTGGTACCTCACTTTTCAGTCAGAGTCTTTTGAATAAACAGGAACATATTCGCATTTTTTGTGGTCCAATGGGACTATTTTCTCGCAGGTAATCTTATATATGGAATCCAATAACTTTCGTGATATAAGTCGTTTTATAATTATATTCTCTCTCTCTCTCTCTCTCTCTCTCTCTCTCTCTGTGTGTGTGTGTGTGCGGAAACCACAGACAGTGTGAGAGCATCAAGGGACATGGACACTGTGACATATGAAAGTTTTCGATCGATGCAGGAGGCGTGCACTGATAGCCGAAGTAATTCCAAACTGCGAATACATTTCGTCTAGATTAACAAGTGCTATTTATCACCGATTTCTTCGCGATGAATTACCAGTGATGAAGAACATTACCCTTGCAAAAGACAATAACTGTAACTGATGTTCGACGAGGCACCACACCTTTTCTACGAATCATGCGACAATTCCTCACCCCAAAGTTTCATGGGCGATTGATTGGTTAAGGAGGCCCCATAGCATGGCTTCCCCGTTCATCTGACCTGAATCCCTTAAATTTCTGGATCTGTGTACATTTAATTACAATGGTGAATGCTCAACCCATCGATAATATGCAGACGTTACAGCGGTGTGTGACCGATGAGTGTGACGCAGTCCGAATGGTGCCAGGTGCATTTGGAAAAGTGTGTGATTCACGGCGAAGAAGGGCTGAAGAATGCATGGTAAGCACATGTAGCATTGCATACAGTGTCTACTTCTACGTAAGAGACAGATGGAGTTGACAGCACAGATTGGCCCATATCTCAACATGTACTGGTCTCCAGGAAAATCCTTATAGGAACTTTTATTCTAGTTTTGACTAACACTGCCACATTTAGGAACATGAAACCACCGATGCTACTGCAGGAGAGAGAATTTTAACAGTACACTATGGTACTTCTACGAATGTACGGCATTCTAGAGGTTAGTTATAGCGTTCAAAGCAACAGTCGGCGCAGAGACTGTGCTACGTGATTGTAGGAGATTCTGATATACGTTTTTATTTTACATTTGCCAAATTTCTGAGATCATTGACAGTGAAACTAAGTATAAGTAAGTTATGGTAACGTAAATTTGATTTTTACTACTGCTTTTATGATTTTTATGGAAGCGAAACCACTGAGACAGTATGTAGTTATGATAAAAAGTGTATTATATTTTAGGCTATGTTTTGCTTGTTATTTAGGACTACAATTTGTTTTAGACGTCATGAGGACTTTAAAGTTCCAAGGTGTGTGATTTTGTCAAGGGAAAATGCGAATTTGCTTTCAAATATATCACATGAAATGATGGGTCGGTAAAAAGTGTATGTCCCAGTGGTTACAAACTGTAACCAACTCCTTAAAACAATTCATTGTTGCTTTTTGCCAATTGTTTCTTGTATTGGTTCCTTATTACGATAACTAAGGTTAATTATTCGGTAATTTTTAAAATTATACAGTTTTTATATTGTGGAATTCAAAGGGTTGAAGACTATGAACTTCTCCTAACTTATCAGGAAGTTATTCTCCACACTGAAGAGAAGAACAGTGTCACAGATCCACTAAATGAGAAAAATACTTATTGAGACTAATTCGAGTGCTCATGTTAGCAATATGCCGGGTAGTAATAGTATAAAGACGTTGGTGAATCATAGGGCTTAAAATGCAGTGGAAGACTTAAGTACTTGTTTGTCAAGGAAATTGTGTTTGATATTAAAAAAAAAACTGTGAGAAATTTAAGTGGATGCATCAATTTCTTTCAGAATAAATAACTTCCATCCACCCATCTTTATTCAATCATTCCTTCATTCATACGTCAAAAAATTCCATAATAAAGGAGTGTGAAGCGAATCATACACACAGACAGCGTCACAGGCAAGTTCTATACTGTGTGCCGACAATCACTTAGTACTCAGTTAGTAATAATCAAATCATATTAATAAGTTTGGCAATCACTTTCCTATTACATGGTAACTACGTATTTTAGCAGGAGAGCAGCTTGTTATAGATAAACCACAGCTGTCTCCCTTACTTTAGTAATCTACCACTTTGTATTAAGTATTTCTGTAATTTTTTTTTTTTCATTTCAGAGGGCACTACAGTTGTCTATATACTGTAAGAATTAAAACGATATTAAATGTATACATCAGTGTTGACAGAAATTCACATCCCAAAATTCAAATATTCTGGAAACTTATATGAATGACTAATAAGGTAACCTCTCTCCTTCTCTCTCTCTCTCTCTCTCTCTCTCTCTCTCTCTCTCTCTCTCTCTCTCGCTCTCTACCACCTCTATCTAACTTATCTATCTGTCTCACTTTTTAAGTCTGTAATTCAGGTTTCCCGATTATGTCTGCCAGCAATCTGATATAGAACTTTGCACCAGAATATAGAACTCCATTTCAAACTCTGTAAGGAGTGCACAGTCTATAAAGAAATTATTTTCATTTCTAGTTCTGTGATTGGGAATTTTCACAGTTCATCCTACATTCACTCTTATCATTAACTACACTCCTGGAAATGGAAAAAAGGACACATTGACACCGGTGTGTCAGACCCACCATACTTGCTCCGGACACTGCGAGAGGGCTGTACAAGCAATGATCACACGCACGGCACAGCGGACACACCAGGAACCGCGGTGTTGGCCGTCGAATGGCTCTAGCTGCGCAGCATTTGTGCACCGCCGCCGTCAGTGTCAGCCAGTTTGCCGTGGCATACGGAGCTCCATCGCAGTCTTTAACACTGGTAGCATGCCGCGACAGCGTGGACGTGAACCGTATGTGCAGTTGACGGACTTTGAGCGAGGGCGTATAGTGGGCATGCGGGAGGCCGGGTGGACGTACCGCCGAATTGCTCAACACGTGGGGCGTGAGGTCTCCACAGTACATCGATGTTGTCGCCAGTGGTCGGCGGAAGGTGCACGTGCCCGTCGACCTGGGACCGGACCGCAGCGACGCACGGATGCACGCCAAGACCGTAGGATCCTACGCAGTGCCGTAGGGGACCGCACCGCCACTTCCCAGCAAATTAGGGACACTGTTGCTCCTGGGGTATCGGCGAGGACCATTCGCAACCGTCTCCATGAAGCTGGGCTACGGTCCCGCACACCGTTAGGCCGTCTTCCGCTCACGCCCCAACATCGTGCAGCCCGCCTCCAGTGGTGTCGCGACAGGCGTGAATGGAGGGACGAATGGAGACGTGTCGTCTTCAGCGATGAGAGTCGCTTCTGCCTTGGTGCCAATGATGGGCGTATGCGTGTTTGGCGCCGTGCAGGTGAGCGCCACAATCAGGACTGCATACGACCGAGGCACACAGGGCCAACACCCGGCATCATGGTGTGGGGAGCGATCTCCTACACTGGCCGTACACCACTGGTGATCGTCGAGGGGACACTGAATAGTGCACGGTACATCCAAACCGTCATCGAACCCATCGTTCTACCATTCCTAGACCGGCAAGGGAACTTGCTGTTCCAACAGGACAATGCACGTCCGCATGTATCCCGTGCCACCCAACGTGCTCTAGAAGGTGTAAGTCAACTACCCTGGCCAGCAAGATCTCCGGATCTGTCCCCCATTGAGCATGTTTGGAACTGGATGAAGCGTCGTCTCACGCGGTCTGCACGTCCAGCACGAACGCTGGTCCAACTGAGGCGCCAGGTGGAAATGGCATGGCAAGCCGTTCCACAGGACTACATCCAGCATCTCTACGATCGTCTCCATGGGAGAATAGCAGCCTGCATTGCTGCGAAAGGTGGATATACACTGTACTAGTGCCGACATTGTGCATGCTCTGTTGCCTGTGTCTATGTGCCTGTGGTTCTGTCAGTGTGATCATGTGATGTATCTGACCCCAGGAATGTGTCAATAAAGTTTCCCCTTCCTGGGACAATGAATTCACGGTGTTCTTATTTCAATTTCCAGGAGTGTAGTTAATCACAAACAGTGTTAGAGAGTAAATGCGTTGGCACGTAGATGAAAGAATCCCAGGGTACATGAAAAGGCTACTGCAAGGTGTTCGGATATCAGCTTTACATAATATTCTTAGGACTTCTGAAGAGTAAATACCTTTTACACCTTAATTTATTTCATTGTCCCAGAAGATAATGCTATAGGACGGAACTGAGCGGAAGTATGAAAAGTAGGTAAGCGTTCGCTATATTGTACCGGCTCCTAATTTTGTACCACTACAATAAAATCAGTATCTCTTGTACTATCCGACGTTTAGTGTGGTCAGCGTCAAGTACGTGCTTCTTGGTGTCATATTGTCAGCTGTAAGTTCTGTTTTGAGCAACAGATCGTCTGAAGACAGCGATGGTATTGCAGCCTTTATCCAACATTTTGTGTAAGCGGTGAAGAAGATTACCGTCATGTAATAAGTGGCAAACCAGTTTTCTATTTATGGGCGAATACACGTGAAATAACCATAGATTTAAGGAAATCGTGAATC
This sequence comes from Schistocerca nitens, assembly GCF_023898315.1. Lineage (NCBI taxonomy): Eukaryota > Metazoa > Arthropoda > Insecta > Orthoptera > Acrididae > Schistocerca > Schistocerca nitens. The sequence goes on along the minus strand of NC_064617.1, from coordinate 191,984,821 downwards.
TGTATACCTTAGGGTTTGTCTGTGGAAACTTGATAAAAAAAAATACCCACGGTGCCTGTTGCGTACCAAAAAATGGTTCAAGTGGCTCTGAGCACTGTGGGACTTAAATTTGAGGTCATCAGTCCCCTAGACTTAGAACTACTTAAACCTAACTAACATAAGGACGTCATACACATCCATGCCCGAGGCAGGATTCCAACCTGCGACCGTAGCAGCATGGCGGTTCCGGACTGAAGCCCCTAGAACCGATCGGCCACCTCGGCCGGCTGTTTTTTTTCCAATATTGTACCGGTACAATTTCAGAAACTTGATCTACAGTGAGTTTTAAAAAATGTGCTTAGCATTACGAGTGCAAAATACTTTTTAGAAATGATACGGTGAATTTTCCTGTGTGTTTTTTCTAAGTTATTATGTAAATATTATTTTGCGTTACAGTATGGCAACAAAAAGACGTTATGGGAAGTAGAGCACAGATGAATTGCATTTAAATGTAACAAAATATATAAGTATGGATCATGGATTAAATAATTTTTCACGTATATAAAACGTGCCTACGTAAGTAAATTGAGGGGCATTCTGAAAATAAAAACAAAAATGCAAACTGTGATGTAAAATTTTTTGGCCCCACAAAAGAGTTTTCCAACGACGTTGAAAAGGAGTTGAAAGAGCGTATTCTTGCAAATGAAGAGATTATATTCGGTTTAAGCACGTGTGTTCGACATTGCAGATCGAAACGGACTGACGTATTATTTCAGTGCAGAATAGGCCATGGGACACCCACCACAGACACTCATTCGTAAATCAGAGTAGGGAGGAACATAACTGGCAGAAATGTTCAGATGCACAAAATGGTAAATGTGGATTCATGCAAAACGTGCAGACCGATGAGGGGAGCGGGGAGGGGGGGGGGGGAGAAGAAGTGAAGAAGTTATATTGCAATGCCTGGAAACGGCGATGTAAACCTAAAATATGTAACTTTCTTTAAACTTAGACTAGTACATATTTTGAAGCTCAGAGGCATAGTTAGTAAGGGTAGTACACAAAAAATGGTTCAAATGGCTCTGAGCACTATGGGACTTAACATCTGTGGTCATCAGTCCCCTAGAACTTAGAACTACTTAAACCTAACTAACCTAAGGACATCACACACATCCATGCACGAGGCAGGATTCGAACCTGCGACCGTAGCAGTCGCGCGGCTCCGGACTGAGCGCCTAGGTAGTACACATTCACTGGTACAAGATTCTTAATTTGAACCACTTTGTGAAGTTTAGAAAATTAGCTGTATTGTAGTTATTTTCCTCGGAATATCCGTTCTTTAAAACGGATACCAAGAACGAATTCTGCAGGTGATGATGACATTATTTAAATGATTTTGTAACTTACCGTTTAGGCTGTAATAAATAAAATCCTAAAAGAGGTACAATTTACGAATCTCTCCCCTATGCTAGCAATTCTGTCTGAAGGTCCGCTCAATGAAATACCCAAGGTATTTTGTTAGCTTATCCACAAGCTGATGCCGCCGCAGTTTATTATCCATGTGAATGCCTAGGAGCTTCACTCACATTCATCCAGTGCGCTTCCTTTGATTTCTACTTAAGCGTCTGATTACCTCGTACAGCATTACAACAAGTACTGCGATGTACGATGCTATAAGTAGAGACGTCTCTGAGGCCAACAGAAGTGACGTAGCTCTTCATGCAAGCCTTTCCTGACTGCGAGCATCATATGGTTGGTAAGGGGGTGGGAGGCTTGGGGGTGAAAGGGTGGGGGAGGAAGAGGGGGAGGAGGACTGCGAACGGCAACACGCCTCCAGAGAGCATCGCAAACAAGCTCTGAGGGACTCAGCGCTAGAGATCGATCTGGCCATCCCGTGCAATCAGCTGTTTGCTGCTGCGGATATTAGACTAGACCTGTCTGGACGCCTTGCAGCATGGAATCGTCACCAATTATAACGGCAATAAGGTACCTCAAAAGCATCAGACATGGTCTCTCTGTAAGCGTATGACGTTAAGGTTCAATATAGGAAAACGTAAATGCTACGAGCTCTCTATCATATTTCTATTTTTCTAAGGGCCCTATCAGATTTTTGTTCCCACCAGCCGTGGTCAACATCGAAATGACAATGGATAAAGCCTGAGCGCTGTTAACTGTGTATACGAGTATAAATGTGTAATTAATTAGTTGTTTCGAGCTGCATAAGACACGATCCCAAGAACCATGATATGTGTGAGATGGCCTCTCTGGTCCCTCGCATAGCAAACAAAGCTGGGAGCGTGACACCTGGTGCAATCCGTCGCATCTAGGCCACACGGCGATCTCGAAATAATAATCCATTCTCACAAGGTAACACATGGTCGCCGATTTAAACAGTGATCCAGGAAGTGTAGAATGAATTCGTTTTATTTCCGCCAGTGGAAATAAAACTTTTGGTCCTTAGATTGCCGATTTCGGTAGGCAATGACCATCTGCAGATATGTTTTATAACATGTCCTAATATGATAAAGTCGTAGTGGCATCGTCACAAAATATACACAAAATCACCTTAGGATCATCGCACACGTTTAAAATATAGTGCAAACTAGCCCACAGTTCTGGCAGAGTCATAATGTCTCAATCGCTACTGTTCGTAACAAACATGCAGTACATGTTATAAAATAGATCTGAAGTTGGTGATTGCTGACCTAAACAAGAGGTCTAAAGATCAAAAGTTTTGTGATCATTGGCAGAAATAAAAGGAATTCAGAATAATCAATTTTCCTACAAAGAAATGACGATGGTGGCCGTTGAAATGTCTATACTTATGCAACAATGTCTCACATTAGTATAAAGACCTCTATATCACTCCCTCCTCAATGCGGGTGTCAGATCAGTATGTTTGCAAACTTGGCAGGAATTTCACCATATGTCCTGATTTTGTGACTTTCTAGGCCACTCGGGAACATTTCGTCTCCTGGTTAGCAGGCAACAGATCCGATGGATTTGGATTCTCATGTACACCGCAGCAGGAAGAGAACCGGCAGGCGTGAGTCGATCAATAGAAATTTTCATTCGTTTATCTCTAAATTTTATCGTGAAATTTTTCGGTAAACGTTGGATCACTTCGTGAGGATCTTTCGTATGGTCATGTGCATCTACTCATTACTTTACCAATTTTAACGAACTCATGACGCAAAGTGTCCCATTCTTCAAATTTTATGTTTGTACATGTTGCGCAATAACGTAATTCAGGCGTAAAATTGCAGAACAGCCTTACTTTACGTCTTTTTTTCTCTTTGAAACAGTTGAGTTCCGTAGATTGTGTATGTGTGTGTGTGTGTGTGTGTGTGTGTAATGATACAGTACCGTGACATATCATTTCGATATAAAGTTCTTTTTTTCAGGAGGTTCATTGTCAACGCTAACTCATCCAGAATCGGTGAATGCAAGGCGCCTGGTCCTTCATATTCATCAGTTGAGATATTAGCGATTGGACTGGCACATTCAATACTCTCTTCTTGTTGGTCCAAATGGTCCTGAAAGTGTGTGAAAACATCGAGAAAGGCACTACACGATATGATGCGGAAGATGGTTGTATCTTGGGGCTCTTTTCAGTCTCTCCCGCAGTAATAGAAGTTTAATATGATTTCTTATTTCATCTTTAAATTTGGCATTCCCTTTTTATGTGCTACAGTCGTTTTCAGTTACTACAAAAATTACTTCAGAGAATTTGTTTTTTCCGGATGTGAAAATATGTTCCAAGGTAAAACATTACCTGGAAACAAATATTCTATTGACATGTAAAAGCATTCCAGTAGATAACATCTTGACAGTAATGTATTTAGTCGCCTGTCATCTCACTACTCTACTACACATCAATAAACAGTAAGCGAAATCATATTAAAAGAAGTATTATTAAAAACCAGCTGCAAGTAAATGCATTTTTAAATTCAAGCTATTAAGACAAATTTCTATTTTCAAGGCAGGCAATTTTTTAGACGTTCACCAAACACAGTTAATTTTCGATTGTCACGTGCTCTATTTTAAAGGAGCTTCTGTTTCAAGATACAAGATGGTATACGACTGATGAAATACGGCCTAATTGTGCACACGTTATACTACAATTAGTTTGGAAAATACATAGAATTTTACAGGCTGTAAAGGTCTGTAACTGAAGAATTAAAAATATATTCCAGATAGCTTAAATGTTGTTGTTGTGGTGGTCGTCAGTCCTGAGACTGGTTTGATGCAGCTCTCCATGCTACTCTATCCTGTGCAAGCTTCTTTATCTCCCAGTACCTACTGCAACCTGCATCCTTCTGAATCTGTTTAGTGTATTCATCTCTTCTTCTCCCTCTACGATTTTTACCCTCCATGCTGCCCTCCAATACCAAATTGGTGACCTCTTGATGCCTTAGAACATGTCCTACCAACCGATCCCTCCTTCTAGTCAAGTTGTGCCCCAAACTCCTCTTCTCCCCAATTCTATTCAATACCTCCTCAAATGGTTCAAATGGCTTTGATCACTATGGGACTTAACTTCTGAGGTCATCAGTCCCCTAGTACTTAAAACTACTTAAATCTAACTAACCTAAGGACAGCACACACATCCATGCCCGAGGCAGGATTCGAACATGCGACCGTAGCGCTCGCACGGCTCCAGACTTTAGCGCCTAGAACCGCTCGGCCACTCCGACCGGCAATACCTCCTCATTCGTTATGTTATCTACCCATCTAATCTTCAGCATTCTTCTGTAGCACCACATTTCGAAAGCTTCTATTCTCTTCTTGTCTAAACTATTTATCGTCCATGTTTCACTTCCATACATAGCTACACTCCATACAAATACTTTCAGAAACGACTTCCTGACGCTTAAATCTATACTCGGTGTTAACAAATTTCTCTTGTTCAGAAACGCTTTCCTTGCCATTGCCAGTCTACATTTTATATCCTCTCTACTTCGACTATCATCAGTTATTCTGCTCCCCAATTAACAAAATTCCTTTACTACTTTAAGCATCTCATTTCCTAATTTAATACTCTCAGCATCACTCGATTTAATTCGACTACATTCCATTATCCTCGTTTTTCTTTTGTTGATGTTCATCTTATATCCTTCTTTCAAGACACTGTCCATTCCATTCAACTGCTCTTCCAAGTCTTTTGCTGTCCCTGACGGAATTACAATGTCATTGGCAAACCTCAAAGTTTTTATTTCTTCTCCATGGATTTTAATACCTACCCCGAATTTTTCTTTTGCTTTAACGTATGCTCTATAAGAGATAAAGGCGACACAGTACGAAGAAGTTATCCGAATGGAACGGAAATCGGCAGAATTGATATACATGTACAGACAAACAAGTAATCACAATTTCAGAAAAATTTGATGATTTATTGAAGATAAAAAGCGTCACAAGTTGGGCAAGTCAGTAACGCGTTGGTCCATATTTGGCCTCATGCAAGCAGTTATACGGTTTGGCATTAATTGACAGTGTTGTTGGATGTCCTCCTGAGGAATACTGTGCCAAATTCTGTCCAATTATCATGTTAGATGTTGAAAATCCAAAGATGGTTGGAGAGCCTTGCTCATTAGCGAGAGATCCGGAAACCTAACTGGTCAAGATAGGGTTTGGCAAGCACGAAGACAAGCAGTAGAAGCGGGAGGCCATTATCTTGCTGAAATATAAGACCAGGATGATTTGCCATTAAGGGCAACAAAACGGGGCTTAGAATATTGTCGACTTACCGCTGTGTCATAAGCGTGCACCCGAGACCATTACCTCTTGTTGTCGGACCAGTATGGCGTGCGGTAGTCACGTCCGTATCCACCGCACGCTCTCAGCCAGGAATCTCAATGACTGGAGCAGAATTCTCTACATTGATGAGTGCTGCTTCGAATTGAACCCCGATGACGGGCGAAGGTGTATGTGGAAACGCGCGGGACGGCGGTAGGATGCCAATCTGACTGTCGCCCACCACACGACCCGATGTTGTTGTTGTTGTTGCGGTCTTCAGTCCTGAGACTGGTTTGATGCAGCTCTCCGTGCTACTCTATCCTGTGGACGCTTCTTCTTCTCCCAGTACCTACTGCAACCTACATCCTTCTGAATCTGTTTAGTGTATTCATCTCTTGGTCTCCATCTACGATTTTTACCCTCCACGCTGCCCTTCGTACCACACATCGGTACGCCTATTCCACGCCCCGTTTTGTTGCTCTAGATGGCGAGCCACCCTGAGCTTACATTTCAGCAAGATAATACCCACCCGTTTTAAGTCATATCACCCATTTAAGTCATATCTACAGAACAGGGAGCAAAAAGTCTCTTTATATGCCTCAAGTGATTCAAAGGAGTTTGCCACTTCATCTAACTGGGATGAAATTACATTAGGTGTTCCACAAGGTTCGATCATGGGCCCCCTCCTGTTCTTGATATATGTGAATGACCTCCCTTCTTATGTGAAACAAGATGCTGAACTGACACTGTTTGCTGATGATACATGCATAATTATTATTCCAGTAAAAGAAAATCTGATAGAAAATTATACAAATAGGGTCTTTGGAAAAGTCATTAATTGGTTTTCTGCGATTGGGGTTGCTCTGAACTTTGAAAAAACACAGTACATCCAATTTTCTGCTGCAAAAAGTATAATTCCTTCAATAAACATAACACATCAAGAGAAGTCAGTAGCCAGGCTAGAGCATCCTAAGTTTTTGGGTGTACATATAGATGAGAATCTTAATTGGAAAAGTCATATTTTGGATCTCCTAAAGTAACTTGGTTCAGCAACTTTTGCAATCAGAATAATTGCCAAGTTTGAGGATGTAGAAATTAGTAAGCTAACATACTTTGCATACTTCCACTCTCTGATGTCATGCGGAATAATATTCTGGGGTAACCCAACACTTAGGCAAAAGGTATTCACTGCTCTAAAGAAAGTAGGTAGAATAATGTGTGGGGTTCATGGTCGCACATCTTGCAGGCATCTGTTTAAAAGGTTAGGAATATTTATGACTGCTTCGCAGTACATTTGCTCAGTAATGAAATTTTTTCCCATCAAAATGGACCAGTTTAAAATCAACAGCGACATTCATGATTACAATACCAGAAAAAAGAAAGACCTACACTATTCTTTACTTAAACTATCTTTGGCACAGAAAGGGGTAAAGTATGCTGCTATAAAACTTTTTGATAAAGTAACAGATGAAATAAAATGTCTGACAGACAGCAGTAATAGTTCCAAAAACAAATTGAAATCATACATGCTTGACAACTCCTTCTATACCATAGATGAATTCTTCAATATGAGTAAATAAATCTGGAGACATAATATATACATCGTGTGCCATTTAAGGGAATGGGATAGATAATAGAAAATTTAGGTACAACACTATGATGTAAAAAAATACCTTGCTTCCTGTGCGCATTTCTTGTGCGTTTGACACGTTCCACATCATAACTGTTTTTCCGTGCTATTGATCCAATGGAACACGTAACTAATTAACTAACTAACCGCACCTGGAGAGAGTTTCTGCTGCTTGTATTGGTGCTTACCAAGCCCCACCTTGGCCAGCAAGTTTACCGGACCTCTTCCCAATTGGGAATGTTTGCAGCGTTATGAGCAGGGCCCTCCAACCAGCTTGGTATTCTGACTATAACGCGCCACTGGGACAATATCCCTCAGCAGGACATCTAACAACTCTATCAATCAATGCCTTGCCGAATAACTGCTTGCACGAGTGACGGAGGTGGATCAATGTGTAACTGACTTGCTCAATTTGTGAAGCTCTTTCTCTTGAATAAATCATCGAATTTTTCTTAAATTTTAATCATTTATTTGTCTGTACATGTACATTACATCCACCTACAAACATTCCATTGGGATAATTACTTCGTGGTGCATCGTTTTTCTATTGAAATTTCAAAGCCTTGCAGTCGATAAGCTCTTGACAACACTGTACTTAGTCGCCTATCTATTACGTTATTAAACCACTATACAACAATAATAAGTAACTGAAATCATATTAAAGGAAGTGTTATTAAAAAGTAGTTACAAGTTAAATACACTTTCAAATTGGAACTATTGGAGGTTAACACAAGTTTCCATTTTCAAGGCACCCAATTTTTAAGACATTAACAAAACTCAGTTAATTTGCGATTATCATTTGCTCCATTTTAAAGGATATTCTGTTTCAAGGTACAAGGTAGTGTTTGACCAACGAAGTACAGCTTAATCGTCCACACATTATACAAGTAGTTTTAAAAATACGTGGAACTCTAATTGCCATAAAAGTCTGTAACTGAAGAATAACGATGTATTGAAAATATCTTTAATATATTATTTATCACTTAAATGTGTAAAACTCGAAATATTTACGAATGCTGCACAAAAAACAACTACACCTCTAACAACAACAAAAAACTGTTGAAAATGGTGGAAACTTCCTACGGCGGTTTATAGTACACACTCCTTTATATGATTGTACAATTAGCCGCTAGAGTGAAGTATCGACGTAAAGACGTTATGCGTTCCGCTATTGGACAATCGCCGATTACAAATGTATGAAATAGTTGAGGCCATAGGTGTATCATAAGAAACAGTACAGCTCACTTCCGATGAGGAATAATCGTCTATTAGCTTTTTTGCTCAATAGGTAGCGCAGTTGTTTGATTCTGACCAAACGGAATACACAAAACGAGTATTTCAGGAGTTTTTGGACAGCTTTAAAGTGAATAAGTTGAGACTGATTCCCGCCGGTTTTGACCAGTGCGGCGTTCGCATGTGCAGTAAGCGTGAATTTAGTTTCATGAGTTATTACATCCATCACATAAAGGTAAATTTATTTAACAACGCTGCATTTATCTGTTTGTTTTATGATGTGTTCTCGTAACGTGATGCTGTATTTTGTACTTTAAACAGATGCTGCATGTAGCCAAGGCTGACACAAGTCATAGAGGCTCACGTCATTTTTATTCTCGCTATTAATATGTCAGATTTTCGGGGATTTGTCTGTGGTATATCTAACTTTGATATACATATTGATTGGTCATTTTCGTTACCAATTGAAAATGAGCAAAAAGTCGAAATTGTAGTAGTGGATATTGTAGAAAAAGTACAGTCACTGAAGAATATGAAGTCATTTAAAAGAATACAACAGCTTTTGCATGCCTATTTATTTACTTTCACCGAGACATAGATCCATCACTTCACTCTAAAAAATAAACTCCAATTATTATCATTTGAAATCAGAGCTTCACAACTTCTACATGTTTAAAAATTTGATTTTTAATCCCTGTAAAGCTACTTTGTGGAGAATGTGATTTATTGGCAGCTATCAGGAGGAAGCTTAGACTTTGACGTTCTGTCGACGCCAAAGACATGAGAGACGGAACAGAAGCTTGTATTGGCGAGGGATGTGAGAGGAAATCGCTGCGTCCTTTGCCAGTAAGTATCTGAGCAAGGAAAACCAAAATCAGGCTGGTCAGACAGGGATCTGAACGACCGTCTTCCAGACGACGGGGGCAACACCTTAATCACTTCTCTACATGACCCGGTTTGACACTCAGTTTCCACCACTGCGATAATCATCAGCTCACCAAGATACTGTCAATATATTCGATGTTTAACAAGAAAATACGCTATCAGATCAGATATTTTGCTCTTATTATGGTGCTGATGGAAGCTTTTATTCTGTTCACGTATCTGATGTCACGGAACTTTACTCCTAAGTATCGATTTCAAAGTTCAAAACTAGTTATTACAGTACACCCATACGGCAGCTTTAGGCTTTTCAAGGTATTATGTGTTTAACGTAATCAGAGTTCTCATTTCTCATATGAAACTGGGGCACGCAGTTATAAATTGCCTACTATGCGTGGTGCCCAAGACATGAAAATGGCAATTTTCACATGACTAGTAAGTCCACAGCTATATCCTTAGTGCAAACTGTGGTGATAGAAGTAGGACACCGCCATCGCAATTTAATGTTCCGACGGCCCATCTCATCCTCAGGGCGTGTGCTCACGCTAAGCCTTTCAGCAACGCAGACTACAGCGCTGCCGATAATCCTGGCCATCGACACGACAGAGGAAGAACTTGGAAAGACGAAGTACGACACGAATATTTCCCATTGTACAAGTAATTACTTACCAACCTGCAATATTCATAGGTATTTCTGTGCATTCAGAAGACGACTACACAAAAACTACAAGACATACAGGAAACAGTAGAAACAGCATCTCTCGAAGTTATTTAACTCATACTGCAGGTCCTCAATATGTGCAGCGTTATAGACGCTACAGACACAGAAAATGTCAATGTATGTACGCCAGTGAAGTCACTGACACGAATTTACCGGGAGGCGCGACAGCAGCTAACTTTGGAAACCTGTTCATTGAGTTGCCTATGCGTAGGTGCGAATTAATTCCGTGCGACAATACGAAGCGGATGATTTGCGTACACGCGCTGACACGCCTGACCCCTATACAATTACGCCACGGCGTGTATTACGAATCGAAACTTGGGGAGACGCTATATACACTGATATATTTTGCTACAGGTTCTGTAGTTTTCACGCAGTCGTCTTCTGGAACACTAGATTACAGATCAATAACACTGTACATGCATCCAGTCAGTGCCAATATAACACGAAGGGAGCTCCATAATCAGGGAATTTCACAGCGAGCTGGAATTCCAAAACCACTCAACCGTGACACAAATACCCGTAAAAAGAAAACGTGATGTCGAAGCCATAAAGCCTGGACTATGAAGCACTGGAAGAAAATTTATTTTTCAGTTGAGTCTTGTTTCACACTGTTCGCAGCTTTTGGCGGAGTTTACGACCCAAGAGTAAAACACGGCGAGGACTTGATGATCTGAACAGCCACATCGTGGTATTCCACAGGCCTCATGGTTACTCTACACGTTCGCGTTATTGCCAAGGATTCTGGTACCATTTTGGCTAATCGGGTCCATTCCATGATACAATGTTTGTTTCCAAATAGTTACGCTGTTTTGCAAGCCTACAGAGTCTTTGCTCAAACAGCTCATATCGTCCAGGGACGTTTCTGCGAGGACGAGGATAAATTGTTGCTACTCCATTGGCTACCACAGTCACCATGTAAGTAGGCTGTTTAGGTTCTTATATTGGTAACGCCACCGCCACGTAGCGCTCTTTATGAAAATCACTGGCTGTGCTGCGTGCAGTCTGTGGCTGCTTTGCATTGTTGTTGGCTATTGTAGTGTTGGGCAGTTGGCTGTTAACAGCGCGTAGCGTTGCGCAGTTGGAGGTGAGCCGCCAGCAGTGGTGGATGTGGGGAAGTGAGATGGCGGACTTTGAGAGCGGATGATCTGGACGTGTGTCCAACAGAAACAGTACATTTGTAAGAATGGATGTCATGAACTGCTATATATATTATGACTTTTGAACACTATTAAAGTAAATACATTGTTTGTCCTCTATCAAAATCTTTCATTTGCTAACTATGCCTATGAGTAGTTAGTGCCTTCATTAGTTTGAATCCTTTATTTAGCTGGCAGTAGTGGCGCTCGCTGTATTGTAGTAGTTCGAGTAACGAAGATTTTTGTGAGGTAAGTGATTTGTGAAAGGTATAGGTTAATGTTAGTCAGGGCCATTCTTTTGCAGGGATTATTGAAACTCAGATTGCGTTGCGCTAAAAAAATATTGTGTGTCAGTTGAGTGTTGATCAGAATAACTAAAGAGTGAAATGTCTGAGTACGTTCAGTTTTGCTCAGCTGTTTGAAAATCAAATAATGTAAGAGATTTATCAGCATAGTAATTCAATAATTTTTCTAAGGGGACGTTTCAACCATATCTCCGTATTAGTGAGCCTCTGGGGTTACTTTGGAAAAAGGGTGCGTGATCGGTTTCCCCTCCATCATCATTACACGAATTTGCCGCTATTTTGCAAGAAAAATGGTGAAAGATTCCCTTGAAGACCACAGAGAGGCTGTATCTATCCATTCAGAGATGACTGGGAGCTTGTTTCAATGCCTGTGCAGCCCAAAGTGGTGTTAAGGGTAGAAAACATTATTCTCTTTTTCAAATTTTACAATACTTTCTTGAGACTACCAATGGGCCTCGGTGGCGTGACGTAAGTTGCATACGCAGCTCCTCAGCAAAGGGTATGGAGCTGGGGAGCCATCCACGGGGATGCTGAGTAACGCCTTCAGAAAGTTCAAAGCTGACCAGTGGAAGGGTAGAGGTCAGCCAGGTGGGATGTGCGAGACAGTGGCCGCAGCAACAGATCTCTGTCTTGTCTAGCACCCCTCCCACCCTACGGACGTTCCCGCCTGCTCCTCCCATTGAGGTCGAAATGCTCTCCGCCACTAGGCACGGTTCGCTCCGCGGTCATGGCAGGCGGTAGACCAAATGTAATCCGTAGAATAGGAGAAAACCCCATTTTCTTTGGCAACTATATTTTTCATTCCATACGCTAGAGTGAACAGGGTCACTCCTGGATGCATACTTACGCTCTTTAACCCATCCTGACACGTACATGTCAACTGGTTTCTTGTCCAAGGCTTGATAATGTCTTTTGGTTTGTCCAACACTTGTATGCACGTCAGTGTCGAACAATGACACATTTGCCTTACAACCAAAGGAAACCTCCCGTAAACTGTGATCAAGTCCGTGGGGTTAGATCTATTTACAATTTAATTCTGGGACAAAAAAAATGGTTCAAATGGCTCTGAGCACTATGCGACTTAACTTCTGAGGTCATCAGTCGCCTAGAACTTAGAACTAATTAAACCTAACTAACCTAAGGTCATCACACACATCCATGCCCGAGGCAGGATTCGAACCTGCGACCGTAGCGGTCGCCCGGCTCGAGACTGTAGCGCCCAGAACCGCACGGCCACTCCGGCCGGCAATTTTGGGACAATACGACCCAGAAAAAAATAGTGAGTATTAGCATATACGAAAATGTATTTGTACCTGGTCCAGTGACCACCACCTATGTTAAATATCAACATGCAGTCACCATTCACAGACGACAGATGGCAGCGCCAGTAGTGTAGGATAATCGCACAACACGTCGGGGAGACGCGGAAAACAGTGCAATCGTTGTCGTATTGCAGAAACGGAGAGAATTATCTGACGTCCAAAAGGGCACGATCATTGGTTTTCCAGCCAAGGGTGGAAGCAATCCTCAAAGGGATAAGTTGCTAAACAGTTCGCATCCCGCCGTGGTTAAAGTATACCGTGCATAGCAAAATGGCGCAATACATAGCAAGAAAGATCGTTTATCATTTAGCTACAATATAGCAGGTCAGCAACTGGAAGCAGTTAATTCCATAAATTATCTGGGAGTAGGCATTCAGAGTGATTTAAAATGGAATGACCATATAAAATTAATCGACGATAAAGCAGATGCCAGACTGATATTCATTGGAAGAATCCTAAAGAAATGCAGTCCGAAAACAAAGGAAGTAGGTTACAGTACACTTGTTCGCCCGCTGCTTGAATACTGCTCTCCGGTGTGGGATCCGTACCAGATAGGGTTGATAGAAGAGATAGATAAGATATAACGGAGAGCAGCGCGCTTCATTACAGGATCATTTAGTAATAGCGAAAGCGTTACGGAGATGATAGATGCAAGAGAGACGCTCAGTAGCTCGGTACGGGCTTTTGTTTAAGTTTCGAGAACTTATCTTCAAACGGTTCAAATGGCTCTGAGCACTATGGGACTTAACATCTATGGTCATCAGTCCCCTAGAACTTAGAACTACTTAAACCTAACTAACCTAAGGACATCACACAACACCCAGTCATCACGAGGCAGAGAAAATCCCTGACCCCGCCGGGAATCGAACCCGGGCGCGTGAAGCGAGAACGCTACCGCACGACCACGAGCTGCGGACAACATACCTTCACCGAGGAGTCAAGCCGTATATTGCTCCCTGCTACGTAGAGGAAAGGTGCCTAATATGAGACACACTTTTGTAAACCCATTTGAAAGACCTAAAAGTAAGTGCAATTGTATTTTTTATTACGGTAATAATATCTTGCATTATTTAATTTTATCATACAATTATCGAATTTGCGATAATAAACAATCTTTCAGAGTAGTTATTAAATCTTCACAAACAAGGCATTTCGTAGAAATGAGATCAAGGTTTCCTAAAATGAGACAGTAATAACATTTTGCTGTAATTATTTTATTACAGAATAATGACATATGAATATACAATTTTTACATGTTCATTCATTTCTCTTATCCTTCACTCATTTCACACTACTTAGGTTTATATTTACGACATCCGGGGCAAACAAAATTGTCTTCTGTGACACCGCAATCTTCTTGTGCCCAGCGATAACATTTCATGCACTGTGCCCTTTTCTCCCCGTGTTTGTCTTCAGAAAAGCGCCCAGTACAGAACAGACACTCCGCGTCATCATCACTGCTGTCTGAATCCCCACTGTCATCAAGATGGACATCGGATGCCGAGTCACTAGACGATTCTTCTGCTTTAAGTCTACGATTTGAAGATTTTCCACTCTTCCCCCAAATAACTTTCTGGCTGCTTTCTTAGCTTCAAACTCTGATTTCTTCTGTTTAGATTCTTGAAATTGCTTCACATAAGGAGTTGCAGTTATATTTGACTATCTCCAGGTGGGTTTGCGATGCGTGGAAGATGGTTCAAATGGTTCAAATGGCTCTGAGCACTATGGGACTCAACTGCTGTGGTTATCAGTCCCCTAGAACTTAGAACTACTTAAACCTGACTAACCTAAGGACATCACACACATCCATGCCCGAGGCAGGATTCGAACCTGCGACCGTAGCAGTCGCACGGTTCCGGACTGCGCGCCTAGAACCGCGAGACCACCGCGGCCGGCGATGCGTGGGAGAGGTCTGATGTCTGCCGGGCTGACAGCTTGACCATCACCATCAGTAGTTTCATTTTCGTTTTTGGCATCTCTTTCTTGAAGAGCGGCAGCATGGCGATGAATTGAAAGTTCATGTTCCGTGAAGATGTTACTGTTGCATGGGATGAGACCTGTTTTTCTGAAGGCATTCACAGATGCTTCCATTGCTGCTGCTCGGTTGTAAGCTGCCCCAAATAAACTGGTTGTTAATAATGGGATGATAACACGACCTGGGTTACTTGCCAACCACTTTTCCATCTCTTGGGCATAGTAGGTTTTCAAAGGCCCCATAAATCCGACGTCAAGTGGCTGCATTTTATGCGTCGAGTGAGGTGGCAAACATACAATATAAACATTGTTTTCACTTTCTTTGTCTAACACATCGAGATTCTTTGTGTGGGAATAATGACCATCAAGAATCAGCGTCATTTGAAGATGGCTTGTCATGACTCACAAAATGATCAAACCACTGAGTAAAAATGTGAGTTTGTATCCAGCCACTTGGATGACAAGCTGATATTGAACGTGCAGGTGCACTGTCCATCAATTCCTGCTTCATATTCTTCTTTGGGAAGACGATTAGTGGTGGAACGTAAGTGCCAGCTGCGTTCATACACGTTATAACTGTGATGAGATTTCCCCTTTCTGCTGAAGTCAAGGCAGCAACTTGTCTCTTCCCTTTCATAGCAATAACCTTGCTGTGTTTGTGCTGCACAGACGTCACCCCAGTTTTTTCAACAATGAAGACTCGATGCTGGTTATGGTTGACTTCAGATAGCACAGATTCGTAAGTATCAAAAAATCTCCCCACATTTTCTGGAGTTAAAGCTTTCACTCTTGCTGCTGCAAGACCCTGAGGAGTTCTCATTGATAAAATGGGATGTCTCTTAAGGAAAGCTCGGAGCCATTTCTTTCCTGCTGAAGCCTTTTCTGAATTGAAGGGATTCTTCAGCCTATTCCTGACAGCTAACTGGAAGGCCATGCTTCGTATGTCCTTACATTTAAGAGCATAAAATCGCTCTTCCATTGCAAGGCAGTATTTCACTTGCCAAAATTTTGCTACAGTAAATGATAAAATATTGTTATGTCATGATAGTATTGCGTAAATTACATATAACAAATCGTGAGAGAATGAGTCCCCCCAATATGCGATAGGTATCGTAATATGCGACACTGTCGCGTATTTGGATCCCCATACTATCGCATATTAGGAATTTCGCCATGTTACACAAAGAATCACGCACTTGCTAACAACGTTCGTTGGAAAATTAACCTAATTGTCAATTATTGTAGGTAATAGTGTCACAAATAACATTAATAATAGAGTGCAGTAATATCCACTCACCTTTAAGCCGAAATATTGTCTTAACATCGATGTCGCAAAAACTCCAAACACAAGAAATTTTGTATCAACCTCTACGTACCGTGTCCGGCTCAACTATGGCGTCCTACTCGCTGTGTCGTCGTCTGGCACGCAGTAGACGTGTTTAAGAAACTCTCCGCCAGAGTGCAACCCCTAACATGAGCACAGTTGGGGTGTCTCATATTAGGGAACTATCGCATAATAGGCACCTTTACTCTACAGGGTGTTACAAAAAGGTACGGCCAAACTTTCAGGAAACATTCCTCACACACAAAGAAAGAAAATACGTTATGTGGACATTCAAATCACATTAATCATGGAATGGAAACACACAGCAACAGAACGTACCAGCGTGACTTCAAACACTTTGTTACAGGAAATGTTCAAAATGTCCTCCGTTAGCGAGGATACATGCATCCACCCTCAGTCGCATGGAATCCCTGATGCGCTGATGCAGCCCTGGAGAATGGCGTATTGTATCACAGCCGTCCACAATACGAGCACGAAGAGTCTCTACATTTGGTACCGGGGTTGCGTAGACAAGAGCTTTCAAATTCCCCCATAAATGAAAGTCAAGATGGTTGAGGTCAGGAGAGCGTGGAGGCCATGGAATTGGTCCGCCTCTGCCAATCCATCGGTCACCGAATCTCTTGTTGAGAAGCGTACGAACACTGCGACTGAAATGTGCAGGAGCTCCATCGTGCATGAACCACATGTTGTGTCGTACTTGTAAAGGCACATGTTCTAGCAGCACAGGTACAGTATCCCGTATGAAATCATGGCGGTGAATCGAGGTACAGTACATACTGACGAAACTAAAATGAGCTCTAACATGGAAATTAAGCGTTTCCGGACACATGTCCACATAACATCTTTTCTTTATTTGTGTGTGAGGAATGTTTCCTGAAAGTTTGGCCGTACGTTTTTGTAATAGCCTGTATATCTCGCGAAGAGACCATGAGGATAAAATCAGAGAGATTAGAGCCCACACAGAGGCATACCGACAATCTTTCTTTCCATGAACAATACGATACTGGAATAGAAGGGAGAGCCGATAGAGGTACTCAGGGTACCCTCCGCCACACAACGTCAGGTGGCTTGCGGAGTATGGATGTAGATGTAGGTGTAGATCCAAAACCGGAGCCGAGGCAACTGTGACACGCCAGGAGCTTATGGGCGCTCAACGGCGAGGGTATCAGCGGTGGCGCACCACCACATGACAAGCAGTGAACAACGGCTTTGGAGAGGTGTATGGGCGAATAGAGGTCCAACTGTTGAGTCACTGACCTTCCAGATGAAGCAAGGGGCTACCATCAGTGTCTCCTCGTCAACCGTTCAGAGAGCATTGCTGTATACAGAACTCCATAGAAGGCACTTGGTTCATGCACCAGTGCTGTTCATGAGCAACGAAGGATGGAATTTGCACGCCAGTACCGCAACTGTACGTCACATTTTATGCTCCATTGGACACATAAACTTTGGCATGTACGGCGTGAAACGACTGAAAGCAAACTCCCTGTAACCATCGTCAGTGAGGACCAGATGGAACAGAGTGCGTTATGGTCTGTGGAATGTTTTAATGGCATTCCCCGGTTGATCTCGTCATTCTGGAAGGCACAGTCGATCAACACAAGTTTGCATGTAACCTTGGGAACCATGTCCACCACTACAGGCACTTTGCTCCTCCTCGACACGATGGCATCTACCAGCAGGACAACGCAACGTGCCACACAGCTCGCAATATATGCACGTGGTTCGAAGAGGACTGGGATAACTTTACCGTATTCCCCAGGTCACCAGACTCCACGGATCAAAGCCCAGTCGCGAATCTGTGGAACTACCTCGATCGGATTGGTCGCACCATGGATCCTCAACCGAGAGACCTAGCGAAACTGCTACAGCACTGGAGTCGGCACGGCTGCACATCCAGTGTTGCCAGCTTAGTGGATTTTTCACTAAAACTGGTGGTTTCTACCCTCCTTTTAGTGGTGAAATGTTGAGTCTAGTGGCTGCTTGATTTTATAGTGGTTTAGTAGAACTCAGTTCTGGGTGCTCACTTATTTCATTGTCGCTTCGAATAACCACTGAGCGCTTGTTGGCTCACGCAGGGTGCGTCACGTCAGATGCGCAGAAGAAGTAACTTGACTGTCGCCGTTCGTGGTGTGCACTATACAATAGTGATTCTCATTGTATGGAATTATTTCACGGCTTCATACGTGTATAAGGAAGACTGCACTGTAGTTCCTTCTCTAGATTGTCGCACACATGACAAAATGGTAGATATCGAAATAGACGACAGAGGGATAGAGAAACAATTAAAATCGCTAAAAAGAGGAAAGGCGGCTGGACCTGATGGGATACCAGTTCGATTTTACACAGATTACGCGAAGGAACTTGCCCCTCTTCTTGCAGCGGTGTACCGTAGGTCTCTAGAAGGATTGGAAAAGGGCACAGGTCATCCCCGTTTTCAAGAAGGGACGTCGAACAGACGTGCAGAACTATACACCTATATCTCTAACGTCGATCACTTGCAGAATTTTGGAACACGTATTATGTTCGAGTATAATGACTTTTCTGGAGACTAGAAATCTACTCTGTAGGAATCAGCATGGGTTTCGAAAAAGACGGTCGTGTGAAACCCAGCTCGCGCTATTCGTCCACGAGACTCAGAGGACCATAGACAAGGGTTCCCAGGTAGATGCCGTGTTTCTTGACTTCCGCAAGGCGTTCGATTCAGTTCCCCACAGTCTTTTAATGAACAAAGTAAGAGCATATGGACTATCATACCAATTGTGTGATTGGATTGAAGAGTTCCTACATAACAGAACGCAGCATGTCATTCTCAATGGAGAGAAGTCTTCCGAAGTAAGAGTGATTTCAGGTGTGCCGCAGGGGAGTGTCGTAGGACCGTTGCTATTCACAATATACATAAATGACCTTGTGGATAACATCGGAAGTTCACTGAGGCTTTTTGTAGATGATGCTGTGGTATATCGAGAGGTTGTAACAATGGAAAATTGTACTGAAATGCAGGAGGATCTGCAGCGAATTGACGCATGGTGCAGGGAATGGCAATTGAATCTCAATGTAGACAAGTGTAATGTGCCGCGAATACATAGAAAGATAGATCCCTTATCATTTAGCTACAACATAGCAGGTCAGCGACTGGAAGCAGTTAATTCCATAAATTATCTGGGAGTACGCATTAGGAGTGATTTAAAATGGAATGATCATATAAAGTTGATCGTTGGTAAACAGATGCCAGAGTGAGATTCATTGGAAGAATCCTAAGGAAATGCAATCCGAAAATTAAGAAAGTAGGTTACAGTACGCTTGTTCGTCCACTGCTTGAATACTGCTCAGCAGTGTGGGATCCGTACCAGATAGGGTTGATAGAAGAGATAGAGAAGATCCAACGGAGAGCAGCGCGCTTCGTTGCAGGATCATTTAGTAATCGCGAAAGCGTTACGGAGATGATAGATAAACTCCAGTGGAAGACTCCGCAGGAGAGACGCTCAGTAGCTCGGTACGGGCTTTTGTTGAAGTTTCGAGAACATACCTTCACCGAAGAGTCAAGCAGTATATTGCTCCCTCCTACGTATATCTCGCGAAGAGACCATGAGGATAAAATCAGAGAGATTAGAGCCCACACAGAAGCATACCGACAATCCTTCTTTCCACGAACAATACGAGACTGGAATAGAAGGGAGAACCGATAGAGGTACTCAAGGTACCCTCCGCCACACACCTTCAGGTGGCTTGCGGAGTATGCATGTAGCTGTAGATGAACTATGCCGAGATCACAATATACGCAAACGTTTCGGGATTCTTAGCTTCAAGTCCCACATTTAAAGGATTGGCTTCAGGTTATTGAAAGTACTGCATGTTAGGTAGCGAAGTGTAAATTTTATGGTACAGTTTTAAGGAGTCACTATGGAGATTTTAAGTCTCGTGGGATGTCAAAGAAGCATCTACAAAATAAAAACGTAAGTATCCTTTTTTATTGATTAGTCATTCATTGATCGGTTTTACATCTTTGACCACTCTTTGACTAAGTAAATTGTTGCAGGTTGTAACTAGGGAGCGTAAAATTGCTTTTAAGTCAGAGCCCATTTGGGAATAAAAAAAACGAGGAAGTAAGACTTGCATTATTCACAGCCATGCCTACTAGTACACGTTTAGTCGACCATTTGAGAGAGGTAATTAATCACAGTCATGAAAAAAATATCCAAAAAGTTCAGCTGCACAGAACTAAGTCCACCTCAGTTATTAAAAATGTGTTAGCACCGATGTCACTGACGTTCTAAACCAAAATCTACTGATTTTGCTGTACATAAATATTAGGGATTGATTATAGTTTATTACAGTAAATTACACCAAAAATAGTATCTACATACCTTGACCTTGCTGAACTGCACGAGTGAAATGCTGAAGCTATTGCCTCTGCTATAAAGAAGACACGTCAACGATTCGATTTGCGACTTGAAAATTTAATGGGCGTTGGTGCAGATGATGCCTTTGTCATGGTTGGAGCAAATAACGGAGTACTTACGAAATTGAAAGAAGGGCTACCAGACCTGATTTTAGTAGGTTGCTTGTGCCATTCCTTGCAACTGGCTGTTTCAGCTGCTGAAAAAGAATTTTTGCTGATAAATTTGGAGTTTTTAATTAAAGAGACGTATGACTGGTTTAGTCGCTCCTCTTCCAGCCACTTTCTTTATAATGAGCTATACAAAACCATCAACGATGGGACGAAACCGTTAAAATTAGTTCAAGCGTGCCAAACAAGGTGGTTCTCAATAGTATCCGCTATATCAAGAATATGAACGCAATGGTCAGAGCTAAAAACACGTTTTTCCGTAGCTAAAGTGCGCGAAAGGTGTTCA
Source organism: Schistocerca nitens (assembly GCF_023898315.1). NCBI lineage: Eukaryota > Metazoa > Arthropoda > Insecta > Orthoptera > Acrididae > Schistocerca > Schistocerca nitens. The sequence continues at coordinate 191,963,699 of NC_064617.1, read as the reverse complement.
AATGGTGGGTCAAATGGCTCTGAGCACAATGGGACTCAACTTCTGAGGTCATTAGTCCCCTAGAACTTAGAACTAGTTAAACCTAACTAACCTACGGACATCACAAATATCCATGCCCGAGGCAGGATTCGAACCTGCGACCGTAGCGGTCTTGCGGTTCCAGACTGCAGCGCCTTTAACCGCACGGCCACTTCGGCCGGCGCGAAAGGTGTCACATGACATAGTTACTGCACGCTATGTATGCGAACGAGATTGATTACGCATACATTTCATTTTTATGTCCAATATTAATTGAAATACACAGAGTCAATAAAATGTTCGAGTCGAAAGATACAGATCACACCAAACTCTTTGATGAGTTGACTAACCTGACAGACATACTTGCCAGCAAAGTTACTTTACCTGCACATAAAACTAATATTTTTACTCAAAATATTCGTGATTACTTCGATCGAAGATGTTATCTGGGATTCTCCTTCGAAAAGCAGCTTCTTGAAATGAGATAAATAGGATTACCACGGGAAGACGAAGAAATGTTGCGCAATCGGTGCATAACATTTATGGTAAGTCTGATTGAAGAAATAAAAACAGCAATTTTGACGTTGACAAAAAAAATAACCACAACAAGTGTTGAAAAAGCACTTAATTAGAACAAAGAAAATCTAACTGATATAATGACTCAGTTCAATAAAAATGTAGCAAGAGTGAATAATCAGTGGTGACAAATTCATTTGTTGGACTGGAACGAGACCAAAGATACAAAAAAAATTTTGGAATGACGTGTTGCATTTCAAAGATGCTCAAGGGGAATCCAGATTTGTGGAATTAGTGACTTTTGCGATTACTCTCCTAATACAGCCTCACTCCAATGCCGATGTTGAGAGACTATTTAACAGTATTAATGTAATAAAAAACAAGCAGAGGAATAGAGTGAAGTTAAATCTTGTAACTGCTATATTAAGAATACGCTGTGGTTTGAGGTTGGAAGGAGAATGCTGCAACGAATATGAAATTCCAATAAACGTTGTAAAACAAATCGGTACCAAAGAATCGTATCAGTCTGAAACCGACGATGATGATGTTGCACACAAAAATTATTCATCTGAAAAAGACGAATTCATTTAAATAATTAGCTGTTGTTATAGAACTTTTTGCATGTTCCTGACCTCGACTTGCTGCTTTATTTATTGTATGTCTATTTAAAAATTTGGAAATTTTTGCTAAGGTCTTATGGGACCAAAGTGCTGAGGTCATTGGTCCCTAAGCTTACGCACTACTTAATCTAACTTAAACTAACTTACACTAAGGACAAGACAAACACCCTTCTCCGAGAAAGTATTCGAACCTCAGACGGGGGGAGCCGCCCGGACCGTGACAAGACGCCTCTGACCGCGCGGCTACCCTGCGCGGTGTTCATTCAATGTTTGTCAATACTTTATTACTTAATGATGAAAGAGACTAATTACTAATACACTTATTGTTTTCTTTCATAATAATTTTTAAAAAATTAGTTGAAATTTTGGCGATTAAGAGAGTAGGGGCATTTTTGTTTGTGGTTTTCTGTTGGTTTTTGCAATTGAAAATAGCTGGGAGCTCACTTTCGCTGTTGGCATCACTGCACCACACCCCTGTCGGTACCGTCCAGAACCTGTTTAACTCTGAAAATACACTCCTGGAAATGGAAAAAAGAACACATTGACACCGGTGTGTCAGACCCACCATACTTGCTCCGGACACTGCGAGAGGGCTGTACAAGCAATGATCACACGCACGGCACAGCGGACACACCAGGAACCGCGGTGTTGGCCGTCGAATGGCGCTAGCTGCGCAGCATTTGTGCACCGCCGCCGTCAGTGTCAGCCAGTTTGCCGTGGCATACGGAGCTCCATCGCAGTCTTTAACACTGGTAGCATGCCGCGACAGCGTGGACGTGAACCGTATGTGCAGTTGACGGACTTTGAGCGAGGGCGTATAGTGGGCATGCGGGAGGCCGGGTGGACGTACCGCCGAATTGCTCAACACGTGGGGCGTGAGGTCTCCACAGTACATCGATGTTGTCGCCAGTGGTCGGCGGAAGGTGCACGTGCCCGTCGACCTGGGACCGGACCGCAGCGACGCACGGATGCACGCCAAGACCGTAGGATCCTACGCAGTGCCGTAGGGGACCGCACCGCCACTTCCCAGCAAATTAGGGACACTGTTGCTCCTGGGGTATCGGCGAGGACCATTCGCAATCGTCTCCATGAAGCTGGGCTACGGTCCCGCACACCGTTAGGCCGTCTTCCGCTCACGCCCCAACATCGTGCAGCCCGCCTCCAGTGGTGTCGCGACAGGCGTGAATGGAGGGACGAATGGAGACGTGTCGTCTTCAGCGATGAGAGTCGCTTCTGCCTTGGTGCCAATGATGGTCGTATGCGTGTTTGGCGCCGTGCAGGTGAGCGCCACAATCAGGACTGCATACGACCGAGGCACACAGGGCCAACACCCGGCATCATGGTGTGGGGAGCGATCTCCTACACTGGCCGTACACCACTGGTGATCGTCGAGGGGACACTGAATAGTGCACGGTACATCCAAACCGTCATCGAACCCATCGTTCTACCATTCCTAGACCGGCAAGGGAACTTGCTGTTCCAACAGGACAATGCACGTCCGCATGTATCCCGTGCCACCCAACGTGCTCTAGAAGGTGTAAGTCAACTACCCTGGCCAGCAAGATCTCCGGATCTGTCCCCCATTGAGCATGTTTGGGACTGGATGAAGCGTCGTCTCACGCGGTCTGCACGTCCAGCACGAACGCTGGTCCAACTGAGGCGCCAGGTGGAAATGGCATGGCAAGCCGTTCCACAGGACTACATCCAGCATCTCTACGATCGTCTCCATGGGAGAATAGCAGCCTGCATTGCTGCGAAAGGTGGATATACACTGTACTAGTGCCGACATTGTGCATGCTCTGTTGCCTGTGTCTATGTGCCTGTGGTTCTGTCAGTGTGATCATGTGATGTATCTGACCCCAGGAATGTGTCAATAAAGTTTCCCCTTCCTGGGACAATGAATTCACGGTGTTCTTATTTCAATTTCCAGGAGTGTATTACGAATTTGTGGTTATTCCGCCTTTTGACAGGCGATCACATCAACGAGGCAGTACAGCGGATGTGTGTGTACTGTTCAACATGTGTGATGTATTTGCTGTATTTCTCTGTGACGATTCCTGTGTTACTTTCAAAAAGCATTAGTAATAAAACATGCAAAAAAACAGGCACGTGTGGAAAGAGATGTAAGTTGAAATTGTTAGAAACGTTCATTAAATATTAACATTTGTACTCAGATAATTTAAAATTCACAATCTATAGAATGTTTAATCGGCTTTTTAATGCAACATGTAAATGTCAGTACCATTTCCTGTTACAGCGTTATGCAGTGTCGGAGTCTGGGCATTACCTTTCCCCGTAAAAGAAAATGTTAATAAATCGCAACGTATATTCTTCTGTACGGAGTGCGATAGTCAGATGGTTGAAATGGCTCTCTCTGAGCACTATGCCGGCCGCAGTGGCCATACGGTTCTAGGCGCTACATTCTGGAACCGCGCGACCGCTGCGGTCGCAGGTTCGAATCCTGCATCGGGCATGGATGTGTGTGATGCCCTTAGGTTAGTTAGGTTTAAGAAGTTCTAAGTTCTAGGGGACTGATGACCAAAGAAGTTACGTCCCATAGTGCTCAGAGCCAATTGAATCTGAGCACTATGGGACTTAACATCTGAGGTCGTCAGTCCCCTAGAAATTAGAACTACTTAAACCTAACTAACCTAAGGACATCACACACATCCATGCCCGATGCAGGATTCGAACCTGCGACCGTAGCAGTCGCGCGGTTCCGGACTGAAGCACCTAGAAGCGCTCGGCCACCGCGGCCGGCGGAGTGCGATAATCATTCAACAGACAAGCAAGGGAAGTTAAGAGTTGTTAATTGCTGCTGGTATTTTAAATGCTCAAATTAATGTAAATTCTTTGTCTGCTAATACTCGCCCCGCGTCCCTTCCTCTCCCCCCCTCCCCTCATCCCCGCACACATACACACACACACACACACACACACAAATATCAGATACTAACTGTTATCATTATATGAGGAATCATTGCGTATACAGTACCTATGTAAACTAATTCAAAGGTAAAGTCGTCCAACATGTTTTCCTGTCTGTATGTAAAGGCTGATCGCAGGAACTACTGTAACGATAGTGATCCTCTTTGTACTACTAGACTGACTAACCACGAGGACGATTTTCGTACATAATTTATAATTATAGTAATGACAAATGTGTTATACAGGGTGAATCACCTAAAACGTGCGCGGAAAATATTGCGGAAATTGCAATTTGCGGTTTTCACAGGACGGATTGGTAGTTATGGGCTCGTATTGTCAGACAATGAACGGATTGTTATAGTACTTGGAAAGAGTACTTTTTGTGCAAACATACACTTTTTAAAATGGAACAATGTCTTTCGACTGTAACAAACTGAAAGTAGGGTAAATTAAAATGTCAGTGGTGTTTGTTGCAAGATTCTAGTATGAATCGTTTACGAGATATATTTTGAAAAGTTTCCACACCGACACTTGTTTGTGCCATTTAACCCGCATTGTTGGTAGGTTCGATGTTGTTACGTTTGAAACTTCCTGGCAGATTAAAACTGTGTACCGGACCGAGACTCGAACTCGGGACCTTTGCCTTTCGCGGGCAAGTGTTCTACCAACTGAGCTACCCAAGCACGACTCACGACCCGTCCTCACCGCTTTAATTCCGCCAGTACCTCGTGTCCTACCTTCCAAACTTCACTTTCCCGCGAAAGGCAAAGGTCCCGAGTTCGAGCCTCGGTCCGGTACATAGTTTTAATCTTCCAGGAAGTTTCATATCAGCGCACACCCCGCTGCAGAGTGAAAATCTCATTCTGGTTGTTACGTTTGTTTACCGTGTGCATGTGTGTTCCTTGACTTAATTGCAACTTGTTAGTCAGTTAGTGTGCGACGCTCCAAGCAATAGGTCGTGAGTGGACGATGTGGTTTACCGATGAGAAAAAGCTGACATGCTCAAGGAGTACGGAGAGTGTAGGAGGACTGCAGTTCGTTCTTGCTGCAAGATTGCCCAAAAGACGTCAACCATTTTGGAAATTATTTATCGATCTCTTCAATCACTAACGTGAAAAAATGTGGTAGTGTGGCACCTACACAACGTAACAGAAGGAAACAAGTGACAGCACAAAAGGGGAAAGTTAATACTCTTGCTGTTGTTGCACCTTAGCTCCCGCGCAGTCGCAAGAGGCAGTGGCACGAGTCAGGCAACTCTCCCACACATTCTCCATTGACATAGTTTCATCCCTATCACACCTCTCTCTGTATCAAGGGCTACATGGAAACGATTATGACAGTCGTGTTAACTTCTGTACATGGGCATTAAGACAGGATACTCCAGATGCATTAAGTATCCTGTTTCGTGATGAAGCCTCATTTACCAATCATGACCAGCTAACCAGGCGAAACTTGCAGTACTAGTCTGTTGGCAATCCCTGTTGGCTTTGTCAGGTGGAACTTCGGCATCCATAGAGTGTAATCATGTGATGCTGGACAGTGAACCATCAGTTCATGGACCCGTGTTTCATAGACGGAACAATGAACTCACCCAAGTACCGTAGCCTCCTAACAGATCATCTTCCACAGATGCTAGAAGACTTTTCTCTGCAGACTAGGAGTCACGTGTGACACCAACACGATGGCTGTCCATCCCATAGTCCACCAAGTGCTACACCATGTCTCCACGAATTGTTTCCAAGTCGTTGGACAGAATGCAGAGGAACTATACCTTGGCCCGCCCGTTCCCTACATTTGACGCCTGTAATCCTTTTCTGTGGCCGAAAGACTCGGTCTGCAAGGACATACTAGCTAAACCCGATGATATGGAACGACGTATTACTGCAAGCTACTCGGATATCTCCACTGAAATGCTAGCACACCAGACAGGAAGCGTGTATTGCCGCTGTCAGTAGTAATTTTGATCACAACTTGTGATGGTCAATTGTCTCGTTGCTGGTTAAAATCCACATAACTAGAGTATGCCCTTGTGTTGTTCTTTAGTGTATGATACAACAGGTATTTTAAAAGTGTCGGTGTGGGAACTTTTCAAAATACGATAGCTCGCAAACGCCTCACAACAGAACCCTGCAACAAACACCACTAATATTCTACTTAACCCTACTTCATTTTGTTAATAAGCATTGTTCCATTTAATATTTGTACGTTAACACAAAAAATATTCTTTGTAATACTACAACTTGTTTATTGGCTGACCATACGAGCCCCTGACTACCGATCCATTGTGTGAAAACAGCACCACCAACAGCACTTTCCAATTCCGCAGTATTTGCGGTGCAAGTTTTAGATGATTCACCCTGAATTTGTATTGTTTTCTGTTCCGTATTTAATTGGAAATTCGTACGGCATCTCGTTGTAGTTATGTGAGACGCGATCTGATCGGATATAGAGGAGATGGTATCTGCCGAGAAAAACTGTAAACAGCCGTCGCAATTTCAGAGAGCAGCGAATCTTGATCAGAAGCCGTATTTGGGAGTCCCTAGTTTTGTTATTTCTGTCATTCCTTAGTCGTTTACTTCATCACTCTTCGTCTGATTTGTTTTTGAATCATCTTTTCATTGTATCGTTGTCCATAACATCGTGAACATGACACAGCACCGAGTACAGGGCTTCCTCGTGGCATATCCGATATTATTATCACCTTGTTAAAAAATTACCGTCTAATTACCCAAAACTTCTTTGTGTTAGTCATATATAGAGTGTTTCCGTGATGATTATGTTAACTACTGTATCAACTGAAACCGATATCGTTTCCTAGTTACCTGCCGTAAGCCGAAAGATATTCCGTGAGCCTTTTGAAACGTTTACCGCTCAGCAGAAGATAAATGTGCCCCGCTATACAGGTGTCCCAAAGTTATGAAACGCCACCTGCCACGGCTTCGCACGTGTAGCACTATGTACACTCCTGGAAATTGAAATAAGAACACCGTGAATTCATTGTCCCAGGAAGGGGAAACTTTATTGACACATTCCTGGGGTCAGATACATCACATGATCACACTGACAGAACCACAGGCACATAGACACAGGCAACAGAGCATGCACAATGTCGGCACTAGTACAGTGTATATCCACCTTTCGCAGCAATGCAGGCTGCTATTCTCCCATGGAGACGATCGTAGAGATGCTGGATGTAGTCCTGTGGAACGGCTTGCCATGCCATTTCCACCTGGCGCCTCAGTTGGACCAGCGTTCGTGCTGGACGTGCAGACCGCGTGAGACGACGCTTCATCCAGTCCCAAACATGCTCAATGGGGGACAGATCCGGAGATCTTGCTGGCCAGGGTAGTTGACTTACACCTTCTAGAGCACGTTGGGTGGCACGGGGTACATGCGGACGTGCATTGTCCTGTTGGAACAGCACGTTCCCTTGCCGGTCTAGGAATGGTAGAACGATGGGTTCGATGACGGTTTGGATGTACCGTGCACTATTCAGTGTCCCCTCGACGATCACCAGTGGTGTACGGCCAGTGTAGGAGATCGCTCCCCACACCATGATGCCGGGTGTTGGCCCTGTGTGCCTCGGTCGTATGCAGTCCTGATTGTGGCGCTCACCTGCACGGCGCCAAACACGTATACGACCATCATTGGCACCAAGGCAGAAGCGACTCTCATCGCTGAAGACGACACGTCTCCATTCGTCCCTCCATTCACGCCTGTCGCGACACCACTGGAGGCGGGCTGCACGATGTTGGGGCGTGAGCGGAAGACGGCCTAACGGTGTGCGGGACCGTAGCCCAGCTTCATGGACACGGTTGCGAATGGTCCTCGCCGATACCCCAGGAGCAACAGTGTCCCTAATTTGCTGGGAAGTGGCGGTGCGGTCCCCTACGGCACTGCGTAGGATCCTACGGTCTTGGCGTGCATCCGTGCGTCGCTGCGGTCCGGTCCCAGGTCGACGGGCACGTGCACCTTCCGCCGACCACTGGCGACAACATCGATGTACTGTGGAGACCTCACGCCCCACGTGTTGAGCAATTCGGCGGTACGTCCACCCGGCCTCCCGCATGCCCACTATACGCCCTCGCTCAAAGTCCGTCAACTGCACATACGGTTCACGTCCACGCTGTCGCTGCATGCTACCAGTGTTAAAGACTGCGATGGAGCTCCGTATGCCACGGCAAACTGGCTGACACTGACGGCGGCGGTGCACAAATGCTGCGCAGCTAGCGCCATTCGACGGCCAACACCGCGGTTCCTGGTGTGTCCGCTGTTCCGTGCGTGTGATCATTGCTTGTACAGCCCTCTCGCAGTGTCCGGAGGAAGTATGGTGGGTCTGACACACCGGTGTCAATGTGTTCTTTTTTCCATTTCCAGGAGTGTCTGTTGTAGTGTATACGTAAACTCGCTAAACAGACTTTCTATTAGAGGAAACCATATCAAAATCACTACAGTAGGTTCTGAGATTAGCCTTCAGATACAGACAGAGCAACGCGGCGAGGAACTTCATTTTATAATGTACAGAAGCAAAGGATTCTAAAGTATTCGGAGATATCTAATTAGTGGTCGAAAATGAATCTTTCAGACGAAGAGTTGAATGGATATATGAAGCAGGTATCTGCACAGATACCACTGGTGATCTTGCAGCTCTCGGAGAATGAAATTATAATGAAATCCAGACCTTCAGCTGCTTACAGGCGTTACCGGCTTCATACAGATAAGGATTACCGGGCAATTATGCCTTTAGTACGGATGCACTCACATTGCCCGAACATCTTACGGGAATCGGTAGATTGACTACCGCGAGCAATGAGTATGTTGGGCAGGGGCACTACAAATGTAGTGTGTGGACAGAAAGTTGGAAAGTGTGGGTCTCACGGGGAGCGTTCCAGAGTAAGTCCCTGCAGTCGCACTATCAACTGCGTCCTCGATGGCTCAGTTGGTTAGAGCGTCTGCCATCTAAGCAGGAGGTCCCGGGTTCGAATCCCGCTCGGGGCACACACTTTTCAAATGTCTCCATTAATATTTATCAACGCCTGTAAGTAACAAAATGTCTGGATTTCATTGTAATTTCATTGAATAGATATTGTGTGTAAGACATATGTTCATAAATTGCACATGTTTCAAAATCTACGTTGGTGTCGCCGCCTTGGGGAACAACACACAACCGTTTGTGATGGGTCGACGATGTTTCTTCTTCTACCTACAGTGTTACATGAAATTTCTGGTGTACGCAACCTCATCATAAAGTGAAGAAGAACTGGTTATTGCCACTCTACCTTTGTGTGTCACTGTAGAACAGCCAACAGGGACATCTGAGAGAATGCACCAAAACTGAACACTTTCTGATCAAAGGTATCCGAACACGCATAAGTGGACATTAATGTGTGTTGATTCCATCCTTCGTCTTCACGGCTTGAACTTTGATGGACGCGCTTTCAGTTAAGTGTCTGAATATCAGCGTAGTAAAGACAGCCCATTCTACTTCAGGAGCCGAAAACAGAGCACGCAATGATGTTGGACCCTGGGACTGGTGCGAATTCGGCCTTCTAACTCATCCAAAAGGTACTCTGTTTGGTTCAGATTGGGGCTCTGGACAGACCACTACATTTCAGGAATACTATTGATCACAAACCATTGATTCACAAACGCTGCTTTGATAGAGTGCACTGTCGTGCTGATACAAACATCCTCTCCCAACTGTTCCTCTGCTGTACGCAGTATACAATGGTGTAAAGTGTGTTCATATCCTTCTGCATTTAGTGTTTTGTTAAGCGCAATAACAAGATGCAACGTGACCACGAGAAACACCTCCTCCGCACAGTTGGCGCTACACATGATAGCAGGTAACGTTCTCCAGGAATTTGTCAAACCAAAACCACTCCATCGGATTACCACTGAGTGTAACGTCACCTTTTACGTCACCTCAAGCATCGCTTGGCATTGACCAAAGAAATGTGTGGCCTATGGGCAGCTGCTCGACCGTTGTACGCAATTCCTTTTAACTCCCTGTGCACGGACATTGTCCTAGCTCGATTGCTGGTAGCACTTTTGAACTCTTCCATTTATAACGAGCAATTTTTACAGCACCCGTCTGCAATGCTCGACGTTCCCTGTCCATCAGTAAAAGAGGCTTGCCTGGTTTTAGTTTAGCTGCGGTTGTTCCCTCGCGCTTACACAGCACAGCCACATCTGCAACAGACGACTTGGGCAGAACGATTGAAACGTCTCTGATGGATCTGTTACTCTGGCGAAAAGCAATGACTAACTCACGTTTGAAGTCACTGAGCTGTGCTAACCGACCAATTCTGCCAATACTGCTTCTCTACTAACAACAACTTGCTTTACCACAGGCCGACCCACCTCCCGTGACGTTTAGTCCTCAGTTTCGCAATAACATGTGTCCGGATACTTTTTATGAAATTGTATATGTTACTGTATTTGCAGCTCCACCTCCCAGTTCCTCCCTGTCTCCCCCCCCCCCCCCCCCCCACATACACACAAAAGCGAGGGTGAAACTACAACTCCACAACTCCAAAGGGACTGTCACCAATGAGCCTAGTGTACCCGAAAATTTGAAAACTACTTATTCTACACTCCTGGAAATGGAAAAAAGAACACATTGACACCGGTGTGTCAGACCCACCATACTTGCTCCGGACACTGCGAGAGGGCTGTACAAGCAATGTTCACACGCACGGCACAGCGGACACACCAGGAACCGCGGTGTTGGCCGTCGAATGGCGCTAGCTGCGCAGCATTTGTGCACCGCCGCCGTCAGTGTCAGCCAGTTTGCCGTGGCATATGGAGCTCCATCGCAGTCTTTAACACTGGTAGCATGCCGCGACAGCGTGGACGTGAACCGTATGTGCAGTTGACGGACTTTGAGCGAGGGCGTATAGTGGGCATGCGGGAGGCCGGGTGGACGTACCGCCGAATTGCTCAACACGTGGGGCGTGAGGTCTCCACAGTACATCGATGTTGTCGCCAGTGGTCGGCGGAAGGTGCACGTGCCCGTCGACCTGGGACCGGACCGCAGCGACGCACGGATGCACGCCAAGACCGTAGGATCCTACGCAGTGCCGTAGGGGACCGCACCGCCACTTCCCAGCAAATTAGGGACACTGTTGCTCCTGGGGTATCGGCGAGGACCATTCGCAACCGTCTCCATGAAGCTGGGTTACGGTCCCGCACACCGTTAGGTCGTCTTCCGCTCACGCCCCAACATCGTGCAGCCCGCCTCCAGTGGTGTCGCGACAGGCGTGAATGGAGGGACGAATGGAGACGTGTCGTCTTCAGCGATGAGAGTCGCTTCTGCCTTGGTGCCAATGATGGTCGTATGCGTGTTTGGCGCCGTGCAAGTGAGCGCCACAATCAGGACTGCATATGACCGAGGCACACAGGGCCAACACCCGGCATCATGGTGTGGGGAGCGATCTCCTACACTGGCCGTACACCACTGGTGATCGTCGAGGGGACACTGAATAGTGCACGGTACATCCAAACCGTCATCGAACCCATCGTTCTACCATTCCTAGACCGGCAAGGGAACGTGCTGTTCCAACAGGACAATGCACGTCCGCATGTATCCCGTGCCACCCAACGTGCTCTAGAAGGTGTAAGTCAACTACCCTGGCCAGCAAGATCTCCGGATCTGTCCCCCATTGAGCATGTTTGGGACTGGATGAAGCGTCGTCTCACGCGGTCTGCACGTCCAGCACGAACGCTGGTCCAACTGAGGCGCCAGGTGGAAATGGCATGGCAAGCCGTTCCACAGGACTACATCCAGCATCTCTACGATCGTCTCCATGGGAGAATAGCAGCCTGCATTGCTGCGAAAGGTGGATATACACTGTACTAGTGCCGACATTGTGCATGCTCTGTTGCCTGTGTCTATGTGCCTGTGGTTCTGTCAGTGTGATCATGTGATGTATCTGACCCCAGGAATGTGTCAATAAAGTTTCCCCTTCCTGGGACAATGAATGCACGGTGTTCTTATTTCAATTTCCAGGAGTGTATAATAATGTCGGGTGTTACCGAATATTCTTCCATGTCACGGTTTTCCATGCTGACCCCCTATCTGAGGGGTGGTGGAGGCATTACCTCCAACTATTCTTCTCAAATAATTTATACGAGTAATACAAAAAAGAGACGTATATATAAAAATTGCTCTAACCTTTCCTGAGTTATGTCACCTTCTTTTTACCTTTCAGCCCCATGTCTGGTAGTTGGCTCTGACGTCCAAGCGCTTCTTTCCGGATAGTAAGTGATGAACATACATATAATGACTTTATATTTACAGGCATGTATATATATATATATATATATATATATATATATATATATATATATATATATATATATATACTACTGGCCATTCAAATTGTTACACCAAGAAGAAGTGCAGATGATAAACGGGTAATCATTGGACAAATATATTATACTAGAAATGACATGTGATTACATTTTCACGCAATTTGGGTACATAGATCATGAGAAATCAGTATCCAGAACAACCACCTCTGGCCGTAATAACGGCCTTGATACGCCTGGCCATTGAGTCAAACAGAGCTTGCATGGTGTGTAAAGGTACAGCTGCCCATGCAGCTTCAACACGATACCACAGTTCATCAAGAATAGTGACTGGCGTATTGTGACGAGCCAGTGGCTCGGCTACCATTGACCAGACGTTTTCAGTTTGTGAGAGATCTGGAGAATCTGCTGGCCAGGGTAGCAGTCGAACATTTTCTGTATCCAGAAAGGCCTGTACAGGACCTGCAACATGCGGCCGTCCATTATCCTGATGAAATGTAGGGTTTAGCATGGATCGAATGAAGAGTAGAGCCACGGATCGTAACACATCTGAAATGTGACGTCCACTGTTCAAAGTGCCGTCAATGCGAACATGAGGTGACCAAGACGTGTAACCAATGGCACCCCATACCATCACGCCGGGTGATACGCCAGAATGGCGATGACGAATACACGCTTCCAATGTGCGTTCACCGCGATGTCGCCAAACACGGATGCAACCATCATGGTGCTGGAAACAGAACCTGGATTCATCCGAAACAATGACGTTTTGCCATTCGTGCACCCAGGTTCGTCGTTGAGTACACCATCGCAGGTGCTCCTGTCTGTGATGCAGCGTCAAGGGTAACCGCAGCCACGGTCTCCGAGCTGATAGCCCATGCTGCTGCAAACGTTGTCGAGCTGTTCTTGCAGATGGTTGTTGTCTTGTAAACGTCCCCATCTGTTGACTCAGGGATCGAGACGTGGCTGCACAATCCGTTACAGCCATGCGGACAAGATACCTGTCATCTCGACTGCTAGTGATACGAGGCCGTTGGGATGCAGCACAGCGTTCCGTATTACCCTCCTGAACGCACCGATTCCATATTCTGCTAATAGTCATTGAATCTTGACCAACGCGAGCAGCAATGTCGCGATACGATAAATCGCAATCGCAATAGGCTACAATCCGACCTTTATCAAAGTCGGAAACGTGATGGTACGCATTTCTGCTCCTTACACGAGGCATCACAACAACGTTTCATCAGGCAACGCCGGTCAACTGTGTATGAGAAATCAGTTGGAAACTTTCCTGATGTCAGCACGTTGTAGGTGTCAACACCGGCCCCAACCTTGTGTGGATGCTCTGAAAAGCTAATCATTTGCATATCGCAACATCTTCTTCCTGTCGATTAAATTTCGAGTCTGTAGGACGTCATCTTCGTGGCGTATCAATTTTAATGGCCAGTAGTGTGCTAATGGCGTCCAAGTAAGCAATATGTATACAGCTTAGTTACTGCTACCGTACGTTTCTCAAAAGGAACTATAGTAGCGTACATGGTAATGAAGACGTGGTTGTCACGTTCCTAATGACAGGCTACATCCTGATCATGGTTGAAGAATTAACATTTCATACACAGCTTAGAGCAGTTTCTATACAGGTTAAATCTCACAAAAAATTAAAACAGCAATCGATCACTGGCAACAACACTATTTATTAGATTGAGCAGTGCCGTTACAATGGCAGCGGTCATTATCGTTTGTACAACTTACCTAATGTAATTTTATACGTTAACAGCCGTCTAACGACGAACGTGTTACTTCGAGCCCTGTATCGGCGCTATTAGTTGTGAAAAACAGTATTATTAACAATTTCTACTTTTCGGTAATAGGTACGTTGTATTTTTCCACAGCCACTGTCTCTCCACGTCAACCTCCTGAAAATTAGCATTTGGAGGAGTTTCTTTGTAAAACAAAGACGCTGATTAAGATCACAGCAAAGCTGTGGAGCACCATACGTTGAAAATGTTGAAATGTACTAGATCGTTCACGTAAAGGGTGTAACAAAATTGTACGACAAATTTCAAGGTGTTGTAAGGGTGTCTTGAGGAACAAACCCAGGATAGGAATCCCTGTTTGGGAATGTCATCCGTCGGCGCTGAGAGCGTCTAATTTATACGGCCCAGCCCTCAGGTAGCAAAGCGGGTTTGCGCGCTTCTGCGGCTTTTCCGCTTCGCAGCCCCTGTGGAGTTGTGACAGGCATGGATGCAGTCGACACCATCTGACGCCCTGAAAGCTGTGAAGCCCACACCGGAAAGTTCTGCTGCTGGTCCGACAGCGTAGAAGGGCGTTCGCTGGCAGAAGAGTGGCCTAGAGGCAAGCGTTGTCCCTGTAACTTCGACGCCCTGTAGAGCGGTTGCATAATATTTCCGAACATCGGTTTCCCTCCCCTAGATGCTCCTCCGTACGACTCCTATGCTCCCTCCTTGTTGGGCAGTATATGTGCGCACGAAATGACGTAGTTTCAGAAAGTATACGAACACCCCTACGTAATGCGGAATTGACCACCAAATGTCGCATGAGGCAAACTCACCATTGTAAAAGGAGTCTGAGAGTACTGTATTGTCAGTAAAGAAGCAGTAACAACAGGGTGGGTCGCTCAGGAGTGCTCAGTCATTCCGAACGTGGGCTAGTCATTAAATGTCACCCTAGTAACAAATCCATCGGTGATATTTCAACCTTTCTAAAGATGTCCAAGTGGACTGTTAGTGATATGTTTGTAAAATGGAAAAGTGAAGGAAAAATCAGAGCTTGGCCAGGATCAGACAGTATCTAGTGTACTGACGGGCAGAGATTGCCTATCATAGTGGAGGGTTTTTTTGTTTTGGTTTTAGGGCGCAAAACTGCTATGGCCATTAGCGCCCGATAGCGGAGGGTGAAATGAGCGGAATTAATCATGGGCTCGGTACAAAGTGCTGACAGCAGTCCACCTAGCACAGTGACTGTGCGTAGGGAGTTAACAAAAATGCGGTAGAACGGTCGAGCAGTTCCTCAAAAGCCACACATTTCTGTAATCAATGCTAAGCGACGCTTGAGGTATTGGAAAAAGCGACTCCACTGGACAGGAAACGAGTGTTTTGGAGTGATGAATCACGCTAAGCCCTGTGGCAGTGCGATATAAGGGTTTGGGTTTGGCGAATGCCTGCTGAACGTTACCTGTCTTCATCAGTAAAATATCTTCAATGAAGTATGGAGGAGGTGATGTATGGGAGTGTTTTTCGTGGTAAAGTTGCGGCCCAGTTGTAATGCTAAAAAAATCACTGAATGAGGAAGGACATGAACACACTTTACACCATCGTGTACGCCTACTGCTGGTGGTCCACGAAACTCTTCTGCTCATAACGTTTCGTCCAGAACTGCTTTGGATATCTTCAGAGGCGTTGTTCCTCCGTTCAACCTTTGCCGACTGACGGGTCGAACGGTTGAGAGTGACGTACGTACTGTAGAAAAACTGGGTGCCCGGACTTACACGTTATAAGCAGAGATGATTCTTGTCAAAGATAAAATTTAACTATCTATTGTCGTCTTCTCAAAGATAAGAAACATTTTAGCGATTCTGCACAGGTATTGCCCGTATTTCGCTAGTTTTCATTGTCTCTTCTTTCCTATTACAAATATTTTTATGTTGACACGCTGAAGAGCCAAAGAAACTGGTACACCTGCCTAATATCGTGTATGGACCCACGGGCACGCAGAAGTGCCGCAACACGACGTGGCATGGACTCGACTAATGTCTGAAGTAGTGCTGGAGACAATTGACACCTGGAATCCGTAAGAGTAAGAGGGGGTGGAGATCTCTTCTGAACAGTACGTTGCAAGGCATCTCAGATATGCTCAATAATATTCACATCTGGAGAGTTTGGTGGCCATTGGAAGTGTTTCAACCCAGCAGACAGTTCCTGCAGTCAATCTGTAGCAATTCTGGACTTGTGGGGTGTTGCAAGGTCCTGCTTAAATTGCCCAAGTCCGTCGGAATGCACAATGGATGTGAATGGACCCAGGTGATCAGACAGAATGCTTACGTGCACGTCACCTGTCAGAGTCGTATCAAGACCTATCAGGAATCCCATATCAGTTCTACTGCACTTGCCCCACACCATTGCAGAGCCTCCACCAGCTTGAACAGTCCCCTGCTGACATACAGGGTTCGTGGATTAATGAGGTTGTCTCCATAGCCGCATCCGTCCATCCGCTCGATACAATCTGAAAGGAGACTCGTCCGACAAGACAACATGCTTCCAGTCATCAACACTCCAATGTCGGTGTTGACGGGCCCAGGCGAGGCTCAAATGGTTCAAATGGCTCTAAGCACTATGGGACTTAACGTCTGAGGTCATAAGTCCGCTAGACTTAGAACTAACCTAAGGACATCACGCACATCCATGCCCGAGACAGGATTCGAACCTGCGTCCGCAGCAGCTGCGCGGTTCTGGACTGAAGCGCCTAGAACCGCTCGGCCACAGAGGCTGGCCAGGCGAGGCGGGAAGCTTTGTGACGTGCAGTCATCAAAGGTACACGAGTGAGCCTTCGGCTCCGAAAGCCCATATCGATCATGTTTCGTTGGTTCGCAGGCTGACACTTGTTGATGGCCCAGCATTGAAATCTACAGCAATTTGCGGAAGGGTTGCACTTCTGTCACGTTGAACGATTCTCTTCAGTCGTCATTGGTCCCGTTCTCGCAGGATCTTTTTCCCGCCGCAGCGATTCGGAGATTTGGTGTTTTACCGGTTTCCTGATATTCACGATACACTTGTGAAATGGTCGTATAGGAAAATCTCCATTTCTTCGCTACCTCGGACATGCTGTATCCCATCGCTCGTGCGCCGACTATAACACCACGTTCAAACTCACTTAAATCTTGATAACCTGCAATTGTAGCAGCAGTAACCGATCTAACAACTGCGCCAGACACTTGTCTTATATAGGCGTTGCCTACCGCAGCGCCGTATTCTGCCTACTTACACATCTCTGTATTTGAATACGCACGCAAATACCAGTTTATTTGGCGCTTCGGTGCATATTTCAATGGCTTTTCTACATAGCCGTGGATAATATTTCGTCGTCGTAGGTCATATTTTTGTTTCAGAAAACTTCACTTCGTGCCTTCCTGGCTGAAGAGCATGCTGTGTTACAGGCAATTTGTCTATTTTCCCAGTCGGCAAATAATTTTGTCTTCATTTAGACGTATATTGACGCTTCTCTAGGTTGTTTCAATATGACCTTTGCCACATGTTCACGGAATTTTGTGTGTGCCACATGCTGACATGGTGGGCGTATGTCCGTCACAGGTCGGAGTGCTCTACCTAATTTCTTTATTGGTCTAAAAACCGGTCTAATGTCATGTTTCTATAAAATCTTTCCGATCTGATTTGTTACTTTTTTAATAAAAGGGAGAGAAGTATTCTTCCATCGTTGTTTCTGATGCTTGTCCTTCGACCCTCCGTTACTTGGTCGTAGAATTCTGTTTACTTCCATCTCCGAGTATCCATTTTTCTCCAAAGCCTGCTTTAGCTGTTTTAATTCGGCGCCCAGGTGTTCCAGCGTGGAAATGGTAAGAGTCTTTATTCTATCATATTGTGGGCCTACTGCGTAGTGTAGAGGAACAGTTCTGACAGTATGACTGTTTGTATCGGCATGACAACGCACCCTGTCATAAAACAGCATCTGTGAGGTATTGGACAACACCATTCCTGAAATGGTATGGTCTGTCCATGAGACATGAACCAAATGGAACACCTTTTGGATGAGTTAGAACGTAGATGTCGCTCCAGAACCATCGTCCAAAGTCACTACCTCCTCTTGTTTTGGATCTTGAAGCAGAATATTTTGCGATTCCACCACAGAAATTCAGACACCTCATTTAATGTGTCCCTAGCAGAGTTAAAGACCGAAGAGTGGACACACCCTATTTAATGTCCACTGACATGTGTCCGGATAATTTTGATCAGATAGTATATATTAGATCTTTAAGAAGAATTAAGGACGGGTATTAAAGCGGGTAATGGTTTATTCGGACAAAAAGTGAATAAGGGTCGCCAAATAAGGCGACTAGCATTGACAAACAAAAGGAATCGTCAGTGTTTATTGAACTGTTGTGCTATACGGGACATTGGCGCATAGGTGAATGACAGCACTCCACTCATAAGAGTACTGGAGTGTGCGCTTTTGCCGGCCTGAGTGGCCGTGCGGTTCTAGGCGCTACAGTCTGGAGCCGCGTGACCGCTACGGTCGCAGGTTCTAATCCTGCCTCGGGCATGAATGTGTGTGATGTTAGTTAGGTTTAAGTAGTTCTAAGTTCTAGGGGAGTGATGACCACAGCAGTTAAGTCCCATAGTGCTCAGAGCCATTTCAACCATTTTTTGTGCGCTTTTACTGCCACCCCTCCCCCTGTTTCTCGGGCTTAAGCACGGCCGTATATTGCCCGGCTTTTGAAAGAGTTCACTACAGAGAGAGATGCCCATACTCAACTGGCCCTCTTACAAATTCTTGCCTCCTCATTCAGTCCCAGCGTGAGATGACACGTGAACAGTGTAGGGCAATCAGAGGTTAGCAGATACAAAAAGATGGCTCTGAGCACTATGGGACTTAACACCTGTGGTCATCAGTCCCCTAGAACTTAGAACTACTTAAACTTAACTAACCTAAGGACATCACACACACCCATGCCCGAGGCAGGATTCGAACCTGCGACCGTAGCGGTCGCGCGGTTCCAGATTTTAGCGCCTAGAACCGCTCGGCCACCCCGGGCGGCCGAGCAGATACAGGCGGGGTACACTCTGGATGTTGTCGAATGAGCAGTTACGGTGAAGTCTCCATGAAACTATATAAAGGGCATCTCCGCTAACAAGGGAAACTCCTTATCGTCCCAGTCCTCCTCATCCCCACCCCCCTCAGATTTACAGTTAAGATGGCCCAGTGGATAACCCGTCAAAAACTGAACACAAATCAGGCATGAAAACAAGAAGAAAGTATACTGAATTGTGAGAAAAGAAGCAAAGTCGAAACATTGAACTGTCTACGCTCAATATGTGCAACGTCGAGCGAACAGGAAGAGTTCCTGCGTCGTCGTTATGTGGTCATGGTGATGGAATGCGAAGTGGGAGATCCCCGATGTCTTTTTTTTTTTTTTTTCACAGTATTATGTACAGTCCGTCCGCTCACTGACGAGTCTGTTCTCTTTCTGTAGTCTTGACAATTGTCGTACTATACACTGGTTGCGGGAT
This sequence comes from Schistocerca nitens, assembly GCF_023898315.1. NCBI lineage: Eukaryota > Metazoa > Arthropoda > Insecta > Orthoptera > Acrididae > Schistocerca > Schistocerca nitens. Next base: position 191,944,042 of record NC_064617.1, on the reverse strand, counting down.
GTAAGTCATATGCTGAGAATATACTACCGTCACGAGCAGGCGAGATGCCGCATAAACATTTCATAGAAATGAAAACAGCAAATGAACGGTTGTGAAGTACACTGCTGGCCACCGTAAATGCAACACCCTGAAGGAAGCATCCGAATCAAGTGAAATTTACACCATGGGTTTACAGCAATGAGATATGTAACTGATTAGAATTTCAGCGCAGACGCACATCACGCGCGCCTGTGGCGCCACCTCATAGCGCCATTTAAGGCTTGGCGATTTCGACGAGTGTACGTTCGGCACGTGTGTTTACCTTGTGGTTGTTTCACAAGACGATCAGCTATGCCTCGTAGACAACAGCGAACATCTTTTGATCGAGTATCCGAGTTCGACAGAGGAAGGATAGTGACTTACCGAGATTGTGGATTATCATACAGAGAAATCGCTAGTCGTGTTGGACGAGACCAAACAACTGTAATGCGGATATGTGACCGTTGGATGCAGGAGGGTACGACGGACCGACGTGGTCGATCGCCTTCACCTCGGTGCACCACTGCACGTGCTGATAGGCAAATTGTGCGCATGGCAGTGACGGATCGCTCAGTGACATCCCGAACCATAGCACAGCACATTGCGTCTGTAACGCATCATCCAGTGTCTGCGCGTACCATTCGACGCCGTTTACAGCAGAGTGGTCTGTCCGCAAGACGTCCATTGCTTCGTCTACCATTGGCGCGGAACCACAGACGTCTCCGTCGCCAATGGTGTGATGACAGACTGATGTGGACGGTAGAATGGAATGACGTTGTCTTTACTGACGAGGCACGCTTCTGTCTGCAGCACCACGATGGTCGGATTCGAGTGTGGAGACACCGTGGAGAGAGGATGCTGGACAGCTGCATTATGCACCGCCACACTGGTCTTGCACCGGGTATTATGGTATGGGGCGGTATTGGATATTACTCTCGCACGCCTCTAGTACGCATTGCCGGTACTTTAAATAGCCGGCGCTACATATCCGAGGTGCTGGAGCCAGTTGTCCTTCCTTACCTTCAGGGCTCGGCCACAGCCATATTTCAACAGGATAATGCGCGACCACACTTGGCACGCATTGTCCAAAGGTTCTTCGTCAATAACCAGATTGAATTGCTTCCCTGGCCGGCTCGCTCTCCGGATATTTCGCCGATAGAAGACATGTGGTCGATGGTTGCTCAACGAGTGACCCAGATTACATCCACAGCTGCCACACCAGATGATGTTTGGCAACGTGTGGAAGCTGCTTGGGCTGCTGTACCCCAGGAACACATCCAACGTCTCTTTGACTCAATGCCGAGACGTGTGGCAGCGGTGATCTCCAACAATGGCGGCTACTCTGGCTACTGATTCTGGCAGGAACCACATGTCACAGACATCTGTAAACGTAATCATTTGATACTTGGTCAACATGTTATCTACAAAATAAATCTTGTTATGCTACCTCTTGTCTTTCTTGGTGTCGCATTTACGGTGGCCAGCAGTGTATGTTACAAGAAATGGGTTCTGGCGTAACCACTAACGCCAGAACAAAGAGACGAAACGAAAGACTAGAGAAGACAGTGAAGAATTAGCGGCCAATGGTGCGCGCCACCTGTAACAGCAGCGTATTAGCGCAGCTCATGCTGGCCTCGGCCGCGCACAAGATCGGCTCGAGTGTGCAACATTATTTATTCTCCGCTGTAGAGATCCGTATCAAGTTTTCCTTTGACTTGGTGTATAGAAGGATCTGTTTTTATGTCGCCCCTCGCCAGGTACATTTGATGTAGTAAAACCTCGAAACCTGGCAGAAAATCCAAAGAGATTCTGGTCGTATGTGAAGTATGCTAGCGGTAAGAAACAATCAATGACTTCTCTGCGCGATACCAATGGAGATAGTATCGAAGACAGTGCTCCCAAAGCAGAGTTACTAAACACAGCCTTCCGAAATGCCTTCACAAAAGAAGACGAAGTAAGTATTCCAGAATTCGAATCGAGAACAGCTGCCAAAATGAGTAACGTAGAAGTAGATACCCTCGGAGTAGTGAAGCAACTTAAATCACTTAATAAAAGCAAGTCTTCTGGTCCAGACTGCATACCAATTAGGTTCCTTTCGGAGTATGCTGATGCATTAACTCCTTACTTAACAATCATATACAACCGTTCGCTCGCCGAAAGATCCCTACCCCAAGACTGGAAAGCTGCACAGGTCACACCAATATTCAAGAAAGATAATACGAGTAATCCACTAAATTGCAGGCCCATATCGTTAACGTCGATATGCAGCAGGATTCTAGAACATATATTGTGTTCGAACATTGTGAATTACCTCTAAGAAAACGGTCTATTGACACATAGTCAACATGGGTTTAGAAAGCATCGTTCCTGTGAAACACAACTAGCTCTTTATTCACATGAAGTGTTGAGTGCTATTGACAAGGGATTTCAGATCGATTCCGTATTTCTGGATTTCCGGTAGGCTTTTGACACTGTACCACACAAGCGGCTTGTAGTGAAATTGCGTGCTTATGGAATATCGTATGTGACTGGATTTGTGATTCCTGTCAGAGAGGTCACAGTTCGTAGTAATTGACGGAAAGTCATCGAGTAAAACAGAAGTGATTTCTTGCGTTCCCCAAGGTAGTGTTATACGCCCTTTGCTGTTCCTTATCTATATAAACGATTTGGGAGACAATCTCAGCAGCCGTCTTCGGTTGTTTGCTGATGACGCTGTCGTTTGTCGACTAATAAAATCATCAGAAGATCAAAACAAACTGCAAAACGATTTAGAAAAGATATATGAATGGTGCGAAAATTGGCAGTTGACCGTAAATAACGAAAAGTGTGAGGTCATCCACATGAGTGCTAAAATGAATTCGTTAAACTTCCGTTATGCGATAAATCAGTCTAATCTAAAAGCCGTAAATTCAACTAAATACCTAGATATTACAATTACGAACAACTTAAATTGGAAGGAACACATAGAAAATGTTGTGGGGAAGGCTAACCAAAGACTGCGTTTTATTGGCAGGACACTTAGAAAATGTAACAGTCCTACTAAGGAGACTGCCTACACTACGCTTGTCCATCCTCTTTTAGAATACTGCTGCGCGGTATGGGATCCTTACCAGATAGGACTGACGGAGTACATCGAAAAAGTTCAAAGAAAGGCAGCACGTTTTGTATTATCGCGAAGTAGGGGAGAGACTGTCACAGAAATGATACAGGATTTGGGCTGGAAATCATTAAAATAAAGGCGTTTTTCGTTGCGACGGGATCTTCTCACGAAATTCCAATCACCAACTTTCTCCTCCGAATGCGAAAATATTTTGTTGGCACTGACCTACATAGGGAGGAACGATCACCATGATAAAGTAAGGGAAATCAGAGCTCGTACGGAAAGGTATCGGTGTTCGTTCTTTCCACGCGTTATACGACATTGGAATAATAGAGAATTGTGAAGGTGGTTCGATGAACCCTCTGCCAGACACTTGAATGTAATTTGCAGAGTATCCATGTAGATATAGTAAAAGTTAAGTATTGTCAATCTGCTTTCCTGGAAATAAAACTACTAATGTTGTTTGTTTGGAATTGTTGTACAGCATTCCGAGAACGCTGCATCCCGTAGGCACCCTATTAGCGACGAGGGGGCAAGACACCACAAAAGAAATTCAGGTGTGAAAACTTCAAAAACGGAACGCAAGCGTCATAGCTTGTGGTACTTGCGTAGAACAAATAGGACGCACGTACTTTTGGAGGCTCATCGCTTTGTAATCACATCGTCTCAGCGTCGAGTACCGGTAAAAACACACAAGATCTCGAAATCAACTTCATTACAGTTCCTTACACCTCGCTGTTGCAAACGGACGTAACACCACGACACAGTCACAAATTTGAACATAGCGAGCAGACACGTTAGTGAGCAGACGAGCAGTTCACAATTTTGTGAAACAAAAATGTGACATGAGGGAGTTTTGAACACGGATGCCCCGCTTTGCAGCGCAACACCGTGACCGTAGAACGAAGTTGCACATTTGAAGCTTGGACTATTCACATTTCCTATTTTTCTTCTTTTTTCGCAGTTCAGTACACGCTCTTTCTGTTTCCATGCTCGATCTGTATTCAGTTTGTCACGGGCTCTAGACTGCGCCATCTTACCGCAAAAACTGAGGGGGTTGTGATGGCGAGATTACTTTGTAAGAGTTATCCGGTGTATTTTCTCTGGTTTTCCCGCAGATATACGCAAATTCGTCTTTGCAGTGTGTAGCCAGACTAAGCCCAAACAAGTACTGCTCATAACGTCTTCCACGCGACGCCCAGCGCCGGCTGAAAGCGGCAGTTTGTCTCGCGTTACAAACAAAATGATGTTTAAAGCGGAATTTTACGTGCCCATTGCATACAGCGATCCCAGATAAGTCTAGTGAGATATTCGTTTTACCGATATGTGTTGACAGCGACAGAAAAACAGGAAGAACAACCAGTAATCCAGCAGCGAAAACACCGCGCTGGCCCGCGCTGACTACTACCGCCAAGCAGCAACCGAGCGTCGCATGTAGGACATTGTGAGCTGTATTTGTTTGGGCTAACTTCGGCGACATACTTCAAAAACTGAAACTGCAGGTATCTGCCTGAACACCAGAGAACACTGCCTGACGGCCTTTAGGAGAGACACGCTGTATGTATATTCAAGACACCCAGACACGATCGATGTATAAGAAGCGCTGACTTCAGCGCCTGTCAACATTTATTCGTTATTATTATTATTATTATTATTATTAATTGTGTTATTCCAAAGTGGGAAGTAACACGATAGCTTTCAAACGTACAAAGGGTATCATGAAGTTTATATTCGTGTAATTTAAAATGTGTATGCTGTATACTGGTTGTTTCACTATTATAGGTGCAAACGAAAGGGTGGAGTAGACGACAAGGAAACAAGCAAATAATACTGATAAACATAGGTGTGGTAACCACTTATTTCCTTGATGTCTCGTATTATGACTGATTATTGACAACAGAGCTGCTCACAAGGGAACCTCCCCATCGCACACCCCTCAGATTTAGTTATAAGTTGGCACAGTGAATAGGCCTTGACAACCTGAACACAGATCAATCGAGAAAACAGGAAGAAGTTGTGTGGAACTACGAAAAAAATAAGCAAAATATACAAAATGAGTAGTCCATGCGCAAGATAAGCAACATCAAGGAGAATCTGGGCTCAGTAGCGCCGTGGTCCCGTGGTTAGCGTGAGCAACTGCGGAACGAAAGGTCCTTGGTTCAAATCTTCCCTGGAGTGAAAAGTTTAATTTTTTATTTTCAGACAATTATCAAAGTTCAGGTTCTCACACATAATCAACTTCGCTCTCCAAAATTCCAGGACATGTTCAGATTTGCTTGGACATATGCAGGCTTTGACAGTCTACACACGGAAAAATTTGAAAACGTTAAAAACATATGCTTTGACAGAGCACAGGGAAAACTGTGCGACTTTGAAACTGTTGCAGTCATTTGTTGCCGTTTATGTGACAAACTCTTATGTTTTCATCACTTTTTTGGGAGTGATTATGACATCCACAAGAAAACCTAAATCGGGTAAGGTAGAAGAATCTTTTCACCCATTCGCCAAGTTTACAAGTTAGGTGGGTCGACAACATATTTCTGTTATGTGACGCACATGCCGTCACCAGTGTCGTGCAGAGTATACCAGACGTGTTTTCCTGAGGAGGAATCGGTTGACCTATGACCTTGCGATCAAATGTTTTCGGAGAGGCACGTCCTTTCGTCTACTAATCCCACGGTTTTGCGGTGCGGTCGCAAAACACGGACACTAAACTTATTACAGTGACCAGAGACGTCAATGAACGAACGGACAGATCATTACTTTGCGAAAATAAAGAAAGTAAAAATTTTCACTCGAGGGAAGACTTGAACCAAGGACCTTTCATTTCGCAGCTCCTCACGCTAACCACGGGACCACGGCGCTACTGAGCCCACATTATCCTTGATGTTGCTTATCTTGCGCATAGACTACTCAGTTTGTATATTTTGCTTATTTTTTTTTACATTTCCACACAACTTCTTCCTGTTTTCTCGATTGATCTGTGTTCAGTTTTTCAAGGCCTATCCACTGTGCCGACTTATAACTAAATCTGAGGGCGGTGCGATGGGGAGGTTCCCTTGTCAGGATACAAACAGAAGGTATGTACTTGAAGATAAACACATTACAACAACAAGTGTTCCACATGGCCAACTATCAAGTGAAGGCAGGCTTCAGCATGTCTCCTTGTCGAAGTCCTTATACGATCAAAAATTCGAGGCGTGTTCCGAATGCATTGACAACAATCCACACAGAGTTGACCGACACTATCAATAGGGCTGAAATACACCGAAGCTTTTAAATATACCTGCACAAAATGTCAACAGTTTCAGTTCGGAGGACCTCGTAGGCTACAGTATTGGCGAGTCACGAACAAATGGTTCAAATGGCTCTGAGTACTATGGGAATTAACATCTGAGGTCATCAGTCCCCTAGAACTTAGAACTACTTAAACCTTACTAACCTAAGGACGTCACACATATCCATGCCCGAGGCAGGATTCGAACCTGCGACCGTAGCGGTCGCGCGGTTCCAGACTGAAGCGCCTAAAACCGTTCGGCCACACCGGCCGGCGGCAAGTCACGACCGGTTCACTGTCGTAAAGGATTCGTGCTATGTATTCCGGAACAGCCCACGTGAGAGCCGGCCGCGGTGGCCGAGCGGTTCCATGCGCTTCAGTCCGGAACCGCGCGACTGCTACGGTCGCTGGTTCGAATCCTGCCCCGGGTATGGATGTGTGTGATGTCCTTAGGTTAGTTAGGTTTAAGTAGTTCTAAGTTCTAGGGGACTGATGACCGCAGATGTTAAGTGCCAAAGTGCTCAGAGCCATATTTTTATATTTTGTTTGTCAGGGTGCCAGTACCAGTCCACGTTTAACAGAACTCTCGCCGAAAAAGGGTCAAAGACTGTCCTGGTAACCCGACACGACATGAAGGAGGTGACGCATTCGTATACGGCACAATATTCAATCACGATGTCTGGACGAGTCTTGCCTCTTGTTTTCGTTTGCCTCCGAGAGTCCACAGGTACGTTTGGACCCAGAGTACGGAAGGCATCCGACGAGTACGCCAAGAAGTATACCAACGTTGTTATTACATCCTCCAAATCCGGTAAACTAACAATGGGTTTGTTCATGAACTTCTTGCGTAATGATTTGCAACCATACGTGCTCAGAACCCACCTGACAGTGTGCCGGTACACCGTCAGGTACGTACCATATACACATCCTTTCACCATGAGGAACATCATCAGCATAATGTAACTTGAGACATTAAGAGTGTTGTAAAATTGGCTTGACTGCAGTATCCCATTGGGGAAATCATTGTTAGAGGTCTTGTCCTTATTAGGAATATTTGTTTGTTTTATTGTGCTCTACTTGCCCTTTTCGTTTGTAACTGCAACACCATGTATGTATTATTCAATAAGAGTACTCTTCTACTTACTTCCCTGGCTAGGGGGCTAACGTCACTGGCCGATTACATAAAAATAATAACAATGCTGGCCAGTTCTCCAGTTTGCTTTGACGAGTAATACATTCGTTAATTTTGTACCGCTAAGAACGACAAGTTAACGTGCTAGGAAGTCCAGAATCACCCACAAAACCGGTTCGGTGCTCGAATGGCCGATATTTTGTTCGTGTCATTTGGACGTCACACTCGCGGCTCAGACAAAAGGATGCCGGTGGCACGCCAGGGCGTGGGCTTACCTGTTGCAGGTCGGTGGAGGCATGGGCGTCGCGGCGGCGCGGCCTGCCGCCCTTGTGCCCGGCGTCCACGGCGGCCGCGTCCCTGGCGCGACCCTGGCGCGCGTTCGCCGTCGCCGCCAGCCTGCCACGCGACACGCAACTCGCGGCTGGCACGCACTCGCGGTCGCGCACACGCACTGCCCACTGCCCGAGTAGCACCGGCGGCGGACCCGCGGGCCGACCGTCTGGCGGCGGCGGCGGCGGCGGCGGCGGAGCGCGTACGGCGTGGGGCAGCCCGCCGCCGCGCATGCGCAGAGCGGCCCGCGGCGAGAGAGAGCGGCGCCGTCTAGCGCGCGGCGAGGCGAGGGCAGGCTACCCGCTACCCGCCGGCCGCTGCCGCCACGCGGGACGCTATCGAGCGGAATTCCAGGGGCAGCAATGACGGCGCCTCGCCCGTTTTCCCTTCGTGAACGGGCCCAAAGCGTGCCACAGTATTCCATCCCAGTTTATGAACTCACTGCAACAGTCGTACCAAACTTCCCTGCTGCATGTAAAGGTACACTGACGTGACAAAAGTCGTTGGGTACCTCTTAATATCGTGTCGGACCTGCTTTTGCCCGGTGTAGTGAGCACTACCCGTGGCATGGCCTCGACAAATCGTTGGGAGTCCCCTGCCTCTACAGTCGTCCATAAATGCGAAACAATTGTGAGTGCAGGGCATTGTGCGCCTGACCTCTCGATTACGTCCCATAAATGTCCGATGGGACTCATGTCAGGTCGTCTGGTTGACCAAATCATTCGCTCGAATTGTGCAGACCAATAAGGGAACAGGCCACCTGGTATTGGATAAAGAAGAACAGAAGAGAAAAAATAGAAGAAATCATAGGGGTATAAGCAGGAGATAAACCAAGTATTAAAAGAAGGGCGGCCGGCCGCGGTGGTCTCGCGGTTCTAGGCGCGCAGTCCGGAACCGCACGACTGCTACGGTCGCAGGTTCGAATCCTGCCTCGGGCATGGATGTGTGTGATGTCCTTAGGTTAGTTAGGTTTAAGTAGTTCTAAGTTCTAGGGGACTGATGACCACAGCTGTTGAGTCCCATAGTGCTCAGAGCCATTTGAACCATTTTTTTTAAAAGAAGGGCAATTGAATTATGGCAGGATCTTTGGAATAACAACGAGACAGGGCGAAGAACACATGAGTCACTTCCAAACATACAGGAACGCTTAAAACTCACATACATCAAACCTACTAGGGGCTTGCTGCACTTTCTTACCGGGCATGGAACCTAACCGACATATTTGTGTAGGTTCGGGAAGAGGGCAGGACGAGCGTGTGACTGTGGAGCAGTGCAGGGCACCCCGGACCATGTGGCGTACGAGTGCCCCCTCTTCGACCAGGTTGCACAACAATTTAGGGAACAACTACCAAACTACGAAATGCACCATTTGCTCAGGCAAGAAGACACTTTTAGCGTCCTGAACAACCTAGCAGATGGAATCTCAGGCAAAGTCCGCAAAGAGTAACTGAGAAACAATCAATGAAAAAACACCAGACTTACCCTCCCTGTTCCGCCAGGACATGGACTTGGCCAGCCGCCTCACGGATGGAACCCGCCATGTTTTCGGATTTGGTTGGGGGGGGGGGGGAGTACATCATCACCGAAGGCACCGATTATGACAGTGGATATAGATTAGTTATAGGTTTAGAATTAGGATAATTTTTTTTTGTCATCAGTCTACTGACTGGTTTGATGCGGCCCACCACGAACTCCTTTCCTGTGCTAACCTCTTCATCTCAGAGTAGCACTTGCAACCTATGTCCTCCATTATTTGCTTGACGTATTCCAATCTCTGTCTTCCTCTACAGTTTTTGCCCTCTACAGCTCCCTCTAGTACCATGGAAGTCATTCCCTCATGTCTTAGCAGATGTCCTATCATCCTGTCCCTTTTCCTTATCGGTGTTTTCCACATATTCCTTTCCTCTCCGATTCTGCGTAGAACCTCCTCATTCCTTACCTTATCAGTCCGACTAATTTTCAACATTCGTCTATAGCACCACATCTCAAATGTTTCGATTCTCTTCTGTACCGGTTTTCCCACAGTCCATGTTTCACTACCATACAATGCTGTGCTCCACACGTACATCCTCAGAAATTCCTTCCTCAAATTAAGGCCAGTATTTTATATTAGTAGACTTCTCTTGGCCAGAAATGCCTTTTTTGCCATAGCGAGTCTGCTTTTGATGTCCTCCTTGCTCCGTCCGTCATTGGTTATTTTACTGCCTAGGTAGAAGAATTCCTTAACTTCATTGACTTCGTGACCATCAATCCTGAAGTTAAGTTACTCGCTGTTCTCATTTCTACTACTTCTCATTACCTTCGTCTTTCTCCGATTTACTCTCAAACCATACTGTGTACTCATTAGACTATTCATTCCGTTCAGCAGATCATTTAATTCTTCTTCACTTTCACTCAGGATAGCAATGTCATCAGCGAATCGTATCATTGATATCCTTTCACCTTGTATTTTAATTCCACTACTGAACCTTTCTTTTATTTCCATCATTGCTTCCTCGATGTACAGATTGAAGAGTAGGGGCGAAAGGCTACAGCCTTGTCTTACACCCTTCTTGTTATGTAATATTATTGTTTACGAACATGTTATTGTGAAAATTTATACGATGTAATGATTTACTGTAAATCGATTGGGATTAAATGCAGTCACCGTTTTAAGCGGAATACGAGGACGAAGACAGCTGGTACTGGAGTTGTGATTGGAATAGAAGTACGCTAGAATCGCCTTTCTTTATGGAAATTCGGCAAGTAGAAACGAGGAGGAGCAGTAATTTGAAATGTCAGTAAAGGAGTATTGAACGAATTGCCTGTCGATAAAGTAAAAAGATGAAGCTTGATTCTAGAGATAAATTGCTGTGGTGTCGGACAATATTTTGGAAATGTTTGACGAATTTTGCTTTAAGTACGCACGGATGGTAGACATGCTAAAGGAAGCCAGACTACATTGAGAAATTGAAGGATAGCAGAAGTTTTCGCATAGCGAAGATTCATGTTCAATAAAAGAAGAGCTGAACATATTTTGGAAATGTTAACGTCAAACATCAGATATAGATTTAGATGAATCTTCCCTCTTCACTGTTCTGTAGCGCTGGTAGCCAATCCAGACACAGTGCTGGGGTTCGCACGCTGGGGGAGCAAGCCTCAGCTTTGAATCTCCTGAGAGAAGCCAATCAGCCACTCAAAATCTCTCTTGTCTGAAAAAGGAAGATTTTAGACTAGGGAGGCGTCATTCTGACGGTATGTATGGCCACGTTTCGGCAATAAACGTCTACCTAGAAGGGACCACAGTCGCTCATTTATGAAAAGACCTAATCTTTCCAGGCCATCCATTTCCAATTTCTGAAAGAAGGCTGTTAAGTTCCCCAGACAGTCGTACCTGTGAAATACATGTTTTTGCCGCTACTTCCTGGCGTCGGGGGAGTTACAGTCTTGCCTCCACTAAACACATGCACCAGCCGCTCTGCCTGTAACGTCCCAGCTTCTAACACGAGAATTCTTAGAGTCTTTTGACCAGCCCACCATTTACACATAAGTTCAGATTACAGCAGTCTCCCTTAAATGGTTTCCCTCACCCACTTTCCACCAACTGGCCACCTTCGTGATGGACTCAGCACTTATGGCCCGCAATCCATCTTTCTACCTGTTCTCCGTCGCCTCCACTACGGCCCCTTGGCTACAAGTTCTCTACAGTCTACACAAGTAGTCATATGAACATTCTGCCCACAATTTCCTGATGTAAAAAAGTAGTAAACCACACATACCAAATGTAGTACTGGGGAACACAGAGATCATGACCTAAAATATGAATATTAATGTGACTGGCTGTGCTGTTAGAATGAGAGAGTGGCGTGCCACCTCTCAAAAAAACGATGAATTGGGTCATGACAGTGAAGTGGTGCTTATGGAATCAATGCCATAAGATGAGCCGATGTGGATACGTAACAGAATGGCAAGAAGGCGCTTTCTTATTTGGACGTCTCCATAACCATATCTTGAATGAAGTTTCCCGATTTGTTGGTGTATCACTGCACATTGTCCAAGGTGTCTACAAAGAATGGTGTACCACCCACAGCCTTGTAAGATGGTGAAGAACAGGTCTCGTAAAAAAAAAAAAAAAAATCACCCGATGAGGACCATACGAGTGTCAGGCTATGTCAGTGACAATCGGTTACAAATACAACAGAATTGCTACATTCAGTAAATGCAGGTCCATCTTAACTACTTTTTTTGAAGGGCACTGCATGAAATGGAGATTTGGAATCGGATACCTCGCAAGAGAACACTGCTCACAGCAGCGTATGAGATGAACCATTTCAATGACCCAAGCAACCAAGAAATAGGACAGTAGGTGACTGGAGGCGTGTGGCGTGGTCCAATGATCCGAGGTCGTTTTCCATTTCCAAATGATGCACGGTGTTGAGTACACCGACAATGTAATGAATCATTTAATGTTCAACAGTATCTGGAGGTGGCTCTTTGATATTTTGGGGACGTTTTTCGTTGTTATCCGTATTGTGGATCTCGATTGGTCACGCTCACTTTTTCAGGACGAATATGTTGTGGACACCTTCCAAGATGACAACCGCCCTGTTCACAGGGCTTCCCGCATAGATTCCTGGTCTGATGAAAATTCTGGCATCCTATCGTACCTCGACTGACCCGCTTAGTCACACGTCCTTGGTTTCGTACAAAAAGCTTTGAATTATCGGAATGGTGGGTGAAACAGGACAATGAACATCTCCACAATTTAAAATCTAAGAAACGAACGAGTCCCTCGGCCAGGTCGTGCAAAGCCTCGCGGTGTCATATGGATGCTGGATACAGTATGGAGGGCCATGTATTAGGTTGCTGCGCTTTTGTTCTGTATATTGGTATTCCGGATGCTAAGGGTTTACTTGACATTTTTTTATTTGTAGTTCACTGTTGCTGTTTGAATGTACACATTGCCATTCGGAGATAGTGAGTGGAGCTGTGGACACTAGTAAATGGAGTACCAAGAGGATAAATCGAAACTTTTCCAATATATTCTTCTGTTTGAGTTCATTAGAGGGCTGAGAGCATCGGAGGCAGCCAGAAACATTTGCGCCGTGTGTGGGATAATGTTCAAATGTTCAAATGTTTGTGAATACATAAGAGACCAAACTGCTGATGTCATCGGACCCTAGACTTACACGCTACTTAAACCAACTTATGCGAAGAAGAACACACACACCCGAAGGAGAACTCGAACCTCCGCCGCGCAGTCCGTGACATGGCGCCTCAAACCACGCGGCCACTCCGCGCGGCTATGGGGTAATGATATTGGTTAGAGAACACCGAGAAAATGTTTTTCTCGTGCTAAGGACGATCGTCTTGACATTGGTGACTATCGACGTTCAGAAAGACCTTCGGGGTCTGATGAATATCGTTTAAACGCATTAATACGAAATGATGGCTCTGAGCACTATGCGACTTAACTTCTAAGGTCATCAGTCGCCTAGAACTTAGAACTAATTAAACCTAACTAACCTAAAGACATCACACACATCCATGCCCGAGGCAGGATTCGAACCTGCGACCGCAGCGGTGGCGCACGAAATGATCAAATGGTTCAAATGGCTCTGAGCACTATGGGCCTTAACTTCTGTGGTCATCAGTCCCCTAGAACTTAGAACTACTTAAACCTAACTAACCTAAGGACATCACACACATCCATGCCCGAGGCAGGATTCGAACCTGCGACCGTAGCAGTCGCGCGGTTCCGGACTGAGCGCCTTAACCGCGAGACCACCGCGGTCGGCACGAAATGATCCACTTCAATGTAATCGAGAACTGGCAAACGTAGTGAACTGTGATCATTCCGCCATCTACATATAATGGGGAAGGTTCAAAATTCGGGTGTATGGACGTCGCTTTCTCTGAGCCCAAATCACAAAAATCAGTGGATGGCCATATGTGGATCTCTGCTTGCTCATCATCAATTGGCTCGTGAACGGCATCAACCATTCCTATCCTGTATCATTACTGGTCACAAGAAATGGTGTATTTAGGCTAACATAAGGAAAAGAAAGGAATGGCTGAGCCCAAACGACATCAACCATTCCTATCCTGTATCATTACTGGTCACAAGAAATGGTGTATTTAGGCTAACATAAGGAAAAGAAAGGAATGGCTGAGCCCAAACGACATCAACCATTCCTATCCTGTATCATTACTGGTCACAAGAAATGGTGTATTTAGGCTAACATAAGGAAAAGAAAGGAATGGCTGAGCCCAAACGACATCAACCATTCCTATCCTGTATCATTACTGGTCACAAGAAATGGTGTATTTAGGCTAACATAAGGAAAAGAAAGGAATGGCTGAGCCCAAACGACATCAACCATTCCTATCCTGTATCATTACTGGTCACAAGAAATGGTGTATTTAGGCTAACATAAGGAAAAGAAAGGAATGGCTGAGCCCAAACGACATCAACCATTCCTATCCTGTATCATTACTGGTCACAAGAAATGGTGTATTTAGGCTAACGTAAGGAAAAGAAAGGAATGGCTGAGCCCAAACGACATCAACCATTCCTATCCTGTATCATTACTGGTCACAAGAAATGGTGTATTTAGGCTAACATAAGGAAAAGAAAGGAATGGCTGAGCCCAAACGACATCAACCATTCCTATCCTGTATCATTACTGGTCACAAGAAATGGTGTATTTAGGCTAACGTAAGGAAAAGAAAGGAATGGCTGAGCCCAAACGACATCAACCATTCCTATCCTGTATCATTACTGGTCACAAGAAATGGTGTATTTAGGCTAACATAAGGAAAAGAAAGGAATGGCTGAGCCCAAACGACATCAACCATTCCTATCCTGTATCATTACTGGTCACAAGAAATGGTGTATTTAGGCTAACATAAGGAAAAGAAAGGAATGGCTGAGCCCAAACGACATCAACCATTCCTATCCTGTATCATTACTGGTCACAAGAAATGGTGTATTTAGGCTAACATAAGGAAAAGAAAGGAATGGCTGAGCCCAAACGACATCAACCATTCCTATCCTGTATCATTACTGGTCACAAGAAATGGTGTATTTAGGCTAACATAAGGAAAAGAAAGGAATGGCTGAGCCCAAACGACATCAACCATTCCTATCCTGTATCATTACTGGTCACAAGAAATGGTGTATTTAGGCTAACATAAGGAAAAGAAAGGAATGGCTGAGCCCAAATAAAGCGGGAAATCCCCGTATAAAGTCCTACGTGCATCCACAAAAGATAATGTTACGCATCTGGGGGAACAGCGACGGTGTGGTGTACTACAAATTGCTTCCTCGAGCTGCAACTGTCACTGCTGTCATTTACTGTCGACAACTGAGACGTCTTGCACACGCAGTCCAGGAACAACGACCAAGACGACTGCGTGAAGTGATGGTACTCCACGATAACGCCAGCCCGCATTTTGATAGACTGAGATAAAGCACTACAAAGGAGTTGGGTTTGGAAGTCATTCCGCAACCACCTTATTCAGCTAATAATAAATGAAAAGCACCAGTTTGCTTTTGTTCTACAATATTACTTTTATTGCTAACCGGTTTTCGGCTTATAAGGCCATCTTCAGACATTTACTGAGTATTATCACCAAAGAAGTTAAATGTTAGCAGACAACATTGGGAGAGAAGTAACACATCTAGAGTGAAGTATAAACATACAGTAAGTAACATCTTTGCAATTAAATAGTAAAAACTGAACAGTACCTAAATAACAATGGAGTTGACAGGAAAACCTTTTGCACAAAATAGGAATAGCATGCCTACATAACAGTTTCTATTAATAGAAACTGTTATGTAGGCATGCTATTTCTATTAATAGAAACTGTTATGTAGGCATGTTATTCCTATTTTATTTGTTATTTATGTACTGTTCAGTTTTTACTATTTCATTGCAAAGATGTTACTTACTGTATGTTTATACTTCACTCTAGATGTGTTACTTCTCTTCCAATGTTGTCTGCTAACATTTAACTTCTTTGGTGATAATACTCAGTAAATGTCTGAAGATGGCCTTGTAAGCCGAAAACCGGTTAGCAATAAAAGTAATATTGTAGAACAAAAGCAAACTGGTGCTTTTCATTTATTATTATAATGTTGTTCTACCAATAACCGACGGAAGATTCTGTTAATATTATTCAGCTGATCTTACGCTCTCAGATTTTAACCTTTTCCTCTCTGTCGAACAGCCTTCAAGGAATTTCTTTTCCGGATGAAAATGTGTTCGAAAGATGGCTCGACGATTCTTTATACCAAAACCACGTGATTTCTACAGTCGCGGAATCGAAAAGTTACACCAGGGTAGGTCAATAGTGAAGGACAATATGTTATTTACGCCTAAGTTCAAATGGTTCACATGGCTCTGAGCACTATGGGACTTCTGAGGTCATCAGTCCCCCAGAACTTAAAACTACTTAAACCCAACTAACCCAAGGACATCACACACAGCCATGCCAGAGGCAGGATTGGAACCTGCGACCGTAGCAATCTCGCGGTTCCGGACTGAAGCGCCTAGAACCGCACGGCCAACGCGGCCGGCTACGCCTAAGTCTGCGTTTTGTGCATCTGTTGTGTTTAATAAACTTATGGAAAAACGCTACGAATTTATGCACCTACCTAATAGTGAGTACACCACACACCCTGCCTTTTTACCGACTTCCCGCACCGTGACACTGTGGAGCCGCTACTATCGGTCAAATAGCTGCTCAGTTGGCATCACGTGGGTGAGTGCACCCCTGTACCAGTCCCCACATAGAGGAAAAACGGTTTAGCAATACCGAGAATCGAAGCTGGGTCCTCGATAAGGCAGCGGTCTATGCTGGCGATTCATCCACGGAATCGGAAAACTTGATAACTACAGAAGTGGCTTCAGTAATGAGTGGCTTCTGATAGTGGTATTCCTGATGGAACCTAGGTATTCTCTTCGTCGCCGAATTGAGGCCATTACAGGGTGGCACTACACGGCATTAAGGGGAGGTTTACTATCTTTTGGTTCAAAAAATCGATTTTTTTAAATTGCATTTTTGGATCCATAAAAGTGTTTAGAATTCACCCCTGAAACGTTTTTTCCAAATACGGAACGGAAATGTTTGAACAAAAACATGCACCTGCCTGAAATCGGCCATTTTTATGCATCAGTTTTTTTCTTTCGGAGGACGAGTTATTGTACCGGTGCTTGGGAGGAAACACACAAAATTCAAAAGAAGGTTTGAACGCGTGTGCCTGGAAGTTAGCCCCCAAGCATTTGCATTCTGGTGCGAAGACTGTGGAGATTTCGACTTTCCTGGCAGTGATCAGCTTCAACGAAGGGTATTCAGCAATTCTGAAGACCATGACAACGACGGACGTCACACTGGGACACTATTCGACGCAGGTCGCCAAGCATTCGAACGATCACCGGATTCAAGCGGCCGAAAACCGCTTGTCACCGGCCGTACGAGCGGCTCTGGAGCAGCGCAGAATAGCCCAGATCGAGCAGAACGCACTCTATGAGGAAGAGGAAGTACTAGTTTATGGATCCGGAATAGCAGATTGAACGTACGTTGCATAATATTGCATTGATATATAGTCAAAACTTCAAACACGTTTTTTCGAAATTACGTTTTTTTTTAACGCGCGGTATGGTAACTTCAAATCTACTGGTCCCATTGGCATGATTCTTTGTTTCCGACGAAGCTAACTAAATTGTCTAGGAGTTGTACCACTTTTATTCCGATCCATCAACTATAAATGTTTTCACTTAGCCCATGAAGTCGCAAAATCGATGAAAAAAGCCCATTTTTTCAAATGGCCGCCATTTTGTTTCCTATGTTCCAAATAACTCAAGCGCGGTACAGCTCCTAAAGAATCTTATATACTTCGCTAACGTCAATTAAATTTTGATTTCAGACGAGCCGGCTAACGAGTGACATATCGCGCGTGGTGGTCTACATCGAAATTTTGTTTCGTTCCGACGGCACCTCCGACTTTGCTCTTCGACATTTCCGGTCGAAAAACTTTCAGTTTGTAGAGGAAATAACAACAAGCATTTTGACCAAATTTGACACTGATATCTATAAAACGTCCCGAAAGAACAGTTATCAAAGAACGTGCTTTTTTCGGGCCAAAGATAAAAAACCTCCCCTTAACATTATGTGCCTTGCGGCTGACGAAATTTTTGTCCCGCGTGCTAACTTGTACTAAAGTTAAAATCACCATTAAATGTTTAAAACAAAGAAAGGAAACGCGATTGGTGGAAGCATGGAATGAGCAGCAGGTTCTTAGGGGCGCAGAACTCTAGCAGCAGAGATGACGACGCTGCGGAATAGAAACGTTTCACGTGATGCAGTCTGGCACTTCTTGGGTTTCATGCCACTCCAGTTCATCCAACATAATGAAACGCTTTAATTTCTTACACACTCAGCGAAACGTGTCTGCATATACTTCACCACATTTAATTTTGCGCTTGGGGCTACGCACCGCGTCAGTCGAGCACTTTACGACTGTAGTAAACCTTCGCCTGAGTGCGCCTGTAATAGAAAGTTTTATTGCTGCAATTTCTTTCCAGATTATCTTTTTTTTTGAGAGCTTTGGTGCACTTGCAAAAAAGAAACACTATATTGTTAAATTTAGCATTTAATTTACAATCGTTGAGGTTTTAAGAGTGCATTAAAGTGTTGCACATTTCACTGAGCGTGTCAATAAACCCTACTTAATGCTCCAAGAACTGAACTAACAAATCAGGAAAACCAAAAAATTGATTTAAGTTTTGTTAGCTAGTGGCTTAATCTCGTGATTTTACAGGCGCATAGTTCATACCTGGAATTACTTTTTTCCTACACTGAAGGCCATTAATATTGAAACAACATGAAGAGGCAGGTAAGGAACGTCAAAGTGGTATGAAGCAACCATGCTGCTGAGGTTAGTAGCTCCAGCTGATGGTTTTTCTATGTCTGCGAATTAAATTTGGGATTTTAGACTCCACAAATGTGTTTGGCAGAAGGAGTTTAAAAACACACATATGGTATGAAGTGTACTACATCCCTGAATACACATAAGTTTGTAAGAGGTCCATGACTAAGCAATTTATTGCTATCGCACTCGAGCAGATGTAGTTTCGATGGATTGTTCACACGCTGCCTGCGATGTGTAAGCAATAAGAGAATCTCAGACCAGAGAGCAGTAGTAGTTGGAGCTCCGGCAGTAGTAGTGGTAGCTCACAGTCGGGTGTATGGAGTTCGCGGGGCCAGTCGTGGTGAGCGATGGCGGTGCCTGAGCGATGTAGTATAAGGTAAAAGCAGCCTCGCGGATATATAGTTTATTACAACTAAATTTGTACTATTGTTATATCAAGTCCCGCGAAAATGTTTTAAAAATCTTTTACTAATAATCTTTTATTATAAAATTAACTTTTTGACAATCATTCATCTGAATTAAAGAATTTACTAATTTCTGCAATCCATGGTCATCCCTACTAACGCGAGGAAAAATCAGTTGTTTCTTTTTATGCATGACAAATCTAGCGGCCAGCATTACACCGGGCTGTGCCAGAAAAATTTCTTATAGGAGCAGATATATACGCGTTATCCGGCGACTTCAGGGCCATGACGCAGCACTGGTGACGTCCAAGTTTAGATTCACAGTCAGTTAATTATTGAAAGGTTATATATGAGTCACAATTTTTATTGGGAGTTTAGTCACGTTATTATTGCGAGGTTATACTTATTTTTCTGTTGGGAAGTTACAAGTTGGACAAAAGCATGGAATCACCGCGAAAAACGCATCTTAAACATAAATGCAGATGACTTCCAAGCCTGCAGGTTGCGCTATTGTATTCGGCCACGAACGGCTCCTGTGCAATGTTCTGAATGCTCTACCTGCGTCAGTCGTGGTCAGAACAGAGTCCTGTGTAGCTGCATAATTCGGAGCTAAGTGAAAACTAATACAGGCAAATTGATGGTGCTCATATGATGCGTACTTCCTAGCGAAGAGAGCCGAAATGTTTGGTTCAAAAAATGGCTCTGAGCACCATGAGACTTAACTTCTGAGGTCATCAGTCCCCTAGAACTTAGAACTACTTAAATCTATCTAACCGAAGGACATCACACACATCCATGCCCGAGGCAGGATTCGAACCTGCGACCGTAGCGGTCGCGCGGTTCCAGACTGTAGCGCCTAGAACCGCTCGGCCACTCTGGTCAGCGAAATGTTTGGTGTTTCAAGAGACACCATATCGAGGTTACGTACAGTGGAAGTCGAGAACCATCACCCGCTAAGTGATGACGCGAACGAATGTGTGATGAGAGACCGTCATTGGAGAGAATTTTGAAGAAAAATAAGAGGGCGATAGCTGCTAAAGTCACTGCAGAACTGACTGTCGCGTTCACGAACCCCGTCAGCACTAGAACACGAAGGGAGCTAGTGGGTTGGCCGACAAGCCGTGGTGCGTGAAAAATAAAACATTTTGGCAAAGTGTTTTATGTTATTCGACAGAGAATTATGTGCTCTATAAAATTCGCTGATTCACTCGTACTTTCTGTTCTTTTATTGGTTATTAAAATGGAGCGTCAAGTCTACGCAAAAGAGCAGTTTCACCTTTAATTGAGGTGCCAAAGCCGTAGAAGCTGTTCGCGAAACGTGTGAGGTGAACGGTGAAGAGGGATGCCTCTACGGACGATTCACAATTGGTTTAACGGCAGTTTCAACCTCATAGACATGCATGATCCATCACGATTTGCTTCGTCGGAACCAAACATAGAATGTGGAACTTTACGTCTAACAAATGCAACGACTCAACCACGCTATCCAGCAAAAACGACGTGATCGTCGAGATGACGTTCTCCTGCATCACGACAGTACACTCACATTGCAGAGGAGGTTCCATTCAAACGCATACCTGTGATGTACCGCCACATCCTCGGTATCCAATCGACTTGGCGCCTTTGGATTTCCATCTGTTCCGATCCTTCTCGAATGTACTGCGTGGCGTTTTAGCTCAATAGCGACGTGAAATGGAAGTCTTCGCTGGGCGATTACTTCGAGTAGAAGAACAGCTGTTGGGAACAAGGTGGAAACAACAATGGAGACTACATTATTGACTGATTTGTTGTTCGTTTACTGTTAATTTTTCTGGAAACCTTAACATTAAAAAAGAAGACGTCAGGACTTATGGACCAACCCAATACAAAAACATGGAATTGCAGGGCAACTGGAATTCCAAAATCACCCCTCTGTGATGCAAATGCCCATAACTGGAAAATATGGTGCCGAAACCATAATACCTGGACTGTGGAGGAATGGAAGAAAGTCATTTGGCTGGAGGAGTGTTGACACATACTGTTTCCAGCTTCTGGTCGAGTGAAACGTGAAGGGAGTACGATGATGATTCGGACAACCATATCCAGGTATTCCATGGGCCCTATGGGTCCTACAATACCGTCATTTAAATCCCAATCAAAGGGTAATTAAATTGGCTTCCAACAGAGTATTTTTTATGTACAGAGCTGTTCTCTATTGTTTTCCTAATCAGTTATGATAGTACTGTTTATCTCTTATTTTTTTCTGAGAGGCGATTAGTATGAATTGTTCATCGGTTCCTAAGTCGATGTTCGGTCGTTGTGCAGTTATATGGACTTCATTTCCTTGTTGCAGGATTGTTTCTCTGTAAGGCTCTTCTGGGACACAACTTGGAAGAGTTTCTGATACGCATTTTTCTCTTCTGTAACTCAGTTATTTCACTCCATGGAAGTAGACACTTTCAGCATTAACTTCAGAACCGAACGCACAATTGCAGTTAAACATAATACGAGGCGACATTGCCTTCCATCTCCATACTGCCCCACTAACTGACAGCTCATAATTGACAGTCCTGCCGTCTGCCTGTGCTCATCAACCATAACAGGAAGAGCTCAGCTCGGAGATATACCGATCTTATTCAAAGACTGCTCGTAACTCGCTCTTAATCCTTGACAGCACGATTTTCTCTGGCGTCATCACGCTCAACTAAAATATATCTATGTACTATTTTACATTATTTAATTTAATTACATTTCATTGAGAAAATGAAAGCAATTAAAGGAAGAATTGCGTAGATAATATGTCCTTCAGGTCCATTCCTTGTCATTGCGACCCCAAGTTGCACATCAAAACGCACTGCCGATTGGTGCAGTGTTGCGCCGATAGTTCTTTACGTCTGTGTTGCCACACCTTGACGTTATGAGGGGCATCTTGCAGGTTGGCTGTTTGACCAGCCACGCGTCTTCGCGACGGTAAGTAGAACACCGTGCCACGAATTTACTTGGCCTCGTGGTACTGTGTCCGTGCTGCGACAGAAAAGTATCTTGAGGCTAACTTCTAGAAACTTTGCAGCATGTCGGAAACAACGTAAATATGATGTGGGCCGTTCCCGCTGCATAAGAACTTAGTGACAAGGTTTCTGAAAAGTACCCTATTCTCCTTCTCACTCACAGTCATTTTTGATTAGAAGTTGGCACCATAATTTTTCAAATGTCAGACCTCGTTTCTTGTAATGACAGCGAGTAGTCTGAACGTATTGATCGTTAATTATTATAAGCTGGTGGGCAGCACGGGTTTTAATTGTCCAAAATAGGATTCAGCACATTAAAAACCACAAAACTAAGCCATTTGTTTTATTTTTTTAAATTGTTTCGCCATTTGGCAATGTTGTGTAGTATTTTTCTGATGCTATAACGTGAGTAGATTTCCAGATAGTACTTTTGGGAAAATGATAGATTCCATTAAAAATGAATACGTTTCTCTGGCGTTCAACTTTCCTAGTACTCAGATACACACGCTCATAACGCTACGTCGATAACAATGGAAACCTGGGGAGGAAACCTGACAGTTACTCTTCTTGGATCCCACTGCACCAAAGACACAGATTTTTCTTTTCCCTGGCGTCCTTCTGTTCCGATTGCAGGTAATGGCGCACCTCCTCCGGCTTCAAACTAAATATCTCCCACTGTAATATTTACTCTCTTTATTTTTTTGTTTATATTTCTTTCCTTTTATCGAATCGGTTAGGAAGTTCTCACTTGCAAACTCTGCTTTCAAATAGTAAGAGGAAGATGACTGTAGTGCAATGGCAGTGAGAGTTATTTCGACTGGTGATGTGCACAGACCCGCTTTATTCAGTTAAATTGCACCATTTTTGTCAAAGGGAATGGTAGAAGAGCAAGGAATTGAGAAACAATTTACGAATGAAAAATGGCGACTGTATTGCTTATGGTGTGGGCTACCTACGTCACTTATGTTATCAGATGTAAGTCATTACAGTGCTACAGAAGCGAAACTCATTAAATATTGTAAAAGCACCCGTTTAATCCATTGTTGTTGTGGTCTTCAGTCCTGAGACTGGTCTGATGCAGCTCTCCATGCTACTCTATCCTGTGCAAGCTTCTTCATCTCCCAGTACCCACTGCAACCCACATCCCTCTGAATCTGCCTAGTGTATTGATCTCTTGGTCTCCCTCTACGATTTTTACCCTCCACGCTGCCCTCCAATGCTAAATTTGTGATCCCTTGATGCCTCAAAACATGTCCTACCAACCGATCCCTTCTTCTAGTCAAGTTGTGCCACAAACTTCTCTTCTCCCCAATCGTATTCAATACCTCCTCATTAGTTACGTGATCTACCCACCTTATCTTCAGCATTCTTCTGTAGCACCACATTTCGAAAGCTTCTATTCTCTTCTTGTCCAAACTGGTTATCGTCCATGTTTCACTTCCATACATGGCTACACTCCATACAAATACTTTCAGAAACGACTTCCTGACACTTAAATCTATACTCGATGTTAACAAATTTCTCTTCTTCAGAAACGATTTCCTTGCCGTTGCCAGTCTACATTTTATATCCTCTCCACTTCGACCATCATCAGTTATTTTACTCCCTAAATAGCAAAACTCCTTTACTACTTTAAGTGTCTTATTTCCTAATCTAATCCCCTCAGCATCACCCGATTTAATTTGACTACATTCCATTATCCTCGTTTTGCTTTTGTTGATGTTCATATCTATCCATAGCATCCTATAAGGATATCTGGTTAATGTCTGAGCAGACGAAACAGCAAGAGGAAGGAAATGTGAAATGCATCTGTTCCGTTTCCCTTGACTGCTATTTTGATGGGACGCTGAATCGTTAAAAGAGGTGGTAAAAGCCGTGTCTTTTTTTTATCGCTCGTGTTTGCTCGTGACTATTCTCAGATACGCTCGCTGCAGCTGCTGCAGTACGCTCTAACCAATATTGGGACGCACTCAAGTGGCTCGTTACCATGCGTCATGTTCCCGTAGAATTTTAACTACTAATATAGTTTATCAGACGCACGAACTGATGCAGTGAAGTTTCCGCTGCATACCTGCACGCCGCCGCCATTGCTTTCCAGTGGGACAAGACTTGCGCAAGAAAAATACACTGCTGGCCACCGTAAATGCAACACCCTGAAGGAAGCATCCGAATCAAGTGAAATTTACACCATGGGTTTGCAGCGATGAGATATGCAACTGATTAGAATTTCAGCGCAGACGCCCATCAGGCGCGCCTGTGGCGCCACCTCATAGCGCCATTTAAGGCTTGGCGATTTCGACGAGTGTACGTTCGGCACGTGTGTTTACCTTGTGGTTGTTTCACAAGACGATCAGTTATGCCTCGTAGACAACAGCGAACATCTTTTGATCAAGTATCCGAGTTCGACAGAGGAAGGATAGTGGCTTACTGAGATTGTGGATTATCATACAGAGAAATCGCTAGTCGTGTTGGACGAAACCAAACAATTGTAATGCGGATATGTGACCGTTGGATGCAGGAGAGTACGACGGACCGACGTGGTCGATCGCATTCACCTCGGTGCACCACTGCACGTGCTGATAGGCAAATTGTGCGCATGGCAGTGACGGATCGCTAAGTGACGTCCCGAACCATAGCACGGCACATTGCGTCTGTAACGCATCATCCAGTGTCTGCGCGTACCATTCGACGCCGTTTACAGCAGAGTGGTCTGTCCGCAAGACGTCCATTGCTTCGTCTACCATTGACGCAGAACCACAGACGTCTCCGTCGCCAATGGTGTGATGACAGACGGATGTGGACGGCAGAATGGAATGACGTTGTCTTTACTGATGAGGCACGCTTCTGTCTGCAGCACCACGATAGTCGGATTCGAGTGTGGAGACACCGTGGAGAGAGGATGCTGGACAGCTGCATTATGCACCGCCACACTGGTCTTGCACCGGGTATTATGGTATGGGGCGGTATTGGATATTACTCTCGCACGCCTCTAGTACGCATTGCCGGTACTTTAAATAGCCGGCGCTACATATCCGAGGTGCTGGAGCCAGTTGTCCTTCCTTTCCTTCAGGGCTCGGCCATAGCCATATTTCAACAGGATAATGCGCGACCACACGTGGCACGCATTGTCCAAAGGATCTTCGTCAATAACCAGATTGAATTGCTTCCCTGGCCGGCTCGCTCTCCGGATCTTTCGCCGATAGAAAACATGTGGTCCATGGTTGCTCAACGAGTGACCCAGATTACATCCCCAGCTGCCACACCAGATGATCTTTGGCAACGTGTGGAAGCTGCTTGGGCTGCTGTACCCCAGGAACACATCCAACGTCTCTTTGTCTCAATGCCGAGACGTGTGGCAGCGGTGAACAATAGAGGCTACTCTGGCTACTGATTCTGGCAGGAACCACATGTCACAGACGTCTGTAAACGTAATCACTTGATACTTGGTCAACATGTTATCTACAAACTAAATTTTGTTGTGCTACCTCTTGTCTTTCTTGGTGTTGCATTTACGGTGGCCAGCAGTGTACATGAGAAAGCTTCGACACAAACAATCCATATTTTCTGCGGGCGATGTTTCCACATGCATCGAAACTTCCTATTGTATAACCTGCAAGTCATTACACGAGAGGGAATCTCTATATACACACATCAAAAAAAGTTTTGCATCAGCTCGGTTTCGAGAGTTCCGGAACCTGCACAGAAAACTGGAGTAGAGATAAACATACAGAGCGACCTTCAGAGGTGGTGGTCCAGATTGCAGTACACACCGGTATATCTAATACCCAGTAGCACGTCCTCTTGCACTGGTGCATGCCTGTATTCGCCCTGCATACTATCCACAAGTTCATCAAGGTATTGTTGGTCTAGACTGTCCCACTCATCAACGGCAACTCAGCGTAGATCCCTCAGAGTGGTTGGTGGGTCACGTCGTCCGTAAACAGCCCTTTTCAATCTATCCCAGACATGTACGATAGGGTTCATGTCTGGAGAACATGTCGTTATCCTGAAGGTACAGGGTGTTTCAAAAATGACCGGTGTATTTGAAACGGTAATAAAAACTAAACGAGCAGCGATAGAAATACACCGTTTGTTGCAATATGCTTGGGACAACAGTACATTTTCAGGCGGACAAACTTTCGAAATTACAGTAGTTACAATTTTCAACAACAGATGGCGCTGCAAGTGATGTGAAAGATATAGAAGACAACGCAGTCTGTGGGTGCGCCATTCTGTACGTCGTCTTTCTGCTGTAAGCGTGTGCTGTTCACAACGTGCAAATGTGCTGTAGACAACATGGTTTATTCCATAGAACAGAGGATTTTTCTGGTGTTGGAATTCCACCGCCTAGAACACAGTGTTGTTGCAACAAGACGAAGTTTTCAACGGAGGTTTAATGTAACCAAAGGACCGAAAATCGATACAATAAAGGATCTGTTTGAAAAATTTCAACGGACTGGGAACGTGACGGATGAACGTGCTGGAAAGGTAGGGCGACCGCGTACGGCAACCACAGAGGGCAACGCGCAGCTAGAGCAGCAGGTGATCCAACAGCGGCCTCGAGTTTCCGTTCGCCGTGTTGCAGCTGCGGTCCAAATGACGCCAACGTCCACGTATCGTCTCATGCGCCAGAGTTTACACCTCTATCCATACAAAATTCAAACGCGGCAACCCCTCAGCGCCGCTACCATTGCTGCACGAGAGACATTCGCTAACGATATAGTGCACAGGATTGATGACGGCGATATGCATGTGGGCAGCATTTGGTTTACTGACGAAGCTTATTTTTACCTGGACGGCTTCGTCAATAAACAGAACTGGCGCATATGGGGAACCAAAAAGCCCCATGTTGCAGTCCCATCGTCCCTGCATCCTCAAAAAGTACTGGTCTGGGCCGCTATTTCTTCCAAAGGAATCATTGGCCCATTTTTCAGATCCGAAACGATTACTGCATCACGCTACCTGGACATTCTTCGTGAATTTGTGACTGTACAAACTGCCTTAGACGACACTGCGAACACCTCGTGGTTTATGCAAGATGGTGCCCGGCCACATCGCACGGCCGACGTCTTTAATTTCCTGAATGAATGTTTCGATGATCGTGTGATTGCTTTGGGCTATCCGAAACATACAGGAGGCGGCGTGGATTGGCCTCCCTATTCGCCAGACATGAACCCCTGTGACTTCTTTCTGTGGGGACACTTGAAAGACCAGGTGTACCGCCAGAATCCAGAAACAATTGAACAGCTGAAGCAGTACACCTCATCTGCATGTGAAGACATTCCGCCAGACACGTTGTCAAAGGTTTCGGGTAATTTCATTCAGAGACTACGACATATTATTGCTACGCATGGTGTATATGTGGAAAATATCGGACTATAGAGTTTCCCAGACCGCAGCGCCATCTGTTGTTGAAAATTGTAACTACTGTAATTTCGAAAGTTTGTCTGCCTGAAAATGTACTGTTATCCCAAGCATATTGCAACAAACGGTGTATTTCTATCGCTGCTCGTTTAGTTTTTATTGCCGTTTCAAATATACCGGTCATTTTTGAAACACCCTGTATGTGCACGATGGAGACGCGAATTGTCGTCGATGAAGACGAATGCCTCACCAATATGCTGCCGATATGGTTGCACTATAGGTGGGAGGATGGCATTCACGTATCGTACAGCCGTTACGGTGCCTTCCATGACCACCAGCGACGTACGTCGGCCCCACATTATGCCACCCCAAAAGAGCGGGAACCTCCACATCGCTGCACTCGCTGGACAGTGTGTCTAAGGCGTTCAGCCTGACCGGGTTGCCTCCAAATACATCTCCAACGACTGTCTGGTTGAAGGCACATGCGACACTGAAGGATGAAGAGAACGTGATTGGGATACTGAGCGGTCCATTCGGCATGTTGTTGGGCTCATCTGTGCCGCCCTGCATGGTGTCGTGGTTGCAAAGATGGACCTAGCCATGGACTTCTGGAGTGAAATTGCACATCATGCAGCCTATTGCGCACAGTTTGAGTCATAACATGACGTCCTGTGGCTGCACGAAAAGCATTATTCGATATGGTGGCGTTGCTGTCGGGGTTCCTCCGAGCCATAATCCGTAGGTAGCGGTCATCCACTGCAATAGTAGCCCTCGGGCTGCCTGAGCGAGGCATGTCATCGACAGATCCTGTCTTTCAGTATGACCTCCATGTCCGAACAACATCGCTTTGGTTCAATGCGAAGACGCCTGGAAACTTCCCTTGTTGAGAGCCCTTCCTGGCACAAAGTAACAATGGTTTGCGATCGAACCACGGTATTGACTGTCTAGGCGTGGTTGAACTACAGACAACACGAGCCGTGTACCGCGATCCTGGTGGAATTACTGGAACTGATCGGCTGTAGGACCCCCTTCGTCTAATAGGCGCTGCTCATGCGTGGTTGCTTACAGCTCTGGGCGGGTTTAGTGACATCTCTGAACAGTCAGATGGACTGTCATACAATATCCACAGTCAGCGTCTATCTTCAGGAGTTCTGGGAACCGGCTTGATGCCAAACTTTATTTGATGTGTGTATAAAAGGCAATGTCCTGGAGGACTAACTGACTGGCTCATCATCCCCCAGCCCAAATCGCTACGGATAGAAACTTCAAATTTGGAGAAGGTGTGGATCTTATACTGCAGGCGTTGTTTAGGAAGGGATTTTTCGGAATTACAACTCTAAGTGGATGAAATATGGCATAAGATTTTTAAAGCTAACTCTATGAATATTTAAATTCGGCTTTTCAGTTAGATATTGTTTTTGGAAATTTAGCCTCTTTGGGGGTGAAACGGGGGATGAAAGTTTTTATGAAAATACGGTATTGTGCAAGCATTTTAAAAGCTAAATCTTTGAAAATGTATATTTGGCTTCTCTGTTAGAAATAAAACATAAGCATGTCACCGTTTCTGGAAATTCAACCCCTAACGGGGTGAAATAGGGGGTGAAATGTTTTATGAAAATATTACATTGGAAAACCATTTTTACAGCTAAACCTTTGATAACTGGTTAGAGATGAAAATATATGTGTTTCACTGTTTTTGGAATTTCAACGCGTATAGGGGTGAAATAGGGTCAGACTGATTCACAGATTGCCGGCCGCTGTGGCGGAGCGGTTCTAGAGTCTTCGTCCGCAGCTCGTGGTCGTGCGGTAGCGTTCTCGCTTCCCGCGCCCGGGTTCCCGGGTTCGATTCCCGGCGGGGTCAGGGATTTTCTCTGCCTCGTGATGACTGGGTGTTGTGTGATGTCCTTAGGTTAGTTAGGTTTAAGTAGTTCTAAGTTCTAGGGGACTGATGACCATAGATGTTAAGTCCCATAGTGCTCAGAGCCATTTGAATCATTTTCTAGAGTCTTCAGTCCGGAATCGTGCTGCTGCTACGGTCGCAGGTTCGAATCCTGCCTCGGGCATGGATGTGTGTGATGTCCTTAGGTTGGTTAGGTTTAAGTAGTTCTAAGTCTAGGGGACTGATGACCATAGATGTTAAGTCCCATAGTGCTCAGAGCCATGTTTGAGTCACAGACTCATCATCGCCCAGCCCACGCGGCAAACAATAGAAACTTGGAGAGGGTGTGGATTTTATATAGTAGGCATCATTTAAGAAAGGACTGTCCGAAATTCCACTCCTGAAGGGGTGAAATAGAGGATGAAACGCTTTCTGCAAGTATGCCAGTATTAAGGGAATTTTGAAGCTAGAACTATGAAAACTGGCATTTGGTTTCTCAGTCACAAAAAAAAAAAAAGAAAAAAAAATGTGTTTCAGCATTTTTGGAAATTCAGCCGCTAAGGTGGCAAAATAGTGCGTGAAAGTTTTTTGAAAATAAGTAATTACTAAAGAACTACCAAATGATTTTTAAAGCTACATCTATGAAAATTGGTATTTGAGTTCTCGGTCACCAAGAAAAAAATACAAGTTTTAGTGTTTCTGGAAATTTAACTCCTAAGGGAGTGTAGTAAGAGATGAAAATATTTCGTTATATTATAACGAATTTAAAGCTAAATTTATGAAAATTAGTATTTCACTTCTCGGTTCGATATAAAGAAACATTTGTTAGAGGATAAAAGTTGGTAAGGAAATATCTGCACAAGAACACAAAAGGCATGATTAACAAATTTTGGACTCCAGCTACCCGAATCGCTTTTTGGTAAGGAGTACATTCGGAAAAAATCATGCTTATATGTCATTAATTAGCGTGAAAAGCTTAGGTGTTGCAGTTTGCAGACAACATAAAAAATCGATTAAATAAAAACAAAATTATGTCTGCTGGCCTTACAGTCTACGCGAGCGAAGCAGCGGGCACTAACCTGGTCAAATATAAAAGGGAATTTATTTTGTAAAAAAATTAATTTATTTAAAAACGAAAGGCAGCTACAGTTTATTTTTCCACGCAGTTTCTCGCTTTAGAAATACATTATTCCAGCGAGAAGGAAAGTTTTTTGCCGCAGAATCGTAGAAAGAAGCTGGTTAAATCAGAAGGCAATTGCACACAGATTTTTCATCTTCAACTAGGTGTCCTCCTCCTAGAGCTCCTTTAAACGGTCCAAACAAATGGAAATGGAAGAGTGATTGGTTCGGGCTATAAGGAGGATGATCAGTTTGATTCCAGTGCCTTTCCTGCAGTCTAGAGCTGCAGTATGGGGCCTGGCATTGTGGAGGTGACCTGTCGAATCGGTTGGACTCGTCTTTCGTGGCAATATGCGTCCCTCACCTTCTTCAACAGCTCGCATAAGTGTGCAGCATTAATTATGCGTTGCTTATGCAAAAACTCAAGAGCAAAATGCCTCACTGGTCGGAAAAAAGGTTCAAAGAACCTTGCCAGTTGACCGACTAGTCTGCACAATCACTGGAGCTGCCTCCTCCTTCCTCCACCACTCCTTACGAGTTTGTTTGGATTCGGGAGCATAGTGGTTGAGCCACTTTTCGTCAAATGTGACGGTCCGAATCAAAAATGCTACTTTCACAAGACTTGCTGCAAGTCTCTGACAGACCAACGACTGTCTCAACTTCTGATTTTTGGTCAAAAGGCGGGGGACCCGTCTGGAACACATTTTACTCAACTGTAGGTCATTTGTGATGATCGCTTGACAGCTCTCATAACGTATTTGGGCCTGTCGTGCAATTTCCGACACGGACAATTATACTGCTGAAAGATGACATCGCCGTCGGCGAATACATCAAGCATGAAGAGAGACAGATGGTTGGCAGCTTTCAGCGTGTCTTCAACTACTACCACAGGTCCAATGCGCAGGAGAATGTCTCCCATAATACTGCTGCCATCAGTCTGCGTCCCGTAGCGCTCTGCACGTTTCGAGTCGCCAATCACCCCGATGACTGGATTTGTTGAGGCTACCATCGACCTATTGTAGCATGAATGTGATTTACCCGAAGAGCCGACACGTTTCCATTGACCGACGGTCGATGTCCTTGTTGTGGCGTAACAAGCTAGCTACGCCACACTGAGAAGTAGCCGAAAGGGCACGCGTCAACTCACGCCGTCTTGCGTTCAGTCTGAAACAGGATACTTTATGAATGCTATAAAGAAAAGAACGGAGCTTCTCGTATACTTAACTTTATTCCCTCTTGTGGTACATCGCTATAGTTAATACAAGTGAGACTCTCTCCAGATATGGTTAATGGCGCCTTGCTAGGTCGTAGCCATGGACTTAGCTGAAGGCTATTCTAACTGTCTCTCGGCAATTGAGAGAAAGGCTTCGTACGTGTAGTCGCTAGCAATGTCGTCCGTACAACTGGGCGAGTGCTCGTACGTCTCTCTAGACCTGCCGTGTGGTGGCGCTCGGTCTGCGATCACACAGTGGCGACACGCGGGTCCGACACGTACTAATGGACCGCGGCCGATTTAAAGCTACCACCTAGCAAGTGTGGTGTCTAGCGGTGACACCACAGTCCTATGCCCACAGCAGTCTTAATTGACGATGTGATGAGTCCATATGTGAACACATAGATGTAGTTTGCTGTGGAGCTCCACGTTCAACAGTGCATGATGAACGATGTTGTCCGAAACACTTGTAGCACTGTGATCTTTCGGAAGAGATGCCACAGATCACCTTCTGTCCTACTTTACAGAACAGGCAAGCCTCTGAGCCCCATGCTCTGTGACAGTCGAGAACGTCAAACCGTCTAGCGCCTAGTGGTAGTTTCACTGTCGTTCTACCTCTTTCCGTGGTCCCCACAACGGTAGCACCGAACATTTGACCAGCTTCGCTGATTTGGAGATACACGTTCACAGGCTCTGCGTAACTGCCCTTTGTCAAAGTCGCTTATCTAAATAGATTTCGCCATTTTCAGCCCATATCTTTGTAATGGTGATCCCCCCGTCCGTGTCTGCTCCGCTTCTATACTTTTGTTACCGCGTCACGTACCCGCAACGCCACCAGGCGTTATGCGACTTTGCGGTGAGCCGTGGTCATAATGTTTTTGGTGATAAGTGTAAATGAAGATGCTAAACAAGCTTGCTGGTTTCGCTATTGTTTTTGAGCACGAGCACGTGCTCAGTGTGAGTTCGAGAGTGGACAAATTGTTGGTGCTGGCATGATGCGTGCTTTCATAACCAAGAGATCCGAAGTGTTCGGCGTTTCAAGAATCATGTGCTAAGTCATAACGGTCTGAATTGTTATTTGAGCTATCGTGACAGATGGCGTCGAACAGCATTGTGGTGAAAAATAAGAGGACGACAGCTACAAAAGTCACTATAGAACTCAACATCGCACTCACGAACCATGTCAGCATCAAAATAACCCGAAGAGAGCTTCAGAAGCAGGGAACTGCATGACGAGCTGGAATTTCAAACGCTCTCATCAGAGATGTAAATGCCCGTGACTGGAAAATGTTCCACCGAAGCTGTAAAACCAGGACTATGGAGCAATCGAGAAAAATCATTTAGTCGGATGAGTCTTGTTTCACGCTGTTTCCAACTTCTGGCTGAGTTTAGGTGGCAACAGTGAAACATGGCTTGGGTTCGGTGACGATTTGGGCATACATATCGTGGTATTCCATAGGCGCCATGGTTACTGTGGAAAGTCGCATTACTGAAAGGATCATGTGAACATTTTGGCTAATCAGATACATCCCATGGTCCAGTGTTCGTTCCTCAAAAGCGATGCTGTGTTCCAAGAGGACAGGGCTCCTGTACACACAGCTCGCATCGTCCAAGACTGGTTTTGTGAGCACCAGAACGAACTAGTGCATCTCCCATGGGCCACAACATTCACCATCTCTCAAATTATTGAGCCTTTGTGGTCTGTTTTGGAGAGAAGGCTATGTGATCGCTATCCACTCTGTTTTGGTAGGCAGGAGAGCCAACACCGTGTTACTAGAGGAGGCCGAAAGGCACGCGTTTTAGCTCACGCAGGCTGGCGTGAGGTCTGGAACAGGACAAGGAAATTAGAATTTAGAAAAACGGACGTAGCTGGTGGAATACTTAACTTTAATCTGTTAATGGTGAACGTCGGCCTTGACGGTACTTGATTCAATATCAATAGTAACTGATAATGGCGCCTTGCTAGGTCGTAGCAAATGACGTAGCTGAAGGCTATGCTAAACTATCGTCTCGGCAAATGAGAGCGTACTTTGTCAGTGAACCATCGCTAGCAAAGTCGGTTGTACAACTGGGCGAGTGCTAGGGAGTCTCTCTAAACCTGCCGTGTGGCGGCGCTCGGTCTGGCGACACGCGGGTCCGACGTATACTACTGGACCGCGACCGATTTAAAGGCTACCACCTAGCAAGTGTGGTGTCTGGCGGTGACACCACACACTCCACCATCGTTACATGAAGTTGCTATTATTTTGCAGGGAAATTGCTGTAAGGTAGTATTCAGAACCGTGCAGGATATGTATTTATCCATTCCGAGTCGAATGGAAGTCTTCCTGTACCGAACTATCCAAGGTAATATGTTGTGTCTTTGGAGTTTCCATACTTTCATCCGCCCCCTGTACCTTCATGAAGAACGAAGTTACAAGAAGACAGTCACGCTGGTTAATGTGCCTGAAACGCCTGTGCTAGCAGGACAGAGCGGATTAGGTTGTGGAAAGGAGCCAAAATATGTTGCTGTCAGTTTCACCCAAAATACAAACTTTGTTTATCAACACACAATATTACAACAAGAATGCAAAACACTTAAAACCTTAATCGACCTCCCTTGATTAACTGTAGATCGGCTGTAGGCCACACTCAAATCCAAGACACAAGGCCTAACAAAGAAATTGAAATACAAGGTTCTTCTGGAGTTTTCACCCAAAAATATTTTGTAAATCTTGAATCTAAACAGGCTGAAGGCCTCAGCAATTTAATGTTAATGGAACTTGGCTGGAGGCCGATTATTGAGCAATAAGAAGAGTTACAATCAAAAGGCAGAAGACCTTATCTTAAAACAAAAGAGCAAGACAAGAACATTAATTTAAGAAATATTAAAACACGGCTGAAGGCCACATATCAACCAAATACGTTTAACCAAGGGCACTGAGCCGTGCACTGCTCGTGTTCATGCCATTTAATGTGTGTCATCTTCTATTACGGTACTGCCGCCTCGTTTTCTTATTCCATCTAGTGGCATCACTAACTTCCTGCCTTACTTGCCCGTGAGTGGCAGCAGCAGCGCGTATCGAGTGCACTGTCCTATCATCTCTGGAGCGACCGATAGTATTTCCGGATCGTCGTGTGTCTGGCAGTCAGTTGGAGACGGAGCGCCGGTGAGGCGCCGACAGCCAGTGCTCGACGACCGCTGGCGACACACATCAACTGTCCGACGGAGGGAGACCGGAGCGGGACGACCGTTGGTTGGTCGTTAGGTTGGTCGTCTCATCGGCCGTCGGATATTTGCTCCTTTCACCGTTTCCGGGCTTGGGAGTCGGTCGGTTGGTGTGGAGCATCGAGGAAGTCCCCGTCGCGCAGTGTCGGGCCGGACCCACTGGCACGCAGTTGGATTTTGGGGTGTTGCTTGCGAGTGCTACGAAGTTCGTCGCCCACCGATCTTGGACATCATAGTTGAGTCCTCACTTAACCTGCTATCGAGCCTCAACTGTTTTCATTTCTTCGTTTGATCCTGCTTGTTGCTTTGGGACATTCCCGCGAGCAACAACGTGTCTGTATTTAAGTCGGTTAAGGGGATAGATAACATTCCAACAGAATTTCTAAAATCATTGGGGAAAGTGGCAACAAAACGACTATTCACGTTGGTGTGTAGAATATATGAGTCTGGCGACATACCATCTGACTTTCGGAAAAGCATCATCCACACAATTCCGAAGACGGCAAGAGCTGACAAGTGCGAGAATTATCGCACAATCAGCTTAACAGCTCATGCATCGAAGCTGCTTACAAGAATAATATACAGAAGAATGGAAAAGAAAATTGAGAATGCGCTAGGTGACGATCAGTTTGGCTTTAAGAAAAGTAAAGGGACGAGAGAGGCAATTCTGACGTTACGGCTAATAATGGAAGCAAAGCTAAAGAAAAATCAAGGCACTTTCATAGGATTTGTCGACCTGGAAAAAGCGTTCGACAATATAAAATGGTGCAAGCTGTTCGAGATTCTGAAAAAAGTAGGGGTAAGCTATAGGGAGAGACGGGTTATGTACAACATGTACAACAACTAAGAGGGAATAATAAGAGTGGACGATCAAGAACGAAGTGCTCGTATTAAGAAGGGTGTAAGGCAAGGCTGTAGCCTTTCGCCCCTACTCTTCAATCTGTACATCGAGGAAGCAATGATGGAAATAAAAGAAAGTTTCAGGAGTCGAATTAATATACAAGGTGAAAGGATATCAATGATACGATTCGCTGATGACATTGCTATCAAATGGTTCAAATGGCTCTGAGCACTATGGGACTTAACATCTATGGTCATCAGTCCCCTAGAACTTAAAACTACTTAAACCTAAGTAACCTAAGGACAGCACACAACACCCAGTCATCACGAGGCAGAGAAAATCCCTGACCCCGCCGGGAATCGAACCCGGGAAGACATTGCTATCCTGAGTGAAAGTGAAGAAGAATTAAATGATCTGCTGAACGAAATGAACAGTCCAATGAGTACACAGTATGGTTTGAGAGTAAATCGGAGAAAGACGAAGGTAATGAGAAGTAGTAGAAATGAGAACAGCGAGAAACTTAACATTAGGATTGATGGTCACGAAGTCAATGAACTTAAGGAATTCTGCTACCTAGGCAGTAAAATAACCAATGACGGACGGAGGACATCAAAAGCAGACTCGCTATGGCAAAAAAGGCGTTTTTGGCCAAGAGAAGTCTACTAATATCAAATACAGGCCTCAATTTGAGGAAGAAATTTCTGAGGATGTACGTCTGGAGTACAGCATTGTATGGTAGTGAAACATGGACTGTGGGAAAACCGGAACAGAAGGGGAATCGAAGCATTTGAGATGTGGTGCTATAGAAGAATGTTGAAAATTAGGTGGACTGATAAGGTAAGGAATGAGGTTCTACGCAGAATCGGAGAGGAAAGGAATATGTGGAAAACACTGATAAGGAAAAGGGACAGGATGATAGGACATCTGCTAAGACATGAGGGAATGACTTCCATGGTACTAGAGGGAGCTGTAGAGGGCAAAAACTGTAGAGGAAGACAGAGATTGGAATACGTCAAGCAAATAATTGAGGACGTAGGTTGCAAGTGCTACTCTGAGATGAAGAGGTTAGCACAGTAAAGGAATTCGTGGCGGGCCGCATCAAACCAGTCAGTAGACTGACGACCAAAAAAAAAAAAAAAAAAAGATTCCAGCCATCTTCCTGTGGAATTGAACGTAACTTCATTTATTCCCTGTTATTGTAGTTGACCAGCAGTATCTTCTGCCTTGTGGCCGTCGGCGTTCCGGTTACTAGCCCTGGTCGTTGACTTAATTTTCGGCGGTGTATTTCGCTTGTCGTGTTGTTGCTGTCCAGCGCGGTGTGTAGTTCGACAGCTGAGGTGTTGTTGGTCTTAGTGGGCGCCAATATTCTGTGTGTCATTGTTTTGAAATCTTGTGGTCGTTTTGCTGGTTGCGTCGAGTGGAACTGATTTGGTTGATTGGTCGGCCAGCTGTCTGTTGTTTGGGTTGTCTTCAGATTAAGAAGTCATTGGACAGGCTGCCTGTCACCTAAACGGACGTTAGTGTTACAATCTCAGGCCGACCCTTGTAAATTTCTGAACGTCGTTCGGTGTCTCTTAGTCAGTAATTTACCTGTTTGGCTTTTTAGTTATTTTGTTGATGTGCGGCGCCGGCCGGGGTGGCCAAGCGGTTCTAGGCGCTTCAGTCTGGAACCGCGCGACCCCTACGGTCGCCGGTTCGAAACCTGCCTCTGGCATGGATGTGTGTGATGTCCTTAGGTTAGTTAGGTTTAAGTAGTTCTGAGTTCTAAGGGACTGATGACCTCAGATGTTAAGTCCCATAGTGCCCAGAGCCATTTGAACCATTTGATGTGCGGCCTTCAGCCGAGTTTTAATATTTCTTAAATTAATGTTCTTGTCTTGCCCTTTGGAATGAAATGTTTTAAGGTAAGGCCTTCTGCCTTTTAAACTGAAATTCTTTCTCTAGGCCTCAAACCATTAAACATATTTGGTTGAAATGTGGCCTTCAGCCGAGTTTTAATATTTCTTAGATTAATGTTCTTGTCTTGCCCTTTTGCTTTATGATAAGGCCTTCTGCCTTTTTGATTGTAACTCTTCTTATTGCTTAATATGCGGCCTCCAGCCAAGTTCGATTAAAATTAAATTGCTGAGGCCTTCAGCCTGTTTAGGTTCAAGATTTAGAAAATATTTTTGGTTGAAACTTCCAGAAGAACCTTGTTTTCAATTTCTTGCTTAGGCCTTGTGTCTTGGATTTGAGAGTGGCCTACAGCCGATCTAAAGTTAATCAAGCGAGGTCGATTAAGGTTTTAAGTGTTTTGCATTTCCTTGACACATTTTTTTTTCTTTTTCTGTTCCAGTTGTTCAAGATAAATGGGACACTCCGTACAGTAGACAGTTTGACTTGCTTGCAGCGCTTTAGGCTGCCCAAACTCAAGGATGATGCTTGTCAATTTATAATCAGCATGCCTTTTCTTAAATTTCCGTGTCTCTGAATTTTGCATATTTTTTCAGAGATTATAAATGAACTAAAGAATTAAAAAGGATCCGCCGGTGTAAGAACTGACGACAGTACAATCGCTTTCCTAATTTGTCAAGAAGGGAGGGTGAAGGACGGCTTTCTCGTCAGCCAGACGTCGATACGCGGAACAATAGAACGTCTGCATTAAGCGGCAGACGGGGATGTTCCGAGTTAATGGGCTTCCCTCAGGGCGTGACGTGCCCTTCCAGAAGGTAAAGGGAAGGTGGAGCAGTACAGACGCGCCTCAGAATACAGACACTGCAGCTCTCAGTATAAGCCTCCCGTTACTACTCTGTTCACCCTTTGATCATCGTTGCATTCGTGACAGGATACAAATATTTACATTTTCTCTGTATATAATAGTTCCAAGAGGAAGAATGCTGCCTCTTGTGGTGCATATTTGAAAACTCTTATGTGATCTTGGTACCTCAGTGTCTTTGCAATAGTCTGCTCTCACAAACTCAATAACACGATTTCGTCCTGTAAATTACCGATAATTGTGACATTTATTGTGAACGGCCGATTATCAATCAATTATTAGCAGCTGATAATGGCTCTGAGCACTATGGGACTTAACTTCTGTGGTCATCAGTCCCCTAGAACTTAGAACTACTTAAACCTAACTAACCTAAGGACATCACACACATCCATGCCCGAGGCAGGATTCGAACCTGCGACCGTAGCGGTCGCGCGGTTCCAGACTGTAGCGCCTAGAACCGCTCGGCCACTCCGGCCGGTAGCAGCTGATATATCTCAGGCATTGGGTTCTTTGAAAGGAAATGTTAGGCCTAAAAACTGATAACTTTTTGTAACGCAACGCACAGGATTTTAATAAGATTTATGTGATATCACAAGACTATATCTTCTACACGAATGAAGCTATATGTTTGGGATGTATTTTAACTTTTGCACAGGACTATAAGGTTTTTATTTTCAAATGAATCACCCACTTTTACAATTACATTAAGAATCAAAGTTTTCATTTGCTTTTCACAAATGTGCCTTCCAAGCTACGAACGACGAACATCCATACTATTGAGTGCATGCATTAGCGAGCATGTCTGGAGTTACTGCATTCTCTCATGTTGTAATCCGGTGTTCAAGTCTACCCATATATGTTGGAAGGGGAGACACATAAACACCGTCTTTC
Organism: Schistocerca nitens; assembly: GCF_023898315.1. NCBI lineage: Eukaryota > Metazoa > Arthropoda > Insecta > Orthoptera > Acrididae > Schistocerca > Schistocerca nitens. The sequence continues at coordinate 191,904,609 of NC_064617.1, read as the reverse complement.
ACAAACCCCTACGAGAAAAAATTGTCAACGTTGAAAGCCGATGGTGGAGCGCGAGATCGCTGTGTCCCTTAGGGCCGATCCATCGCTCAAGTCTTACTCTCGACGAAAAACGCACCGCCACCGTGGAAACGGAGAACGAACGGCGCTGAGTTGTAGTCAGCTCGACGCACGTTGAATAAAGTGTGTGTGAACAATCCATGTATGTGTGTGTGTGTGTGTGTGTGTGTGTGTGTGTGTGTGTGTGTGTGTGTGTGTGTCCCTCTGATGAGGAGCTTTGTCCAACAGCTCACTTTAATAGCCTCCCATTAAAAGTGCCTTTATATTGTTCAGCTGCCCTTCCGTGTGCATTGTAGCAATCGAAATTACTATCAGTCTTTTACGTCTATGTACGTCATTTCTAGAATTAAAGCTATGATTTCATATGCTCTCCACTTAGGAATCATTAGGGCATACAGACTTTTACGTATTAAGAATAACGTAAGTTTTCTTTTAAACATATTTCCACCACTAACTTTTAATGACTTTGTCGCTTTGTTGTACCAGATTTCATCGCCTATATCTCTTCCAGATAACCGTTCTGAAGAGAATAACGTGTCCTCATATTCATTGAAAGTTATTGTAACTATGCCAGAAAATGTTCAGCAGTTCTGGGACGCAATGACAGAAATTATTAACTATTAAAAATTTGTAATTGTTTTGTCTTCTGTTTTAAAATTTGTAATTGTTTTGTCTTCTGTTTTAAAATTTGAGTTCCCCTACCACTAGAATAAAACTTTTAGACATCATTTGATTTCAGGCCCCAAAAATGGATTTCATTGAGACACTCAGACCGAAAAAGTGTAGATAAGAAAACAAAGAGCAGCCAAGCTGCTGTGCCCAAAAAGGCATAGAAGTATGAAGACGTAATGGATTTTACTGCACGACAGTAAAAATTATACTATTAAAAATTTGGATACACAGTATTAATGTTCCACAATAACATTTATTTAAAAGTTAGTTATGAACCGGCTTTCGACTTTCTAGGCTGTAACAACTATAACGGCTTCTGATACCAAATGTAACAGTTGTGATACTAAATGTGGCACTTCTGTCACTAAATGTAACTGGGTTTTCTCTTTTGATGCAAGTCAATTGTCAGGATGAGCATTCTAAAGCATTCTGTCAGGGTGAAAATATTAAATAAATTAACTTTTCTCTCTTAACAACATGTGGGCAGGGTGGGTTCTTCCTTGGCTCGGGTATGAGGTCGAATGAAACATCATTTTTACATAAGATAACTTTTATTGAAGATTTGTACAACTGTATCTTACGGGATGTTCTGGTTCGGAGAGCGGCAGCTGTGTCGTTTGTGAAGTCTTCTGCTGCGGCAGCGGCGGCGGCGGCGGCGGCGGCGGCGGCGGCGTCTGATTACGCGTAGCGGTGTGTATCTCGTGTCGCCGTCTCGCCCAGCTGACTGGCGAAGCGCAGCGCGAGGTGGCCCGTTTAATTATTGCGAGCGAAATCGTGCATCGGATGATACCTTGGGTGTCGCGTCCCAGTGTTTCTCTTCTCTAAGCGGCCGCGTGTGTTCTGCGTCGGCCAGCGGAGCGGCGCGGCGGGGGAAGGCCAGTGTGGCGGACTCGAACCACGGACTCCCGCTTGCCAGTCTTCGGCTGTCAGGTCTTCATCCCAGCTCACAGGTGACTGCTGATGTGAGGCCGTCTCCTTCCCGTCCTCACGAGTCACCCGGGTATGTAAAAACCAGACTTCAAATACCTTTTAACTTCTGTCTTCTGACGCTGCGGCTGCTGTTTGCTATTCCATTACAGCGGCGGACTTGGTTCGTCTGTGCATGATGCAGACTCTTCTTGCATGACGGTCTTCAGCATCGAAACTGACTGAAAACTTCTTCGTCTTCTTCGTCTCTCCTCTCCGTCTCCGTCCTCGACTCCGTCTCCGTCTCCGTCTCCGTCCCCGTCTTCATCTGTCTGGCTTACTGCGTCTCGCGTATTTATTCACTTCAGTTTACTGGAGGTGAACGACTTCACGGTCATTGCCTCGTCTGTCACGTTGAAAAGCTTCTCGAAGAATCTTCTTAACGTCGGTCGTTGGCTCTTGGAATGTAGGTGAGGGCTTTTGATCCCATGTGACGACTGAGAAACACGTGAGCCGGTCATTGCCTCTTCTGTCACGTTGAATAGCTTCTCGAAGAATCTTCTTAACGTCGGTCATTGGCTCTTGGGATGTAGGCGAGGGCCTTTGCTCACATACGACAACTGAGAAACACGTGAGCCGGTCGGGCGATGCCCTGACGGCTGAATCGACAGCGCCCGCTTATGTGGAACTCGCTGACTTCATGGTCATTGTCTCTTCTGTTCTGCTGTTTTGCCCGCTGAATGCCAGTATGTAACTCTCTAAAGTAAACCAAGTTTTCCATTTATATTCTAATTTCTAGTTCACTTTGATTTCACTAATTTATTTACTTAAGTACCACTCAACATTCCTCCACCCTTCGGAGAAATTCGCCCTCGAATTTACCACTCAACATTCCTCCACTCTTCGCACGGCAAAAGCACTAACATAAGCAAAAAAACTCTCGACTTAGAAGATTACACATGCTTCACATTAAGTATGTTGAAAATACTTTATCACTTTACTAAAGCACTGTACGCTCATAAATCACAAAGTTCACACATAAATGGTTGTAATAAGTGTAACAAATCTTTATGACAATGAATGAACAAAAATAGATTATTCACTTAGAAAGTAACATAGCAACACCTGTTTAATGTACCCTATACTAATGCAAGAATATCTATTCTACAGTATTGTTTATTTTAACATGAGACTGTTTAGTAAAGACTGAAGTACAATAAACAAAATTAATACACTAATGCTCAAAAGTAACTACTGCAGTACACTAGTTAAGAGTGTGGTATCCAGTTAACAGGGATTTGATGAAGTGGTATATTATTATTTGGCTTATTTTTTCGTCTTAAATAAAAGAAAACTGTACAAAGCAGAAACACCAACACAAAGGTTCCAGATATACCCGTTCCTAGCATTATAATTTTAGTTTTGCGTTCACCTTTTAATTTTAAGACATGTTCCATCATAACCTTGGCATCAATTTTGCCTTGCTGTGAGTTTATGAACATATCTAATGGCTTCAGAAGGGAACTGTCAAGGGAGTAATTGAGGTAGGATAGGTTTTGTGTAGGAAATGTTTGCATGGCGTCTTCTGAAAAAAACAAACAACATGGTTATGGACCTACGAACCTAGTAAAAACAAAAACAAGAAAAAGAAGGAATACATTGTTAACTACAAGATCTACCTGTTTCTACGTTTAACTTTTCTTTCTTAAAAAATAAACCATTATCATGTATTAATTATTCACATTTGTATATTATCCACAGTCTACTAAGATTCCACTAGGACATTCGCACCCTTGATCGAAGATTGTATGGTGCTAAGTCTGTATGTTGTGCTGGCGTGGCCACTCTTTTTCCTTTACGGGGACTTCCTCCACCCTTCGGAAAAGCAGATACTATTGTTGAAGGAACTACATCTGGAGCGCCCTTAAAAGGTTTTAAACGACTTGCATGGACAATGGTAGTTCGGGTGGGCAGTTGCAATTTAACGTTGACTGGTGACGTGATCTCAATAATTTGGTAAGGACCTCTGTAGTTTGTTACAAATTTCTTCGTTTTTCCTTTAGCAATGTAAGGAGTTGAAAGCATAATCCACTGACCGATTTTGTAATTTGGATATTTAGCTTGGGTATTACCTAATCTTTCCTGTCGTTCCAAAGCCTTTGTATTAGATTTTTGAACCTTTTTCCATACATCCTTCATCATTCGACTGAAATCTCTTACTGTTTCTCCGACTTTTCCGTTTTTCTGCCTGATTACATCAAAAGGGGACGGCATTTTTCTCCCATAGACCACTTCATAAGGTGACATGCCAGTTGCTTCATGCGTTTTGGCGTTGTATACCGACACGATTATTGGTAAATACGTATCCCAATTAGAATGTTGTTCGTTAATATAATAACTAAGCATCTTGCCAATTGTCCTATGAACTCTTTCTGTGCGCCCGTTGCACTGAGGGTGTAACGGAGTTGTGCGTAATTTGCGTATTTTTAGTAAGTGGCAAAGCTGTTTCATTAGTTCAGACATAAAATTAGATCCCTGATCTGTGATAATAGCTTCAGGTACGCCAAATTTAAGTATCCAGTTGTTAACTAAAGCTTGGGCAACTGTATTTGCTTGCTGATCTGGGAGACTCACCATAGCTAGATAGCGTGAAAAGTGATCTATAATTGTAAGAACATACTTATTACCAGCAGGTGTTCTATGAAATGGCCCGTAGAGATCGATTCCGCAGATTTGAAATGGACATGAAGCCTCGGGGAGCCTCTGTAAGGGTATTTTTGAACGAGAAAGTTCTGCTCGTTGTGCGCACGCAATGCAATTACGAACGTACTGCGCAACATCCTGCTTTCTGGTTTGCCACCAAAATCGCTCTGCTACACGTCTTTCGGTTGTCCGCTGTCCACCGTGTCCAGCAAGGATATGATCGTGGGCCTCTGCCATTATTTCTTGTCTAAGGTGTTGGGGAACAACAATTCGCGGTCCAAGTTTAGTTTTACGGCATAATACACCATCTTCAAAGCAAAATTGTTTTTGAGTTGCGTATTTTTTGCATTCTGTATCCTCATCTTGTGCCTTTCTCCAGTCCTCAGTATCTCGGCCTGTTGCTTCCAAAAGTGCTATTTTCCGACTTAGACAATCTGCATTCGTGTGTTTTTTGCCTGGTTTATGGATAACTTCGAAATCCATTTCGGAAAGACATAGGGCCCAACGGGTAAGACGACTAGATGGATCCTTTAATCCAAGCAACCATTTTAAAGCTGCGTGGTCTGTAATGACCTTGAATTTCCTACCATACAAATAGCATTTAAAGTATTTGATACCATAAATAACACTTAACAATTCTTTCTCCGTTGTGGAATAATTTCTTTCTGCCGTTGTTAGTTGTCTCGAAGCGTAGGCTATGGGGTGTTCCGCGCCATTAATATTCTGACTCAAAACAACTCCTACTGAATGACCACTTGCGTCACAGGATAAAATAAATTCTTTATTATAATCTGGGTAGGCTAATACTGGACTGTGTGTTAACTTATCTTTAAGGGTTTGAAATGCTGATTCACAATCTTCAGACCAATGAAATTTTGCACCCTTTTTCAATAATTGGGTTAAGGGTCGGGCAATTTCAGCGAAATTTTGAACATATTTTCGGTAATACGATGCAAGACCAATGAAACTTTGTACCTCCTTAACGCGTTGTGGTGTTGGGAAGTCCTTAACTGCCGAAATTAATCGAGGATCTGTTTTAATTCCTTTTTCACTAATGACATGCCCTAGGTATGTAACCTCTGTCAATGCAAAACTACATTTTTCCATATTTAATGTTAATTTAGCTTTTCTAAGTCTCTGAAAAACATTACGCAGACGCACAGCATGTTCGTTAATGTCTTTGGAGAATACAATAATATCGTCTAGATATACACAACATTGTTGAGTTTTGAGTCCTCGCAATACTCCATCGAGTAGTCTTTGAAAAGTTGCTGGCGCATTTTTCAAACCGAAAGGCATTCTTTTAAATTGCCAATGGCCTCCAGGGGTAGAAAATGCTGTTTTATGCCTATCTTCAGGAGCAACTTCCAATTGATGATATCCGCTACGTAGATCGATTGTTGAAAAGTATTTACTGTTACCCAAACTGTCAATGATATCTGTAATGTTTGGAAGAGGATAAACATCTGAGATAGTTTGTTTGTTAAGGTGTCTGTAGTCACAACAGAATCTATATCGTTTCGTACCGTCCGGAGACTTCTTAGGAATAATTACAATATTTGAATTATAAGGAGAATCAGAATATTCTATAATTCCATCTTTTAGATGCTGTTCTATAAATTCATCCAGTACTGGCTGTAAGTGATGCGCAACTCTATAAGGCTTCCTAAAAACTGGAGGGCTATTTCCTGTTGGGATCCTATGCTGTGTGATATCTGTTGCTGGCAGTGGACCTTCTGCATTAAATAAATCTTGAAACTCAACTAAAACTGCTTCTAAAGTGTCTCTATCCTTTCCTTGCAAATGCTCAATCTTCTGGCGTAATGCGGTTTTATAGGCGTCTGGTTTCTGACCATCATTAAGATCTGACCAAATGAAATCTTCTTCTTCAAAAGTACTGACTGTAGCTACTAATATTCCCTTATGCAACTCTTTGTCCTCCACTCCGAAATTGTCAATATGTACCGGTACTTTTCTTTCTCCCTCAACGTCTTGAACCCGTACAACACTTCTACGCACAAAACAATGTGATACATCTAATTCCTCATTTTCCTCTAAAGGCTCTGTTAGACATACTGTATCTGTAGGTACTTCGGGGTCAACGGTCATCCAGAAAAGTTTTCCTGAGCCAGATGGTATCTGATCCCGCGAATCAACCTTCAAGGACGTTGCACGCAGTGTAGTTGATTTCGCCTTCCGGTTGGGGAAATCTTGCGGCAGCGGGCCCTTTGCAGCGGTCTCACCTAGCTGAAACACTATTCCGCTAAGTTCTACAGTTTGCTGTCTGAGGTCGATTTTAGCGTGATGTTTATTCAGGAAATCCAACCCTAGGATCGCGTCGTATCCGTCAGTTACCTTTGTTACCACTTCTACATCTTCTTGAAATTGTACACCGTGAATATAGAAAATCAGTGATGTACATCCTAATGACTTCACTGTACCTCCTCCTACTCCACTCAATCTATACCTTGGAGGGTCATATTTCTTTTCTCCAATACATTTATTACTAACTATTGATACGTTTGCACCTGTATCCACTAGTATCCTTGCCTCTTTATCCTGTATGGTAGCAGATAACCAGCATTCCGCCTTCCCATTCGCCTTAATGGCATGAAATTTTATTGGGAACGTCTGGCGGCGGCTCCGACATTCCCGTTTGAGTTTAACTGATTTCCATTTCCAAAAACTTTCTTAGACCTGCATTCCCTGAATGTGTGACCTATTCTTTGACAATTAGTGCATTGAGGTTGTCTGCAGTTTTTTGCTATATGTCCCTGTCGATCGCACCTAAAACATCGTACTCCTGCTGAAAATATATTTCGCTTCTCCTTGTATCTGGTGGCAATGTCAATTTCTTCAAAAGCCGTCGCCACATATACAGCTTCTGCTAAATTTTTAGGAAACTCTGCCCTGACACGACGAGACGTTTCAGGAGGCAACCCACGTAAAAATGTATCCAGAGCTCTATTTTCTGCCTCTTGTAAAATAACTTTATTTGCTTCATCACTAGTTGTCAACTGATAGGTGTTAATATTAACTTTTCTAATCCTATCTACAAAACTTTCTAACGACTCGTTTTGCCTCTGACTGATAGTGTTTAACTGTTCCCTATAAAATCTACAGCTGTTCTGTTTTTGAAAACGTGTAAGCAATCCTTTCTTCAATTCCTCAAATGTTAGAGCCTTTCGTAATTCTTCATGGTATAATACGTGTGCTTTAGCCTCTCCTATCAATCTTAACTTTGTCATTTGAAAGAGTTGTTCATCTGACCATGATCCTAACTTTGCAGCTGCTACTAAATCATCAAAAAAGGCTGTTATGTCCTCCCCAGGTTTACCTGAAAAAGGAGTTACTAAGGCTGCTGCTGAGGAATCTAGGGTGGGAGGGATTGAACTGGTTTGCCTAACCTCACTCAACTGTTTAAATAATGCATTATTATCACTTTTAACCTGTGCTATTTGATTAACTAAGCTCTGAATAGCTTCATCAGTAGAAACCGCTTGTGGTGCTGACTCTGACTTTGTACGATTTCGTGTCATCATTTTACAAACTACTAGTTACACAGTCTTACCACACTGAATGAAAAGGATGTTAAAATATTTTCGACAAACTCTTAAAATCATGAGAGAAAATACACTTCTAAATAAAGAAAATATTACGACTGCTATGCAAACCTCTATCCTTTCACACATTAAACAGTACTAACTGTGGACCTTTAGTGACTGTCATTCACACCTCATATTGAGCCAAGGGTTTTTTCTCTGACACCAAATGTAACAACTATAACGGCTTCTGATACCAAATGTAACAGTTGTGATACTAAATGTGGCACTTCTGTCACTAAATGTAACTGGGTTTTCTCTTTTGATGCAAGTCAATTGTCAGGATGAGCATTCTAAAGCATTCTGTCAGGGTGAAAATATTAAATAAATTAACTTTTCTCTCTTAACAACATGTGGGCAGGGTGGGTTCTTCCTTGGCTCGGGTATGAGGTCGAATGAAACATCATTTTTACATAAGATAACTTTTATTGAAGATTTGTACAACTGTATCTTACGGGATGTTCTGGTTCGGAGAGCGGCAGCTGTGTCGTTTGTGAAGTCTTCTGCTGCGGCAGCGGCGGCGGCGGCGGCGGCGGCGGCGGCGGCGGCGTCTGATTACGCGTAGCGGTGTGTATCTCGTGTCGCCGTCTCGCCCAGCTGACTGGCGAAGCGCAGCGCGAGGTGGCCCGTTTAATTATTGCGAGCGAAATCGTGCATCGGATGATACCTTGGGTGTCGCGTCCCAGTGTTTCTCTTCTCTAAGCGGCCGCGTGTGTTCTGCGTCGGCCAGCGGAGCGGCGCGGCGGGGGAAGGCCAGTGTGGCGGACTCGAACCACGGACTCCCGCTTGCCAGTCTTCGGCTGTCAGGTCTTCATCCCAGCTCACAGGTGACTGCTGATGTGAGGCCGTCTCCTTCCCGTCCTCACGAGTCACCCGGGTATGTAAAAACCAGACTTCAAATACCTTTTAACTTCTGTCTTCTGACGCTGCGGCTGCTGTTTGCTATTCCATTACAGCGGCGGACTTGGTTCGTCTGTGCATGATGCAGACTCTTCTTGCATGACGGTCTTCAGCATCGAAACTGACTGAAAACTTCTTCGTCTTCTTCGTCTCTCCTCTCCGTCTCCGTCCTCGACTCCGTCTCCGTCTCCGTCTCCGTCCCCGTCTTCATCTGTCTGGCTTACTGCGTCTCGCGTATTTATTCACTTCAGTTTACTGGAGGTGAACGACTTCACGGTCATTGCCTCGTCTGTCACGTTGAAAAGCTTCTCGAAGAATCTTCTTAACGTCGGTCGTTGGCTCTTGGAATGTAGGTGAGGGCTTTTGATCCCATGTGACGACTGAGAAACACGTGAGCGGGTCATTGCCTCTTCTGTCACGTTGAATAGCTTCTCGAAGAATCTTCTTAACGTCGGTCATTGGCTCTTGGGATGTAGGCGAGGGCCTTTGCTCACATACGACAACTGAGAAACACGTGAGCCGGTCGGGCGATGCCCTGACGGCTGAATCGACAGCGCCCGCTTATGTGGAACTCGCTGACTTCATGGTCATTGTCTCTTCTGTTCTGCTGTTTTGCCCGCTGAATGCCAGTATGTAACTCTCTAAACTAAACCAAGTTTTCCATTTATATTCTAATTTCTAGTTCACTTTGATTTCACTAATTTATTTACTTAAGTACCACTCAACAAGGCCTTCGTCCGATATCTTAATACGAAACAGACAGTCGACACAACATCGGTGTGAGTCCATAGTTGTACAGAAATTGTTTTGAAAAGCTATGTGACATTTCACAACTCCATATCAACACTAAAAATTTATTGATCTTATATTACTTTATCTTATATTACCTACCCCAATGAACCATGGACCTTGCCGTTGGTGGGGAGGCTTGCGTGCCTCAGCGATACAGATGGCCGTACCGTAGGTGCAACCACAACGGAGGGGTATCTGTTGAGAGGCCAGACAAACGTGTGGTTCCTGAAGAGGGGCATCAGCCTTTTCAGTAGTTGCAGGGGCAACAGTCTGGGTGATTGACTGATCTGGCCTTGTAACACTAACCAAAACGGCCTTGCTGTGCTGGTACTGCGAACGGCTGAAAGCAAGGGGAAACTACAGCCGTAATTTTTCCCGAGGGCATGCAGCTTTACTGTATGGTTAAATGATGATGGCGTCCTCTTGGGTAAAATATTCCGGAGGTAAAATAGTCCCCCATTCGGATCTCCGGGCGGGGACTACTCAAGAGGACGTCGTTATCAGGAGAAAGAAAACTGGCGTTCTACGTATCGGAGCGAGGAATGTCAGATCTCTTAATAGGGCAGGTAGGTTAGAAAATTTAAAAAGGGAAATGGATAGGTTAAAGTTAGATATAGTGGGAATTAGTGAAATTCGGTGGCAGGTGGAACAAGACTTTTGGCCAGGTGAATACAGGGTTATAAATACAAAATCAAATAGGGGTAATGCAGGAGTAGGTTTAATAATTAATAAAAAAAATAGGAGTGCGGGTAAGCTACTACAAACAGCATAGTGAACGATTTATTGTGGCCAAGATAGACACGAAGCTCATACCTACTACAGTAGTACAAGTTTATATGCCAACTAGCTCCGCAGATGATGAAGAAATTGATTAAATGTATGATGAGATAAAAGAAATTATTCAGGTAGTGAAGGGAAACGAAAATTTAATAGTCATGGGTGACAGGAATTCGAGAGTAGGAAAAGGGAGAGAAGGAAAAATAGTGGGTGAGTATGGATTAGGGGAGAGAAATGAAAGAGGACGCCGTCTGGTAGAACTTTGCACAGAGCATAACTTAATCATAGCTAACACTTGGTTCAAGAATCATAAAAGAAGGTTGTATACATGGAAGAATCCTGGAGATACTAGAAGGTATCAGATAGATTATATAATGGTAAGACAGAGATTTAGGGACCAGGTTTTAAATTGTAAGACATTTCCTGGGTCAGATGTAGACTCTGACCACAATCTATTGGTTATGAACTGTAGATTAAAACTGAAGAAACTGCAAAAAGTTGGGAATTTAAGGAGATGGGACCTGGATAAACTGAAAGAACCAGAGGTTGTACAGAGATTCAGGGAGAGGATAAGGGAACAATTGACAGGAATGGGGGAAATCAATACAGTAGAAGAAGAATAGGTAGCTCTGAGGGATGAAGTAGTGAAGGCGGCAGAGGATCAAGTAGGTAAAAAGACAAGGACTAGTAGAAATCCTTGGGTAACAGAAGAAATATTGAATTTAATTGATGAAAGGAGAAAATATAAAAACGCAGTAAATGAAGCAGGCAAAAAGGAATACAAACGTCTCAAAAACGAGATTGACAGAAGTGCAAAATGGCTAGCAGGGATGGCTAGAGGACAAATGTAAGGGTGTAGCGGCTTATCTCACTAGGGATAAGATAGATACTGCCGACAGGAAAATTAAAGAGACCTTTGGAGAAAAGAGAGCCACTTGTATGAATATCAAGAGCTTTTGAAATGTGGTGCTACAGAAGAATGCTGAAGATTAGATGGGTAGATCACATAACTAATGAGGTGGTATTGAATAGAATTGGGGAGAAGAGGAGTTTGTGGCACAATTTCACAAGAAGAAGGGATCGGTTGGTAGGACATGTTCTGAGGCATTAAGGGATCACAAATTTAGCATTGGAGGGCAGCGTGGAGGGTAAAAATCATAGAGGGAGACCAAGAGATGAATACACTAAGCAGATTCAGAAGGATGTAGGTTGCAGTAAGTGCTGGGAGATGATGAAGCTTGCACAGGATAGAGTAGCATGGAGAGCTGCATCAAACCAGTCTCAGGACTGAAGACAACAACAACAACATATTACTTTATACTCATGAATTAAAAGTATAGTAATGCGTAAGCCAAAAATGTTGTATAAGTGAGTAATGGCAGTACAATGCAACATGAACAAACTAGTGTATGTGATGAACCGGACGGAGAGGGGGGAGGGGCAGAAAGTGGTGAAAAACGAGTCCATGGAATGTGGGTGTAGAGCAGTTATAACATGCATATTGTCTAATGTCTAATGGTAAGAAAAATATTAACTGTTTGTATCTGCTTTATAAGGGTGAAAATGAACCTGTGTTTGGTCATTAAGAACCAAATCAGAATTATTTGATTGGTGTTTAGTAGTAGACGGGATTTCGAGTAATACCAGTTTTCTGCCTTTAGCTCCTCTCAAGATAACTTCTCATTTAATACTATAAGAATGATATTCAGAGCATGTTCAGCAAAGACGGAATCTTTCTTTTTCGGTCTCCTACTCTCTTCATGTTCAGTCATTCCAGTATTATGCTGCTACTTAAGTTCGTGACATTTTGGTTTTGTGTGTTGGTATTCCGGTCGCTATGGGTTTATTTATCGAGAGTCATGTGAGGTTACATATCGTCATCTTGTCATCTGGAGACAATGGTTGCAGCTATGGACACTACAAAATGAAGTGCCAAGTGGAGATATCGGAACATTTCCGGCATATTCTTCCGTTTGAGTTGAATAAAAGGGTAATGGCAGAAGAGGCAGCCAGAAACATCAGTGCTGTGTGTGGGGATAGTGCCACTGGACAGATCACGGCAAGGAAATGGTTTTCTCGTTTCAAGGAGGATCGTTTCACGTTAGTGACCGTGTTTAGGACGACCTTTGGGGTTTCATAAAGATCGTTTAAATGCTTTAATCCACAATGGCCCACGTCAGTATACTCGAGAACTGGCAAATTTGATATACTGTGATCACTCTACCATCGTGCGACATTTCCATGCACTGGAGAAGGTTCGAAAATCCTGTATATGTGTACCGCATGCTCTAAGCCATAAAAGCAAATATCAGCGAGTGGCTATATGTGTGTGTGTGTGTGTGTGTGTGTGTGTGTGTGTGTGTTTGGATCTTGTAGGCGCTCAACATCGAGGTCATTAGCACCCTTAGACTTACCAAACCAAACGAACATGGTGAAGAACTCTAAAATGTTTGCACACTCATGCACTCGAAGCGACCACACAGTGAGTCCATCTAACATGCGCTAAGACAAATTAGAAAGAGGGAAAGTAGCTATACATGAAATTAAAACCCAGAGAAAAGAAAACACGGAAGAGCTAAAAGAAAGGTACAAAGAAACGTGACTGGCTGACCACTTACAAAATACTTGGGTGAGTCAGTCACTGTTAACAAATTTAAAATATCTCCCTAAAATCTTGTTACAAATGTTGGACAATTCACAAAACTTTAAAACGTGAACCACATTCGTTAGAACGTTACCTAAAATGGATTCTGTTGTGACTATGCAAGACAGCCAAGTCACAACGAGAGGAAGCCGAAAGGCACGCGTTAAGCTCACGCAGATTGGCGTGAGGTCTGGAACAGGACAATGTCTTGAGAATTGCAATAAAGTACGAAAATCTTGTAATACTTAACTTTAATCCATAATCGGTGTACATCGCTCTTGATGGTACAGACATCACAAGTTAAATATCTATTGATAATGGCGCCTTGCTAGGTCGTAGCCAATGACTTAGCTGAAGGCTATGCTAACTATCGTCTCGGCAAATGAGAGCGTAATTGCCAGTGATCCCCTTCTGGCAAAGTCGTCTGTACAACTGGGGCGAGTGCCAGGACGTCTCTCGAGACCTGCCGTGTGGTGGCGCTCGGTCTGCAATTACTGACAGTGGCGACACGCGGGTCCGACGTATACTAATGGACCGCGGCCGATTTAAAAGGCTACCACCTAGCAAGTGTGGTGTCTGGCGGTGACGCCACAGATTCCATATCCGTCGGCAAATCCGCCGTGGCCCGCTGGTCGGAAAATAAAACGCAGTCCAATAAAATGTGGCGCACCGTGATCTGCACACCACAAGAAACACACTTTGAAGGGAGACTACATGTGGTCTCCGCTTGCTATAATACGTTCATCATAAGAATAATCCTGATGTAAGCAGGCCGGAGTGGCCGAACGGTTCCAGGCGCTACAGTCTGGAACCGCGCGACCGCTGCGGTCACAGGTTCGAATCCTGCCTCGGGCGTGGATGTGTGTGATGTCCTTAGGTTAGTTAGGTTTACGTAGTTCTATGTCTAGGGGACTGATGATCTCAGATGTTAAGTCCCATAGTGCTTAGAACCAACCCTGATGTAAACATTGCACTATGTATTCTTCCGCGTTTGGTGGAAGCTCATTGGATTTCCGTTTCACGTGGGACATCAGCGAAGATGTCTCGAGTACGGTCAAGTACGATAATAAGGGGACGTTTTGTGCTGTGCGTTACGCGCACATCGACTTAGCGACGATACGGGACAACAGCTTTACAGGCGTATTGAACTTCGACATTACTGGCAGGTCAACTGGTACAGCTAGCCTGCAGTGAAGTGGCCAGCTGCAGTTCACACGTAAAAAGAGACGAGCAGAGGAGCAATACAGCTGCGAATGTCATTTAATTTTTAAGCTGAATGAAATAACACACTGCAAATCTCTCACAATACCCTCCTTAGACGACTAGCCGAAAACAACATCTGTTTTAGCTAACGTACTATTGTAATTAAAAACATGAGTGATGAAACTTCCTGGCAGATTAAAACTGTCTGCGCGACCGAGACTCGAACTCGGGACCTTTGCCTTTCGCGGGCAAGTGCTCTACCACTGAGCTACCGAAGCACGATTCACGCCCGGTACTCACACCTTTACTTCTGCCAGTATCTCGTCTCCTACCTTCCAAACTTTACAGAAGCTCTCCTGCGAACCTTGCAGAACTAGCACTTCTGAAAGAAAGGATACAGCGGAGACATGGCTTAGCCACAGCTGCATAGGCTTTGTGTAATGTAACAAAGTATTGAAGAAAAAATGGTTCAAATGGCTCTTAGTACTACGGGACTTAACATCTTTGGTCATCAGTCCCCTAGAACTTAGAACTACTTAAACCTAACTAACCTAAGGACATCACACAACACCCAGTCATCGCGAGGCAGAGAAAATCCCTGACCCCGCCTGGAATCGAACCCGGGAACCCGGGAAAGTATTGAAGAATTTCACCGTATGGTTAAATATTGAAGCCACTGAAGGTATTACATACAGCCAATCGTCTGGTAATCTCTTACCTCCTTCCTTATCCGAATCCGAGAAATACATTTCAGTTCTGGAAGTGTTACCTGCTACGTTGATAACGAGACTATCAACAACAGAATCCTCGAAGAAAACCACGCGCAGCATTTTCTCTTCTTTTATCACGAGCCGTTCTATATCCCGCCAGCGTTTGGCAGTGACGTGTGAAAAAGCTGCGGGGGTTAGTACGTCTGGCAGCTTAACAGTCTTGTTACTTCTCGGGCCAAATCCCGCAGCTTGGCTCCAGATCAGTTCTGTTGGGTTCATATTGTAATGGTATAGTAGCAAATGAAAAATGAAGCATTTGTATGATGTGCTCGATGCGGTGAAAATGGTTGTTTTTCATGTTTCTGCGATACATATCTACCTCTGTGGTATAAAACGATGGACATAGTCCAAATAAAGAGGATGTGGTTTTTCATTTTTGCCTTAAAAATTTAATTGTTATATTTTATTAATTTAAACAACTTTTATGGACAGTCTTTCATAAATATCGATAATTAAGAATTAGTATTTGAAATGGAAAAAAGGAATTCCGCGACCAGTATGTAATAAGAAACAAGAAGACGTGTATTTATCATTAAAAATCATGAGAAGTTTTATAACTACGAGATGTACGTATTTCAAATGGAACGAGAAAAAAAATCGAACGGGGGGTGATTTGAACCACCGCACGATTAACACCATTCGATTTACAATCCGTTACGCTATCGTCATTGGTGACTGGAATTCGATAGTAGGAAAAAGGAAGAGAAGGAAACGTAGTAGGTGAATATGGAATGGGCGTAAGGAATGAAAGAGGAAACCGCCTGGTAGAATTTTGCACAGAGCATAACTTAATCATAGTTAACACTTGGTTGAAGAGTCATGAAAGAAGGTTGTATACATGGAAGAGGCCTGGAGATACTGACATGTTTCAGGTAGATTATATAATGGTAAGACAGAGATTTAAGCACCAGGTTTTAAATTGTAAGACATTTCCAGGGGCAGAAGTGGACTCTGGCCACAATCTATTGGTTATGAACTGTATATCAAAACTGAAGAGACTGCAAAAAGGTGGGAATTTAAGGAGATGGGACCTGGATAAACTGACAGAACAGGAGGTTGTAGAGACTTTCAGGGGAGCATTAGGGAAAGAGTGACAAGAATGAGGGAAAGAAATACAGTAGATGACGATTGGGTATCTTTGGGAGATGAAATAGTAAAGGCAGCAGAGGATCAAGTAGGTAAAAAGACGAGGACTAGTGGAAATCCTTGGGTAACAGAAGAAATATTGAATTTGATGAAAGGAGAATATATAAAAATGCAATAAATGAAGCAGGTAAAAAGGAATACAAATGTCTCAAAAACAAGACCAACAGGAAGTGCAAAATGGCTTAGCAGGGATGGCTAGAGAAAAAAATGTAAGGATCACTAGGGTGAAGATAGATACTGCCTAGAAGAAAATTAAAGAGACCTTTGGAGAAAAGAGAGCCACTTGTATGAATATCAAGAGCTCAGATGGAAACCCAGTTCTAAGCAAAGAAGGGAAAGCAGAAAGGTGGAAGGAGTATATAGAAGGTCTATACAAGGGCGATGTACTTGAGGACAATATTATGGAAATTGAAGAGGATGTAGATGAAGACGAAATGGGAGACATGATACTGCGTGAAGAGTTTGACAGAGCACTGAAAGACCTGAGTCGAAACAAAGCCCCGGGAGTAGACAACATTCCATTAGAACTACTGATGGCCTTGGAAGAGCCAGCCCTCACAAAACTCTACCATCTGGTGAGCAAGATGTATGAGACAGGTGAAATACCCTCAGACTTCAAGAAGAATATAATAATTCCAATCCCAAAGAATGCAGGTGTTGGCAGAAGTGAAAATTACCGAACTATTAGTTTAATAAGTCACGGTTGCAAAATACTAACACGAATTCTTTACAGACGAATGGAAAAACTGGTAGAAGCCAACCTCGGGGAAGATCAGTTTGGATTCCGTAGAAATTTTGCAACACGTGAGCCAATACTGACCCTACGATTTATCTTACAAGATAGATTAAGGAAATGCAAACCTACGTTTGTAGTATTTGTAGACATAGAGAAAACTTTTGACAATGTTGACTGGAATATTCTCTTTCAAATTCTAAAGGTGGCAGGGCTAAAATACAGGGAGCGAAAGGCTATTTACAATTTGTACAGAAACCAGATGGCAGTTATAAGAGTTGAGGGACATGAAAGGGAAGCAGTGGTTTGCAAGGGAAAGAGACAGGGTTGTAGCCTGCCCCCATTTTGTTCAATTGTATGTTGAGCAAGCAGTAAAGGAAACAAAAGAAAAAGTCGGAGTATAAATTAAAATCCATGGAGAAGAAATAAAAACTTTGAGGTTCGACGATGACATTGTAATTCTGTCAGGACCTGGAAGAGCAGTTGAACGGAATGGACAGTGTCTTGAATGAAGGATATAAGACGAACATCAACAAAAGCCAAATGAGAATAATGGAATGTAGTCGAATTAAATTGAGTGATGCTGAGGGAATTAGATTAGGAAATGAGACACTTTAAGTAGTAAATGAGTTTTACTATTTGGGGAGCAAAATAACTGATGATGGTCGAAGTAGAGAGGATATAAAATGTAGACTGTCAATGGCAAGGAAAGCGTTTCTGAAGAAGAGAAATTTGTTAACATCGAGTATAGATTTAAATGTCAGGAAGTCGTTTCTGAAAGTATTTGTGTGGAGTGTAGGCACGTATGTAAGTGAAACATGGACGATAAATAGTTTAGACAAGGAGAGAATAGAAGCTTTCGAAATGTGGTGCTACAGAAGAATTCTGAAGATTAGATGGGTAGATCACATAACTAATGAGGAGGTATTGAATAGAATTGGGGAGAAGAGAAATTTGTGGCACAACTTGACTAGAAGAAGGGATCGGTTGGTAGGACATGTTCTGAGGCATCAAGGAATCACCAAGGTAGTACTGCAGGGCAGCGTGGAGGGTAAAAATCGCAGAGGGAAGCCAAGAGATGAATACACTAAGTAGATTCAGAACGCTGTAGGTTGCAGTAGGTACTGGGAGATGAAGAAGCTTGCACAGGCTAGAGTAGCATGGAGAGCTTCATCAAACCAATCTCTGGACTGAAGACCACAACAACAATAACAAAAAATGGTTCAAATGGCTCTGAGCACTATGCGACTTAATTTCTGAGTTCATCAGTCGCCTAGAACTTAGAACTACTTAAACCTAACTAACCTAAGGACATCACACACATCCACACCCGAGGCAGGATTCGACCCTGCGACCGTAGCGGACGCTAGGTTCCAGACTGTAGCGCCTAGAACCGCACGGCCACTCCGGCCGGCCAACAACAATAACAACGCTGCCGTCTAAGCCACACGTTCATGGATGCTTGGGTATCAACTACAATATATACAACTCTGGGAAAACTTCAACGCCGATTATCTCCGCAAATTTGTGAAAAACATTAAGAACAGTTTATTTCTCGGATCTTTTCAACCGTGTTCCACGCGCGTGTTTCACTACGGAACAGAAAGCAGCCTCAGCCATTTTCATACTGCACATTAACAGCGCGACAATCAGACCACAACGCTGCGTTGGCTGTGACTGTACACGATTTTTGAAATAAAAACTACGTAGGTAAAGCGTGATTAAGAAAAACGTTGATGGCCATTAATACATTTGAACATCTTAAAGTTTCAGTTAACATAACTTACAAGGGAACTTCCCCTTCGCACCCCCCTCAGATTTAGTCATAAGTTGGCACAGTGGATAGGCCTTGAAAAACTGAACACACATCAATCGAGAAAACAGGAAGAAGTTGTGTGGAACTATGAAAAAATGAGCAAAATATACAAACTGAGTAGTCCATGTGGAAGATAGGCAGCATCAAGGACAATGTAAGCACAGGAGCGTCGTGGTCCCGCGGTTAGTGTGAGCAGCTGCGGAACGATAAGTCCTTGGTTCAAGTCTTCCCTAGAGCGAAAAGTTTAATTTTTTATTTTCAGTTTATGTGACAAACTATTATGTTTTCATCAGTTTTTTGGGAGTGATTATCACATCCACAACAAAACCTAAATCGGGCAAGGTAGAAGAATTTTTTTACCCATTTGCCAAGTGTACAAGTTAGGTGGGTCAACAACAAATTCCTATCATGTGACGCACATGCCGTCACCAGTGTCGTATAGAATAAATCAGATGTGTTTTTCTGTGGAGGAATCGTTTGACCTTTGTTTTCGGTTCCCATTGGAGAGGCACGTCCTTTCGTCTACTAATCGCACGGTTTTGCGGTGCGGTCGCAAAACACAGACACTAAACTTATTACAGTGAACAGTGACGTCAATGAACGACCGGACAGATCATAACTTGGCTAAAATAAACAAAGTAAATTTCTCACTCGAGGGAAGTCTTGAACCTAGGACCTCTCGCTCCCTAGCATCTCACGCTAACCACGGGACCACGGCGCTATTGCGCATACGCTCTCCTTGATGTTGCCGATGTTGCACATGGACTACTCAGTTTGTATATTTTGCTTATTTTTTCATAGTTCCACACAACTTCTTCCTGTTTTTTCGATTGATCTTTGTTCAGTTTTTCATGGCCTATCCACTGTGCCACCTTATAACTAAATCTGAAGGGGGTGCGATGGGGAGGTTCCCTTGTTAGTAATAAAATATCTAATACATAGGTAGGATCTACTTCCAAGAGCGTAACAACACCAGTGTACGTGTGCTACGGCTTCTGACCAATCGTCGAGTTTGTGTTTGTTTACGTTTATTCTTATGATGAACGGATTATAGTCATCAATTGGCTCGTGAAGAACGCCGATTGTTTCCATCCTGTATCGCTCCTGGTGACGAGAAATGGTGTCTTTATGCTAACAAAACGAAAGGAAAGGAGTAACTAAGTCCAAACAAAGCAGCAAATCCCCGTACAAAGACATGCGCGCATCTCAAAAGATAATGTTAAACATCTGGTGAAGAGTGGTGCACTACGAATTACTCCGCTTATTTGTAACTATCATTACTGATATTTGTTGTCAACAACCAAGACATCTTCCAGACTCGTTCCAAGAACAAACGACCAGGAAGACTGCATGAAGTGAAGCTGCTGTGCGATAACTCTTGCCCCATTTTGCTTGACTGCCAAAAACCGCTGTGCAGCGATTCCGCACTCACCTGATTCCCCTGATCTTCTGCCATCAGATTTCCACCTTCTCCGCTCTCTCTCAACCTCCAGGGAATTTCCTTTCCGGATGCAAATACGCTCCGAACGTGACTAGACGAATTCTTCGCCTCAAACCAAACGATTTCTACAGCTGTGGAATCGAAAAGTTGCCCCTGCTTTGACAGACTGTTGTAAATACTGAAGGAGAATATATTATTGATAACTAAAGTCTCTATTATGTGTATCTATAGTTATACAGGGTGTTACAAAAAGGTACGGCCAATCTTTCAGGAAACATTCCTCACACACAAATAAAGAAAAGATGTTATTTGGACATGTGTCCGGAAAAGCTTAATTTCCATGTTAGAGCTCATTTTAGTTTCGTCAGCATGTACTGTACTTCCTCGATTCACCGCCAGTTGGCCCAATTGAAGGAAGGTAATGTTGACTTCGGTGCTTGTGTTGACATGCGACTCATTGCTCTACAGTACTAGCATCAAGCACATCAGTACGTAGCATCAACAGGTTAGTGTTCATCACGAACGTGGTTTTGCAGTCAGTGCAATGCTTACAAATGCGGAGTTGGCAGATGCCCATTTGATGTATGGATTAGCACGGGGCAATAGCCGTGGCGCGGTACGTTTGTATCGAGACAGATTTCCAGAACGAAGGTGTCCCGACAGGAAGACATTCGAAGCAATTGATCGGCGTCTTAGGGAGCACGGAACATTCCAGCCTATGACTCGCGACTGGGGAAGACCTAGAACGACGAGGACACCTGCAATGGACGAGGCAATTCTTCGTGCCGTTGACGATAACCCTAATGTCAAGCGCCAGAGAAGTTGCTGCTGTACAAGGTAACGTTGACCACGTCACTGTATGGAGAGTGCTACGGGAGAACCAGTTGTTTCCGTACCATGTACAGCGTGTGCAGGCACTATCAGCACCTGATTGGCCTCCACGGGTACACTTCTGCGAATGGTTCATCCAACAATGCGTCAATCCTCTTTTCAGTGCAAATGTTCTCTTTACGCATGAGGCTTCATTCCAACGTGATACAAGATACTGACGAAACTAAAATGAGCTCTAACATGGAAATTAAGCGTTTCTGGACACATGTCCACATAATATCTTTTCTTTATTTGTGTGTGAGGAATGTTTCCTGGAAGTTTGGCCGTACCTTTTTGTAACACCCTGTATTCCTACCTGACTGGCCTCCATATAATTCGCCACACAGATTGCAGGAAACCCTGTAATCTATATTACAAAGCTGAATCTTGTGTTTACAGTTGAACAGAATGTTGGCAACAGTATTCCTAGCATAAAACGCTGGAGTACATTTTCTGGATTTTAGTTTGCTAGCATGTACCTGTCAAGGCCTACCTTGTTATCTATGTGGTTTAGTGCTTTCTGAGGAGGATACAGAAATGCTGATATTCTCTGTCTCTGCTGAGTATGTTGTCAATCGGAATAGGACTTTAACCAAGTTCTTTTCCTTAATTATATTCAATTCATTTTCAAGATCTGGTTTGGTTTGTGATACAGGTGGTAGGTGGTGCTCCTGCATGCTTGTATGTTGTGGGCTGCATGTTTGTGTGTTATGGGATGCTGGGAAGAGGAAAGTATTGGTATGTCGGTAGAAGTTATTTTCCTGTTCATCTAAAATAATAGCTGCTTCTTACTGATATCAATGTTAAGGTCTAAAAAAATCATAGTGTATCCTCCCAACTTCATTGCAAACTTCATTTTACTGTGACGTGAATTTAAACGTTGAATTTTTTTTTAATTATGGTACCTTTCCACAAGCACAATACATCCTTCACATTCCTAGTCCTGTATATTTTTGAACTTAAGGGCGCTTTATCTAAAAATGTTTGTTTACTATTATTCCTACATATTCAAGCCATTGAGGACTCATTGGGGACCCCGTCGGTAACCAATCCGAGCGACTGTACAGAATCTGTTGAAACTGGAAATAGTGTTGCTTTAAGTACATCTCAGTTGATAACCTTATATCTTCTATCTCCACTGAATTTGTTCTGGTTTTATATAACAGTTCGAATAAAATTTCCATAGTCTCTCCAACAGGAATATTGGAAAATAAGTTGCTCACAAAAATGGGTACATTCTTGAGTTTTTTAACTAATGCAAGCTAGTTAGATATTCCAAATTTTGGTTGAAGTGTGGTTTTTGTTTTAACTGGTGAATCTTTCTCTTTGGTTAATTTACGGTGATGTGCTGAAAACGAAGACACTGCAGATTTTATTGGAATGCCTTCGTTGTGAAGCTTGGGTGGCTCATACAACCTGAGTGCTTTTGGATTTATGTTTGTGAGGTCTGTGGAATCATTTCAGCAAAATGGACTGGAAGGTTGTAATAACGTTCTTCACTTTCACATAATGTTCAGTAAATATGATCAACTGTGCTAACATAGCGCAATTGTCCATCACACACAGTAGGTTAGTACAATGTAAATCTAAATCTTCGCAAAATATCTAGTTCAATCGCTAGTACTTAAAACTAAAAAAACGCCAAAATACGCGATTCTGAAGCCAAGAAATACCACAGAAGCAGCCAAGAAAACTGTCATTGTTGCCGAGAGAATGTGGGTGAATGAACAAGTGAAGAAGTGGTATGTGTTGCGTGATAAAGTGTATCTCATTTCTAAGTTGTTGGCATGGCAATTATGTCACCCTGCACGCTTGTGAATTCGAATTATTTCAATATACAGTCCGTGAAGATCCGTTAGTCATAACGAAACTCATGCACCTTCCCCAGAAAGCTAAAATCGAACAGTTACCTAAACTGAAACAAGTATCAACATCCACTTAAAGCCGTTTGAATAATGTATCACTAACCTATCAAATCTAAATTTGTCTCGTGAAGAATCTCATATTTTAAATAAGGGAATTAAAAACGCTCTGATATCCAGACACACTAAAAGTGGATCTTTGTGCATCTTTGTCAGATGATGTCAACAAATTAAGTGGTAGCATATGAACTAAAAACTGTAAATACAGATACGTCCAACGCTAGTTGTAGACGGCAAAGAGTATTGACCATATTAAAGAAAACACTGTCTTTCGAAGATGTGACTGCCACAAAGACTGACAAGGAGAACAGTTTTTTAGTTAACAATTCAGAATATGTTGAAAAAATGTTAACTTTTCTTAGTCCTGTAGAATTATCTCAAGTACCTAACGAACCCACTATGTAATATGCTATGGAAGTGAAGAACTTCAGTAAAACCTGACAATTCATATTTTCTGACAGTGATCCCATATACCTCACAGACATGAATACGATAGAAGCCAGGCTGTATGGGTTACCTAAGTTTCACAAAGAAAGTATTCCAGTGTAGTGTCTTCAGTGTCGTCACTTTGGCATAAATGAGCCATAGAGTAAGATTCAACAATTGAAACAAAAACTAAATTTCAACCAAAATTTGGAATACCTAATTCGCTTGCATTAGTGAAGAAACTGAAAGATGTAACCATTCCACCTACTGATAAGCTAGTCTCATTTGATATGAGCAATCTGTTTTCCAATATTCCTGTTGGTGTGCCTACGCAAATTCTAAAAACGTTGTAACATCTCATGTAATTTACATCGTTTCAAGATATACAGAGCTTCACATTCGTCTGATGCTACTGTATATCTACAGCTGAAACGCCTTTTTGACGATGCCGGGTATACATGTCAGAGGATTTTAAAGTCTGACATTTGCTGTTGCAAAATTTAAGCGATGTATTATTTTCACCATTTTTGTAACGTACGACTGTCTACATGACATGTTTGTGTAGTTGTGTACATATGAGTGCACTTTGTGCTCTATTTTTGTGTTATTTTAGCTTTTTCAGTATCACATGAAAATGCCCAAAGTCCGAAATTGGAATAGTGAAATAAATAATTTCTACAGTTAACGCCGAATACGATGTCCTTTGATGATTGTGAACCCCGACCATGAAGAGTTAATCAGAAAAGGAACCAATCAATCAATAATAGTATGAAGTACCTCCACCACGCCGCATACGGTGGCTTGCGAGAGTATGTATATAACCGTTGATGTAGAGGTTATACGTAGGTAGACCTTCACACGTACTTGCAAGCAAACTAAAATCCAGGAAATACACTCCAGCTTTTTATCCTAGGAATACTACTGCCGACATTCTGTTCAACAGTAAAGACAGGATTGAGCTTTAGAACATAACAGAATTCATACAATGTCCTGCAATTTGTGTGGCAAATTATATCTAGATCAGTCAAGTAGTGCTATGGCTACTAGACGGGACACGAAAGCAATTGGAGACTGATAAAGAAAGATTCCATCTTCGCCGAACACGCTCTGAATGAATGTCATTCTTATGATATTAAATGTGAAGTTCTCCATAGAGGAACTAAAGGCAGAAAACTGACTTTACTCGAAGTTCTGGAAAGTAATAAATACCAACCAAAGAATCCTGATCTGGTCCTTAACGGCCAAACACAGTTTCAGTATTCACCCTTACTAAGGTAGAAGCAACCATGTAATATGTTTCTCACCATTAGGTAGTATGCTTATTGTAACTATTCCACAACCACAGTTTTCGGCCTGTTCATCACATTCACAAATTTGTCCACACTGCGTAGTAGTCTGTGCCATTATGATCGTACACAATGTTTCTGGCTTACACATTCCTATATTTTTGATCTTTGAGTACGAAGTAGTATAAGATTTATTCGTTCAGAGCTTATTTTTTAATTACATGACGCTTGTGTTTTTGTGTCGATATATAGTCATAAAATGCCACATATTTTTGAAAAACAATATCTGTACAGCTATGAACTCTCGCCAAATTTGTGTGCACTATCTGTTTGGTATTACGTTATAAGACGATGGCACAGAAAACCGAAAGCCAGTTCATAACGCACTGTAAAATAAATATTATTTGGAACATCACTACCTTGTATTCCAGTTTTAATATTTCTGTTTTCCTCTAAGAACCAACGGAAAATTCCATAAAAATGTTAGTGTTGAAAATATAGTTCTACAGCCTATTTCCAACAAAATATTTAAAAAAATGTTTCCTACCTAAAATATTTCCTACAATAGATGTAACTCCTAAAAACATAAGGAGAGTTCCTTCTCGTGGGATTAATGTAATTTTTTTTAAATTGAAAGCTTTTAGAAACGTCACAACAAATTATAATTTATTTTGCAGAAATTGTGCTTCCAGGCGAGATTATTTTTGTAAATGCTGTTTCCATGTAGAAACAAGGTGAAAATGCGTGCACGAATTTAAATTTTTACGAAATATGACTGAAGCCCACGCCATCTTAAATTAAAACCCTTGTCTTCTTTGTGTATCCTATTTGTTGAGATAAAACCTGCTGTACACTCATTTTAAATCAATTTAACTTTCCTAACAACAACACTGGAAGAATAAAATGAAATTCATTTAGTGTTATTCGTACTTTTCCTCTGCTGGAATGTTTAAACACTATAGTATCACTGAATATGTGAAGGTTGTACTACGATATCACAACTTAGATAGGTAACGTATCAGCCTGAGGAACGTAGTTTTACCATTTTGCACTGGACAACTAGGAGGTTTAATGACACACATTTTGCAAATATCATATTGCCTCACATTAATGAAAGAATACGTCAAAGGGAATTTGTTTGGCCATGGAATAATTTGATAAAATCTACACAAAGACTGAGAGGGAACAATCGATTTGCCTCGAACATGTTACACAAATACAGAGTCTCAAGGGCATTTTTTTGGTGGTTGCAGAAACGAAGTATGCAGGAGATGTATCAGACATGTTCAATCAACCAGTCACAACACTTAAAATTGTAGCTTACCATGTTTAGAGCTTGTGATCATCATATGGTGTAAATGCGGTTTTCAATAGATATACCTCTTCCTTTATGTGCTACAGGTACTTGTTATGTCATATATGAGTCAAAGAAATCGTCTCTCTTTTGTCCATCTGTCCAGGAGTCAACAGTCAAGCCAGCCTTGCGCGACTGGAAAATACTGGAGTCCGCCAAAGAAAACGGAGCCAGAGAATCACAGCCCTGTATTCAAACTCCTTACGTCATATTGATCATAAAAACTAATTACTAAATTCAAGACATGTAGGCGAAGAGGATAGGTCTCCCACCAAGTCATCTAGAAACATTAAAGACTTTTTAATAGCCGCAGTTATTCTAAAATGGCATTAATAGGTAAAGTAGCATGGATGGAGAAACCGGCCTCAGGTTGTCTGGCACAAACATTTTTTGTGCGAACCACTCTGCAGACGATACTGCTCGGACAGACGCG
This sequence comes from Schistocerca nitens, assembly GCF_023898315.1. Lineage (NCBI taxonomy): Eukaryota > Metazoa > Arthropoda > Insecta > Orthoptera > Acrididae > Schistocerca > Schistocerca nitens. Next base: position 191,878,156 of record NC_064617.1, on the reverse strand, counting down.
CAACACTTCATCATTGACTCTCGACATCTTACACATAGGTCTGAATATAGTGGTGCACAACGCTGAAGACATGTTTACGGCTTGATTCCGTCATGGTGTTACTAACTTTCAGGGGTGATGCAGAATAGTAAATATATCGATTGAAGTAATGGACCGTATTCCGGAAACGAACGAGTATACGTTAGGAGGGAAAACTGTAACTCGTTCAGGTACTTCTGACAGTGCTCCTCTTCTACTACAAGCTCTTTGCTTTATATATATTTTTTTGATAAGGCAGTGTGGAACAAAACAAGAAAAAATTGTCTAGTTAAGTAGAAGAAGTCTTGTTTAGTAGAAGAGAAGTGTCTCACGGTAGCAGAGATTAACAAGTGGTCACAACTTTTAAGGTACGCGCTTTAGAGCCCACCTTTCCTGGACATTTTTACTTTTTTTGGGTCACACTGTCTCCTCCTAAAATACTGAAAGCAAAGAGTTTGCGGCAGAAGATGGCCTGAGACATCAGAACGATTTTCACATATAACTATCGACTCGGTTGTGTCTGGACCACGGCTGCGTATTTCAAAATGAAACATTTACCCTTCTGTATCACCACTGAAAGTTTATAGTATAATCACGAAATCGCGCTGAATATCCGTTATCTTGCTCCACCGGCGATGGTTTTCCCTATTCAGGAACAATTCGAAGCCTAGTCGTTTTAGTGCAAATAATTAGCATAAAATGTGAAGAGCGCTTCCGTAAAGTAAATCTTTAGTGTATTGTTATTGAGGTGTGAACATCACAATAAAAATAGTCTCTTCTTGACTTAGCTTTGCTTACAAACTGCGTATTGGCGTCTGTCTCGAGTTCTTCGACCGACGTTCGCCTGATGATTTTACTGACATTTCGCCAACACGAGTGGCTGGCATTGTCAAAGCTTCATTCTCCATTGCTGGTGCTGAACTTGGAGGTGAAGCTTTGACAATGCCAGCAGCTCGTGTTGGAGAAACGGCAGTAAAATCATCAGACAGAAGACAATAGGCAGTTTTTCAACAAGTGGCCATGAAAGCCTTAACAATTCTGTACTAGCTTTGCTTATTCCGGATTAGATACTGCCTCACATGTGGCTCTACAACTAATAAAAGGCGCCAGCGACTTCAATTTTCCACTTTCACTTATTTATTACACATCCCTCGCAGTCACACTATCACAACTCTTAGAAACTGCCACTTCATTCGGTGTATATTCGAAGTTACTTTGTCGTATGATGCGTACCGAAGAGGGAGTGCTGGCTAGTCTGTGATGGGGCGACTCATATGATTCAGTGGAGTGAGTAGTTGCGTGTGGAGAGGGAGAGGTGCAACATGATTGCTTTATTACGAGACCCAATTAAGCAACGTAAATTTGATGGAATCTGTTATTTGGGAAGAGGATTAGTTGTCAAAGTGTTGGGTCAATTTTCAAAATGACTGTAAAATCATCTGTACCATACTGAAAGACAAAATCCGATTATTCTGCTTTTCATACCTGAGCCCATCAAAATCCGTAATTCTGATATATAATTTATTAGGTCTGCTTCCACCTTAGTAGTGTATCAAGTGATGTTCGAAATCGTGCGAAAAATAGGCGTAAGATATAGAGAAAGACGGGTATTATACAATACGTGCAAGATCCAAGAGAGAATAATAAGAGTGGAAGACCAAGAATGAAGACCACGTATTAAGAGGGTCTAAGACAGGAATGTAGTCTTTCGCCACTGCTGTTTAATCTGTATGTCGAAGAAGCAATGATGGAAATAAAAGAGAGGTTCTAGATTGGGATTAAAATTCAAGATAAAAGTATACGAATGTAAAGATTCGCTCGTGGCACTGCTATCCTGAGTAAAAGTGAAGAATAATTACAGGATCTGTTGAATGGAATAAACAGTCTAATTACTACAGAATAGGGACAGAGAGTAAATTGAAAGACGAAAGTAATGGGAAGTATTAGAAATGAAAACGACGAGAAACTTAAAATCATAATTGGTGATCACGAAGTAGATGAAGTTAAGGAATTTTGATATCTAAGCAGCAAAATACCACTACTTACTGAGCAAGGAGGACATCAAAAGCAAACTAGCACTGGTAAAAAGGGCATTCCTAGCCAAGAGAAATCTGCTAGTATCAATTACATCTTAAATTGAGGAATAAATTTCTGAGTATGTACTCTTGGGAAAACCTGAATAGACTTATTTGAGATGAGGTGGTATAGAAGAATTTTGAAAAATTAGGTGGACTCATAAGGTAAGGGATGAGGAGGTTCTCCGCAGGATCGGCGAGAAAGGCAGTATATGGAAAACACTGTCAAGAAGGAGGAATAGAATGATAGGACATCTGTGTAGACATCAGGGAATAACTTCCATGATACTAGAAGGAGCCGTAGAGTGTAAAATCTGCAGAGGAAGACAGATACTGGGATACATCTAGCAAATAACTGAGGACGTAAGTTGCAAGCGATGCTCTGAGATAAAATGATTGGCACAGGAGAGGAATTCGTGACGGCCGCATCAAACAGACGAAGACTGATACCTAAAAAAAAAAGTTTATCAGTGCACCGCAACAGTGACAGGCATACACAATTATACCGGGGTTGTTCCTCTATAGCCTAAATCTTTTATGTGGTGTCCTGGTGATGATGAGATCCCATACTCCGAGGAGCATAGGGGACGATGCGGGAGACCTGCACGGCTGTGCTAGGCAAGGTCCTAGTGGAGGTGGTTAGGATGAATGATGATGATGAAGTCGACACAACAACACCCAGTCATCTCGAGGCAGGAAAAATCCCTGAGCCCGCCGGGAATCGAACCCGTGACCCCTTGCGCAGGAAGTGAGGACGCTGCATTATTGTTACGAAACGCTAAGACAGAGATTCAAAATCAGGTATTGGATTCTAAGGCGTATCCAGGACAGATATAGATGTTGATCAAAAAATTAATAACAAGATACTGAAGTTTTGAGGAATGATTACTTGCGTTTTAAGTTCTCTGAAGCTGTAGATACCGCGAAAACGAATACCACAAAAGCAGTTCAGTCGAGGATGAATGAACATGACTAAAAATACCGATCGCAGAATCTGAGCAGTCAAATACAAGTACAAAGAAGGTAACTGCGAAGAAACCTTGAGCAACAGAAAAAATTTGTAAAGGTTTTTTAAATTACCGCTACCAGTCACAAACTTTGTCAACTATTGTATGACAATACATGAGGTATTCCCTCGAAACATGTCCCTAAGTAAGTAAGTAATACAATAGGTGACAAAGTTTGTGACTGGTAGCGGTAATTTAAAAAAGCCTTTACATATTTTCTTGAGACAGCTACGGTCGAAAAATAGTCAAAATAGTCAAATAGAAAAAAATACTTCAATTAATCAACGAAAGCAGGAAATATAAAAATCGTAAGGAAAAGTTACACTAAAACAATGAAAGTCACTTTGGAATTAAATTAATAATAATTACAATGAAGCTAAACGGAAGTGCCTGCAGGAAAAATATGAAGTAACCGAAGAAGATTTGATGGTCGGAAAGACAGAGTCAGCATATAGAAAAGTCTAAATAACTTTCGGAGACACAGAACAAAGGCGTCAACATTAAGACTGCATAAGAAACTGCACTGTTAAACGTTGAAAACGGAACACATAGATCGGAAGACAAAAATTTTGTACCTGTTATTATGACTGCGAGCTGTTATCTGTGTTTGAGTATACTCTCGACTTGACGTGAAACACTTCACGACATGTAAGGGCATCATGATGTAATATAATCCATTGTTTCGGTCACTGCTACAACTTCCTCCAGTGAGGCAACATTGTTCACAACTGATATTTCATTAAAGCTTAGCATACCCTCCAACACAGAAAAAACGACGCATCACGAAGGAGTTACGCAAACAGGTCGCAAATTGATATTCATACAGATATCGCCGGAAAATACAGAATTGTAAATTTTGGCGGCTAACGGATGAATGTGTGATGATGCAGCGCAGTTCTACCACGCAGCTGGCAAGGATAGCAAACAGGAGAAATGAAGCCATCAGGGCACAAAGTCTTTGCGAATTTCATTCCGTGTACTCAGCTGGACAATAGCTATGCCTCGCAGACAAAGGCGTGAATAATATACGCAGATGTCAGCAATTCAGAGAGGAAGTATAATTGCTCTCTAAGAAGCTGGTTGCAGTAGTCGGCGAATCGCTCTACATCTGAATAGGAACGATACTCCTATTCGACGAGACGGGCAGGAATTGGTGAGCCATGGCCGAGCACAGCGTCAAGAAGGAAACTGTTGATCTAGAGAGACGACAGGACTAGAGCAGGGCTTAACAACTGGCCGGTTTTGAGCGCGAGTACTCGCGTCTGCTCAGGCAAGTGCTCGCGAGCAGGTGCAAGGTCGCGGAGTAGGGAGGGAGGGGCGGGAGGGAGGGAGGGAGGGGAAATGAGCGCCCACGTTTGAATGTGATCTCGCGTTCTTAGCAGATTTAAATAGCCATCTGAATGCTTTGAACATTTTACTACTAGGTAAAGATCTGCTAATTACTCATTTCATAGATCGAATACGAGCTTTCAAAATGAAATTCACACTTTGGGTGAGTCAGCTGGAAACAGGAAACCTAGCTCATTTTCCTAAATTATCATCCCTGCAAGATGTTCACAAAGACTGTGAACGTTATTCACATAGTTTAGTTGATCAGCGCTTTCAAGATCTGACAGCACTAGACAGTGATTTTGATCTGTTCTCTCCATATCCAGCGAATATTTAAGAGATTCGTCCTGAGCTGCAGCAAGAAATTATTGACCTCCAGTGTAACAGAGAATACAGAGACAAATTTCAGAACAAGAAAAACATTTTGGAATTCTACAGACACTTCCCTCAGGATAGATTTCCTCGTTTGCACAAACTGGCGGCTACAATAATATCAACGTTCGGCTCTACTTATCTTTGTTAACAACTGTTCTCTGCAATGAAATGTAACAAGGCGCGCCTGAGAAACGCATTGTCTGATCGAAATTTAAACTGCACGCTGCGCCTACGATGCACAAGAACTATTACTCCGAACATAGACGCAATTGTAATGGGCAAGAAGTACAAGATAACCGAGAATCCCACACTTCAGTGACACCTTTTATTGTGTAACAGTTCACAAATTAATGCGAATGTAGAGGCATACACTAAGCTAATAAAATTATGTGGCATGTGTACATTCTCCTTTATTTGTTTCATTTGTAGCAGTAATAATTCGTGAGTGATATCCCTGCAGGTGGCCGCGGATTTACATTGAGTGGCGGCAGCTGTTGTGTGCCCCACGTGACTCTCCCCACTCTCCGCTCTGGTCCGGTAGTGGGGGTAGCGTGCTCGCGCTGCTCCGTGCTCGCGCCTTGCTGCTCACAGCTTGCTCCGCGAGCACGTATGTTGTGAAGCCCTCGACTAGAGGATCGATGAATCATCAGAGAGGCACTCAAAGCTCAGATTCATCATTATCATCGATCGGACGTCCAATGGTGCTTCAATGACCCCCGTTTGCAGTGGTGTCGCCGTACAATCGGCCTGGAATCTCATTGCCTTGAGCAGAGTTGTCTTCAGTGATGAGTCCAGCTTCGGACTGAGTCCCGATGACCAATCAAGATGTGTCTGGAGACGCCGCGAATGGTGATTGGATACCATCTGAATGTCGCCCGCCATACGGTTCGATAACCAGGAGTGATGGTCTGGCGTTCCATTTCATTTCATAGCAGCACGCCCCTTGGCTGTCATCTGCTGCATCGTAACACAACTTTGGGACCGATGACTTCGCTGTTTGGTCTCCTCCCCGAATCAACCAACCAACCTTACACCACAGCAGTACGTCGACGATATTCTACGCCCTGTTTTGATGCCCTTCGTGGCAACTCATCCTAGGATTACATTTCAGCAAGATAATGCCCGCCACACACGGTGAGAATTTCTACTGCTTGTCTCGTCCTTGCAAAACCCCACTTTGGCCAGCAAGGTCGTCGAATCTCTTCCCAACTGAGAATGTTTGGAGCCTTACGGGCAGGGACCTCTCACCATCTCGTGATTTTGACGATCTAACGCGTCCGTTGGGCAAACTGTGGCACTATATCTCTTAGGAGGACATTCAACAACTCTGTCAATCAATGCCAAGCCGAAAAACTGCTTGCATAATGGCCAGAGGCGAACCATAGCGTTATTCACTTCCTCGATTTGTGAAACTCTTTCTCTTAAATACATCATCCAGTTTTTCTGAAACAATAATCGTTTGTTTTTCGGTACATGTGCATTACATCTACCGAACTGCGTCGCATTCGGATAATTCTTTCGTGGTGCGTCGTTGATTTTTTCCGTTAGAGTTTACATAGGAGTCAACTGGAATTAGTCGACTAATACTGTATAAGAGTATATCGTCGCTATGATGAACTCCAGCTTCACTGCCTGGTAAAATGTTACAGCATTTTACACCACGACTAAGTCATAAATCAATTCTAGTGAAAGGTACAATCAATCTTGACATCCGAGGACCGGGTGTCATGGGATCAACGTGTGTAAGGCATTGGGCTATTGCTGAGATCTTTCGTCTTTATTGCCAGCTCTAATGATAAATTTCCGCAGATAACCAGCTGTTCACATTTCACATAATTCTGTAGATAACAAGAGAAAGCGCTCACAGGAACACATCAATAAATCTTTGGGTGATTTTGAGCTGTACACAGAGTTGTAAAACCACCGTAGACTATCGTACGTAAACAGTAATTTGCCAAGGAGCTTTAGTCAGTGATGGTCATACGTTATCTGTACCTAAGTGTGTTGCATAACTAGCGGAAGGTCACCTCATAACGATCACTTCCCCTACGTATGCGATCTAGGTTCCCCTTGAAACAGGTAGCGGTGAACCATCTAGAAACTAAATGAGAGTACATAAAGATCCGGTTAAGCTATGGAGCATTTTTGTTCTATATAGTTATCTGTCTGTCTGTTACTTGAAAGTAAACAGTGCTTACAGCAAAATTGAATCTGACATGTTTAATTAAGGTTTTATTCGAAAATCGTTGATTTGACAAGTGAAACAGAGGGATGTTGCACCAGAAATAAAATAATACAGAGTTATCACATAGCGCTAGAAATCGCGATTTTCTCAACAGAAGATGAAATAAGCCAATATAAAAGAAAAATATATCAAACATCGATGCAATATGTAGTCGAACTTATAAAAAAAATGTTTCTGTTATTCATAAATAACTTACGCATTTATCAATAACAATAGGAAACTCCCGCCTTTGATCATGATGAAGAAAGTTCTGTTGTGTACAAAATAACTATATAAGAGAAGAGCGAATAAACTGCCTTCACCAGTGGTGGCACGTTCTTCCTTTTAAACAGAGTTTTTCAACTAGCTGGGAAAATTTCATGCAGTATTGTAACTTTAAGGCATATATATATATATATATATATATATATATATATATATATATATATATATATATATCACTGGGTCCGTGATAAAAAAAATTGTTGCTGCTTTGTGCGTCTCTTTTATGCTAAAGACATCTCTGCTGTGGAACAATGAATGTCATTTTTCCTTCTGATATTGTAGATGTGTACATTATTGTCCCTTTTAAACTGCAGTGGATTATCAACAACAAACTTTATGAGGGAATAGATATACTGTGAAGCAGTCGTCAGTATGTCCAACTCCTTAAACATATAAGGTAGTCATGGGTGAACTCCATATCTCATTCTCGTGAGCAATGAAGACTTACTTTCTTAAAGACAAACTACCCCATAACATTTTTGCATATCACTTTAATGAATGAAAATGTGCAAAATATGTCAACTTACTGACTTGTCTCTCCCCAAAATTTGCAAAGATACTAGTGCAAATGTGGCTGAACGAAGTTGCTTTAGAAGTCCCAAAGTGTGATTTTTCCCGTTTGAATTTGCATCAATGTGGAAACCTAAAAACTGTGAAGTTTGATCCTACTTATTACTTCCTCACCATGTATCATTGGTGTAATAACCCTTAGATGTGCAGAACTGAATATGTGACGTCTTTTTAGAACTGAGGGTGAGACCATTTGCAGAAAGGGTGTCGCAGGGTACGTTTTGCTGAGAAGTAATTGTTAACAAAAAACTTAGATACAATGCACCGTTTCAGAGCTGAATAGCACGAAATTAGCCAGTCAGGTTGTTGAGCGCACAGTTTCCAGCGGCGCTCCAGAGAAGGTGTCGCCAAACGTTTTCTTCTTTTTTTTTTTGCCTAAAACCGAACAAGAGAGCGATAGAAACAGTGCGCCTGGGACAGCAGTAAGAATCCTACCCGAGCCAAAGGCTCTGTCTCGTGCACTGTCTTCTACGCTATGAGAACAACCGACACTAATTATATTTGGTTTGATGACTGAATTTGCGCGCGCGACGGCCTGGTTGTCGAACTTCATTGCTAGTTAACTCGGAAACGGTGCAACGTCTCCAATTTTTTTTCTTAGAATTATTCCTCAGCACAACCTACCCTGCAACACCCTTAGCTTTTCAGACCGTTTCTGACCACCCTGTATATTCAGCATTCATAAAATTTTAGATTCTTACAAACTTACTTTTCACTCTTCTGATCTCTATCCTATCTTCACAAGTATTAAGAACGTGCTCGAAAGAATTGCGTTACGCTTTCACCACATTTCAAGAGGAGAGCGAATAAACTGCCTTCACCAGTGGTGGCACGTTCTTCCTTTTAAACAGAGTTTTTGAACTAGCTGGGAAAATTTCATGCAGAATTGTAACTTCAAGGCACGTGGTTCCAACGAAGAAGACTTCAATATTTTGTTGTCACACTATCTCAGATATTCTCAGTTTATTAGGTGATGTAGGATATAGAGTGCAAACGCATTTCCATCACATGAATTGCATCTGTAGGGCAGATACAGCTAGCGAGTAGCTATATGAAATCTGTTATAAGGAGCATGGTTTCAGTTTCTCCTGAGTTTACCTTACGTTAAACCCCATTTAATTATTCCGTTGCGCTATGATGAATGTATGAGAAAGTTCCTTGTCCCTACACAATCTGATTGCGTTTATTCATTTATGGGTCGGATATCATATAAAGGTGAATGTTTTCGAGCACTGAAAACTCGGCTCATAGTCCCTTATGAACACACAAGTAGAAGTATCGTGACAGTTTTTTTCACATCAGGATAATTGGAAATTTGATGCGAGTCGTATTCATGGTGTTTGCTATACTAATGCCGATCAGTGTTCCTTCATCTTCGTCCTTTTGTGTGGTCAGGAGATGTTCATATCACTCAACATGTCCTGCGATTCTTCCTCACTTTTACAGAGGGCACCGACCGTTCCAGTACTTGATTAAAAATACTGAATGTTTAGCACCCGTCTGGCTTGCTTCCATCCATTATTAAGCTGACGCTATCTGCTCCTTTTCATCACTGGAGATATGCGGGACACGCGATTATCATTTTATTTTACTCTGACTACCGTACTTGGTTCTACATATTGTACACACATCAAAAAAAGTTTTGCATCATCTCGGTTCAGAGAGTTCCGGAACCTGTACAGAAAATTGGAATAGAGATCAACATAACCATCATTTCTGCCCTTTTTATTGCTCTTGAAAACCACACATTGCACGTTGTACCACCATACAGCGAGACCTTCACAGGTAGTATATGGTTGCTGTACACATAGGTACCTCTGATACCCAGTAGCACGTCCTCTTGCATTGATGCATGCCTGTATTCGGCGTGACATACTATCCACAAGTCCGTCAAGGCATTGTTGGTCCAGATCGTCCCACTTCTCAACGGCGACTCGGCGTAGATCCCTCAGAGTGGTTGGTGGGTCACGTCGTCAATCAACAGCACTTTTCAATCTACCCCAACCATATTCGATAGGGGTCATCCCTGGAGAACATGCTGGCCACTCTAGTCGAGCGATGACGTTATCCTGAAGGAAGTCATTCACAAGATGTGCACGATGGGGGAACAAATTGTCGTCCATGAAGACAAACGCCTCGCTAATATGCTGCCGATATGGTTGCATTATCGGTCGGAGGATGGCATTCGCGCATCGTACAGCCGACCAACAACGGCGTACGACGGCCCCACATAATGTCAACCCTCAACAGGAGGCAACCTGCACCTTGCTGAACTCGCTGGAGAGTGAGTCTGTGACCGGGTTGCCTCTAAACACGTCTCCGACGATTGTCTGGTTGAAGGCATAGGCGACAGTCATCGGTGAAGAAAACATAATGCCAATCCTGAGCGATCCATTCGGCATGTTGGTGGGCCCATCTGTACCACGCTGCATGGTGTCATGGTTGCAAAGATGGACCTCGCCGTGGAAGTCGGGAATGAAGTTGCTCATCCTGCAGCCTACTGCGCTCAGTTTGAGTTGTAACACGACGTCCTGTAGCTTCACAAAAAGCATTATTCAATATGGTGGCGTTGCTGTCAGTGTTCCTCCGAACCATAATCTGTAGGTAGCGACCATCCACTGCAGTAGTAGCACTCGGACGGCATGAGCGAGGCATGTCATCGACAGTTCCTGTCTCTCTGTATCTCCTCCATGTCCGAACAACATTGCTTTGGTTCATTCCGAGACGCCTGGACACTTCCCTTGCTGAGAGCCCTTCCTGGCACAAAGTAACAATGCGGACGCAATCGAACCACGGTATTGACCGTCTAGGCATGGTTGAACTACAGACAACACGAGCCGTGTACCTCCTGCCGGGTGGAATGACGGGAACTGATCGGCTGTCGGACTCCCTCCGTCTAATAGGCGCTGCTCATGCACGGTTGTTTACTTCTTTGGGCGATTTTAGTGACATCTCCCTTTAGTCAAAGGGACTGTGTCTGTGATACAATATCCACAGTCAACGTTTATCTTCAGGAATCCTGGGAACCGGGGGTGATGCAAAACTTTTTTTATGTGTGTATGTGATAAAACTGCAGAGGTTGGCTGTCTGAACTTAGGTCTCTTCGGCCTAGAGAGTTCATGGAAACTTTGCAGTTCCTGGGGAAACGAGTTGGGGAACGGCCGAGGCTCACAACACTGCGAATAAGAGGACAGTCCACTCGCCATTCGGAAGATTAAGTCTGGCTTGCGAGGGCGGTCGAGTCATTCGAGTAAGGCTTGCTGGACTTTCATGTCACTCAAAGAAGGACGGGATTTTCTGTGTAGTGACGCATGGTACTGTCCGGTGCCAGGTTAGTGAGTTTGAGTCTTAAGGGTTGGCCCCCCACCTGGTAACAACTGGAGAGAACTCACTATTCTTAACGAGGCCAGGCATGCTGCTGTGGGAACGGGACCTGGTGGAAATTCTGAGTCACATAAACAACGCTCTGATTCGGCCATCGCCTCTTGACTTTAGCAGGAAATTCCCGCAAAAAACTTTGAGAAGAGAGTGTGCCCTGACTGGCCCTCTACTTAATAAATTCCGTGGTTTGACATTATGTAACATTTCAGCTTCACGCCATTAGACCAAAGGCGGGTACAGAAAAACCTCAAGGAGGGGGCGCTAAAGACATCTTGAGCTACCGCAGTAAAAAATAATCAAGTCACATGCAAAGTTTAAGATAGTTTTATTTAAACGGATTATGCACATATACAAGACAATGCCATCTTACGATATAAAAATGTTACAATTGTCGTTCTCTTCCTTAAATGATATATTCTATGCACTTATTCTTCCTGGCAAATTGGTTAATAACATCGTCCATAGGACAGTCACTGTCAGGGTGAACGTGCAATAGAGCTAAGCGATTAAGTCGATCCTCCTTCATTGTCGCTCTTGACTAATCTTCACACTTGCTACAACTAGGACGTTTTACTTACTCATTTTTCAGTCTTCATATTTCTGCTTCTGAATGTAAACTAGCTTCCTATTCGGCGAATAGTCCGTATTTATAACGCTACGTATCGAAGTTTCTCTGTACAAGAAAACAGTAGAATATTCGCGACCTTTCTCGAACAAAAGTCAGACAGAATAACGTATCGAGATCACTAGAATGGCCGCGACTTTTCTCGTAGGTATGTGTTAGCTATCTATGTGCCACAAAATACGATGACGCGGACGCGTATGCTATGTATGAAAGTACAACTTAAAAAAAAAAGTTCAAATTTGTGTAAATCATATGTGACTTAACTGCTAAGGCCACCAGTCCCTAAGCTTACACACTACTTAACCTAAATTATCCTAAGGACAAACACACACACACATGCCCGAGGGAGGACTCGAACCTCCGTCGGGACCAGCCTCACAATCCATGACTGCAGCGCCCAACGACCGCTCGGCTAATCAAGCGCGGCGAAAGCACATCTACTCGATAAGTCGAGTCGACTGACGAAATAGCGTGCGGGCTGACTGGCGGGGGCGCCGTGGGTGGCAATGCGGGGGGCCCCGCAAGGAGGAAGGGAGGGGGTCGTCCCGCGCTCCCCACATATGTATCCACTATTGCTTTGGACAGAAGTAAACAATATTTTGCCTGACTAGTGTTTGCTGCCACGCCGGCGCAGACGGGGATGTCAAATGTAGGGCTTCATTATTGCGGACACTGGGATCGGTTCTCTAGGAGGCGACTTTTCATTCTCGGTTCTTGAGCGGGTGATCATTCTGGTGGTGGTCTGAGCTGGGATGTCGTTCCAACGACTAAGCGCCATCTGCAGACGCCGGGCTGGTGCAGATCTCGTGCTGACCCATATCTTCACAACCACCGAGGTGATAATAGATTGGTGAGCATATTGTGCAGCACTGGTTGGTTAGGTGGCTGTTTACCACTTTATAAGGGTACACCTACGGCACAGTGCCGTTTATTTCCAGTTACGAAGATAGATTCTTTTTATTGTACTTCAGAAAACCAACCAGCACACAGTCAAATTCAGATTCGTGAGATTTATTCACATCATTGAGGGTGTCCTTCCATGCAAATCATACTTGTGCTGAGTAATTGTTTGTAATGTTAGATTCAAATAGTCAATCTATCGGGTTTCTTGTGTACGAAGTTGAAATTCTGTAATAAATCACCAGTTTATTTTAATTTTAATTTCAGTTACGATAAATAGTGTTCTCTTGATCTCATTCTCATTGCCGGCAGCTGTGGTCGAGCGGTTCTAGGCGCTTCAGTTCGGAGCCACGCGGCTGCTACGGTGGACAGTTCGAATTCTGCCTGAGGCAAGGATGTGTGTGATGTCCTTAGGTTAGTTAGGTTTAAGTAGTTCTAAGTCTAGGGGACTGATGACCTCAGTTGTTAAGTCCCATAGTGCTTAGAGCCATTTGAACCTTTTTTCATTCTCATTAGCAATTCTTTTTATAATACAGTTATTAGTTGATTTTGTAGCAATTCGTCACTTTAGTATATCATGTTAGGGCCAAATTTCAGGTTGCATACTTCCATTGTGTAAGTGTATCAACGTTAGGTCTAAATGGAAGTGTCAGAGCCTACATAGTCTCTGACTCTGCGAACGAGTTCTAAGTTCACACACAAGGTGTTCCGCAGAGTACACTGAGGTGATAAAAGTCGTGAGATAGCGATTTCCAATATACAGATGGCTATAGCATCGCGTACACGAGGTATAAAAGGGCAGTTCGTTCGCGGAACTGTAACTTGTACTCAGGAGATTCATATGAAAAGGTTTCCGATGAGACCATGGCCGCACGACGGGAGTTAACAGACTTTGAATGCGGATTGGTAGTTGGAGCTAGACGCACGGCACATTCCATTCCGGAAATCATTAGGGAATTCAGTATTCCAAGATCCGTAGTGTCAAGAGCTTGCCGAGAAGGCAAAAGTATAGGCGTTACAGCTCACCACGAGCAACGCAGTGCTGGACAGTCTTCAATTAGCGGCCGAGAGCTGCGGCGTTTGCGTAGATTTTTCGGTGCTAGCAGACAATCAATATTGCGTGAAATAACAGCAGAAATAAACGTGAGGCGTACGACAAACGTTTCCGTTAAGACGCTGCGGCGATATTTGTCGTTATTGGGCTATGGCAGCGGATGATCGACGTCTGTGCCTTTGGTAACATGACACCGCCTGAAGCGCATGTCATGGGTTCGTGACCATATTAGTTGGACGCTAGAAGAAACAGGCCACGAGTGGTCCATCGGGACCATCCGACCGCCGTGTCATCCTCACAAGGGAACCTCCCCATTGCACCCCCCTCAGATTTAGTTATAAATTGACACAGTGGATAGGCCTAAAAACTGAACGCAGATCAATCGAGAAAACAGGAAGAAGTTGTGTGGAACTATGAAAAAATAAGCAAATTATACAAACTGAGTACTCCAAGTGTAAGATATGCAACATCAAGGACTGTCCAAGCTGAGGAGCGCCGTGGTCCCGTGGTTAGAGTGAGTAACTGCGGAACGAGAGGTCCTTGGTTCGAGTCCTCCCTCGAGTAAAAATTTTACTTACTTTATTTTCGCAAAGTTACCATCTGACCGTTCATTCATTGACGTCTCTGTTCACTGTAATAAGTTTAGTGTCTGTGTTTTGCGACCGCACCGCAAAACCGTGCGATTAGTAGAAGAAAGGACGTGCCTCTCCAATAGGAACCGAAAACATTTGATCGCAAATTCATAAGTCAACCGATTCCTCCACAGGAAAACACGTCTGAAATATTCTATACGACACTGGAGACGGCATGTGCTTCACATTACAGGAATATGTTGTCGACCCACCTAACTTGCACACTTGGCGAATGGGTAAAAAGTTTCTTCTACCTTGCCCGATTTAGGTTTTCTTGTGGATGTGATAATCACTCCCAAAAAAGTGATGAAAACATAAGAGTTTGTCACATAAACGGTAACAAATGAATGCAAGTTTCACAGTCGCACAGTATTCCCTGTGCTCTGTCAAAACATACGTTTTTAACGTTTTCAAGTTTTTCCGTGTGTAGACCGTCAAATCCTGCATGTGTCCAAGCAAATCTGAACATGTCCTGGAATTTTGGAGAGCGAAGTTGATCATGTCTGAGTGCATGAACTTTGATAATTGTCTGAAAATAAAAAATTAAAACTTTTCACTCGAGGGAGGATTGAACCAGGGACCTTCCGTTCCGTAGCTGCTCGCGGTAACCACGCGACCACGGTGCTCATCAGTGTACACGTACTTTGATGTGGCTTATCTTCGACACGGACTACTCGGTTTGTATATTTTGCTTATTTTTTTCATAGTTCCATACAACTTCTTCCTGTTTTCTCGATTGATCTGTGTTCAGTTTTTCATGGCCTATCCCTGTGCCAACTTATAACTAAATCTGAGGGGGGTGCGATGGGGAGGTTCCCTTGTCAGAGGAGGATGCGGATAGGAGGGGCGTGGGGTCAGCACACCGCTCTCCAGGTCGTTATGATGGTATTCTTGGCCGGAGCCGCTACTATTCGGTCGAGTAGCTCCTCAATTGGCATCACGAGGCTAAGTGCACCCCGAAAAATGGCAACAGCACATGGCGGCCTCGATGGTCACCCATCCAAGTGCCGGCCACGCCCGACAGCGCTTAACTTCGGTGATCTCACGGGAACCGGTGTATCCACTTTTTTTTTATATCATTTTGCTCTATTTTGTTCGTTGTATATGTTCGGCGCGGACGTCTCATGACATCCGTTCAGGTAGTTCGTTGATCGGTTCACTCAGTTTTTTTTTTTTTTTTTTTTTTTTTATTACAGAGGGTAGCTAACCCTCTGACCGAACACGCTGAGCTACCGTGCCGGCAAGAGACAAGGCCGTTGTGGGTGGACGCTAGACGACTGGTCTACTTAGATGAGTCCCGACTTCAGTTGTTCAGAGCTGACGGTAGGGTTAGACGGTGGCGCGGGCACCACAAAGCCCTGGACTGAACTTGTCAACAATGTACTGTGCAAGTTGGTGGTGCCTCCATAATGTTGTGGGCTGCGTTTACATGGAATGGATTGCGTCCTCTGGTCCGACCGAACCGATCATTGATCGTGAACCGTGAATTTACTTTCAAAATCTTGTCGTAAAGAATTTACCTTATTTACTAGCGATTCATCAAGAACATTAACACATTTAATCACACTAGGTGAGCGTGGAAGTAGTTGCCAGGAAGTAACTGATGGAAAATGAAATTACTTTGAACAAATGTGAATTTTATTCCTAAAAGCTTTTCCAAAAACAGATTTAAAATTATAAGCAGGAAAGCACCCTCGGAATATCAAGTTACAATTTTATTTAGAGGCAGAAAGAACAATATTAACAGTATGAGCCTTCTGGCTGAGAATCTTAACTGCTCCCTTTCAACACGGCCGTAGTCATGAGCGCTCACAACAACCTCTGAAAGAGTACACTGGTGCAAATCTGCAATACACCAGATTACTTTAAACTAAAAAATTTTTAACGAATCACACAAACACGTAAACTATGCATCCCGTAAGAGGGATGGAAATGGTACAACACTCAAATTATCTGCCACCGAAAGGACTCTCACGGTGGAAGGGTGGCAACCTTATAACCTAAAATGACTATTTAAATAAAACCCATAAAATGCAGACTTACATAAAATGTACAACATGCTCTACATTACTCATATACCACCTCGCAAGATGATAAGCAAGATAAAAACATATTTCAAGAATTCGGCCTTTAAGCAATAAATTCGTAAACACCGAATCCGGCAAACATGACAGAGGCAGCTATTAACGTACGGCAGACCGACATACAGACACTAACTGCCTAACAAATGCGGACGAGAGACAGACGAGCAAGCTGGGGACGAGAGACTGACCAAGAACACAAGTAGAATATAACAAGTAACTGAAACAACATGTCACTAATCACTTAACTTCTAATAACTGCGATTTCTGGCAAAGACCTGGCGCAGCACCCCCAAAACGCTCTCCCGAACCGTCCGCTGCCAGCCGCTTCAACGGACGCAGGAAGGCGCGCCGATCTCGCGTCTCACGGCGTTGCAGCTCGCCCCGGCCAGACCGATGTCGTGGGTTGACTCCTGTTGCTCTCGTGTCGGCCGCGAAGCCACTGCGCCTCGTTATCCGGCGCGGCCACTGGACTCACGTGGCGACCTCACATGTGCCGACGCTCCAGGCGGACAAGTCATCTTGCGTCCCAGTGCGCGACCGACCAACCGATCGATCCAACCGCCAATGCCCATTGCCTGAGCAAACTCGACCGGACTGGCGGCCTAACACATACTAGCACTCCGGACGACAGACAGACACTAACCGCCTCACCAATGCGGACGAGAGACAGACCCAGACTAACTTGGCTGACCAACTGACCAGACTCGCCCAGCCTGACAGACTGCCCTGGCTGACCAACTGCCTCCGACTGACTGACTGACCACTTTCCGAGTTTTTTCCCTTTATTGTTTTTTTTAAACCTGTTGACAGGCAGGCCAGCAGCAGCATACTACGCCGCTCTTTGGCCTCAGAGAAACACAAAAGATACAAATGAAGACAATGTGAGATAAAAATATGGTGGACATATAAACGGAGACAAACACTTTTTAAAATACATGGAGCTGTTCACGGGCGTAGAGTCCAAGATAAAATTTGTTCAGACACTTGGGCACATACATAGACGAAAATTGTCACACGTGAACGTAGGTACACAAAACGAATAACACTGAACCACTTAAGCACAAAACGACGGCACACACAGAACACGAGGCGTTGATCTCCGGCGCGCGAATGTTCACTAACCGTGTACGAGTCCGGGGACCTGCCAACAGAGGAGGGGGGGGGGGGGGGGGAGAGGGAGAGGGGAGAGCAGATGCCATGGGCAGGGGAGATAGGGGGAAGGGAGGAAGGGGGAGGGGTAGCCCGGGGGAAGAGGGGTGGAGGGAGGGGACGGGGGAAAAGGAAAGAGAAGGGAGGGAGGGTGCCTAAGGGAAAGGACACAGGAAGTGGGGGCGGGGAGGATCAAAGTTGATGGGAGGGGTAGATGGAGGGGAGGAGGACATCATCAGGGAGGGGGAGCTGGCGGAAGCCACCTTGGGAGAGGGTAAGGAGGGTGGAGAGATAGAGACCGGCACTTTCCGAGCTCATAGCGCCCCTTAAATGCACGTGAACAGGCAACCTTTCCCCTTTCCCACCAGAGGGAGACATCAAAGCTGCGATTGCCAAAGCGGCGCCACCGTCAGCAACAGAGGGCGACTGCTTTACACTACGCGCTGCGGCACGCTTTTAAAAACCGCAATTTTTACTACGGTTCAGATCGGAAATATTTATTTTCACTACTGGGAGACCATTTGTAGCCAAACAAATATGGTATTTTTATGGATGACAATGCGTCATGTCATCAGGCCTCAACTATTCGCGATTGGATTGAAGAACTTTCAGGACAGTTTCAGTTCGAGTTGGCCACCCAGATCGACCGACATGGTGCTAATCGAGAGGTCTATTCGTACACCAAATTCTGCACCAGCAACACTTTCGCATTTATGGAAGGCTAAAGAGCAAGCATGGCTCAATATTTCTGCAGAGATCTTCCAACGACTTGTTGCATCCATGCCAAGCGGAGCTTCTGCAGGACGCCGGGCAAAGGGAGGTGCGAAACGATATCAGGATGTACCCCGTGACTTTTTGACACCTCAGCGTATTGTTTTTCAACCGACTCTTAACGAGTTGTGTACTGCAAAGAAGAAACTGACAGATATATAGATTTTTATGTCGTGTTTCTCTTGCTGTGTACGAGCCTCCGCAATATGGAGTGCTAAAAATAAGCGGGGCCTCCCATTCCGCGGACTACGTGACGGCAACCGACGCCGAGCCTGGCGACGGCTGGAGGCGTCGTTCCGCGTGGCGACGC
This sequence comes from Schistocerca nitens, assembly GCF_023898315.1. Lineage (NCBI taxonomy): Eukaryota > Metazoa > Arthropoda > Insecta > Orthoptera > Acrididae > Schistocerca > Schistocerca nitens. The sequence goes on along the minus strand of NC_064617.1, from coordinate 191,859,367 downwards.
CGCCCGGTACGAGCCGCCAGCGTGCGCCTGAATCGCCGCACTAAAAGCGACGCCGTAAACGCGCCGGCCGCCATGTTTACGACGGCCGTTCCACATTCTCCGGGCCGTGATGAACGCCGCGCCGCGCCGCGCCGCCCCGCAGCAGCACCGCTGCTCTGATTACACGCTTACCGCCGCCAATTGCGACAACGCCGCGTTTGTGTTCCTGTGCCGCAGACTGCACTGAACATTTGCGAGCTGTGTCAAGCGGTTCGGATCGGAAAAGAAAGTGAAACCAGAAATGAACTTGTGCTGGGAAGCAAAGAAAGCTGAAACGTATCGTAATCAGAGATTCCTTTGCTCCTTGAAAATATGAGGGTGAGTCAAATGAAAACCTTAAATATTTTTTTAAATATTATTTATTGTGCAGAAGTGGTACAAAGCTGTATCACTTTTCAGCATGATCTCCCCCACGCTCAATGCAAGTCCTCAAGCGCTTACAAAGTGCATAAATTCCTTTAGAAAAAAATCCTTTTGGTAGTGCGCGCATCCACTCATGCAACGCGTGGCGTACCTCTTCATCAGAACGGAACTTCTTTCCTCCCATTGCGCCTTTCAGTGGTCCAAACATATGGAAATCACTTGGGGCAAGGTCTGGTGAGTATGGTGGATGAGGAAGACACTCAAAATGCAGGTCCGTGATTGTTGCAACTGTTGTACGGGCAGTGTGTGACCTTGAATTATCATGTTGCAAAAGGACACCTGCTGACAGCAATCCACGTCGCTCTTATTTGATTGCAGGCCGCAGATGATTTTTTTGAGGAGATCTGTGTATGATGCACTGGTGACAGTGGTTCCTCTAGGCATGTAATGCTCCAAAATGACGCCTTTTTCGTCTCGAAAGAGAGTCAGCATAATCTTCCCTGCTGATGGTTCTGTTCGAAACTTCTTTGATTTTGGTGATGAGGAATGGCGCCATTCCTTGCTCGCTCTCTTCGTTTCCGGTTGGTGAAAGTGAACCCAGGTTTCGTCCCCAGTAACGATTTTTGCAAGGAAGCCATCACCTTCTCGTTCAAAGCGCCGAAGAAATTCTTCACAAGCATCAACACGTCGTTCTCTCATTTCAGGAGTCAGCTGCCGTGACACCCATCTTGCAGACACTCTGTGAAACTGGAGCACATCATACACAATGTGGTGTGCTGACCCACGACTAATCTGTAAACGTGCTGCAATGTCATTCAGCTTCACTCGGCGGTTTTCCTTCACTATAGCTTCAACTGCTGCAATGTTCTGTGGAGTCACAACTCGTTGTGCCTGACCTGGACGAGGAGCATCTTCCTCTGAAGTCACACCATTTGCGAACTTCCTACTCCACTCGTAGACTTGCTGCTGTGACAAACATGCATCGCCGTACTGAACCTTCATTCTTCGATGAATTTCAATAGGTTTAACACTTTCGCTACGCAAAAACCGAATAACAGAACGCTGTGCTTCCATGGTGCAAGTCGCAAGTGGGGCGGCCAGCTTTATACTGATACTGCGACAGTATGTGTGCATCTGCACTATTCTGCCACCTACAGGCTATTCTGCACGCTGTTTATAGCACGGTTACCAACTTACAGGATAACGGCGCGAAATTTCGAGTTTTTCATTTGACTCACCCTCGTACTTCCACAACAGCCGAAAAGCTATTTTCTCTTTCAAAATGTAAAAAAGAAAAAAGCGATATTTCGCAAATCTAGTTGGTCTCCCAACCACGACAGATTGTTCACCCTCCAAGATTTTTAGGGGTTCGTACCTCCATCACTAGAAAAGGAAGGGTCCTAAAAGGATCACTTTATTGTCCGTTCGTCTGTCTGGTCAACTGTTCAAAACCTATTTTCTTAGGAACCAGTGAACGTGCTAAGTGAAAATTTATGTCACAAATTAAGTTTTGCGGTGCCTTGGCGACGTGAAAAACTGAAGCTTCTAAGTCAATGTAGTCAAAAGATACGGCCATATTGGCCACATATTTCGATACTTGCAAACTCACTCATCAAAACCAACAGGATACTTTCTGTTGACCTTGAGTCATGAAATTTGGAAAGAAGTAGGGGTTCACGGTACATGTAAAGGAAAAAATCTGAAAATTGAGTTCTAATTACATCACACGAAAAAAATTTTGTCATTTGTTATCAGACTGTCTGGCCATCCGTGTGTTAAGACCTCTTTTTCTCAGGAACGTGTTGATGTGTCAAGTTGAAATTAACGTTACGTATGAGGCCTATACATGGTGGTCGGAAATTCCCGTTACAAACGTCTAGGAGTTGTAGTGGGGAGTGAGTACATAATATTTTGAATAGGAACCCATGTTCAGAAACGTACCATTTCCGTGCTACAACCATTTGAAAATGTGTTGCTAATACTTTACAAGTAGTTGACTGGGCGTGATCCACTTGTTTTACAGCTCCACTAATTAACAGACAATGAGACTACTCGTGTACTTGTTGCCGGGTTCTCATCGACGTGATGCCCTAACGCCTCTTCCAGTTCGGGCGTGTGGGGCCTCTCTGGAGCGCCACAGTCACACCTGCTGCTGGTGAAGATACCCTTTCTCGAAACCGCTGCGTGATTGTGGCGAAAATGGTACGCGATGAAGTCTGAAGTTGTGGAGAACTATCTTGATAAAGGCGACGAGGAGCCATTGCCATGAGCTTCGCCATTCAAGAAGATCATCTCGGTGTTTTCTGCAAACTTGTACTCAACCATCTTACTCCAACACTGACAGACGCGTGAATGAGGCTCCGCCAGGTCAGTGAGGTAGGATAGGATGTCAAATGACGTCAGCCGATCTGACATAAGCACCCATCACTATGACTATCCTGTTGCAAACCTACCTAGCAAAAACATGTTTTTAAACGGCTGTAGCATTAAAACGGTACGTTTCCGGACATGTGTTTCTATTCAAAATATTACGTACTCACTCCCCTCTAGAACTAGAAGTTTGTAACTGGAGTTTCCAACCACCCTGAATATCGTTGGTGCTGTTAAAGTTTAGCTTCTAAGTCAATACAGTCAAAAAATACCGCCGATTACGTCACAAATTTTGATATTCGCAAACTCACTCATTAAAATCCATAGGTTACTTGCACTTGACGTAGAATCATGAAAATTACTAGTAATGGAAAACAATCAAAATGGTTCAAATGGCTCTGAGCACTATGTGACTTAACATCTATGGTCATCAGTCCCCTAGAACTTAGAACTACTTAAACCTAACTAACCTAAGGACATCACACAACACCCAGTCATCACGAGGCAGAGAAAATCCTTGACCCCGCCGGAAATCGAACCCGGGAACCCGGGCGTGGGAAGCGGAAACGCTACCGCACGACCACGAGCTGCGGACGAAAACAATCAGAAAGTGTTGATTTGTAATTATACATTATGTGATCAAAAGTATCCAGACATCTAGCTGAAAATGAATTATAAGATCATGGTGCCCTCCATCGGTAATGCTGAAATTCAGTATGGCGTTGGCCTACCCTTAGCCTTGGTGACAACTTCCACTTTCGCATGCATACGCCCAATCAGGTACTGGAAGGTTTCTTGGGGAATGGCAACCCGTTCTTCAAGGAGTGCTGCACTGAGGAGAGCTATCGATGTCGGTCGGTGAAGCCTGGCACGATATCGGCGTTCGAAAATATACCAAGGTTGTTCTGTAGAATTCAGGTCAGGATTCTGTGCAGGCCAGTCCATTAGAAGGATGTTATTGTCCTGTTACCACTCCGCCACAGGCCGTGCATTATGAACGGGTGCTCGATCGTGTTGTAAGATGCAATCACCATCTCCGAATTGCTCATCAGCAGTGGGAAGCAAGAAGGTGCTTAAAACATCAATGTAGGCCTGTGCTGTGATAGTGCCACGCAAAACAAAAAGGAGTGCAAACCCCATCCATGAAAAACACGACCACACCATAACACCACCGCCTCCGAATTTTACTTTGGCACTACACACGCTGGCAGGTGACGTTCACCGCGCATTCACCATACCCACACCGTGCCATCGGATCGCCACATTGTGTACCGTGATTCGCCACTCCACACAACGTTTTTTCACTGTTTAATCGTCCAATGTTTACGCTCCTTACACCAAGTGAGGCGCCATTTGGAATTTACCGGCGTGATGTGTGGCTTATGAGCAGCCGCTCGACCATGAAATCCACGTTTTCTCAGCTCCCGCCTAACTGTCATAGTACTTTCAGTGGATCCTGGTGCAATTTGGAATTCCCGTGTGATGGTCTGGGTAGATGTCTGCCTACTACACGTTACGACCCTCTTCAACTATCGGCGGTCTCTGTCAGTCAACAGACGAGGTCGGCCTGTACGCTCTTGTGCCATACCTGTTCCTTCACGTCTCCGCTTCACTATCACACCAGGAACAGTGGACCTAGGGGTGTTTCGGAGTGTGGAAATCTCGCGAACAGACGTATGACACAAGTGACACCGAATCACCTGACCACGTTCGAAGTCAGTGAAATCCGCGGAGCGCCCCATTCTGCTCTCTCACGATTTCTAATGACTACTGAGGTCGCTGATAAGGAGTACCTGGCAGTAGGCGGCAGCACAAAGCACCTAATATGAAAAATACATGTTTTTGGGGCTGTCAGGATCACATAGTGTACCACACGTAAAATTTTTCTTTTGTTATTTGTTATTCGACTTCGAACTTGAAATTAAAACATTCTCGAGAGTATTCGTATTCGTCGGACCGGTATCTTGCCAGTATCAATATCGATGACACATAAAAATCGTCGGAATCCTCTGGTCCTGGAAAGTATGAACTGCCCATAATTAGGTTTGTACGGAACCCTCGTTGCACGAATCCTACTTGGACCTGACTAGTATTTTTTTTTTTTTTTTTTTTTTTGAGAGAGAGAGGACTTTCCTGTCACCATTTTTCGTAACTGTCGTCTGAAACAGTCTCTTACAGCCAGCACTATGATATTGGTAACGACTAATAGAATGTAGTCGAGATATTTGCAAATCCTAACATGCATGTCTGAAAAACAAACACTGTTAACGATCCAAGCTGTATGAAATACTTTGAAATTATTTTACTGACTGCGAATGCCTTAACATCAGCTTTATTAGGTATACTGTAGATCTACTACCCAATAGCGACATACGAAAATTTGTGTTGGGTTCGAGTCCCTGTCTGGAACAAATTTTCATGTCAGTGCTGGGTAGTAGATATACAGTCAACCTAATACAGCTGATGTCAAGAAATCTGCAGTCAGTGAAATAATTTCGAAAAATGTTTGCAAATTGTTGCCAATTGAGTTCTTCCCATCGTTTATTATAACTGTAATTTACACTAGTAACGTAAAATCTCAAATCTACAACTTTCATGGGTATACTGTTAGCTTTTACTCGTTTATTGAGTGCAGTTCCATGGTTTCATATGAGTGTATGAGTTGAGCTTTACGTTTTATAAAAGAAAAACAAACACTTCGATTAATGTTGTTTCCTGACATGTTCAGTGTGAAGTAAATGTTAAACTTCCAAGATTGTTTATATAAAATTCTTTACTAGTGAAGGTCGCAGTACTCAACAATCACTGATTACTAGTTTCGGCTGAGCAATCAACCACCTTCATCTACATCTACATCTACATGATTACTCTGAAATTCACATTTAAGTGCTTGGCAGAGGGTTCATCGAACCACAATCATACTATCTCCCTACCATTCCACTCCCGAACAGCACGCGGTAAAAACGAACACCTAAACCTTTCTGTTCGAGCTCTGATTTCTCTTATTTTATTTTGATGATCATTCCTACCTATGTAGGTTGGGCTCATCAAAATATTTTCGCATTCGGAAGAGAAAGTTGGTGACTGAAATTTCGTAAATAGATCTCGCCGCGACGAAACACGTCTTTGCTTTAATGACTTCCATCCCAACTCGCGTATCATATCTGTCACACTCTCTCCCCTATTACGTGATAATACAAAACGAGCTGCCCTTTTTTGCACCCTTTCGATGTCCTCCGTCAATCCCACCTGGTAATGATCCCACACCGCGCAACAATATTCTAACAGAGGACGAACGAGTGTAGTGTAAGCTGTCTCTTTAGTGGACTTGTTGCATCTTCTAAGTGTCCTGCCAATGAAACGCAACCTTTGGCTCGCCTTCCCCACAATATTGTCTATGTGGTCTTTCCAACTGAAGTTGTTCGTAATTTTAACACCCAGGTACTTAGTTGAATTGACAGCCTTGAGAATTGTACTATTTATCGAGTAATCGAATTCCAACGGATTTCTTTTGGAACTCATGTGGATCACCTCACACTTTTCGTTATTTAGCGTCAATTGCCACCTGTCACACCATACAGCAATATTTTCTAAATTGCTTTGCAACTGATACTGGTCTTCGGATGACCTTACTAGTCGGTAAATTACAGCATCATCTGCGAACAACCTTCAACTCATTTTACTAACTGATTTTACGGATTGCTTATTGCTCTACCGAAAACACACTTTGCTTAACGTTGTTTTGCGTTGTAGTGCAACATGACTGTGGTCTCCACAAGATACGGACGTTTCTCCCGAAAGCCACTTTGTACCATCGCACCAGGAAGTCTGTGTAGTATTCTTCCTCACCGTTCTGCCATGCGGAACGAAGAGGCACACAACACCCCTAACGCCACACGCATCCATCACAATCAATTTCTCTGGGGGATGATTGTAACGGAGCTTCTGCCGCCTTGGTGTTCCGGCAAGTCGTCGTTCCACGGATTGACATTTGAGTTCAGATTCGTATGCCCTGACCCCATCAATGACGATTATTCGCGACCGGAAATGGTCGGTAACATGTTGCCAGCGTGCGAAATACAGGGTGGATATTGCACATTACATCCACCACTGAATTTCCTGTCATTTGTAAAAATGGTGGGGTAAATCCGATCGCCTATTTGATTGGCTGATTTTGCACAGAAATAGTTCCAAATGAACGGTTTTTTTGGGAAATAATTATAAGCAGTTATGTTTTTTACATAAATGAACAAAATGTATTCAAAAAAATAACAATGTTTGGAGTACTAAATGTACTGAAAGTTAAATGAATGTAAATTTTAAGTAAAGAAAGATGATTTCATTCCACGGCGGTGCAACAGCAATGTCGATCTCTGACTGTTAAAATCACGAGCGGCAGCTCGTAAAGACGTTCCCATTAGCATTGCATCAACTGCTCGGCGAATATCGTTTTGATTGCGTTTTGTCGTTTTTCGTTTGTAATTTCGTACCATTTTCCTAAAAATAAACAAAAATTCACTTTGTTTACATAAATAAATAATTCCATACACATAAACGATATAAATATGCGGTCGGGCCGGCCGCGGTAGCCGAGCGGTTCTAGGCGCTTCAGTCCGGAACCACGCGACTGCTACAGTCGCAGGTTTGAATCGTGCCTCGGACATGGTTGTGTGTGATGTCCTTAGGTTTAAGTAGTTCTAAGTCTAGGGGACTGATGACCTCCGATGTTAAGTCCCATAGTGCCTAGAGCCATTTGAACCATTTTTATTGCGGACGGATTTACCCCACCATTTAGCGGTCGGATTTACCCCACCATGCGATGTTCCATTTAACACATATAGAAACAATTTACACGACATTTCCAACAAAAACGATACGTACACTGAATAGGTCACTAAATTCACTACAAAAATCACTTACCGCTTGTTTTGCGATCGTTTTATTTAATAAGGTAAATCTAGTGATGCAATTGGCACAAAAATTAAATCGAAAGAATCTAAAACACACTTGTTGTCTTTTGTGTGTCAAAATGTCAAATGCGGGAAAGCTGTCAAGATGACATTTTCCTTATTTCGAATGCTCTATATGGTAATATCAATGCTTTGTCGTTTCTCACAACTAGAGGGCTGTCGGGTTTACCCACCCGGTTGGATTAACCCACCTTACCCTACCGCCAACCATTCAATAATCTCCTTTTTCCATTCCTGCTTTGTCATTTAGCACTCTCTGTTGATGTCCTGTACCCTGCTTATAGAGGAAATACCTTATCAGTGTATCCTGAAAACTTGCAACACTGTCTAAACAACATCTTTTGAAAATGTCAGTCCAGCCATCTGGTTTGGCCATCAGCTCACTCCCATCTCTGCTACCAAATATAAACTCACTGCTGCCTCGTCCTTTGTCATTTAAGGCATTGTCTTTACTCCGCATCCGGATCCCACGACTTACGTCTACTCAGGTCGCCATATTTATTCAGAATGCTGTCAGACATTTAAAAATTCATAGCTTCTTTTATGGCGCTAGCTCGGAAGTCGTAAAAATATTACCTGTTTTAGTGTGCCATTATATGGTAAAATTACGGCCAAGTCAGCTTATGAATAAAAGAAACACAGGATTTCTTCCATATCTACTCTATAGGCCATAAATCGCACAGAACAAACGATAAACGGATGCGTAGATATGCATGTCGCACGACGATACACGTAAATGCGCATTTCGTAAATAGGTACACAGCGAGAAAGTCAGCTGGCGCTTATCTCTGTACTACAAGCACAGTGAAAGTCAGTCAAGACATACAAATAAACCGACTAGAAAATACAGGAGATGTTCTTCTAATCACAATGAAGGCACCGCTGTCAAACGTTTCACGAGAATGCACCCCATGGAAATCAATTCGATTAGCCAAAACACTGTGATCCACTACGAAATTAAATGCTACCTGTTGGCGTTATGGGCATGTGACGCAGTAAGGGAAGTACACAATGTTTTTGGTCAGAAGGTGTTTGACGAGTAAAGGACAATGAAACAAACAGTGGCAATTAGTATCTGTTTTGATGTGTAGAATCCAAATATACCTTCAAAATGTTATAGCACGAAGGTTTTTGAGTTTTAATGCTTTTTTACTGTCAGGCCTTCTATCATTCGAAAGAAAAGTTTTCTAAATTGATTGAAGGAAAGCCCGCATCTCGTGGTCGTGCGGTAGCGTTCTCGCTTCCCACGCCCGGGTTCCCGGGTTCGATTCCCGGCGGGGTCAGGGATTTTCTCTGCCTCGTGATGGCTGGGTGTTGTGTGCTGTCCTTAGGTTAGTTAGGTTTAAGTAGTTCTAAGTTCTAGGGGACTTATGACCACAGCAGTTGAGTCCCATAGTGCTCAGAGCCATTTGAACCATTTGATTGAAGGAAAGCTGAAAGAAGGTATATTAGTTGGACCATAAATAAGGAAATTGATGAAAGATCCTACCTTTCATACGAAAGACACAAACATCGAAATAGTTGCTTGCTCCTCTTTCAAAGCAACTGTGAAGTATTATTTGGCAGCAGAGAAGATAACTATGCTTCCCTTATGAATGATCTGTTAGAAAGTTGCACGAACATGGGTTGTAGAAAGTCGCTTAAAATTAACTTTTTACATTCCCTTCCTGATTTCTTTCCGGAAAATTGGGAAGTTGTGAGTTATGAACGGAGTGAAGGCTTTCACCGAGACATCCGTGCGAAGGAAATCTGTTCTCGAGGTCACTGTAACTCTGATGACGCGTGACTACTGCTTCATATTGCTAGGAGGAGTGATGAAACGGTAAACAAAACAAGAACATCATTGTCGCATTTTTCGTATACCAAAGAAGATTAATATTGAAAATGCGCTCTGAATTATTTTAGAGCAGGGGTAATCAGCCTCTTTAACGTACCGCCCTCTTTTGTATCGGCGTTAGTAGCAAAATTTTCTAACCGCCCACCGGTTCCTCGGTAATGGTGAAGAAGGGAAATCACTTCGCATTACAGAATTTTTAAAGCAGAGTTACAGCAAGTAAAAGCATATAATAATGATTAGTTATCATACACCAAATGTCAAAATTTTATGAAAACCTAGTGAAAATCACTTTAGTCGACATAATTGCCGTGATAGGTTCACCGTTTAGATAATTAAGATAATTCTTATTTATTGTACAGTCTCAGGTGCACATTTTTAATAAGATAACATGTTTCGATCACACTGGATCATCTTCAGACCAAAAACAAAGTAAAACTAAATATTGTAAAATATTAGATGGTACATAAGTGGAAAGAGAGGAATTCTACATAAACTTGTCCACTCAGAACCACATATCACAATACTGTGTTTTGCAACTACGTTTAGTGTTTTAAATAGATAATTTTAGAGGTGGGGAGGAGGAGGAATGGGAAATAGAGTGAGGCTGACTGGGGAAAGAGAAAGGAAGCAGAAAGGGGGTGGTGTGGATGTTATGAGTTTAACAAGAGGGGTCGTGTTAACACTATAGAACGTATAATTATGTAAGGACACTGTACTCTGGTATGTGGTTTCGGGCAGGCAAGATGGGGTGCCGACGCAACTGCTTAGGTAAATTATGTTTATGCACAATTCATGTCTTTTCTACTTCCTGTAAAATATTAGATGGTACGTTACATTGTTTTATATCTGAAGATGATACAGAGTGATCGAAACATGCAACACAATGAACAATGTGCAGCTGATTCAGAACACCAAATGAGAATTATCTTAACCTAATGAAAATGGTTTTAAAAAACCCACCGCCTACCGCCCACTATGGAAGGCGAAATGCGCAGCAGTGGGCCATAGGGACCAGGTTGACTACCATTAAATTAGAGCTTCTTTTGACGTCACGTCAGTACATACATGTTAAATAGTATTTAGTTCTAAAATTCTAAATATGTATTTCTTGTAAGAAGGGAATTGATTAAACTGTTGGTCGGTCCTTGGGCCGTCCGTAGTTAGGGTTGCCATCCGATTATTTAACTTCAACTCTTAGCTGCCTTCTCACCTCACTTTACGTTTGAGCTACCTTATCAGACCGACGCTTGGAACACATCTGAGCACCACTTGTTTTGTTTGTTTTAGATTGTGATTTTCATTTTAGTTTGAAGTATTGTGCAAGGCCTCCGACCGTGTATTAATTCAGTTATTTTTAAATGTTACATAAAGGCCTTTAGCCATGTTAAATTAAAATTTTGAAGATTGATTTTATTTTAAAAAAGAAAAATTTTTTTCCTTAAAATTGGTTCATTCTGAAATTGTTTGTAATCCAGGCCCTAAGCCATTAGTTGTTCGATGTCTTTTGTGTGGCCTTCAGCCGAGGAGTTACATGAACTCCTTTTACTAAGGCTTTCAGCCGTGTGTATTCTTCAAAGAAAAAATTTTATAAGATGGAAGGGGTTTATTTTAAATTGTTTGTCTGACTTGTCGTTCAGGCCTTCAGCCATTGTTTCAAATTTGCTTTTGGCCTTCAGCCATGCAATAAGTTAATATTTCTTTAATTAGGCTTTCGGCTGTTCTGTTGTAAGTTTAAAAGGAAATTCCTTGGTTAGTAAAATTATTATTAATGTGTTAATTATAGTTGTCCTTCAGACGTGTAGTGAAGGCCTTCAGCCGCTAATTGTTTCAAATGCATGTATGTTTTTAAATTTTTTTTACCTTCTATTTTTAATTGCTTTTGATTTCTAAGCCAGGCCTTCAGCCGTTGTTGTTTTTGGTCTTGTTTTGGGCCTTCAGCCCAGAAAGCATCTCAAGTTCTTTAACTAGGCCTTCAGCCGTATTGTTTAACTGTGATCTTTTAAAGCAATGTGTAAATGAATGGTTCTTAGAAAAATAAAGTTGTGTATTTGCTTGTGCAACTCACAGTAACAGTTTACGACCCCATCCACAATCAAAACCTTATCCTGTGCGCTCTTTGAATACCTATCAACCTGGTTTCAAAAGAAGGTAATTGCGAAGAAACCATGGGTAACAGAAAAAATACTTCAGATGATTGATAAAGGAGGAAGCACAAAAATGTTCCGGGAAAGTCAGGAATACAGAAACACAAGTCACTGAGGAATGAAATAAATAGGAAGTGAAGGGAACTTAAGAAAAAATGGCTGCAGGAAAAATGTGAAGACATCGAAAAAGAAATGATTGTCGGAAGGACTGATTCAGCATGCAGGAAAGTCAAAATAACCTTCGGTAAAATTAAAAACAAGGGTGGTAACATTAAGAGTGCAACGGGAACTCCACTGTAAAATGCGGATAGGTGGAAAGAATACATTGAAAGCCTCTATGAGGATGAAGATCTGTCTGATGTGGCAGAAGAAGAAACAGGTGTTCATTTAGAAGAGATAGGAGATACAGTATTAGAATCAGAATTCAAAAGAGCTTTGGAGGACTTAAGGTCAAATAAGGCAGAAGGGATAAATAACATTCCATCAGAATTTCTAAAATCATTGGGAGAAGTGGCAACAAAAGGACTATTCACGTTGGTGTATAGAACATATGAGTGCAGCGACGTACCATCTGACTTTCGGAAAAGCATCATCCACACAATTCCAAAGACGGCAAGAGCTGACAAGTGCGAGAATTATCGCACATATTAGCTTAACAGCTCATGCATGCAAGAAGCTTGCAAGTATAATATACAGAAGAATGGAAAAGCAAATTTGTGTTTGTCCTTACGATAATTTAGGTTAAGTAGTGTGTAAGCTTAGGGACTGATGACCTTAGCAGTTAAGTCCCATAAGATTTCACACACATTTGAATATTTTTGAAAAGAAAATATTAAAAAGGGTGTATGACAAGGATGTAGCCTTTCGCCCCTACTGTTCAATCTGAACATCGAGGAAGAAATAATGGAAATAAAAGAAAGGTTCATGAGTGGAATTATAATTCAAGGTGAAAGGATATCAATAATACGATTCGCTGATGACATTGAGTTCCCGAGTGAAAGTGAAAAAGAATTATATGATCTGCTTGACAGAATGGTCTAATGAGTATACAGTATGGATTGAGAGTAAATCGAAGAAAGACGTGGGTGGTAGTAGAAATGAGAACAGCGAGAAACTTCAAGTCAGGACTGATGGTCGCTAAGTAGGTGAAGTTAAGGAAATCTGTCACCTAGGTAGTAAAATAACCAATGACGGACGGACCAGAGAGGAGATCAAAAGCAGACTATGGAAAAATAGGCATTCCTGGCTAAGAGAAGTCTACTAATGCCAAATATCGGACTTCTATTTGAGGAAGAAATTTCTGATAATGTACGTCTGGAGTACAGCATTGTGTGGTAATGAAACATGGACTGTGGGAAAACCGGAACAGAAGAGAATCGAAGCAATTGAGGTGTGGTGCTACAGACGAATGTTGAAAATTAGGTGGACTGATAAGGTAAAGAATGGGGAGGTGAAAGGACATGAAAGGAATATGTGGAAAATACTGATAAGGAGAAGGGACAGGATGATAGGACATTTGTTAAGGCATGAGGGAATGACTTCCACGGTACTAGGGCGTAGAGGGCAAAACCTGTAGAGGACAGAGATTGGAATACATCCAGCAGATAATTTAGGACGTAAGTGCTACTCTGAGATGAAGAAGTTAGCACAGGAGAGGAATTCGTGGCGGGCCGCATCAAACCAGTCAGACGACTTGTGCAGCAAGTACCTTAATGGCCAGGTAATACAGCAACGGCTTCAGATCAACTCGGCAACTGGGCGACAAAATGGCGGATAGATTCTAAACCAAACAATACACAGCTCATCATCTTTACGAAGATGTGGATCCGCCATCACCGTCAATAGAATAGCGATAAATTGGGCACCATTTGTCCGGTACAATGGTGTCACTCTGGACGTTAACATGGAACCAAGACATAGAAGAAGTACGTGGCAGGGTCCTAGAGCTATTCAAGGACCTACATCCAGCTCTCAGTCTTCAGTTTACGCTGCCAACCCACACCGTCTTGATATTTTCAGGTGCCTAATATGACCTTTCCTCAAGCGTGAGGCAGCTGCACGTTGCAACACTGCCTACAACCATCTGTGACCGCCGAACACAGCTCCTTGCCTGCCTGACCGACTTTCTGTAGGAACTGCAACTACTGGCTGGTATACCACGACTGAAAGAACGATATCGAGAAACAGCAACAAATTTCTACCAACAGCTCTGCAAAAAGTCAGAGTCCTGGACAACAAAGGCGAGTACCGGCTCACTATACGAAGGCCACACCCCCATCTGGAATAAAACGGTAGAACTATAAAAACTAAAATTAAATAATCCAAAGAAAATGCTAGTTAGGCAGCAACAATATGTACCACTAAATTTGTTGCCCGGGGACTGGGTGTTTGTGTTGTCCTCATCATTTCGTCCTCATCATCATTTGTGACAGTGGCTAGATTGAATTGTGAAAAAATTGGACTGCATAAAAATTGAGACTGATGACTGTGCAGTTGAGCGCCCCACAAACCAAATGTCATCATCATCGCCTTAGCTCCCTACACCAAAGAACTCTTTCTTGGTGACAGTGTGGTTGAAATGGGATGCATTTGGCAGGCTGCTGAGCATACAAACCAACTTGTTTTAATAACTGGAAAATGATTCTGGTATACACATGCAAACCAGTAGCGGTTGCAGGGTCTGTAATGATCTGCTTAGAAGTGATACACTGTGATCAAAAGTATCCGGACACACCCAAAACCATATGTTTTTCATATTAGGTGCATTGTGCCGCCACCTACCGCCAAGTACTCCATATCAGGGACCTCAGTAATCCTTAGACATCTTGAGAGAGCAGAATGCAGCGCCCCCGGAACTCACAGACTTGGAACGTGGTCCGGTGATTGGGTGGCACTTGTCATACAACTGTATGCGAGATTTCTACACTCCTAAACATCCCTAGGTCCACTGTTTCCGATGTGATAGTGAAGTGGAAACGTGAAGGGACACGTACAGCACAAAAGCGTATAGGCCGACCTCGTCTGTTGACTGACAGAGACCGCTGAGAGTTGAAGAGGGTCATAATGTGTAATAGGCATATGTCTATCCAGACCGTCACACAGGAATTCCAAACTGCATCAAGATCCATTGCAAGTACTATGACAGTTAGACGGGAGGTGAGAAAACTTGGATTTCATGGTCGAGCGGTCGCACGGAGCATTTCCGGCAGTCGTTCTTCCCGCGAACCATACGCGACTGGAACAGGAAAGGGAGGTAATGACAGTGGCACATAAAGTGCCCTCCGCCACACACCGTTGGGTGGCTTGCGGAGTATAAATGTAGATGTAGATGTAGATGTAGACAGCCATACGTAACGAATAAACGTAAACCAGTACAAGAAGATTTAAGACAAAAAACAAAGTTTTAAAACGAAGTTATAAATTAAGAGTTTCCAAGCTGAAGCTCGCAACGTGGAGAATCATTCTAGCGGCGATATGGGCCACAAACTGCGAAATCCACTGGCATAAATGATTCTGCCAAAGAGCAGAGTGTTATGGTCCGATGGCTGAGAACTAGCATCTCGGAAAGAGGGAAGATGGTCGGTTGTTCACCTACTCCTGTCATGAGCATGTATGGAAAATGGTTGAAGAACGGTGAAACCACGAGCAGGCGACCACATGTTGGACATCCCTGCTTCATCAAAGAGGTCGGAGCCATGCTCGCTCCGTAAAGTAGAATAGGTGACGATGAATCATGTCGACGTCACCTTCCAGTAGAATTGCTTCAGTGGTTTAATGATAGTGAACTGATGCTGGTATCTTGGCAAAAAAATTGCCTAATGTAAACCCAATAAAACATATCTGGGACGTTATGGGGGGCAAGACTGATGACTATAAACCACCGGTGGTTGACGCGTAAATGCATGACTTATAGACTCTAAGACAAAAACAAAAGACGCATCACGAAGGAATTATCCGAATGGGACGAAAATCGGTAGATGTGATGTGCATGTAAAATCAAACAAATGAATTCAGCTTCAGAAATACTGGATGATTTGTTCAAGAGTCAGAGCTTCACAAAGCCAGAAACGCGTAGGTCTTATGCAAACACGTTGACTGATAAAGTTGTCGGATGTACTCATGGGAACTATTGTGCTAGATTCTGTCCAATTGGTGAGTTGGATCATCAAAATCCCGAGATGGTTGGAGGGCTTACCCATAATGCTCCAAGTGTTCTGAGTTAGAAAGGGATCCAGCGGCCTTACTTGCCAAGTTATGACGTGGCAACCAAGAAGACAAGCACTAGAAACTCTCACCATGTATGAGCGGGCATTATCTTGCTGAAATGTTAGCTTAGAATGACTTGCTATGAAGGGCGACAAAACGGCGCATGGAATATCGTCGACTCATCACAGTGCTGTAAGGATTCCATGGATAACAAAGGGGTCCAGCTATGATATGAAACGACATCCCACGGCCTGTAATCTGGCTAGAGTGCAATGAGTCCCACTTTGACTTGAACCCCGATGACCTGAGGAAACGTGTCTGTAGACGCCCCGGTTAGTGATGGGTACCAACCAGTCACCCGCCACATGGGCCGACAACTTGGAGTGATCGTCTGGTGTGCCATTTCTTTTCATGGGAGGACCCCCTTTGGTTGTCATCCACATCACCCTTACAGCACAGCGGTACATCGACGATATTCAACATCCCGTTTTGTTGCCCTTCATGGCAAACCACCCTGGGCTTACGTTTCAGCAAAAGAATTCCCGCCTTCACGCAAGGAGAATTTCTGCTGCTTGCCTTCACTATTACAAAACCCAACCTAGGCCAACAAGGTCGCCAGATCTCTCCCCAGTTGAGAATGTTTGCAGCGTTATGGACCAGGCCCTCAAACTACCTCGGGATTTTGATGAACTAAAGAGTCAATTGGACAGAATTTGGCACGACATCCCTCAGGAGCGTACCTAACAATGAACCAACCAACGCCAAGCATAAGGGCCATAAATGGACCGACGCATTAATTTCCTGAATTTGTGAAGCTCTTTCTCTTGAATAAATAATCCAGTTTCTTCTGAAATTGTAATCATTTGTTTGTCTGTGCATGTATACATCACATCTCCCTATTTTCGTCCCATTCGAGTAACTCCTTCAAAGAGTTGTCCAACACAAGCCATACAGAATTGCTGGATCAATACCAAGAAGGTGGTCATAATGTTTTCGCTCATTATGGTATTTATACCCGGTATTGGGCATTCCGCGCGTCCCATTAGCTTATGACTGACTGAAGAACCATCTGTTACCATCAATGTTCATCTCCCTTTGCGACTACAAGACCAATACAGCGTAAGATAAAAAAAGTGAGATTACTTCTAGATCAGACGCATAAAGGCAATTACCGTTGCCTCACTCCATTTGCGATGTCATCTGGAAGGGAGTGACTAGCAAGGGTACTAAGCAAACTCACAAAATATTAGTCACCGCCTTGAAAGAGCTAAGTGGGCACTTTGGAGCGGTGTAGATGGCACAGAATTAGCACCAGGCTATCATGTGGTCTTCCAAAGCTAACTGAATTCACGGCAATGAAGTGGAGTGTATGTACCAGTTCGCTTGTAAGGAATCACTACAAAAGATGGGTCAACATGGAGAAGTGACAGAAAGACAGAAACGAGATTTGCTGTTTGGACGTGCCCATGACCACAACCAGAATGGATTTGCCGATTTTTATGGTATATCAACGGCGACTGTCCAAAAGGTCTACAACTAGAGAAAAGTGCTCTATGATCGGGTACCGTTTTTAAATTTATAATTACCAGTAAATTAGTAGCCTTTAAATAATGCAAAATGTGCTGTACCATTGGCACTGAATATTTAAATACTACCGTTGCAAAAAAACTTCCGAGTATTTTCTCATACTGTAATAACAGGACACAGAATTAAAACGTGAAACTTATACCTCCGAAAAATGTGACTCCTAATTCCGAGCTTTCGGTTTTCCTAGTTACGGGTTGAAAAAAAAAAGTAAATGAATTAGTAGCGTAACCCTTGTTCGTGCCAAATGTTTGTTTCAGAACTAAAGAGTTTTGCATAACCGTCGTCTACAGGCATTTCAGCCATAACAAGAAAAATGTTCAGTCTTTGTGCACTTCATACAGAAGTCACATTAAAATCTTTCCAAGTATCATCGACGACACCTGTACAAAGCTCGTAACATCAGCGGAAGCAACCGATGCACCCATCTAGGTCTCCATAGAAGTAGCAGTTGAATACAGTTACAGTAAATGCACTCCTCGCCCTGTTCATATTCAGATGACGAGTCTTTCAACATGGTTTCATCAACCCTTGAATCAGAATCTTCCTCACCATGATCCTGCTGCTACGAGACTCTCTCTAGTCCGCAGCTCGTGTTCTAGTGCTTAGCGCTGCTGTCTCTGGATCACGGAGTCCCGGGTTCAGTTCCTGGCCGAGTCGGGGATATTCTCCGCCAGAGGAGTGGACGCTTGTGTTGTCCTCATCATTTCATTATCATTCAGGAAATGGCGAGACTGGAAAGTGGAAAGACTGTAATTTGTAAGGGCGCTGATAACTACGCCGTTGAGCGTCCCACAAACCGAAATCATCATCAAGACTCTCTGGATCTTTCTTCCAAAGAGCTTCCATTTGGTATTCCCAAATCTAGAAGGTCTATCACATGCATTACATGAAGCTCCTGAAGTAGGTTTTGATGAGAGTGGTGCCTTTCCCTCCTTTAGTCTTGGTACTTGCTTGCTTTTTCGTTTTAGCCAGACACTGCTCCAGAGCCTTTTTAAAAGGAGATGACGTCTACATTGTGCTTTACCTGCTCTTGGTATTAGGTTTGATGGGTGAAGCAGAAAAGGTGGGTTGATTTCAAAAGTAGAAACCGCCGTTTCTTTCATTCCAGTAACTTCAGTCGACAATGGGTCTGCTGTAGCTTCTGAGGTCTTATGAGCATATGCTGCAGATTATTGAGGAGGAAAAGTCATTGACGAAAAAGCCAGCCAGTCACAAGGATAGATACCACATTTTTTGAAACCATTTGCAGCCACTTCTACTGTTGCGTCTTCGCAATATGCCCAGTCCATCAATGGCCCAACGTCTTTGTCACTGCGAAGGTACCGTCTGGAATAAAATTCAGAACATCTACCTGTATCTGTATTAATTACAGTGAATTACAGACTCGATATAGAGCTATTGCTGCCTGCTATTAGGGACTGTCTCTTACTTTCCATCTAGACACAGCCTAACCATTAAGTGAGCGGTGGACGACACTTTTATCAATTAAATAAGGAAAAATGTGTTTCAAACTACTCATATGAAATGCTTTGAAAGCGCATCTTATCTGGTTTAAGGAATGGAGTTCCAATTGAACTCTGTAAAAAATATTTATCTTGATCACAACGCAAAAATAGCAGTGGAGAGAGAAACGTTAACAGCACCAATACCAAAATCAAAACTGCGTATCAGAACGACATTTGCTAGCGAATTACGAAGTGCAGGTCCAAGCAAGTGAAATATTCAACCACCCAGAATTAGGCATCCACTCGAAACATGGGCCCTTTACCCTAATAGTGTACCGTTCACAGCCATGAAATACGACGTAAGACTAGGGCTTGTTAAACGTACCTAGCCGACAAACGCTTTCAAATCCGACATAAATTGCTGCTGTGAGTGAATCCAGGTCCACATCAACCAGTTTCCTTTACAACACTGCGAAGGAAACTGCATGCAACAGGCATTTCAAGTTGGGGACCTCCAAAAATTTCATGCTTACAATGGCACGTAACATCTCCGACGGGCCAAACAACACAGAAACCGGACAATATGTGCCTGGAGGCTGGAGGCATTTCGACGAGTTGCGATTTTGCCGATTTTCAAACTTACCACGACTTAGGGCGACCGATCCACGTTACCCTAACTTAGAACCAGGACGCATATTTCAACATTGTAGGTGACCAAGTGAAACTCTTCTTTCTACTTCTTGATGATGGGTATCCTGTGAACACTCCTGTCTTTGAACTTGCCAACGGCCCTGTTCACAGGGCAGTACACACACACACGTTCCTGGTTTGGCGAACACTCAGGCTCTTCGACTGTCCCGCTAACTCACCCGATCGTAATCCGATAGAAACTAAGCTAAACTCCGTCCGAACACGCCTTGAGGACCAAGCGGCACCGACCGAACGCCGTGTCATCCTCAGCCCAATGGCATCACTGGATGCTGGTAGGGTGAGGGGGGTCATGTGGTCAACACACTGCTCTCCTGGCTGATGTCAGTTTTTGTGACCGGAGCCGCTCAATTGGCCTCGCAAGTGCTGAATACACCTCACTTGCCAACAGCGCTGGGCAGACCGGACAGTGGCCCATCCAACTGCTAGCCAAGCCCGACAACGCTTAAATTCGGTGATCTGACGGAATTAGGTGGTACCACTACGGCAAGGCCGTTGGCAATTCCATAGAAAACTGGGATTACTTGGAACAGCAGGTGAAGCGATCTCTGGAATTTGGTACCTCTGAGGGATATATCACTAACGAATGCCTTGTGGGTGGAATACCGGAAGAAATTTTTATATTCGCTTCCTTGTCGGATTGAGAGGTTAAAGGTGGTGTCACCTGGGACTGATTAATCATTTGTCTGATCTGCATATCCTTCAGCATCTCTTTTGCAGTGCCTTACAGACTTTGTTATAGTCATAGATGTAGATGTACATGCTGGTGCATTTTTTTCCTTTATTGTCATTTCACTCCCCAAAATGGGGCGGGCTGACAGCGGCACAATACACCACTCTAGAGCCAAGAGAGTTACGGAAAAACATAGTCAAATGAGAAAAGAACTCTTTAACACAGACTGGTATAAATTGGTGAATAAATAAATGGTATATTTAAAAACAAACATAGACAAGAGCCACACACACACATACGGAAAATGAGCACTGTGAGTCGGCACAAAAACAAACAAACAGCACAGTGGGAACACAAATGAATGATGCTGGTGACACTGTTGGTGCTGGTGGAACGTAACACTGCACACGGCACTGGAGAAACACTGAAACTACAATGAAAACGTTAAAAATCACTGGACCAAAGGGGACCTACCACTGGGTGAATGGTAGGATGGGAGGAAGAAAAGGGAGGGGGAGAGATGGAAGGGGAAAACCAGGAGGGGGAGGAAGGGGGCGGTGGAAGGGAGAAGGAAAGGAGCTGGAAGCTCAGTGGGGGGAGGGACGAAAAGGAGAAGGAAGGTGGTCAGCAGAGCAAAAGAAGAGGAGGAGGAGAAAGAGGGAGAGAGGGAGCCCTGAGGAAGGGGGGGGGGGAGAAGGAGGGATTAAATCTGGTAGGAGGAATAGATGGCACGGTCATACAAGGTCATTCAGAAGGAACATCACAAAATTTGTGAGGTCATTCTACTTGTGTCGTTTTCTAGCATCGTGGAGCTGGAATGGATTGAAGACTGCATGGTTCCATGAATGAGTATGAGGACAAGTGTGAATATCATTTACTAAAATGGTGTGTAGGCGATGTAGTGCACAGAATAATGATGGGGCAGGTGATTGATCCATCGTACAAGAGGTGTGATGGTTCTCCAACAGATGGCAGCACTCTGATGTCGCACTGAGGTAACAGATGCAGTGTGCCCAGTGTGCAGTCGTGAGATGGATCAGTGAGCAGTCATAAGGCCGTGTGCGTGTCGCGCTTGAGTGTTGGTTAACTGAGCAAGTCCATTGTGTCCATGAACATAAACATGCCGCATACGTTCACCCTTTTTCAAACATTACTTGAATCCGGAACTCTACCCAACCTACACCTAACATCAGAATGTGAGGCCGTCAAGTTGGATGAGAAAAGTGATGACATTATTTCCATGCTACAATGGACTCCCACCACCAGTGCACGGAGCAGCTCGATATTCCACAAACGTGAGTGTGGTGCACGTTACATTCCGAGAGCTTGTACCCGTTCCGTGTGCAGTCTGTGCAACATCTGCATCCAGGTGACTCAGAAAGCAGACAACAATTTCGTGAATAGTTCGCCGTACTCAGAGACGTCGTGCAATACGCTTTATTTACAGATGAGGCTACATTTACGAGTACATGCAATGGTATCGCGAACACCCGCAATTCTCACACATGGGCGATGGAGAGCCAATATGACACTAGGGAAACAAGATCCATAGTTAGGTTCTCAGTGAACGTCTGGTGTGATATGACTGATGAATTGGTGACAGGGCCTGTGGCCCTGCTAAATCGTATGACAGCCGCAGCGTACGCCCATTTCCTGATAGAAAACCTACCAGCACTTTTGGAAGACGTGACATTAGAGCAACGATGGCAGACGTTCGTGCCACATAATGGATCACCGATTCACTGTATCATACAAGTATCCCAGGTACCTGAATAACACATTTCGTCAATGGTGGATTTGCCATGGCGGGCTCATCAACTGGCCTACCAGAACTCCCAACCTAACCCCATTAGACTTCTGTTTACGGAGTGATTAAAAGGGGAGGTTTACGTTACGAAAGTGGATACAAGTGAAGAACTTGTCACTCGCAGCACTGACCTTGTTGCCCACATTAAATCCCGCCGTGATGATGTTCGATGTGCAACACAACACACCGTCAAACGCATTGACGCGTGCATTAAAATGGGTGGGGGACATTTTTAGCACCTGTTGTAGGATGATCAGTCATCCGTCCCACCATGATTCTGTCCACCGAAGTGCCTACAAAGCATTTCGGCAAGTTATATTCACAATTGCCTTCATGGATGTGTGTACTCTTCAACTTGCTCCAGTTTTGTAACGATCGAAAATCTGACGCATGTTCATAAGATTTTTAAATGTAGAGCACGTCATAAATTATATTACACTCCTCCTGAACCACCGTGTTTTAGGGTTTAGTTTCCTTTTAACTGTTACTGGTTCTGTATTTATGACGTAACAGGAAGTGGTAGCGCTGGGTTGAGAGGTGAGTGATCATAGCTTTAAAACTTCTATTTAACGACATGTCAAGGACTTTATATTACAACCACTCTTAAAAAAGCTTTAAGAGTAGTGCATTAAATCCAACAACAAGTGCCTGAATAACAACAGATATTCAGTAACAGACTAATGCCCTCTCAGTTAAGGCAAAATTCTGGCACCATTACAATTAATTAAAATCCTCAGTCAGGTAACAGGCCCCAAAAATATCAACTATAATAGGAAAAACAAATATTATAATGAAATTACACTGGAGCAATCCTCGAAATGACGACAATTTAAAAACACGTACCAGATATAAAAATTAATTGACTGTACGCATGTCAGAGCTCCAAATACAATCTTGCTGTATCAGTGACAACTTCCCAAAACACTTTGACTCCTTTTACTCAAAACGACTGTTATGGTCAACAACATTTACAAGAATATGCAATGCTCATAACCCACTCAATGCAAAGGTATCTGCTCGAAATATGCCAATGGTTTGATTCACATAGACATGCCTGCATCACCCAGCAGTTCACTGAGTACTGACCAGCTGCCCAAAGTGATTAGAAGTACTCAAAATTAGAGATAATCTATTAGAAAAACGCTTAACAGTCACACAATAATAAATAGTTAACCTTAGACTAAGAACCTACCGCGCGACTGCTACGGTCGCAGGTTCGAATTCTGCCTTGGGCATGGATGTGTGTGATGTCCTTAGGTTAGTTAGGTTTAAGTAGTTCTAAGTTCTAGGGGACTGATGACCGCAGATGTTAAGTCCCATAGCGCTCAGAGCCATTTGAACTAAGAACCTATGTACACATAATTAACATTGTCTGATTTCATCCATAAGCACGATACCCGTCATGTAATGCAGACAGTTAACAACAACTTGTACCTGAAATGAGGCAAATGGTGTATGTTAACACACTCGCACAGTTCAAGACGTTGACCCAGTGTGCTTTCCAGGAACCACAAAGAAGAGACTGCTCTATAGTAACAGCTATGGGCGTGCCTTTCTTCCATGGGTTGGACAGCTCACTCTTCTTTTTGGCCATCGACTAGACAACGGTTTGTCCAGTTTAGCTGATCGATGGTAGTTTATTCTGCCCAATATGTCCAGCTTGCCTCACATGTCGACTCCCACCAGCACTGGTGATGCGGCGCTCTCACTAACAGCACTCTCATGCAATACGCTACTACTGCAGCAACTCTGTTCATTCGACATTTCAAACTCCCAAAGCTGAGTGGTGTCCTGTGACTCCACAGTATTCATCACGTTTTTCGATCGTTTACTGGACGTAATTTAGTTTTCGTCTTAGTCAGTACAGTGAACATATCTACAGAGTGGAAATATGGTCATGAATTACAGCCTTGTCTGGGAATCACAAATTTTGAGAAAGTTTCATACTTAGTTTCAACACATATTGTATCACCTGCTCTTAAGAAATATTCCACTGATTCAGTCTTTGATAATTTACAAAAAAAAAAAGGTGTATGTTTATATTGCAGTCCCCACTACATTTTACCAGGATAGTGTGAAATTCAGAACTGAAATAGCAGAAAAATTTGTGCACTCCACATCAAGACATCTATCCTTGGTAGCCCTATAGAAAGTATTCATATCAATAAACTAGATAAAAGAAGTAATACGTATTAACTGGACCTGAGTCACCTTCATCTGCTGTTGAGTTTGTTCTGGTTCACTGTAGCGCAAATAAACTTTAAGAATGAATAGGAAGAAGTAATAGGGCAGGTTTTAAAGTAAACCTGAAATTGACATATAATAAGACTAAAACGTGTCACCATCACATCTAAAACAATTGGTACACATTGCCTATGGGCACAGAACCAATTGTTGGGCGTCTGTATTTAGGGCAGAAAAAGAAATAGACAGCAGAATAAAAGTAGCCTCAAACATATTTGGTAAACTAATTATGGTTTTAAAAAGTATGCCTCTGAGTTGCCAATACACAACGCATATAATCCGTACACAATACCAGCTTTTGCTTATGTACTAATACAAGAGCTATTCATGACCTTAGTTGTGCCAGTGAGCAGTGTAGAGATGAATAATGGGCATTAATAGTTGGGTGTTTACTTAATTGATACAAGGGAAACAATGTAAAATCTAAATCTTGATAGCAGGATGGATATTTGAATAACCATATTTCAGAATGCAGGTCCAATTTGTTACCATCATACCACCTTGACTGACATGTGACCGATGTTATCGATATTATGAAGGCCCCATCCAATAACATGAATACTACCCACTGACATTTCAGCAAACTTAACCAAATTCTGTATTATCTTAATCTGTTCTAGACTGTTGTCTTCACCGAGTCCAAGATATTGTACTATTACTCGAATTTCACTTTCCGAAAACCATCAGCCACTGCAAAAGGTTTTAGAATACAGGCACTAACTTGAAGATTTTCCAAATCAGCACAATTATTGCTATTGAAGTTTATCATACAGTTGATGAGTGATGGCTACTCCAAGACAGCAGATGGTATAAATACAAGGGTAAAAATGCTCTGAGGTGCTCTAAGTAAATAAATTTTCCAAGTAAAGTTTCCAATTTCTCTAAAACTAGAAGTTTACAGTCATTGTGTATTGCCAGTTTTGGATTATGGCAATGAGTGACTGTTCTGTAAAATGAAAAACGTAAAAATATTGAAGATTCTGAGCGACCAATGTTGTAAATTACCAAGAGAACCAGGAAACCGAACAAATTGGTTAGGAAACGGACCAGAATGGAATGTGTAGTTATGGGTAACACAGGCAGCATTAACTATCTACAGCCCGACTACGGCGTAACGGTAATTTTGTTTAATTTTGTTTGTGGATCAGTGCATAGTCATGATTAAAATTCAGAGAACAACATTACGTAATTGAACCACCCAGTTTTATAAAACGTAAGTGATCTAAGCAGTGCACATCAGGAAAATTCTCAGTAGCACTAAAGTTATCTGTTCCATATTTAATAGGTGTTTGGAATGACCCACCCCAGCTTCGCACAGGTAGCTGACTGTAGGAATTTGGAACGAGGAAGTTCTTTGCTAGATTCCAAGAACTAAGAGAAGACCAAGACGATAATGCAATCTAAAGAAAGCAGGTGACATCATAAAATAATCATGAACAGCATGGACGCGTATCGCTGTAGACCACAATGCATGTAAAATGCTGGAGAACGCCTTTGTCGGCATTGAATGTTAAATGGCTGGATGTGATAGTGATCTAATAAATATTAGGTCCATAGACTATCGAAACAGTGAGAGTAGAGCTTTGTTGGGCGTGGTGTATCCTTCCAGATATAATCTTACAAAACAAAAAACAAAATACGCTAGCTACTAAACCATTCTTGACCCATTTCCCTTTTCACCCCTCAGGAAGCTTCGTTTTAGTCCACATGTTAGTAACCACTGTTCTACAAAATGAAATTCCAGTCACGTTCGGTAATAACTCTGTCGAGCAGACAAGCAGCTTTTTGGTACAGTGTCACAAATGAACAAATGAAGCTATCAAGCCAGACCTTCAATAGAGACAGTGGCCTGCAGCTGAGTCCAGCGTGGGATCCAGCCACCACAGAACTGAATGGAGCCCGGCGGACGAGGGGAAAGAACAATGCCTTGTACGACAATGGGTGAGGCACCAGCGACGTCACACTGGTAGTACTGCTGCAAAATGACAGTGCTGCCACCAGCTGCAATGCACTGCACAGAATCTCAATTTAAAATGACCAACGAATATTCGGACAAAGACTCGTGGAATTAGCTTCGCCTAACACTCTAGAGACACAGAGACATTTTATAAACGCGTTTCACTACAAGACATTCGCTCATAAAAGTAATATTAGAGTTGGGTGTCCTGCCGATGTCGAGCTTCGTCTCTCATGACAGAGTAAAATTTCAGGTTGGGCAAAGGCCTACAGAAGATCAATGATTGGTACAAGCATTGCCAGTTGACCATCAACTTAAACAACAGTAACGTAACGTAAGTGCGTAGGCTTCCACGCCTAGAGTCAGTTGATATAAAAGTTTTCTATCATACCGCGTCATAATATAAAAAAACTGTTACTGGAAAAACCAACGTTCCATCCATAATTACAGTGGCCTTCTGGAGTCGCTTATGGCTGATCATTGCTGATCATTGAGATAGTCGTTTGGTCATAATTCTGAAAGAAACTGTTCGCATCGTAGAAAAGCTTGCCCCTGCAGATATATGCGACCTCGTTGAGCTATATTTGTCTTCAACATACTTCAAATGGCACGGGAAACACTACGAGCAGACAGGCGGCGTAGTAATGGGGTGTTCCTTATTCCCATTAGGAGCAGATATATTCATGGAGGCCTTTCAAGCGACGGCACTTTTTTCCATTCCATTGCCCACACTATGCTAGTTCAGATCTGTGGACGATACGTTTGCTATATGCCCTCTTCGTGGAATGGAACTACACAGGTTTTATGAATATTTGAACAAAATGACCGAGAAGATACAGTTTATGCTTGAGATAGAGAAGACTAGCACTGTTCCATTCCTGGACGTAGAAAAATGCAGGACAATGGACAGCACACTAGAAAGCAGAGTACACCGAAAGCCTACACATATGGATATGTATCAAATCTAGCCACCATCCAGCGCAGAAGAACTCATTTATCCGTTCTTTGGCCATCCATGCATAGCGCCTAAGCGACATTCAAAACATAACACATGAGCTCAAAACGCTGCGCGCAACGTTCGTAGCTAATGCTACAAATATAAGTCGACCCAAACAGCCATGGCAACAAACAAAAGGAAACCAGACAAGCAAGAAATCTTCAAACTGCAGCCAGGGCGCGCTTACCTTATGTGAAAAGTGTCACTGACCAGATTGGTAAACGCCTTTGGTCGTTTGGTGTAGACACCACAGCAGCCGACAAGATCAAGGTGTGCTAGGCCCAATGAAGGACAAGACAGATGCATTACACACTGCAGGTGTGTACAATGTGGAATGTCAGCGTCGAGAGTTATATGTAAGTCATACTGGCAGGCCAATAGCAACGCAACCATCATAGTTTTTTACATTATGACGCAATATGATACTCAGAAAACATTAATATCAACAGTAGTAACTTATTTCACATACACTGATCAGCCTTCATTATGACCACCAGACCCGCTATCGATATAAACCCGTCCAGGAGATAGCAGCATAAATTGTCGAGCAATGACTGTTAGTCAGACAAATGCATTGTGCATGTAGTATTAATAAGCATGCTGTACATGTGTAGAATAGGGAATGCGAGTGATCTATCTGAGTTTGGCCAAGAGCAGATTGTGATGGCCCGGAGGATCACCACGAGCATTTCGGAAACTGCACGACTTGTCAGCTGTTCGAGGAGTGCTGTGGTGACTTTCTCCACTATAGGGACTCAACGACTCTTCAACTAATTTCTAGCACAATGTCACCCAAAGTGAACACAGTGTTCACACAAAATTCCTCTTTTGTCGTTGTACAGAGCATGATGCGCCCTGTTCTACACCTGATGCTGATTCAGAGGAGAGTCCAATACGTTTCCGCTCTTCTGTCTTTCGTAGCGAACTGTCCTCCCACCTGTGTCATCTTTTACTTCACGTCACGGCGTTCTTGGACCAATGGGAGCGTTCCTTTCATCTTGTGGAAACTATCTCTGCCAACTCCATAGGGCCTACCTTTAAACTGCATCGAAATATCGTCACTTTTACTCTTTCATAGTTTATAACAGCCAAATGTACATTTTGTGCCCACCACTAAAGCCTAAAAGTTACACGTGTACATCACAAGTGAACCACGGGCATTTCACATGATCAACTGCGCTGCTGGTCTGTTTGTATCCATCTGGAAATTCTCCAATGCAGTTTTCTAAGGAATTTCTCCATCGCAAGCAGCGCTGCCCCTCTAACTACTCTCCGCAATGTATCACCCAGTGCGTTCATTGTCCCTCTTGCCGCAGGTCACCAGCCCCTTTTGGAAGCATTCCGCTGTACTCGGGCCGTGACGGTGCAACTCGCATCTGTCCCCAAACTAAAACGTTTCCTCCAGCAGCTTTTTCCACCTTTTGCTCATTGACGTGCAGGATTTGGGTTCGGTGTGTTAATACCATCGAATCGAGTGTCATGCCTTTGCATTACATACTGTATCGAGTGTCATCCCTCTGCATTACATACTGTATCGAGTGTCATCCCTTTGCATTACATACTGTACATTTTGATAGGCAAATCTGCTCATTACTGCTGAAGTATGTCAGGTGACATTTTCATCTACTTGTTATGATGTATAATCTCTCATGTAAGGTGCGAAATTGATATTCATTCAAGCTGCCACCTTACACATTAATTTTAAAAATATCACTTGAATATTTCATTTGTCCATTTGGCTGAATTTCTTTGTCACTGGAATCTGGTACAGTGAAAACATTTCAGCAGGATTTTTATTCTGGGTCGGCTGGGGTGGCCGAGTGGTTCTAGGCGCTACAGTCTGGAACCGCGCGACCGCTACGGCCGCAGGTTCGAATCCTGCCTCGGGCGTGGATGTGTGTAATGTCCTTAGGTTCGCTAGGTTTAAGTAGTTCTAAGTTCTAGGGGACTGATGACCTCAGAAGTTAAGTCCCATAGTGCTCAGAGCCATTTGAACCATTTGTATTCTGTGCTGAGCCTCCAGGCAGACATAGTGAGAACAGTAGTGGAAGAATATTTCATCTGGCTCAATATTTTGTATATTAATACTATGACAGATTGTTAGTAAATACTTTGTGCACTAACAGCTTACTGTGACACATTAGTAGTTAAGATTTGTATAGCAACATTGTAACAGACTGTAAGCTGAATTTCTCGTAGAATGACTTCAACTTAAGGGAAAGCTAATTTAAAGTACATAACTAGAGCAAGTCATGTTGAGTAATTGTTACAAAACGAAGCTGAAAAAATATATGTATGCTAATCGCTTTGTGATAAAATAGCGGCACTTCCACACTTCTGTACTTCCAAGCGCAAGTGATTTTAGTTGAGAATACATAGTAGTAGAGTTATATAGGGTGACCCTCCTACGAGTCATTAGGCGCTTGTTCTTTCGTGTTTCATCAGGTATTGGAATTTCGTTTTTGCGTTGTGTAGCTACCCTCCGTCAAAGCAATTTTTGCTCCTCACTCTTTCATGTGACACCCAATGTTAACGGTAAGTGTCGGTTTGTTTAGCATTACAAACCAAATTATTTTTAAAGCGGAATTTTACATGTTCATTCGATAAAACAGTCGCAGTTCAGTCTAGCGCGACATTTGTTTTATCCATATGAATTAACAGGGACAGTATGTAAGCGAATGGGGGAGGGTGGGGATACTGTTCCGTCTGTGTTTACTAATTGTACCCACTCACCTCGTAAATCCAGTCGCCATTCGCTTCTTCCCTTAGTCTAGGAACAGCAGCTTGAGTATTGCTGTGATAAACGATAACTAACAAGGCGAACAAAGGAGTGCCAATCACCAAAATTCAAGTTTTAGCCTAGTATAATCCATTGATGTATTCTTTAACACTTACGCTACACAGGGCTGCACTGTTACACTCTTCACAAAATAACAAATATGTTGATACACTGATACATACAGTAACACTACACCACAATACATTATCCAACACTGCAATCCAGATGCGGCGTTCGTGGCAATGTAGGTAATCCAAGTTTCATTTACCGGCGCGGATGAGATGCTCGAGAGCATCTAATCATGTTCTCGCGATTGTTCTCGTGGTTTACGACTTCGCGAACCGCGGATTACGTCTCGTGAGGTACACGAATGATTACGCAGCATCAGACACTTTTATAGTCACAAAATTTACTTGTTCTCTTAGCATGATTCCTTAACATCTTCACACCACGCACACGGTCAAATACCACCACGTGACTCTCTCCTTCGTTCTGGCGAAAAAAAAAAAAAAAAAAAAAAAAAAAAACGAGGCGATCATAGCGATGTTATCACAATCGATATCAGTGCTACTCGATACATGCTTACATGTTAATCTTAGAAAAACCAATATTCCAGCAGCGACAGAAATGTCCTGTCCCACACTCAGCCCTACTGAGTCACCGCTGCATTGCTATTTGTTCTTAGTGTTTTACTGTTCCCGTTAATACATACCGATAACACGAATGTCAGACTAGACTCATTTGGGAACGCTGTATCGTATGATCACGTAAAATTCCGATTTTAAAAATAATTTTCTTTGGAATGAAAAACAAACCGATGCTTTCTGTCAAACCTTGGCGTCGCATGAAAGACGTGACAAGCAGTAATTATCTGGGCTGATTCCAGCTACACAGAGTAAAAACTATACTACTGGCCATTAAAATTGCTACACCACGAAGATGACGTGCTACAGACGCGAAATTTGACTGACAGGAAGAAGATGCTGTGATATGCAAATGATTAACTTTTCAGAGCATTCACACAAGGTTGGCGCCGATGGCGACACCTACAACGGGCTGACATGAGGAAAGTTTCCAAACGATTTCTCATACACAAACAGCATTTGACCGGCGTTGCGTGGTGAAACGTTGTCGTGATGCCTCGTGTAAGGAGGAGAAATGCGTACCATCACGTTTCCGACTTTGATAAAGGTCGGATTGTAGCCTATCACGATTGCGGTTTATCGTATGGCGACATTGCTGCTGGCGTTTGTCGAGATCCAATGACTGTTAGCAGAATATGGAATCAGTGGGTGCAGGAGGGTAATACGGAACGCCGTGCTGGATCCCAACGGCCTCGTATCACTAGCATTCGTGATGACAAGCATCTTATCCGCATGGCTGTAACGGATCGTGCAGCCACGTCTCGATCCCTGAGTCAACAGATGGGGACGTTTGGAAGACAACAACCATCTGCACGAACAGTTCGACGACGTTTGCAGCAACATGGACTTTCAGCTCGGAGACCTTGGCTGCGGTTACCCTTGACGCTGCATCACAGACAGGAGCGCCTGCGATGGTGTACTCAACGACGAACCTGGGTGCACAAATGGCAAAATGTCATTTTTTCGGATGAATCCAGGTTCTGTTTACAGCATCATGATGGTCGCATCCGTGTTTGGCGACATCGCGCGGACGCACATTGGAAGCGTGTATTCGTCATTGCCATACTGGCGTATCACCCAGCGTGATGGTATGGAGTACCTTTGGTTACACGTGTCGGTCACCTCTTGTTCGCATTGACGGCACTTTGAACAGTGGACGTTACATTTCAGATGTGTTACGACCCGTCGCTCTAACCTTGATTCGATCCCTGCGAAACCCTACATTTCAGTAGGATAATGCACGACCGCATGTTGCAGGTCCTGTACGGGCCTTTCTGTATACAGAAAATGTTCGACTGCTGCCCTGGCCAGCACATTCTACAGATCTCTCACCAATTGAAAACGTCTGGTCAATGGTGGCCGAGCAACTGGCTCGTCACAATACGCCAGTCACTACTCTTGATGAGCTGTGCTATCGTGTTGAAGCTGCAAGGGCAGCTGTACCTGTACACACCATCCAAGCTTTGTTTGACTCAATTCCCAGGCGTATCAAGGCCGTTATTACGGCCAGAGGTGGTTGTCCTGGTTACTGATTTCTCAGGATCCATGCACCCAAACTGCGTGAAAATGTAATCACATGTCAGTTCTAGTATAATATATTTGTCCAATGATTACCCTTTTATCATCTGCATTTTTTCTTGGTGTAGGAATTTTTCGGCCAGTAGTGTAAATTGCAAATATCTGCCTGAAACACCAGAGAAAATGCGCCTGAGGACTCGTCAGAGAGGCACCTGGCACATGTTAATTGTATTTGTATCTTAATGATTTTGTTTGTTTATTACTATTATGAAACGTCCCAAATGGTTCAAATGGCTCTGAGCACTATGGGACTCAACTCCTGTGGTTATCAGTCCCCTACAACTTAGAACTACTTAAACCTAACTAACCTAAGGACATCACACACATCCATGCCCGAGGCAGGATTCGAACCTGCGACCGTAGCAGTCGCACGGTTCCGGACTGCGCGCCTAGAACCGCGAGACCACCGCGGCCGGCGAAACGTCCCCTTAGAACAATTATACATAACTGTGCTTAACCTGACACACAATATTTTTAGCGCAACGCAATCTGACTTTCAATAATCTCTACAAGAGAATGACCCTGACTAACATTAACCTGTACTTTTCACAAATCACTTAATCACTTACCTCACAATAATCTTCGTTTCTCCCACTACTGCAATACAGCAAGCGCCACTACTGCCAGCTAAATAAAAGATTCAAACTATGGAAGGCACTAACTACTGATAGGGATAGTTAGCAAATGAAAGATATTAATACAGAACAAACAATGTAGTTACCTTGATATCATCATATATAAATATAGCAGTTCATGACAAATTTCAAAACTCCGCCATCTCTCTCCCCACATCCACCACTGCTGGCGGCTCACCTCCAACTGCGCAACGCTACGCGCTGTTCACAGCCAGCTGCCTAACACTACAATGGCGAGTATTACAACAATGCAAAGCAGCCACAGACTGCACACAGCACAGCCAGTGATTTTCATACAGAGGTGGCATTACCAATAAAAAAACCTAAACAGCCTACTTACATAGCCCCCATGCTACCCACAAAAAATTTTACAAATGTTTTTGGGCACTGGCCAATACATATTTGTTAAAATTTTTCATAATCGTAATTACAATAACAAAGAAATCAAATGCACACACTTACTGATACAATGTTGGTCAAAAGCTAAAATTTTCTCACTGTCCATAAAGACAGTCCTGATCGTTCATCACAGTAAAATAGCAGTGTTTTTCTCAAAGTCTGAGCAGTAAAACAAAATGCACACGGAAGTAGTGGATTTCCATGTAGTCTTGAAGAAGTAGTGTTGTCCTTCTAACGGAAAGAGAGTGCTGACTCTCGACGTGCAGACAGGTAATGGGACACAACAGAGCAAACCCACAGCAGAGTCAGTCGAAGTTTTGAAGAATATTGGTACGTAGGTCATCAGAGAGTAGACCCACTGCAGTCCTGGTAGAGATTACGGTATTGGTGGGTCACCAAAGATGCAGACCCACTGTAGTCCTTGTAGAGATGGCCAGCAGCCATCTGTTGTGACTATGCAGATGCACAATCACCATTGAAGAGTCTTGCGGATAATAGAGCAAGTCCATAACCACCACTTGTGCACTCACAAAGTTTTTGAATTGTCCTGAGAACCAGCAATGCTGTTAACCAGTCCCTTGCTGAATTATTAACACACGTGCAAACACTAACAGTCCCTACTTCTCACATATTGTCCATATACTATGACCAATAGAAACGTGTGCAGTGAAATGTAACTTACAAGTTACTTAATTTGATGACCTGGTGTCAATTACAATTTTATAACAGAAGAATACAATTACAAAGGTACAAAATACATCATTAAAGAACATAACAATACAGATAACATTTGTAGTACAGGTTTTACAACAGAATAGAAATAAACATATACATCAGTGTTACAAAAATAATGACATAAGTACATACATAAAGATCAGAATAAATTTTGAAACAACAACTTCACACATGAGCATTAAAACAAAAGAGAATAAATAATGTCTAAACATCTTTACAAAGAAAATAACATATTA
Organism: Schistocerca nitens; assembly: GCF_023898315.1. Taxonomy (NCBI): domain Eukaryota; kingdom Metazoa; phylum Arthropoda; class Insecta; order Orthoptera; family Acrididae; genus Schistocerca; species Schistocerca nitens. The sequence continues at coordinate 191,825,014 of NC_064617.1, read as the reverse complement.
TTAATGCAAATTATATTTGAGGATAACAGTATTCCTCATCATAGTGAATGTAGCTTAGTATTAGAAGAGAAAAAAATTCTATGAAACAGTACACAGAGACAGGAAGAAAATAAATACACATGGGTACACACCCCCCCCCATGAACCATGGACCTTGCCGTTGGTGGGGAGGCTTGCGTGCCACATCGATACAGATAGCCGTACCGTAGGTACAACCACAACGGAGGGGTATCTGTTGAGAGGCCAGACAAATGTGTGGTTCCTGAAGAGGGGCAGCAGCCTTTTCAGTAGTTGCAAGGGCAACAGTCTGGATGATTGACTGATCTGGCCTTGTAACAATAACCAAAACGGCCTTGCTGTGCTGGTACTGCGAACGGCTGAAAGCAAGGGGAAACTACGGCCGTAATTTTTCCCGAGGGCATGCAGCTTTACTGTATGATTAAATGATGATGGCGTCCTCTTGGGTAAAATATTCCGGAGGTAAAATAGTCCCCCATTCGGATCTCCGGGCGGGGACTACTCAAGAGGATGTCGTTATCAGGAGAAAGAAAACTGGCGTTCTACGGATCGGAGCGTGGAATGTCAGGTCCCTTAATCGGGCAGGTAAGTTAGAAAATTTGAAAAGGGAAATGGATAGGTTAAAGTTAGATATAGTGGGAATTAGTGAAGTTCGGTGGCAGGAGGAACAAGACTTCTGGTCAGGTGACTACAGGGTTATAAACACTAAGTCAAATAGGGGTAATGCAGGAGTAGGTTTAATAATGAATAGGAAAATAGGAACGCGGGTAAGCTACTACAAACAGCTTAGTGAACGCATTATTGTGGCCAAGATAGACACAAAGCCCACACCTACTACAGTAGTACAAGTTTATATGCCAACTAGCTCTGCAGATGACGAAGAAATTGAAGAAATGTATGATGAAATAAAAGAAATTATTCAGATTGTGAAGGGAGACGAAAATTTAATAGTTATGGGTGACTGGAATTCGAGTGTAGGAAAAGGGAGAGAAGGAAACGTAGTAGGTGAATATGGATTGGGGCTAAGAAATGAAAGAGGAAGCCGCCTGGTAGAATTTTGCACAGAGCACAATTTAATCATAGCTAACACTTGGTTTAAGAATCATGATAGAAGGTTGTATACATGGAAGAACCCTGGAGATACTAAAAGGTATCAGATAGATTATATAATGGTAAGACAGAGATTTAGGAACCAGGTTTTAAATTGTAAGACATTTCCAGGGGCAGATGTGGACTCTGACCACAATCTATTGGTTATGACCTGTAGATTAAAACTGAAGAAACTGCAAAAAGGTGGGAATTTAAGGAGATGGGACCTGGATAAACTGAAAGAACCAGAGGTTGTACAGAGTTTCAGGGAGAGCATAAGGGAACAATTGACAGGAATGGGGGAAAGAAATACAGTAGAAGAAGAATGGGTAGCTTTGAGGGATGAAGTAGTGAAGGCAGCAGAGGATCAAGTAGGTAAAAAGACGAGGGCTAGTAGAAATCCTTGGGTAACAGAAGAAATATTGAATTTAATTGATGAAAGGAGAAAATATAAAAATGCAGTAAATGAAGCAGGCAAAAAGGAATACAAACGTCTCAAAAATGAGATCGACAGGAAGTGCAAAATGGCTAAGCAGGGATGGCTAGAGGACAAATGTAAGGATGTAGAGGCTTATCTTACTAGGGGTAAGATAGATACTGCCTACAGGAAAATTAAAGAGACCTTTGGAGATAAGAGAACCACTTGTATGAACATCAAGAGCTCAGATGGAAACCCAGTTCTAAGCAAAGAAGAGAAAGCAGAAAGGTGGAAGGAGTATATAGAGGGTCTATACAAGGGCGATGTACTTGAGGACAGTATTATGGAAATGGAAGAGGATGTAGATGAAGATGAAATGGGAGATACGATACTGCGTGAAGAGTTTGACAGAGCACTGAAAGACCTGAGTCGAAACAAGGCCCCCGGAGTAGACAACATTCCATCGGAACTACTGACGGCCTTGGGAGAGCCAGTCCTGACAAAACTCTACCATCTGGTGAGCAAGATGTATGAAACAGGCGAAATACCCTCAGACTTCAAGAAGAATATAATAATTCCAATCCCAAAGAAAGCAGGTGTTGACAGATGTGAGAATTACCGAACAATCAGTTTAATAAGCCACAGCTGCAAAATACTAACACGAATTCTTTACAGACGAATGGAAAAACTAGTAGAAGCCGACCTCGGGGAAGATCAGTTTGGATTCCGTAGAAATACTGGGACACGTGAGGCAATACTGACCTTACGACTTATCTTAGAAGAAAGATTAAGGAAAGGCAAACCTACGTTTCTAGCATTTGTAGACTTAGAGAAAGCTTTTGACAATGTTGACTGGAATACTCTCTTTCAAATTCTAAAGGTGGCGGGGGTAAAATACAGGGAGCGAAAGGCTATTTACAATTTGTACAGAAACCAGATGGCAGTTATAAGAGTCGAGGGACATGAAAGGGTAGCAGTGGTTGGGAAGGGAGTAAGACAGGGTTGTAGCCTCTCCCCGATGTTATTCAATCTGTATATTGAGCAAGCAGTAAAGGAAACAAAAGAAAAATTCGGAGTAGGTATTAAAATCCATGGAGAAGAAATAAAAACTTTGAGGTTCGCCGATGACATTGTAATTCTGTCAGAGACAGCAAAGGACTTGGAAGAGCAGTTGAATGGAATGGATGGTGTCTTGAAGGGAGGATATAAGATGAACATCAACAAAAGCAAAACGAGGATAATGGAATGTAGTCGAATTAAGTCGGGTGATGTTGAGGGTATTAGATTAGGAAATGAGACACTTAAAGTAGTAAAGGAGTTTTGCTATTTGGGGAGCAAAATAACTGATGATGGTCGAAGTAGAGAGGATATAAAATGTAGACTGGCAATGGCAAGGAAAGCGTTTCTGAAGAAGAGAAATTTGTTAACATCGAGTATAGATTTAAGTGTCAGGAAGTCTTTTCTGAAAGTATTTGTATGGAGTGTAGCCATGTATGGAAGTGAAACATGGACGATAAATAGTTTGGACAAGAAGAGAATAGAAGCTTTCGAAATGTGGTGCTACAGAAGAATGCTGAAGATTAGATGGGTAGATCACATAACTAATGAGGAGGTACTGAACAGGATTGGGGAGAAGAGGAGTTTGTGGCACAACTTGACCAGAGGAAGGGATCGGTTGGTAGGACATGTTCTGAGGCATCAAGGGATCACCAATTTAGTATTGGAGGGCAGCGTGGAGGGTAAAAATCGTAGGGGGAGACCAAGAGATGCATACACTAAGCAGATTCAGAAGGATGTAGGTTGCAGTAGGTACTGGGAGATGAAGAAGCTTGCACAGGATAGAGTAGCATGGAGAGCTGCATCAAACCAGTCTCAGGACTGAAGACCACAACAACAACAACATGGGTACACAAACACATAGTGGGATAACACAAGGAAAGGACAGGGTTTCTTTTACTGTAGTATTTTGCAAACAAAACTTTCGATGTGTAAAGTTGTATAAGCAAATACCACATTAGCTAGGGTTCCTTGTGCTTGCCAAACACATGGTACACAAAGTAAGCGTGTACCCCCCTGAGGCTTAATGAAATTTACCTTCAGGTGTTACAGATTACAGCAATGGGGTACTGTAGCGCTAAACTGTGCGTCATGTTGTAAGATAATCTCTGTGGAACTGTCATAGTTATCGTCCTCTGTAAGCAAAGTTCTGCAGAAGTCAATGTACTTACCTCATGATAAACAAAAGTGAAATGCTTTGCGTATAGATATCTTAGTTATTACGCTTATTGTTGTGATGAAGAAAGTACTGTGCTGTGACGTATTGTTGTGCCACGGACAAGGCTGTCTCATTGTAGCTATACCACAAAAGTTAAATACTAAAACATGTTTTACTTTCCAGAAGCATTCAGAAAAATTGTGCAGATATAAAACAGATACACCGCAAAAGCAACAATGTAAATTGTGTCACACATTAGTAGCGTCGTGATATAGTCGTGTAGCTGTCACACAAACTCCAGAATGTATATTCAAGTAAACCAAAATGTTGCATTAAAATCTCATTAGCAGTACCAGTATGTGTCCTAAGTATGTAAGCCTGATAGTCGTTATGTAATCGTGCAACTAACAAGCAAGAATGTACAAATACAACACTGTGTCATTTGTTCACTACAACAATGCATTCGTAATTTCTGTTTAAAAATGTTCCTTAGGTTCTAGACTGGATATTTGACTTCAAACATTGTTGCATGTTAACAGTTTCTTAAGTCTGACAAAGCATACTAGAAATGTGAAGTGAAAAGTTTTATGGCAGAGACAAAGTTAAAAAGCAGATTATCTTTCAATAAACGGTTTTACATGTGAAATGTGGTTTAAACCTTTACTCTTCCTAGTACTCAGACTTTCAACTGAAAAGCAATTGTCATGTTTTATACATCGGTAAAGAATGCTAAAATTTTTCTCAAGGCTAGCGTCTTATGTTATTTTTCTCGGAGCCAGCGGGCGCACGCGGCTGCCTGCTGTGTGAGTCATTGTCTGTCTCTTTGTTGGAGCGCGCCGTTATTGGGATTAGGAGACCTAACTTCTACAAATTCACTCTGACGAGAAGGCCCTGCCCTGTTTAAATCCCGCCAGTTCTGATGCAATTCAGGTCTGTCGTTACGAATATATCGTCTGTCGTCATGTCGGTAGGTTCCGTAGTTTCTTCCTTGTCCGTCACGTGGTGGAGAGTTTCTCCCTGAATCGTAACTGCGCGCTGAACTGTTGCGTCTGAAATTATTCTGTCTCCCTTGATAATAATAGTTCTGATTCCCATATTGTCTGTTTCTCTGATTGTCTCTGTGATAGTCATTACCGCGGAGAGGTGATCTTTCCCTGAAATTATTACTACTCTGCCAACGGTTGTCGAACGGGTGGTGTCTGTTTCGGTCACGATTTGTGTTGTGAGAATAGCCTTGTCGCGTCCAGTTATTATTTCTTTCATCGCGGAATTGCGACGGATGTGATCTGTAATTGTTGTGCTCCTGCGTTCCGCGATTGTCAGTGTCAATTTCCAGTTCTTGTAACAGTCCCTGAAAAGCTTCAATGTCGTCTTTGCAACGTCCTGCCAAAATAATATGTTGTAAATGTTCAGGTAATTTGATTAAGCAAATGCGGATGAGTTCTGAGGGGCTGTATGGGTTTGACAGGTACTGATTCTTGTGCAACATGTCTTCAAAATATTTCACAAGATTGGAGAAATCAGATTGTTCGAAATGTTTCATCATTATAATGCTATGTTTTACTCGGTCTTGTGTAGCTTGAGACCAATATGCTGAGAGGAAGGCATGGTAAAATTCTCCTTCACTGTGACAATCGTGAATGACCGATCGCATTCTTACAGCTGGTTCATTCTCTAAATAGCCACACATAAATTCTAATCTATGTTCCAACGACCAGTTGGGAGGAAAACAATGAGAGAATTGATGGAGCCACGCTTGTGGATGAATGTCGTTGGCAGAATTCTTAAACGTTTTGAATTTACGTGTAGTAATGAACAGCTTATAGTCAAAATCATCGTGTCGGCGAGTAGCATATCGGTCATTGTTACGTCGTGTCGGCGGTTCCATCTCAAAATTCGGTGTGCCTTGCCAATTTCTTTCATAATTTCCGAAGTGTCCTGTGTTATTATTTTGTGGTTGTTCCGTATTTCTATGTCCCTCTTCCCGTATTGGGGCGCGAGTACCCTCTGAAATACGTAATTCTTGTATTACCTGTGTCAGCTGATCTTGTACTTCGCGGATTTCTCTTTTGTACTGTGTATTGATTTGATTTTGATTTTGTTTGAATTTTCTAATTTCTTCATACTCTTCAGTGTCAGTGAAGGCTACAGGTGTTGTGTCATTCAGATCATCATCTACCTTTGTAGATAAGTTAGTGAACTGATCTGAAAGTTCTGCTACTTTATCCGATAGTGTACTTATTTCCTCAGTGTGTTTTTCTGAACCAAGTTTCAGAGTATCTACTGTGTCCTTTAAGTTTTTCTGAGTTTTTGCAAGTTGCATAACCGAATCGGTAGATGCAACTGAGTCGAATTTAGCTTGCAAGGTCTCATGGTATTCATGAACAATAGTTTGCAGTTCTTTTATGGCTGCTTCGTGATTCTGTAGTGCATTTTCATGACGCGAAAAAATAGGCTGGAAATGCTCACAAATTTGTGTTTTTACGTCATTACAGACTTTTTGACATTTCGATTCAATGTGATGTAACTCAGTAGTTAAATCCTCACGTGTTTGTTCAAGAGTTTGCTCCAATGAGTCTAACTTTTGAAGATTTTGTTCCATTGCGTCTAACTGTTGCTGTGTTTGTCTCTGGTGTTGTTCCATTGTGTCTAACTTTTTAAGATTTTGTTCCACTGTGTCTAACTTTCGAAGATTTTGTTCCATTGTGTCTAACTTTTGAAGCTTTTGTTGTGTTTGTCCCATTTGTTGTATTAATTGTAATAACAATGCACTGGTGTCTGGAACATGTTCCTCAGTGCTTTTCGGCAGTGAATTTGCACCGGAAACGTTCACATTTTGACAAGCAGAAAATGTGTCTTGACTTATTTGAGAAAACGGTGAGGATCCAAAACCTGAATCTACAATATTTGCAAAATTGTGTCCTGTCATTCCCGATTCCTGAGGCGAGCTGTTGCCGACCGATCGATCGATAATGCTTCCCTCTGCACTAATTGTTTCACTGTCCACGCCATTGTTTGACGCCCGCTCCATTTCCCTATGCACAGTTACCAAATTACTACTTTGAATGTCTGTTAATTCATTACACAGTGGTGCTGGCAAGCTACGCTCGTCGTCACTATTATTTCTCAGTTTACTTTGGAGCCTAGTGTTACGTTTTTCACACGCCATTATTGTCACAGTATTTTACACGACAACACAGAAAAACACAATTTGAAGACCAAAAATAAGAGAACACATTAACATAACACTGAAAATAATATCTAGTTAATTGCAGCTGCGAAATACTTGGTGCAAATCTACATGCATGCCACAACTGTTTTACTGTACAACAATGAAAGACTGCAACTACAAAGGAGATTTTCTCTACAATTACACGCTAGCAATAAACAAAAGCTACACTAATTACACAAACTACAAGAAAAAATCAGAAGATTCCAGTGAGGTATCCTAGGCTAAGGGTCGACATATGAAACGTCCCCTTTTGAACAATTTATACATAACTGTGCTTAACCTGACACACAATATTTTTAGTGCAACGCAATCTGACTTTCAATAATCTCTACAAGAGAATGACCCTGACTAACATTAACCTGCACTTTTCACAAATCACTTAATCACTTACCTCACAATAATCTTCGTTTCTCCCACTACTGCAATACAGCAAGCGCCACTACTGCCAGCTAAATAAAAGATTCAAACTATGGAAGGCACTAACTACTGATAGGGATAGTTAGCAAATGAAAGATATTAATAGAGAACAAACAATGTATTTACCTTGATATCATCATACATAAATATAGCAGTTCATGACAAATTTCAAAACTCCGCCATCTCTCTCCCCACATCCACCACTGCTGGCGGCTCACCTCCAACTGCGCAACGCTACGCGCTGTTCACAGCCAGCTGCCTAGCACTACAATGGCGAGTATTACAACAATGCAAAGCAGCCACAGACTGCACACAGCACAGCTACGCGCTGTTCACAGCCAGCTGCCTAACACTACAATGGCGAGTATTACAACAATGCAAAGCAGCCACAGACTGCACACAGCACAGCCAGTGATTTTCATACAGAGGTGGCGTTACCAATAAAAAAACCTAAACAGCCTACTTACACTATGTTATAGGCAAAATATTTCATAAATGTCTTTGTTATTCTTTTCCATGTCAAGAGGCGCCCCATTCTGACATCAGAACCTTCGCTACAGTTATCATAGTCACTGACACAGCCACAGCTACAGCTTACGCGACAGCAAGAAGATCCCGCCGTTCAGTGTTGCAAACTCAGATATGAATTAGAAAATACGCTGCAAAAATTAAGTGATTTAATGACTTACGTATCATGTAGTACATCTTGTTCAAATGCTTCAGTTCTTGTTTAATTGTTATGAAGACACTACCGTTGCAGTAGTCTCCAATACGACCGCGAAATGTAGCCGTTTAGCATTTCATAGTAACAACATGTACACACTGCTGTACTGAGCCCTCATAAAAAGACTGCATCAGTTGTAGTGAGTGGCTAACACAAGAGAGTGACGCTTCTGAGTGAAAGTTCACATCTTTTATAACTGAATAGTGTTTAACATAACAATAGGTGTCTTTACATGACTAAAATGAGTGCAAAAACAAATCTCCATACTACCTGACACATAATATTGTAAAATTAAATCAATCTTTACGCAACTAATTAATCTCTACTCTGACAACTGCATGCCTGTAAAAACAATATGGGTCGACACATTTCTTTTCAGTCTTGTGAGCACACCCTTCCTGAAAGTGTGTAGTCAAGTGTGAATTAATTAAACGAATTAGCAGACAGACTACAGAAGTGGTGGGTTTCCTAATCTTCCACCAACTTAAACGGTGTCGGTGGAAGGCAGAGAGCAGGAACAGGAGGGCTTGGCCAAATATGAGTAAAGCAAAAACATTTTTCGTAGTAGAGGCTGGTCATGGGTCTCCCCCACCACCTCGGGCGGTTCGGACAGGGCTATGCGAGACGGTTACAGAGAGTTGTTCGGAAGACAGGTAAGCGACCAGACGTTTCTCCCGAACATCTGCGTCGAACGAAGAACAAAACGGTGTTTGAATGTGATAATTTTTTACCACAACAAGTGAGTCTCCTAACTATTTTGAATTACCATTTAGGTTCTGGTTACAATTTTGGTTCAGTTAATCAGTGGCGTAATAAGATGATTTCCGTTAGTCGCGACCACGCGGTCCCTAAATTCAAATCGTAGCCCAGGCCTTAACAATTTCGGCTTGCCATAAGATTTTATTAGTGGTGGACTTTTCAATTATTAGTAAAATTGTATCGAGCGTACATTTGGCAAAGAATGAATCGATATGATTCGAAGCGCTTCACGCAAAGGTATGCATCCACCCAAAATCCTGCTCGATGCCAACCACAGGGTACATAATACACTTCTTACAAAAATACTATCAACATTTTGTTCGGCATGTGGATTTAGTGCTTGTGAGTGTTTGTGTTTCGAAACTGAGCAGTGACCACGTGCTCTCCAGATTTTCCCACCCCACGGGACTCGCCAAATTAAGGCGAACGTGAGGCCATAGGTTCGTTTATATAAATGTATCTTGAATGTTTTGTCTATCTATTAAATACAAAAGATTACTGTTATCATGCGAAATCTTAGCCAAAATTTTCATCATTTGAAGCTATTTACGTGCTCGTTTAATTTATCCCTTTTCAAAACGTCTGAAAATAGTCACATTTTTTCATTGCATGCTACTAAAATACATAGTTCTTGGCACAAGTGTAGCTAACGGGACGTAGTTTTCTCTGACTGCCCCATAATAATTCATTGCGTTATCAGTTGCGACCTTTATAATCTTGATCTGTGAAGGGATTGTTCCCTAAAATTTAGATGGGCCCAAACCTCTTTTTAAACAACGGGCAAAGGTATTCAGAGAACTTTTCGTTACGTTACAAGTGTATGTACAGTACTTAACTCTCATTTGTCAGCACAATCTGACTATGTATCAAAACCGTAATGAGGTTAGTTTAACTTCCCAGAAGTTCTAAGTCCATTCACAGCGCGATGAACTGGTGTGCGAGAGGCTGCTGTCGAACAAGCGTGGTGATCTGTTACCCGCTGGCGCCCCTCGTACTAGGTGGCAGGTCCTCGGCCCCGGAGGTAGGCCCCCTGGACTCTCCAGTTCAACTCCAGTTGACTTCTTTTTTTGGGATCCGCACATCAGCCGGTAAAAACGGAACCCTTATAGGATCACTTTACTGTCCGTCTGTCTACCTGTCTGTATTTCCGACTTTTCAAACCATTTTTTCTTAAGAACAGCGGAACGTATCAAGTTGAAATCTGTATCTCATGTTGAGGACTACGGTCCCATGGCGCTGAAAAACAGCAAAGCTTCTACGTCAATGCAATCAAAAGATATGGACATTTATGGCACATACTTTGATACTCACAGACTCACTCATCAAAACCTACAGGGTATCTCCCGTTGTCCTAGAATCATCAACATCGCCGCGAAGTAACTTTAGTGTCACCGCCAGACACCACACTTGCTAGGTGGTAGCCTTTAAATCGGCCGCGATCCGTTAGTATACGTCGGACCCGCGTGTCGCCACTATCAGTGATTGCAGACCGAGCGCCGCCACACGGCAGGTCTAGAGAGACTTCCTAGCACTCGCCCCAGTTGTACTACCGACTTTGCTAGCGTACTCTCTCATTTGCCGAGACGATAGTTAGCATAGCCTTCAGCTACGTCTTTTGCTACGACCTAGCAACGCGCCATTACCAGTTACTGTTGATACTGAATCATGTAACGTCAAGAGCGACGTTCACCATTAATGGATTAAAGTTAAGTATTCCACCAGCTACGTCCGTTTTTTCTAAATTCTAATTTCCTTGTTCTGTTCCAAATCCTCACGCCAGCCTGCGTGAGCTAAAACTCGTGCCTTTCGGCTTCCTCTAGTAACCCGGTGTTGGCTCTCCTGCAACCACAACAGTACGTTTTCACACTACAACCAAAGAGAAAGCTCAGAAAATTTTTAATTTGTAACTAAAATAAAATAAATGTCTTCTGACTAGGGCCTCCCGTCGAGTAGACCATTCGCCGGGTGCAAGTCTTTCGCCACTTCGGCGACTTGCGCGTCGATGAGGACGAAATGATGATGATTAGGACAACACAACACCCAGTCCTTGAGCGGAGAAAATCTCCGATCCAGCCGGTAATCCAACCCGGACCATTAGGATTGACTTTCTGTCATGCTGACCACTTTTTTATTCTTATGTATATATATTAGTGAACCGGTGGGGGCTCGGAGGGCAAAGTGGGCAGGGTTCGAAACCCGAGGCCTGGACAAAGTGCCCCCCTCACCACCACCGAGCCTGTGGGGCATAGGGGAGTGGGAGACACAGGACTCAATGGAAGTGGAAGGCGTTGTTGTTGTTTATTTATTTGCATTGTGTTTTTGTAATATTCATAATTATCATGAAATTATGTGGAACACATGGGCGCCAGAGAAAAAAATACACTACTGGCCATTAAAATTGCTACACCATTAAGATGACGTGCTACAGACGCGAAATTTAACCGACAGGAAGAAGATGCTGTGATATGATAATGATTAGCTTTTCAGAGCATTCACACAACGTTGGCGCCGGTGGCGACACGTACAACGTGCTGACAGGAGGAAAGTTTCCAACCGATTTCTCATACACAAACAGCAGTTAACCGGCGTTACCTGGTGAAACGTTGTTGTGATGCCTCGTGTAAGGAGGAGAAAATCGTACCTTCACGTTTCCGACTTTGATATAGGTCAGATTGTAGCCAATAGCGATTGCGGTTTATCGCATCGCGACAGTGCTGCTGACTGTCAGCAGAATATGGAATGGATGGATTCAGGAGGGTAATGCGGAACGCCATGCTGGATCCCAACGGCCTCGTATCACTAGCAGTCGAGACGACAGGCATCTTATCCGCATGGCTGTAACGGATCGTGCAGCCACATCTCGATCCCTGGGTCAACAGATGGGGCCGTCTGCAAGACAACAACCATCTACAGTACAGTTCGACGACGTTTGCAGCAGCATTGACTATCAGCTCGGAGACCGTAGCTGCGGTTACCCTTGACGCTTCATCACAGACAGGGGCGCCTGCGATGGTGTACTCAACGACGAACTTGGGTGCACGAATGGCAAAACGTCATTTTTTCGGATAAATCCAGCTTCTGTTTACAGCATCGTGATGCTCGCATCCGTGTTTGACGACATCGCGGTGAACGCACATTGGAAGCGTGTATTCGTCGTTAAAAGCTATAGGGTTCTTCCTCTTGGACTAGAACCATGAAATTTAACGAGTAGAAAGGTTTTACAGCATAAGTAAAGGAAAAAAATCCGAAAATTGTTAATTTGTAATTAAATTACACGAAAAAATATTTCTATTGTTATTTGTTATCCGACTTCAGACGTGAAATTAAAACATTCTCGACAGTCTTGTATTCCCTGGGACCGACATCTTGCTGATATCAGTGTCGACAACAGGCAAAAATCGTCGAGGTACTAGATTTACAGAATGGATGAACTGTCTACATACACAATTAAGTTTGTGCGGAATCCTTAGTGGGCGAGTCCTATTCGTACCTGGCCAATTTTTTCAGTTACAGAGAAGCCAGTTATAGCTTATTATCTGTGAAGCCAAAACAGGCCATAAAATTCACATTTTCATGGATACCAATATATGTATATGTTAATTATTTATTCGTGTTACTGAATAAAAAAATCTAATACACAAAAATGCTAATATTACAACTACCTCTACCACTACAAACTCGTGATGTCTTTCTTGGCCATCCTGAGGACTGCAGCTGCAGTATCTCCCAAGATGCGCCAGGTTGACTCCTTCTCAGTGCTGTTTCGGGAGCCGACATCCTTAATGCCTGGCAGCCATTGGCGGCCGCGTCTTCGTAGAGGACACTGTCTCAGAGTGTGTGTTCTGGAGTTCTCATACTGCCGCAGGCTGGACAATCATTCATCTCTCCTGATTGTGTATACATTCGTAGCATATGGGCCATTTTTAGTCTGTCTATAGTGTTAGACAGAAATTCGCATGTTCTGCTTGTGGCAGAAGTGTCCCATTCATTTTGCCACCATTGTAATATTCGATCTTTATAAACTTTTTCGTACTGGCCTCAGTTCCAGGTAGCCTTCGTACTTCCATCTGATTGTCTTTCTTTAACGAATAAATGGCTCCCCTTTTCCTAATTTCCAAGTCCAGTGGAGATATTGGTATGCTCTGTTTTCAAGAAAAGCCGAAATTGCCTATTTGCAGTGGTTATGTTTTGTTCATCACGTTTGTACCTCCTTTTCTGTCTGTCTTCTCTATATGATGTGCAGATATACAACGCTGGCCCAGGAATACGGCTAGATATTTCATTGTTCTGACCGTGCAATCATTTAATTTCATTTTAGGGTTTCTTGCTAGGTTACCTTTCACCAGGAGGTATGCAGTTTTCTGAGCTGCTCGTGGCAATTTGACACATCGACGCCATCCGTCAGGTTCATGAAGCTCCACGTCACATTTATTCCGTAGGATTCTTCTGAAGTCATTGCTTACAACGAGCAGCACGTCATCTGCTATCTGCCCATTTACGTTACCGCTGCCATGTAACTTCTGTAGTATGAGCTCCAATACTACGTCCTCAAATTCTAAACCGCACACTGATCCCTGCGGACACCGTTTTATTACTTCCTTCGTTATTTCCTGTCCTGGTCTTATCAAAGGATCATATCTCCGGGGGCAATAATCTCGTAGACAGTTGTCCAGTGCCTCTGGACACTCGAATCTAAGACGATCAAAGAAAGACGGCGACCGCAGGTTATCGAAAGCGCCAGCAATATCGATCATCATCGCTAGCCCATACGTGGAATGAGTGTTTGTCGCTAGTGAAATCTCTTTATTAACTGCGTTCTCAATTGTCTCTTCTAAACTCGTAATGGTAAGGGCTCATCCCGTGCAGCAGTGTTTGATCTTGTAATATCTTGCATAATAGATTTTCAAATATCTTGCCGAGAATGTTAAAGAGACAAGTTGGTCTGTAGGGTTAGGGTAATACCGGATCCTTGTATTGCCTTTCAGCATTCTTCCACAGTGTAAAGACTCTTCCTCGGAAAAGACGCTCTTTGTGCAGTTCACGCAAGTAAATATCTAATTGGTCACATAAGGCATGCATTATTTTGAAATAGATCCCATCCGCTCGTCGAAATTTTTACTTTCTCGGTCTTAAAATTGCTTGCCTAATTTCTTCTTTACGAAGGGTACACAAGTTTATTATTTCTATAGTCTTCTCGTAACACTTTTCGTAACCTACGCTGAACTTCTGTATCGCCTTCTTTTCTGTCGTCAGGAAGCAGTGTTTCCATTAGCAGAACAGCTGATTGATCCCAACTTTCTTTTACCGTCCCATCATTCCTTTCGGGCGTATATGAGACTGTTGGTGGTCGCATTTCGTATGGTGTACCATAGGAACGGATTGTACCTCGAGTAACAGTCTGATTATATTCTCCACGAATTGCTCCCATCGTTCAATTTTTGGTTTCCATGACTCTTCCTTAAAATGTTGTTTAACACATTTGTATCTAATGTAGCCTTCGGACTCTTTTTTTCTTGGGTCGTGCTGTTGGTATAGCTTACTGGCTCTTCTGGTTTCACATCTAAACTTCTGCAGAGCCTCTGTCCAGATGCAAGGTGCTTCTGTAGAAGAATCTCTCCTGATAGGTATCGACGCCTCATTGCTCTGTCAGCTCTTCCGCTTTAATACCTACATCATCACCCAGCGATGGACTTCCTGGACACTGAAACATCCTTGATCTTTGCTGTTAGCTCCCTTGATGTTTTATTTCTGTCTTACGTGTACGTTTTCTGCAGTGTCTTAAATTTCCCTCCCAGCGATGATATTGTAACACCCCACCCGTCACTTATCTGGTTTTGGTGTGTGTTCCCCCCAGGTACTTGACTAACAGATCAACAGAGAGCTCAAAACTGCCGCAATGTCGGATAACGCAAAGAAAGTAATAAGGCCCTGTGACTCCTGATTGAACTGCGGTGGCAGTGTTGACATTAATTGATTCAGAATTGATGCTTTTAATTAAAAAGGGGTGGACATTGATGTTATATTCAGCGCCCCCGTCGGATCACTTGTGAATGAATCGTTTGATAATGGACGGACACCGTTTTGTTCCAACACACTCTGGCTTCTTAGGCTGGATCTTCCATACTTATGGATTAATCCTGTACTCCCTGCGTCCCCCGAGCCCTCAGTATCACTGCCTGAATCAACGTCCTTGCTATTCAGCGGACTAAACCAGTCGCGAGACGCAGTTTACTACTATCACCTATGTTCTCTCGAGTAACAGTCTGATTATATTCTGCCATTGTCTTGGCTTTTCCCCTCGTTATCATTTGCACTTTTATGTTACACGAAAACTCAAAACCCAAGTACTCCTTACACTCAATAATTAGATAACGCAAAACATATATCAGGACGCAAATTGATACACTGGGTGTGAGCAGTGACCCGACATATAGTTCATGAAGCATTCCCCCAAAAGGGCTGGTAGCAATGATAGTGTTCTGTGTGCTCAGTATTGGCTGATTACGGCACTGCACATCATAAGTACTCCAACAAATCACAAATATAATGAATAGGCACCTATAAATGTCAATTTGAAAGGACAGCACATGAAGAAGACACTGTAACTTATTGTAACTAATGCTACCCGTTTTTCAATTAACAATGGCTAAGCAAGGCAAAAAAGGCTAGTATCAATAGTTGTGTTCTGTGTGCTCAGCATCGGCTGATTACGGCACTGCACATCATAAGTACTCCAAAAACTCACAAATACAATGCAGAGGCATCTATAAATGTCAATTTGAAAGGACAGCACATGAAGAAGACAATGTAACTTATTGTAACTAATGCTACCCGTTTTTCAATTAAAAATGGCTAAGCAATGGATCACATGTAAAAATTTCCTTTTTCAAGACTGCTTCCTAGCAAATCCCGAAGTATCGTATCCTGGCAGGGTTGCCATATGTAACACCCCACCTGTCACTTATCTGGTTTTTGTGTGTGTTCACCCCAGGTACTTGACTAACAGATCAACAGAGAGCGCAAAACTGCCGCAATGTCAGATAACACAAAGAAAGTAATAAGGCCCTGTGACTCCTGATTGAACTGCGGTGGCAGTGTTGACATTAATTGATTCAGAATTGATCCTTTTAATTAAAAAGGGGTGGACATTGATGTTATATTCCGCTATTGAACACCAGATGCAAATGTTGAACATAAAATTAATTAAGAAAGTGACTTGGGATTTCAACTACTTGATTGAAAACAGATGCAGTCGATTACCACAGATTTATTTTAACTCACGACCTTCAATCATCACATTACATGGCTCTCCTAACAGACAGTGGTAATAAATTGCGTTTGCGTGGAGTAAAGCGTGATAAATCAAAAGTAATTCCTATCGACTGACCCAGGCGTAATGCGAAGTGCGAGAAGAATTCTACAACACACGGCCCATGAAACCCTCGTGGAAACTTTGCCGACGTGATCCAACAAATTAATCAGTGGCTGGAGCAGGCGCAATATCACCGAATACAGCGTGGCGGAGCGGCGTCGTTGTGTGGACATCGGCCGACCTCGTGGTGCTGCAAGGCTGCGCTCGTCTATTCACTTCTAGCTATCTCCAAGCTCAATCGTTCCATTTGCTAAGTCCTAAACTGAAGAGATGCTCACTCTTTCTCAGGCAAGCTGAGTAAAGAACGCCACGTCCGCACTCTAGCCAAGCTGGGAATGGAAGACCTCTACTTAGACTTCTGCCAGTCTGCTCTTCGCCTTGGTTTCCCCTCCAGCAAAATCACTTACGCCAATTGCAGCACAAGTCGCGTTAATTATGCCTCGCTTCCCAGCGCCGACCAATGCCTGCTCTAGGAAGTGAACAAATTCCCACAAAATTTCCATTCCTCTCAAGTTCTTCTATTTAGCTCCCCCCAGGCCACCCATTAAGGTTAGCGTCTGCACAAACACCAAGTTTTCCGGAATTCTGACTCCCAGGAGAGTACTTCAAATTCCTTGGTCCTACGTTCCCATCGGAGGCTGGCGTATTTCATTCTGTCACTCTTCATCTGATTTACTTCAGACTCTGCGGACCATGAATTCAGCGTGAAGTTTCTATGGTCATGAACACGCATATTTTGACCTCTGTTGACTGCTCCACCGTAGCTTTGCGCGGCTTTTTCGCATGTTTCACAGAAAACGGGACGACGGACATTTATCAACAGGCATACAAGTTGTCCGTCTGTTTCCCGGTACACCAGCATGGAGTCAGGGTCAACCACCCACTCACTGTCACTCATTTTAAGGCGGCTGGAGGCCGCGCACCGTAACCACTTTCTCAGAGCTTGAGCCGCCCTAAGCTGCCTATTGTCGCTTCCCTTAGCCGCTCCCCCGGCAGGCCACAACTCTAAATACTTCCCTGGGGTAAACTAGCGTCCAATAAATCGACTCATTTCCACAAAGTTTTCATGTTATGTGAATTACTTTAAAACCATCACCCGACATTAATTATTCCACTATGTCCATACTATACCCTCTACAAGATGCATTGTGCCTTGTCAGTCATTTTGTTCAGCCCTACTGTTCGCTCAACGTAAGTTAGTTGATCTTTAATGACTTCATGTAAGGGGCATAGGTCTTGCCATCTTACAATATAGTGCATAGTATTGTGACCACTCGAAGCCATCCAGCATCTCACATGGCGCACTCTGCCATATTTACTAGAGTCACGTTTCTACTTGACGGCCTCCGACCCGCCTTTTGTGTTGGCGGATTGCGAGGTTTATTCAATACCTGTAGATTGACTTCAATAAAAGTTGCCTTCCACGGTCATCAGTCAAGCGGCTATGCCACAATACTGCGTTCGCATTTGCATCATTGGAGTACACTGGAGGTTTAATTAGTTCCTACGTAACTAGTATACATTAGCTTTAGCCTTTACTCATCGATCTCATCGCTAAATTGAAAATACATGGAAACCATGATTCAACATTTCCACACACTTTACGAATTCTGAACAATACTGTGATGTTTTTCTGATTCTGATAGCTTTGTTTAATATTGTTATTGGTGCTATAGCTCGTTGCCTGCAGGTGAGTATCTGGGTCATCATTGGGATATTAGGGACCTTTCCTGTCTTAGTACACGGTTTTTGCAGAGCAAATTCACCTAACTACTGACAATCATCTAACCTCATGCAATAAGATAGCACTTCTGCTGGCATTAAGCTGTGCAATTTTTTTTTCTCCATTAGGGATGATGGGTATACTTTAAACAATCTGGCCATTCCCGGCTGTCATTCCGTGCTATATTACCAAGGGTCATCAGAAAGCGCTTGTTTAACGTAACTTTGATAAATAATTCATTTCTTTTGGCAGAAAGCTGTTTCAAAAAGTACTCCAATTTTTCCACTGCAGTTGACTCTCCATTCTGCTCTCATCGGGCCGTGCACTTCCCCAAATACCCGACAGGTGGAAGGATATTGAGCAACGCTCTAATTCAGCCCTCGCGACAGGTGCTGCGAAACAGTACGGCAAAGGGGACGTCCTCTGTATACCCTAGTGGAACTACGGTGTCGTGCCGCTGCTTAACGCCTAGTGCTCAGGCAACCCCTCTGGCTTTGCCGTGCCGCATGGAGCCTCTGTTCCCCGTGGATACAGCACACACGTTGATCTGTTATCCATGTCTCTTTTAACCAGCATAAAGAGTTTATACTCGACGAACAAATCGTTTGATGGAGCCGTGCAAATTATATGTCACTGATGGTGGGCTATATGCCCGAATACCGATCTGGAAAATATGTTGTTGTTGTTGTTGTGGTCCTCGGTCCAGAGACTGGTCTCATGCAGCTCTCCATGCTACTCTATCCTGTGCAAGCTTCTTCATCTCCCAGTACCTACTGCAACCTACAGCCTTCTGAATCTGTTTAGTGTATTCATCTCTTGGCCTCTCTCTGCGATTTTTACCCTCCACGCTGCCCTCCAATACTAACTTGGTGATTCCTTGATGCCTCAGAATATGCCCTACCAACCGACCCCTTCTTCTAGTCAACTTGTGCCACAAATTTCTCTTCTCTCCAATTCTATTCAATAAATCCTCATTAGTTATGTGATCTACCCATCTAATCTTCAGCATTCTTCTGTAGCACCACATTTCGAAAGCTTCTATTCTCTTCTTGTCTAAACTATCTATCGTCCATGTTTCACTTTCATACATGGCTACACTCCATACAAATACTTTCAGAAACGACTTCCTGACACTTAAATTTATACTCGATGTTAACAAATTTCTCTTCTTCAGAAACGATTTCCTTGCCATTGCCAGTCAACATTTTATATCCTCTCTACTTCGACCACCATCAGTTATTTTGCTCCCCAAATAGCAAAACTCCTTTACTACTTTAAGTGTCTCATTTCCTAATCTGGTAGGCATCTCCTCTGTGCCATACTGCACCGTGTGTGACAGTGTACACAGCGACTGTGGATGTGGGGCTACCCTACAATCACTATCTCGTTTCATAGGTACCCTGACGTCATCGCTGGCATGTTTGTCCATTGACCAGAATGCCATCTTCCGTGCGGAACGCGACCGTACGGATGTCTGGTTGACAGTTTATACGATTATTTCGTGAATTAGGACGGGGAAATAGCGGTTTGTTGATTTAATTTTGGACACCAGTGTACATTCAAAACGTTCAGGTATTAACATTTTTCTTAATGCGCATCGGAACATGGCCTCCTGAAATTTTGACAGCGAGTCTCCAGCCGCTGCACGACATCTTCTTGTAGCGTCCTTAAAATTCTCTTGAATTAAAGCTACGGGGCACAGTTTGCAGACCGACAAACCATTCTCGATAACTAGTCGAACAAAGGTTTGATAATCGTCCTTCTTCCTTAGGATTCTCGCTATAAACCTGCCACTTGGCTTCCCTATTGCTAGATTTGTGTGAACGTTCCCCGTAAAATCGCAGCTCTGTGTCAACACCGAGTAATGTCGTAAATTAGATATATTCTTGCCTTTTAATAATTTACTGTTCCTGAATGTAATGTTCCAGTCGAAGTTAGACTCCACTGCACATTATTAATCGACGTCGCAATGATGTACAACTTCCCAGTTCCGTGCGAGCATTACAAACATCGTAACTTCGATTAATTTCACTGTACTCAAAATTATGACCACTTTTCATCGTACCTTCACCTGAATACATTTCCACACTATAATGAGTATTCGTACTCTCAGCAGCCTAAGCGATCGCTCCGTAACGTCACTGGCTTTCATAGGCTGACACAATGTATGTATTGGAAATTTCCGAGTGAACTACCCATTAATAATATTCTTTATAGTTTCCGGTATATCTTGTTATTGCGTATTAAGCATTCGATATGTTGTTATTGCTAGATCAAGGTTTGTTGCCAGTTGATTAGCGCGATCAGAGGGCGGGGGGACGCGTGAGTGATCGTAAGTACACTCCACTTCAGGATATTGGCGAAAAAAATCAGCGTATATGTCGCCGAACGCCACAGACTTCGCCACGATTTCTGTATCCAACCATGGTCTCCTTCCCCCATCCTGTAGCACCTCATAAAATTTCCGCATGTCATCGAACACGTGGAACACCATTGCTTGTCCAACTCCTCATTGTATAATCATTCTTGTGAACCCTGGCGTGCTGTCTTTCATATGACAGCACGTTTCATCTTCTATCCGCTTTCAAATTTTCCACTTGCTTTTATAGGCCAACTTTAGCCACTAATTCCTTCGAGAGTGAAAATTATCGCTGAAATTTAACCAGCCTATCAATTGGAACTATCTTATTAGTCCATCCAAACCTGAGACGTCCAACCCACCAGACTAGAGTCCTAATTAGCTGACGCTCATACCGCAATTATTTGACCCGTGCCTCATATGAAATGGAAATGAAGTCCCATGCTTCTTTACAGAGCGTAGGGGAACGATGCGGGAGAGCCGCACCGCCTTACTAGGCAAGGTCCTAGTAGAGGTGGTTTGCCATTGCCTTCCTCCGACCGTAATGGGGATGAATAATGATGATGAAGACGACACAACACCCAGTCGTCTCGAGGCAAGAAAAATCCCTGACCCCGCCGGGAATCGAACCCGGGACCTCGTGCTCTGGAAGCGAGAACGCTACCACGAGACCATTCTTGTGAACACTGGCGTGCTGTCTTTCATATGACAGCACGTTTCATCTTCTATCCGCTTTCAAATTTTCTACTTGCTTTTATAGGCCAACTTTAGCCACTAATTCCTTCGAGAGTGAAAATTATCGCTGAAATTTAACCACCCTATCAATTGGAACTATCTTATTAGTCCATCCAAACCTGAGACGTCCAACCCACCAGACTAGAGTCCTAATTAGCTGACGCCCATACCACAATTATTTCACCCGTGCCTCATATACACCCCTCATTCCTTTTGTATCACATTCATACGCCCAACCCTCACATAAAGCTCCACAAGCTTCCCCATTCTTCTTGTCTGTACTGTTTCCCACCCACACAAGGATACGCTCCAGTCACATATTAAGAGAGAAGACTTCCAACCACTTGCAGCTTTATTTCATTTCACTGAATTATAATTTAATTTCAAATTCTTTACTGCTTGCTCTATCGACAGGATGTCTAGCTAGTCCGAGCATATTACAGGATTCTTTTTATAAAACTTTATTTCGAATGTATCAATCGCATCTTTCGAACACTCTCCCAGCATAAGTTCCTACAGCGCCTACGTGCTGATACACTACTGGCCGTTAAAATTGCTACACCGAGACGAAATGCAGATGATAAACGGGTATTCATTGGACAAATATATTATACTAGAACTGACATGTGACTACATTTGCACGCAATTTGGCTGCGTAGATCCTGAGAAATCAGTACCCAGAACAACCACCTCTGCCGTAATAACGGCCTTGATACGCCTGGGCATTGAGTCAAACAGAGCTTGCATGGCGTGTACAGGTACAGCTGCCCATGCAGCTTCAACACGATACCACAGTTCATCAAGAGTAGTGACTGGCGTATTGTGACGAGCCAGTTGCTTGGCCACCATTGACCAGACGTTTTCAGTTGCTAAGAAATCTGGAGAATGTGCTGGCCAGGGCAGCAGCCGAACATTTTCTGTATCCAGAAAGTCCCTTTCAGGACCTGCAACATGCGGTCGTGCATTAACCGGCTGAAATGTAGGGTTTCGCAGAGATCGAATGAAGGGTAGAGGCACGGGTCGTAACACATCTGAAATGTAACGTCCACTGTTCAAAGTGCCGTCAATGCGAACAAGAGGTGACCGAGACTAGTAACCAATGGCACCCCATACCATCACGCCGGGTAATACGCCAGTATGGCGATGACGAATACACGCTTTCAATGTGCATTCACCGTGATGTCGCCAAACACGGATGCGACCATCATGATGCTGTAAATAGAACCTGAATTAATCCAAAAAAATGACGTTTTGCCATTCGGTCACCCAGGTTCGTCGTTCAGTACACCATCGGTGTAGGGACAGAGCATCGAGTGACATTATACTGACTGCACTATCCGAAAATTACCTCGAGCAATTAAACAGAGAATCGACTCGTGGAGATAACATCTTCGACCTACTGATAACAAACAGACCCGAACGTTTCGACTCTGTAAGTGCAGAACAGGGAATCAGTGATCATAAGGCCGTTGCAGCATCCCTGAATGTGGAAGTAAATAGGAATATAAAAAAAGGGAGGAAGGTTTATCTGTTTAGAAAGAGTAATAGAAGGCAGATTTCAGACTACCTAACAGATCAAAACGAAAATTTCTGTTCCGACTCTATGTTGAGTGTTTATGAAAAAAGTTCAAGGCAATCGTAAAATGCGTTTTAGACAGGTACGTGCCGAGTAAAACTGTGAGGGACGGGAAAAACCCAGCGTGGTTTAACAACAAAGTTAGGAAACTACTGCGAAAGCAAAGAGAGCTTCACTCCAAGTTTAAACGCAGCCAAAACCTTTCAGACAAACAGAAGCTAAACGATGTCAAAGTTAGCGTAAGGAGGGCTATGGATGAAGCGTTCAGTGAATTCGAAAGTAAACTTCTATGTACCGACGTGACAGAAAACCCCAGGAAGTTCTGGTCTTACGTTAAATCAGTAAGTGGCTCGAAACAGCATATCCAGACACTCCGGGATGATGATGCCACTGAAACAGAGAATGACACGCGTAAAGCTGAAATACTAAACACCTTTTTCCAAAGCTGTTTCACAGAGGAAGACCGCACTGCAGTTCCTTCTCTAAATCCTCGCACAAACGAAAAAATGGCTGACATCGAAATAAGTGTCCAAGGAATAGAAAAGAAACTGGAATCACTCAACAGGGGAAAGTCCACTGGACCTGACGGAATACCAATTCGATTCTACACAGAGTACGCGAAAGAACTTGCCCCTCTTCTAACAGCAGTGTACCGCAAGTCTCTAGAGGAACGGAAGGTTCCAAATGATTGGAAAAGAGCACAGGTAGTCCCAGTCTTCTAGAAGGATCGTCGAGCAGATGCGCAAAACTATATCTCTGACGTCGATCTGTTGTAGAATTTTAGAACATGTTTTTTGCTCGAGTATCATGTCGTTTTTGGGAACCCAGAATCTACTCTGTAGGAATCAACATGTATTCCGGAAACAGCGAGCGTGTGAGACCCAACTCGCTTTATTTGTTCATGAGACTCAGAAAATATTAGATACAGGCTCCCAGGTAGATGCTATTTTCCTTGACTTCCGGAAGTCGTTCGATACAGTTCCGCACTGTCGCCTGATAAACAAAGTAAGAGCCTACGGAATATCAGACCAGCTGTGTGGCTGGATTGAAAAGTTTTTAGCAAACAGAACACAGCGTGTTGTTATCAATGGAGAGACGTCTACAGACGTTAAAGTAACCTCTGACGTGCCACAGGGGAGTGTTAGGGGACCATTGCTTTTCACAATATACACTCCTGGAAATGGAAAAAAGAACACATTGACACCGGTGTGTCAGACCCACCATACTTGCTCCGGACACTGCGAGAGGGCTGTACAAGCAATGATCACACGCACGGCACAGCGGACACACCAGGAACCGCGGTGTTGGCCGTCGAATGGCGCTAGCTGCGCAGCATTTCTGCACCGCCGCCGTCAGTGTCAGCCAGTTTGCCGTGGCATACGGAGCTCCATCGCAGTCTTTAACACTGGTAGCATGCCGCGACAGCGTGGACGTGAACCGTATGTGCAGTTGACGGACTTTGAGCGAGGGCGTATAGTGGGCATGCGGGAGGCCGGGTGGACGTACCGCCGAATTGCTCAACACGTGGGGCGTGAGGTCTCCACAGTACATCGATGTTGTCGCCAGTGGTCGGCGGAAGGTGCACGTACCCGTCGACCTGGGACCGGACCGC
Source organism: Schistocerca nitens (assembly GCF_023898315.1). Taxonomy (NCBI): domain Eukaryota; kingdom Metazoa; phylum Arthropoda; class Insecta; order Orthoptera; family Acrididae; genus Schistocerca; species Schistocerca nitens. The sequence continues at coordinate 191,800,766 of NC_064617.1, read as the reverse complement.
AGCGACGCACGGATGCACGCCAAGACCGTAGGATCCTACGCAGTGCCGTAGGGGACCGCACCGCCACTTCCCAGCAAATTAGGGACACTGTTGCTCCTGGGGTATCGGCGAGGACCATTCGCAACCGTCTCCATGAAGCTGGGCTACGGTCCCGCACACCGTTAGGCCGTCTTCCGCTCACGCCCCAACATCGTGCAGCCCGCCTCCAGTGGTGTCGCGACAGGCGTGAATGGAGGGACGAATGGAGACGTGTCGTCTTCAGCGATGAGAGTCGCTTCTGCCTTGGTGCCAATGATGGTCGTATGCATCATGGTGTGGGGAGCGATCTCCTACACTGGCCGTACACCACTGCTGATCGTCGAGGGGACACTGAATAGTGCACGGTACATCCAAACCGTCATCGAACCCATCGTTCTACCATTCCTAGACCGGCAAGGGAACTTGCTGTTCCAACAGGACAATGCACGTCCGCATGTATCCCGTGCCACCCAACGTGCTCTAGAAGGTGTAAGTCAACTACCCTGGCCAGCAAGATCTCCGGATCTGTCCCCCATTGAGCATGTTTGGGACTGGATGAAGCGTCGTCTCACGCGGTCTGCACGTCCAGCACGAACGCTGGTCCAACTGAGGCGCCAGGTGGAAATGGCATGGCAAGCCGTTCCACAGGACTACATCCAGCATCTCTACGACCGTCTCCATGGGAGAATAGCAGCCTGCATTGCTGCGAAAGGTGGATATACACTGTACTAGTGCCGACATTGTGCATGCTCTGTTGCCTGTGTCTATGTGCCTGTGGTTCTGTCAGTGTGATCATGTGATGTATCTGACCCCAGGAATGTGTCAATAAAGTTTCCCCTTCCTGGGACAATGAATTCACGGTGTTCTTATTTCAATTTCCAGGAGTGTATATAAATGACCTAGTAGATAGTGTCGGAAGTTCCATGCGGCTTTTCGCGGATGAAGCTGTAATATACAAAGAAGTTGCAGCATTAGAAAATTGTAGCGAAACGCAGGAAGATCTGCAGCGGATAGGCACTTGGTGCAGGGAGTGGCAACTGACCCTTAACATAGACAAATGTAATGTATTGCGAATACATAAGAAAGAAGGATCGTTTATTGTATGATTATATGATAGCGCAACAAACACTGGTAGCAGTTACTTCTGTAACATATCTGGGAGTATGCGTGCGGAACGATTTGTAGTGGAATGAAAATTAATTGTTGGTAAGGCGGGTACCAGGTTGAGATTCATTGGGAGAGTCCTTAGAAAATGTAGTCCATCAATAAAGGAGGTGGCTTACAAAACACTCGTTCGACCTATACTTGAGTATTGCTCATCAGTGTGGGATCCGTACCAGATCGGGTTGACGGAGGAGATAGAGAAGATCCAAACAAGAGCGGCGCGTTTCGTCACAGGGTTATTTGGTGACCGTGATAGCGTTACGGAGATGTTTAGCAAACTCAAGTGGTAGACTCTGCAAGAGAGGCGCTCTGCATCGCGGTGTAGCTTGCTCGCCAGGTTTCGAGAGGGTGCGTTTCTGGATGAGGTATCGAATATATTGCTTCCCCCTACTTATACCTCCCGAGGAGATCACGAATGTAAAGTTAGACAGCTTCGAGCGCGCACGGAAGCATTCAGACAGTCGTTCTTCCCGCAACCATACGCGACTGGAGCAGAAAAGGGAGGTAATGACAGTGGCACGTAAAGTTCCCTCCGCCACACACCGTAGTATAAATGTAGATGTAGATGTAGATGTAGATGTAGATGTAGATGTAGATGTAGATCGCAGGCGGTCCTGTCTGTGATGCAGCGTCGATGGTAACCGCAGCCATGGTCTCCGAGTTGATAGTCCATGTTGCTGAAAACGTCGTCGAAATGTTCGTGAAGATGGTTGTTGTCTTGAAAACGCCCCATCTGTTGACACAGGGATCGAGACGTGGCTGCACGATCCGTTACAGCCATGCGGATAAGATGCTTGTCATCTCGACTGCTAGTGATACGAAGCCGTTGGGATCCAGCACGGCGTTCCGTATTATCCACCTGAACCCACCGATTCCATATTCTGCTAACAGTCTTTGGATCTCGACCAACGCGAGCAGCAATGTCGCGATACGATAAACCGCAATCGCGATAGGCTACAATCCGACCTTTATCAAAGTCGGAAACATGATGGCACGCATTTCTCCTCCTTACACGAGGCATCACAACAACGTTCACCAGGCAACGCAGGTCAACTGCTGTTTGTGTATGAGAAATCGGTTGGCAACTTTCCTCATGTCAGCACGTTGTAGGTGTCGCCACCGGTGCCAACCTTGTGTGAAGGCTCTGAAAAGCTAATCATTTACATATCACAGCATCTTCTTCCTGTCGGTTAAATTTCGCGTCTTCGTGGTGTAGCAATTTTAATGGCCAGTAGTGTAGAACATATGGCGTCAGCATGACACTACCCTTTCCTCCTTTGCTGACAAAACCAGCTATATGCGCCACCCAGGCGGCCAATAGAAAACGTGAGAAATGAGGCCCTTGTGTAGATGCCGGCCCGTCTTGGAGGCCAAAGCACACTCTACACGCTCTCTTGTGTTCGAGCATCCTTACAAAGCAGTCGGGTTTGTGCTGTCTGCCTACGTTGCTCTTGACATTTAGTTTTCTGCAGAGCAGATGCCGTAGGTCACCCGTCTCATACTCTTTTCATCAGGACCAATCACCAGATAAATCGAACGTGAAATGCATCCTCTCATGTTTCATATCTCCTTCATTTCATTCGACTGCCTGTACATGGAGCTCTACCCTGCTCCCATCCCACGCAAGCCCGTCTGTATCCTGTGTAGCATAATACACCAAGATTTAGCTCATTTCACTCTTTCATTTCAAAACTCCCTTCCGACACCCACACTCTCCCGTCACGACCAGTCTCCACTTCTTACCCCTGGGCGTCTATAAACAGATTGAATAACATGGGAGACAACGCCGTTTCATTCCTTTCTCGACTATTCCCTCTTTCACGCTCTTCGAATCTAATAAGTACAGTCGGGTTTGTGTACAATAATAGATAACCTACCGCCATCCGTATTTTATCCTTGATAACTTCGTAACTTCAAAATATGTACTGCAGTCAACATTTGAAGATAGCAGGGATAAAACTCAGCAAGTGAACAGCTATCTTGAACTTGTATATAAACCAGATTGCAGGAACAAGTGCCGATGCAGGGAGCAGAAGTTGAGGAGGGATTGAGACATATCTTATCACCTAAATTGTTCAAGCTGTTCTTCGAGAAACCAGTAACGGAAAAATTTTAAATGGAATTTGTGTTCAAGGACAAGAATTGAAATATTTAACAGTTTAGGGGTGACATTTTAACTCTGTGAGAGAGCAAGGAACATGGAAGATCAGTTGAACGGAATGAATAGTGTCTTGAAAAGGGGTTAAAAGGTGATTACCAACAGAATTATCAATGAGGGAATGCTTCTTAATTTCAGGATCATAAACTCATGTTTCGTTACAAGCGACAACCTTTGAAACAAAGTTTGGTTTGTCCTAAAGCAGAGTTCCATGTGATGTTGCTTCTGAACATCTTGAAACAGTAGTGACGAAAACTTCGCCGCAACCCTTATGTTTCGTTCTTTTGACCTGTACCATAATTCATTCCTCTTATTCCCAAGGTGTTTCAGTGATCTTTGTCGGTATGCCTACGATTTTGTAGAATCAACCTCCCGTCTCCCTTTCAGATCATTTTCTGATCTGATGCCTGTCGACGACAGACCGCAACAGTCCTCAGATGTTCGCCCGTTTCCTAGACCCTCATACCAGTCGTACTTCTGTATGTGACCTAAAGTGTAGTTTCCATTAGCTTGCTTCAACATTTAGTGCGTTTCTAGAGAGGCTTTCCCAAGTTTAAAACAAAACTTCACACAGACGTTCCGTTCTTTCAGGTAAACCATCACAAAAACGCAAACACATGTCTACGTTTACCGAGCTGCCAATTACGTCTTCGACATCCTTCAATCCCCAAAATACATTCGCCAATTAGAAGGATCTTTCAGCTACTTTTAAAATAATCCTTTACTATATCAACGGAGTAGATTTTTAAGTTTATAATTATACACTCCTGGAAATTGAAATAAGAACACCGTGAATTCATTGTCCCAGAAAGGGGAAACTTTATTGACACATTCCTGGGGTCAGATACATCACATGATCACACTGACAGAACCACAGGCACATAGACACAGGCAACAGAGCATGCACAATGTCGGCACTAGTACAGTGTATATCCACCTTTCACAGCAATGCAGGCTGCTATTCTCCCATGGAGACGATCGTAGAAATGCTGGATGTAGTCCTGTGGAACGGCTTGCCATGCCATTTCCACCTGGCGCCTCAGTTGGACCAGCGTTCGTGCTGGACGTGCAGACCGCGTGAGACGACGCTACATCCAGTCCCAAACATGCTCAATGGGGGACAGATCCGGAGATCTTGCTGGCCAGGGTAGTTGACTTACACCTTCTAGAGCACGTTGGGTGGCACGGGATACATGCGGACGTGCATTGTCCTGTTGGAACAGCAAGTTCCCTTGCCGGTCTAGGAATGGTAGAACGATGGGTTCGATGACGGTTTGGACGTACCGTGCACTATTCAGTGTCCCCTCGACGATCACCAGTGGTGTACGGCCAGTGTAGGAGATCGCTCCCCACACCATGATGCCAGGTGTTGGCCCTGTGTGCCTCGGTCGTATGCAGTCCTGATTGTGGCGCTCACCTGCACGGCGCCAAACACGCATACGACCATCATTGGCACCAAGGCAGAAGCGACTCTCATCGCTGAAGACGACACGTCTCCATTCGTCCCTCCATTCACGCCTGTCGCGACACCACTGGACGCGGGCTGCACGATGTTGGGGCGTGAGCGGAAGACGGCCTAACGGTGTGCGGGACCGTAGCCCAGCTTCATGGAGACGGTTGCGAATGGTCCTCGCCGATACCCCAGGAGCAACAGTGTCCCTAATTTGCTGGGAAGTGGCGGTGCGGTCCCCTACGGCACTGCGTAGGATCCTACGGTCTTGGCGTGCATCCGTGCGTCGCTGCGGTCCGGTCCCAGGTCGACGGGCACGTGCACCTTCCGCCGACCACTGGCGACAACATCGATGTACTGTGGAGACCTCACGCCCCACGTGTTGAGCAATTCTGCGGTACGTCCACCCGGCCTCCCGCATGCCCACTATACGCCCTCGCTCAAAGTCCGTCAACTGCACATACGGTTCACGTCCACGCTGTCGCGGCATGCTACCAGTGTTAAAGACTGCGATGGAGCTCCGTATGCCACGGCAAACTGGCTGACACTGACGGCGGCGGTGCACAAATGCTGCGCAGCTAGCGCCATTCGACGGCCAACACTGCGGTTCCTGGTGTGTCCGCTGTGCTGTGCGTGTGATCATTGCTTGTACAGCCCTCTCGCAGTGTCCGGAGCAAGTATGGTGGGTCTGACACACCGGTGTCAATGTGTTCTTTTTTCCATTTCCAGGAGTGTATATTATCATTGTCTATCACGATGATATTCAGCAGTATATCAACTTCCATGCGTTTCACATATGGTATCAGTTAACTCACATACAAAAGACAATAATAGTTTACCCGCACACTACTATAACTCGCCAACGACTGACTTTAAACAATTGATAGTAGTGACTGCCATATAGCCTTATACGCTGAATATTCAGAAACGACTACCTTTCACAATACTGATAATACGGTCTTGGTTATTCATCCGACCATAACTATGATAAACGTTGAATAAGATTTTGGAACCAGGTTGGAAATTTTTCTCTCACGCTAAACACAATGCATTTGCCCGGTTTGTTGGACACTTGATATTTTTTCTCGCAGAACAAAAGGGCACTGATGTAGAGGAATTTATCGATTTTTTGTCTTTGCAATACTTGAGTCCTAAATCCCCTCGAGGAAACAGATATGGTCCGTCTGCACGTGATTCTCGAGATGAATTAAGAAAGGAAAACGAACATGAAGAGCATACATGTAACATAAATACAAGTCATATTAAATTACAACGGAAATATACTTAAAATGCAGACTATTTTGTGACCAAACATTAGAACGCGAAAGAAACAAATCATCATTTTTGTAACTCTGGTTTTTTTTTACATTTTGTTGTTATTTTATACCAGTCTATATGCAGACTGAAACGCCGAATTAAGATTTGTACCAATGCTAACCACTACGCCATCCTGTCACAATGACTTTGCACAACTGCACGGACTACCCAAACACACATCCTTCTTCAATCCAAATTCCCATTCAGACTTCAGCCCTCTTGGTATTTCCTCAAAGCAATACTCTTCACGCTTAGGGGGAATAACAAGTGGGCTAAAGCGTGAATGGGGACCTGTGTTGAGGAGGAAAGCGTATTATACACTGAAGAGCCAAAGAAACTGGTACACCTGCCTAATATCGTGTAGGGACTCCGCGAGCACGCAACACGACGTGGCGTGGATTCGACTAACGTCTGAAGTAGTGCTGGAGAGAACTGACACCATGAATCCTGCTGGACTGTCCATAAATACGTAAGAGTACGAGGGGGTGGAGGTCTCTTCTGAACAGCACGCTGCAAGGCATTCCAGATGTGCTCAATAATGTTCATGTCTGGGAGGGTGAGTGGCCACCGGAAGAGTTTAAACTCCGAAGAACGTTCCTGGAGCCACTCTGTAGCTATTCTGGTTGTGTAGGGTATCGCACTGTGCTGTTGAGATTGCCGAAGTCCGTCGGAATGCACAATGGACATGAATGGATGCAGGTGATCAGACAGAATGCTTACGTACGTGTCACCTGTCAGAGTGATATCTAGACGTACCCAGGGTCTCATATCACTCCAACTGCACATGCCCCACACTACTGTAGAGCCTCCATCAGCTTGGACAATCCCCTAGTGATATGCAGGGTCCCTGCATTCATGAGGTTGTCTCCATACCCGTAAACGTCCACCCGCTCGTTACAATCTGAAACGAGACTCGTCCGACCAGGAAACTTGTTTCCATCCATCAACAGTCCAATGCCGTGCTGACGGGCCCAGGCGAGGCGCAGAGCTTTTTGTCGTGCAGTCATCATGGGTACACGAGTGGGCCTTCGGTGAACCCCATATCGATGATGCTTTGTTGAATGGTTCGCACGCTGACTTGCTGATGCCCCAGCATTGAAATCTGCAGCAATTTGCGGAAAGGTTGCACTTCTGTCACGTTGAACGATTCTCTTCAGTCGTTGTTGGTCCCGTTCTTGCAGGATCTTTCTCCTGCCGCAGCGATACCGAAGGTTTGACGTTTTACCGGATTCCGATATTCACGGTACACTCGTGAAATGGTCGTAAGGGAAAATCCCCACTTCAGCGCTACCTCGGAGATGCTGTGTCCCATCGCTCGTACGCCGAGAATAACGCCACGTTCAAACTCACTTAAATCTTGATAACCTGCCATTGTAGCAGCAGTAACCGATCTAACAATTGCGCCAGACCGCAGCGTATTTGAATACGCATGTGTATACCACTTTCTTTGGCGCTTCAGTGTAGTAATCCATGGAGTTGTGTAAAAGTTACTATGCTAGGCTGGCGTAGTAGTTAGCGCATCCGCCTACTGAGGGGGAGATCTGAGTTTGAATCCTGGCCTTGAATCAAGTTTTCGTTCGTCGCTTTAGTCTTTATATATTCATCAAAGATGTTTGATACTTGATAAGGTGAACAACACAGTTTCATTTGATCATTATTTTAAGTGCAAGTGAAGAAATGATATGTTTAGAATGTCGCATCTATTCTCGTATATATACGAGAATAGACAGATCAACGTCACCCACAAATAATTTGAATATTTCATTCATATCATTAATATAAATACCGCTCGTCTATTTTCTTGTAATATATGTGAAATTCTTATTTCAGGAAAAAACTTAAGTCATTTAATATTGTTGCAATTCTGCTATTCAGTGTCTCTAATTAACATCTACTTGTAAAGCAGTTTAAACAATATTCAATTCAGGATGAAGAAAATGTGCAAAAATAACTAAAACCAATTTAAGCTGTTTAAAAAAAATATGTCTATGGATACAAAATTTTCACTGCTACTGTCAGCCTTTCTTATCGTATTATTATTGTATCGATATTATTAATTCCATGTTTAGCACAAAGAATTTGAAGCATATATTAAGAGTGGTTAAGTTATGTGTCAACACTTGTAAGATGTAATTCTTGTATTTCAGTTCGATAAAATACAGTGTTAAAATTAGTAGACTGTGGGTGTATTCTTTGACTAGTTATCGAAAAGTCCTGTGTCCCGGGTTCGAACCAAGCCACTGCTTAAATTCTCAGTAAAAATCAACAGCAATAACCGTCGAAGACTTCCCTTGTCATGAGTTATCTGCGTCTGCCAAAGACCTTGTCAATGGGGTCAGAGGAGCGGATAGGACACTTGTTGTGAGAAACTGCTCCTAAAAGGGGAAGAATCAGCAATGATCAAGGGTATGTGGATGCAGACTGCAACGTAAACCATTGCAATAGAGATACGTCATGTGTATTCACAAAACATACGGCCTGTAATTCAAAACGTGTCGTGAGGATATCTCCATTGGCTAAAGATTCCGCATTAGCCTCCTATTCGGATCTGCGGGAGATAACAGACAAGGGAGAGGTAACCACGAAAAAAAGCTTCAATAACCAAAGAAAAAGTAACGTGATACAAGTCGAAGTGTTCAATGTCAGAAGCTGAAATGGTAGGGGAGCGAGACAATATGAAAGTCGAGATGGAAACGCCCCAGTTACAGGGTGACAATTATTAAAGTATATGAAAAAACGTAAATTAGTTACAAGCTACAGCATGCACACACTTTATTCAACATGTAAACCTTACTACAGAGTTCATATTTAGGTTATGATATGTCCGACATGCTTGCTGTCATTGACGATGACGTGGCGCAGACGAGTAGCGAGATTCTGAATGACCCGCAGAAGTGTCGGTACATCGATGCTGTCGATGATCTCCTGAATGGTTGTTTTCAGCTCAGTAATAGTTTTGGGGTTGTTGCTGTGCACCCTGTCTTTGATATAGCCCTACAAAAAGGAGTCGCATGTGTTCAGGTCTGGAGAACATGGCGGCCAATCGAGGTCCATGCCAGTGGCCTCTGGGTACTCCAGGGCCAGAATGCGGTTCCCAAGAGTGCTCCTCCAGGACATCAGACACTCTCCTGCTTCGATGGCGTCGAGCTCCATCTTACATGAACCACATCTTTCTGAAATCAGGGTCACTTTGGATAATGGTTATGAAATCATCTTCCAAAACCTTCACGTGCCGTTCGGTAGTCGCCGTGACATCAAGGAATATCGCACCGATTATTCCGTGACTGGACATTGCACACCAAATAGTCACCCGTTGAGGATGAAGAGACTTCTCGATCGCCACATGCGGATTCTCAGTCTCCCAAATGTGCCAATTTTGCTTATTGACGGACCCATCCAAATGAAAGTTCCCCGCGGCCAACCGTGAAGTTTGAACGTTGTAACGGAAACCGTTCAGAAGTTATGACGATTTTATTTCATATAGTTCAATACTGACACCCTGTATGTTGGGTGCCAGTCTAGTGAAACGGAAAGAAGATAAGGATTTCTGGTCAGAAGAATATAAGGTAAAATCAGCAGCAGCAGAAAATGGTATAACAAGATTAGGGTTCAGTTGTAAAATGTAAAGATTCACGGCCGGAAATTTCACAATTATAAAACCGTTCCGTGCTGCTATGCCGTGGTCTAATGGACCTCACCTTAAAAACACATCGATTCGTCCCCATGTGCGGCGGACGTTTCCAAGAGAGCAGAATAGCAGGGAACATTTTATTAATTAGCAGTAGGGTTCGTTATGAATAGGAGGAGAGGGCAAAGTGTGAGTCACTGTGAATAGTTCAGTGATAGTGTTGTTCTCATCAGAATCAATAGCAAACCAACGCCAATAGCAATGGTTCAGGCATATATGCCGACGTTACAAGTAGAAAATGAACGTATGGAGAGAGTATATGACGATATTGAACTGGTGATAATCTAATAATCCTGCGAAAATGTAATCCGGCAGTAGGAAAGAGCTACGGGAGAAGATGAACTTGGTGGTAAGAATGAGTGTGGCGAAAGACTACTTGAGTTCTGCAGTGATTTTCAGCTAGTAACCGCGAATATACTGTTCAGTTCACAAGTTGAGAAGGGATACATGGAGAAGGCCTGGAAACACGGAATGATTACAGCTGGATTACAGCATGGGCAGACAAAGATTACGAAACCAGATATTGGATTGTGGGGCATACATAGGAGCTGATATATATACTCTGATCACAATTTAATAATGGTAAGAGTAGACTGAAAGTTACGAGAACCTTCCGGAAGAGTCTGGTGGAAAGAAGTGCCATACGGAAAAACTGAGGAGTGATGATGTGCGTTTGAAGTTCTCTTAAGGCCGTAGATGCTGCGTTAATGAATACCACAGTTAGTAGTTTAGTTGAAGAGGAATGGACAACTCTAGAAAGGCAGTCACGTAAGTTGAACAGACAGTAGTACGTATGTACAACGAACGCAAGTGAAAAGAAACGTTGATTGACGAAAGAAGGAAGTACTAACATATTGGGCAGAAGACAGGATCGCATCGATGTAACTCAAAAAATAATGTGTATGAGATCTTATGGGACTTAACTGCTAAGGTCATCAGTCCCTAAGCTTACACACTACTTAACCTAAATTATCCTAAGGACAACACACACACCCATGCCCGAGGGAGGACTCGAACCTCCGCCAGGACCAGCCGCACAGAATGTAAGTCATTTAGGAAACAAACAAATAGGAAATACTGGGATGAAAAAGTGAAAATACGAAGAAACTGAAAAAGAAATAGTCGTTCGAAGGACCGATTCGGTGTATAGAAAACTCAACCTTCGGTGAAATTGAAACCCAGAGTGTCAACACTAAGAGTTCAATGGGTACTCAGAACACATCTTCGTGTGTAGATGGGAAAGGGGGCATTTGCCTGATGTGAATCGACATAGAAAACACAATAGATCCAGTACTGGAGTCAGAGCGCAGCAGATCTTTGGAAGATTTAGGATCAAATAAGGCAGAAGGGATACATAAACGACTGTTCAAGTTGGTTTGTAGGAAAATGGTTCAAATGGCTCTGAGCACTATGGGACTTAACATCTATGGTCATCAGTCCCCTAGAACTTAGAACTACTTAAACCTAACTAACCTAAGGACAGCACACAACACCCAGCCATCACGAGGCAGAGAAAATCCCTGACCCCGCCGGGAATCGAACCCGGGAACCCGGGCGTGGGAAGCGAGAACGCTACCGCACGACCACGAGATGCGGGCAGGTTTGTAGGATTTGTGAGACTCACGGAAAAATATTATCAAACAATATCGAAGATAGCAAGAGCAGATAAGAGCGAGAACTATCGCAGAATCAGATTAACATCTCAATTGCCAACAAGAATAAGATATACGCGAATGGAACAGTAAATTGAGGATCTGCTAGGTGACGTTCATATTGGCTTTCGGAAAAGTAAAGCTAACAGAGAGGCGGTTCTGGCGTTACCATTAATATTGGATGCAAGCCAAAACACGTTCTTTGGAATTGTCCACTCAGAAAAAGCATTCTGCAGTTCTTAGAAACATAGGACTAAGTTACAGGGAAAGACGGATATTACGCAACATGCTCAAGAAACACGGTGGAACAATAGGAATGAGAGACAAGTATTCAGTGTTTCACTCCTACTATTCAATCTGTACAACGAAGAAGCAACGACAGAAATAAAAGAAAGGTTCAAGAGTGGGATTAAAATTTAAGCTTAAAGGATATCAGCAACATTCTCTGATGACGTTGACAGTGAAAATGAAGAATAATTGCAGGATATGTCGAATAGAACGGTCAGTGTGATGAGTACATAATATGGACTCAGAGTAAACCGAAGAAAGAGAGAGTAGTGAGGATAAGCAGAAAAGAGACTAACGACTAACTTACACAATAAAATTAGTGACCACAAAGTAGACGAAGTGTAGGAGTTTTGCTGCCTTCGAAGCAAAATAACATATAATAGACGAAGCAAAGGGGACATAAAAAGTAGGCTGTTACAAGCAAAGAAGGCGTTCTTGACCAAAAGATATCCACACTACTGGCCATTAAAATTGCTACACCACGAAGATGACGTACTACAGACGCGAAATTTAACCGACAGGAAGAAGATGCTGTGATATGCAAATGCTGAGCATTTCAGATCATTCACACAAGGTTAGCGCCGGTGGCGACACCTACAACGTGCTGACATGAGGAAAGTTTCCAACCGATTTCTCATACACAAACAGCATTTGACCGGCGTTGCGTGGTGGAACGTTGTCGTGATGCCTCGTGTAAGAAGGAGAAATGCGTACCATCACGTTTCCGGCTATGATAAAGGTCGGATTGTAGCCTATCGCGATTGTGGTCTATCGTATCGCGACATTGCTGCTCGCGTTGGTCGAGATCCAATGACTGTTAGCAGAATATGGAATCAGTGGGTGCAGGAGGGTAATACGGAACGCCGTGCTGGATCCCAACGGCCTCGTATCACTGGCAGTCGTGATGACAAGCATCTTATCCGCATGGCTGTAACGGATCGTGCAGCCACGTCTCGATTCCTGAGTGAACAGATGGAGACGTTTGGAAGACAACAACCATCTGCACGAACAGTTCGACGACGTTTGCAGCAACATGGTCTTTCAGCTCGGAGACCTTGGCTGCGTTTACCCTTGACGCTGCATCACAGACACGAGCGCCTGCGATGGTGTACTCAACGACGAACCTGGGTGCACGAATGGCAAAACGTCATTTTTTCGGATGAATCTAGGTTCTGTTTACAGCGTCATGTTGGTCGCATCCGTGTTTGGCGACATCACGATGAACGCACATTGGAAGCGTGTATTCGTCATCGCCATACTGGCGTATCACCCGGCATGATGGTATGGGGTGCCATTGGTTACACGTCTCGGCCACCTCTTGTTAGCATTGACGGTACTTTGAACAGTTAACGTTACATTTAAAATATGTTACGACCCATGGCTCTCCCCTTCATTCTATCCCTGCGAAACCCTACATTTCAGCAGGATAATCCACGACCGAATGTTGCAGGTCCTGTGCGGGCCTTTCTGGATACAGAAAATGTTCGGCTGCTGCCCTGTCCAGCACATTCTCCAGATATCTTACCAACTGGAAACGTCTGGTCAATGGTGGCCGAGCAACTGGCTCGTCACAATACGCCAGTCACTATCTTGATGAACTGTGATATCATGTTGAAGCTGCATGGGCAGCTGTACCTGTACACACCATGCAAGCTCTGTTTGACTCAATGTCCAGGCGTATCAAGACCGTTATTACGGCCAGAGGTGGTTGTTCTGGGTACTGATTTCTCAGGATCTATGCACCCAAATTGCGTGAAAATGTAATCACATGTCAGTTCTAGTATAATATATTTGTCCAATGAATACCCGTTTATCATGTGCATTTCTTCTTGGTGTAGCAATTTTAATGCCTGGTAGTGTACTACTACCAAACATAGGCCTTAATTTGAGGTATAAATTTCTGAGAAAGTGCGTTTGGAGCTTTGTGGTAGTGAGTCGTGGACCATGGGAAAATCAGGAAGGAAGAGACTCCAAGTATTTGGTATGTGCTGCTAAAGAAATACGTTGAAAATTAGGTAGAGTGATAAAATATTGAATGAGGAAGTTGTCAGCGGAATCGGTGAAGAAACCAATATAGGAAATACACTGACAAGAAAATGGGACAGGATACTAGGACATGTATGAAAACATTAGGGACTAACTTCCAAGCAACTGTTTACGGTAAAAGATGCAGGTAAAGAGATTGGAATACATCCAACAAATGATTGAGGAGAGATTGAGAGGTCGGCACAAGAGATTCTGTGGGGGGCCTTATCAACGAGTCAGACGACTGATGACTCAATAAATAAATAAATAATACTGAGTGACATTAATATCTGTGTTTGATGATTGCTAATCGCGGACTGACTGTAGCTTTGTACGCTACGCCTATTTTAAGAGACACGTGGACAGTTATCATAAAATGTTTCAAAAAAAGCTATTACAGTTTAGAGGGCAATACAAAAGATAGGAAAAATATAGAATACATATATACACTAGGCAAAGACCCCGTATTATTTAACAAATGGTTGAGTGCCCTCAAAAATGTCTAAATGGTAGTTCTATTTTATGTTGTGGAAGTACTGGCGCATACAGAGATTTAAAAGAGTGCCCCAGGAATGTTCTGGAAGATCATATTTTCAAATTGAAGTGTTTCGTAAACCAATGTGCTATTGTAGGAAAATGAAACATGCTCTGAAACAGAACATTTGGTTTACAAGACTGTGACACAGGATATTCGAAAAAAGAAGAACAGAAAAACATGAAATATTTATGATGGCAACTATTTTGATTAGGTATATGGTTTTTAAATGCGCAGTTTTCAGAAAAGGTAAGAAGTTCTTCAGAAAGACCGTAATGAAGGGTTTCACTTTAGATGTGTCAGTCTGAAGAGAAGCAATTACTAGAGGTGTCGAATTTTGGCAGTGCATGTGGTTTGATTTTGAGTATTTCTTTAACTGAAATATTTCCATCTGAGCTATTTACACAGTTGTTACCGACAGACTGTAATGTATACACTGAATAACAGTTTCAAAAACACATCTTGGATAAAAGTTCATAGATTTCACATGTGGAGGAAATTAACTGTAACTGCCCCACTGAAAGCTGGGATGGATACCGGTTAATTGAAGAACTACCTCCCACTAGGGCTCCTGTGCTACTTGTATAAGTTTGATGAACGAATGATTTTAAACCGCATAGCAATTATCGGAGATCATCAGCTCTTTGCCTGACAGACGGGATTCACATCAGGACAACAGTGCACCAATCAAATACTATCCCATACAGAACGCACACAGGAAGGATTTGAAAAGAGACGAACAAACAAAAGTATCTCTAACAGACGTAAGATCTACATATGACATCATCAACCACAGAATTGTCATTAAAAACGTCTACAAAACATTTAAGGATCATTAGCCCAGAATATTATTGAATCTCTATTACGAAACAGCTAGTTTTATGTCGATGGCGTCGATGGAAGAACGGTCTCGACCGAGGCTGTGTCCTGCTCCCGCTTTTGTTTAATTTATACACAGATGAACAGCCAACATCAGATCATACCGTTCATTTCTTGAATGCCAATGGACTGGCTATGAACGCACAAGGAAAGAGCTTTGTCAAGTAGAGGGAATTGTGTGCTCCTCAAACCAAATCGCTCGAAGACACAAGTTAGCGCTTTGCACCTTCACTAAAAACAGGCAAACAGAAAGCTGAGCGTCCCGTCGAATTGCAGCAACCTGGAACAAGCAGGCAAACCAGTATATCTGGGTGTCGTGCTGAACACATCACTGACACACAGGAGTTGGACAAAAACATGGAAAAACAGCGAGAAATGCAGGCTTGAACGTAAATGCAGATGCCAGACATACCTGCAGGTGGGGCTGTTGTACACTCCTGGAAATTGAAATAAGAACACCGTGAATTCATTGTCCCAGGAAGGGGAAACTTTATTGACACATTCCTGGGGTCAGATACATCACATGATCACACTGACAGAACCACAGGCACATAGACACAGGCAACAGAGCATGCACAATGTCGGCACTAGTACAGTGTATATCCACCTTTCGCAGCAATGCAGGCTGCTATTCTCCCATGGAGACGATCGTAGAGATGCTTGATGTAGTCCTGTGGAACGGCTTGCCATGCCATTTCCACCTGGCGCCTCAGTTGGACCAGCGTTCGTGCTGGACGTGCAGACCGCGTGAGACGACGCTTCATCCAGTCCCAAACATGCTCAATGGGGGACAGATCCGGAGATCTTGCTGGCCAGGGTAGTTGACTTACACCTTCTAGAGCACGTTGGGTGGCACGGGATACATGCGGACGTGCATTGTCCTATTGGAACAGCAAGTTCCCTTGCCGGTCTAGGAATGGTAGAACGATGGGTTCAATGACGGTTTGGATGTACCGTGCACTATTCAGTGTCCCCTCGACGATCACCAGTGGTGTACGGCCAGTGTAGGAGATCGCTCCCCACACCATGATGCCGGGTGTTGGCCCTGTGTGCCTCGGTCATATGCAGTCCTGATTGTGGCGCTAACCTGCACGGCGCCAAACACGCATACGACCATCATTGGCACCAAGGCAGAAGCGACTCTCATTGCTGAAGACGACACGTCTCCATTCGTCCCTCCATTCACGCCTGTCGCGACACCACTGGAGGCGGACTGCACGATGTTGTGGCGTGAGCGGAAGACGGCCTAACGGTGTGCGGGACCGTAGCCCAGCTTCATGGAGACGGTTGCGAATGGTCCTCGCCGATACCCCAGGAGCAACAGTGTCCCTAATTTGCTGGGAAGTGGCGGTGCGGTCCCCTACGGCACTGCGTAGGATCCTACGGTCTTGGCGTGCATCCGTGCGTCGCTGCGGTCCGGTCCCAGGTCGACGGGCACGTGCACCTTCCGCCGACCACTGGCGACAACATCGATGTACTGTGGAGACCTCACGCCCCACGTGTTGAGCAATTCGGCGGTACGTCCACCCGGCCTCCCGCATGCCCACTATACGCCCTCGCTCAAAGTCCGTCAACTGCACATACGGTTCACGTCCACGCTGTCGCGGCATGCTACCAGTGTTAAAGACTGCGATGGAGCTCCGTATGCCACGGCAAACTGGCTGACACTGACGGCGGCGGTGCACAAATGCTGCGCAGCTAGCGCCATTCGACGGCCAACACCGCGGTTCCTGGTGTGTCCGCTGTGCCGTGCGTGTGATCATTGCTTGTACAGCCCTCTCGCAGTGTCCGGAGCAAGTATGGTGGGTCTGACACACCGGTGTCAATGTGTTCTTTTTTCCATTTCCAGGAGTGTATATCACCACAAACGGCACCTGTGCAATGGTCCCAATACCTTGCAAGTGTTACTCGTGATCAGGTTAGTGTACTGTGTAGTTGTGAGTGCATGATGTAGGAACTAACTAAATTCGAACGTGGGCAAATTGTTGGTGGGTGATTACGTAACCAAGATAGCGAGTGTGTTTGGTGTTTCAAGCATACAGGGAAAGCGAGGAACAATGTCCGCTACGTACAATGAGGACGAAAATGCGTATTCAGACAGCGTGGCTGACGGGCTTTGGAAAGGATTGTGTCGAAAAATGTGGACAGCCACATCGTAGTGTTCCTATGTGCTCCATCGTTAGTCTGCAAGGTCAGATTACTGCCAAGAATTATGTGATTATTTTGCTGACCAGATTTATCGCATGGTACAATGTTTGTTCCCCAACCCTTATGCTGTGTTTCAAGACGACAGTGCCCCTGTTCACGTAGCTCTTATCGTCCAAGATTGGTTTTGTGAGTTCGGGGATGAAATGTCGGATCTCTCCTATCCACCACATTCACCAAATCTCAATATTATTGAATGGTATGAGATTCTCTTGAAAATCATACAAGACCTGTATTTATCCATTCCGAGACGACAGGAATCAGTTTTGAATGCCAACAGGTTTCCTAAACCATGTTGTGTATGGCAATGTATTTTTGTCCATCAGCTGCACGAATATCATTGCGAGAACACATGCCAAAATATTGAAGAAACGAGCGATCAGTAAATGGGGAGCCAGATCCAACTTTATGAAGAACGACTGCACAAGCCCTTTCCTTTTCTATGGCGGGAGATGCGTGCCCCATATGGTCCAGATTCGCACAAGCTTAAAAAATCCACACAAATCTAAATGTCAGAAGCAGGCTAACAACAGAATGTGTGGAAAACACAACACCTGGGAAGTTAGAGAAAGGAGCACGATTCTCAGATCTTGAATGTTCAGAACACAGATTTTCGATGAACACCATCCGCTATACGGTGCTTCGTGTGGACCTATCAGACTTAAATTCCACAAGAGACTCCTCACTACTGAGCTAAATTAGCCGTGTCTTACAAGAAGTGACCAGTGGCTGTACTTTAAGCTGAAAGATTTGGGGAACACTGAACGACATCAGAACTGGTGCAGCACCCGTCAAAACAATTCTAATTAAATGGGGTCGCAAAGATGAAGCAGACAACAAATGCGACTGTGGTGAAACCCAGCACATGGAACATCTACAGCGCCGTTCAATAAGTAATGCCCTTCATTTTTTTTAAACCGTTAATATGCATAGACAAACGTCATTATTGGTGCTTCACATTTGATGTTTGTTCTGTGCGTCGATGTAATTTCGAAGCGTTCTAGCAGACGGCAGAGCCGTAGTACAGCTTCAAAATGGCGTCTACATACGACTCACGTTACAAGCAGGGTGCTGTTATTGAATGCCGGCCTCGATGGCCGCGCGGCTCTAGGCGCTTCAGTCCGGAACCGCACGACTGCTACGGTCGCAGGTTCGAATCCTGCCTCGGGCATGGATGTGTGTGATGTTCTTGCGTGCAGGAAAAGAAACCACGATGAACATCCATAAAAGTTTGAGTGCTGTGTCTCGTGATGCTGCAGTTGATAGGAGTAGAGTTGAGCAATGGGTAAAGAAAGTTACAGCCTCAGGAAATGCAGAAACATAGCTCCATGATCAGTCACACTCGGGACATCCTGTCATAGCCACTGCTGAATCGTGCGGATGCCATTATTCGTGCCGACCAGAGCACCACAACTCGACACTTGGCTCTACAGTTGTCGGCCAGCATTGTAAGTGCGTCTGCAATAATCGAGACTCTCGGATATTCAAAGAGGTGCTCACGATGGATCCCACGAATGCTCACAGCGGACAATAAAATTCAAAGAAAGGCCATTTCATCTGACTTGTTCGAGCGTTTTGAGAGCGACGGAGAGGTCTTTCTGTCACGGATCGTTACGGTGGACGAAAGTTGGGTACACCACTTTGCGCAGGAAACAAGAAGGCAGTCCATGGAATGGGATAGTCCTTATTCACAACAAAAGAAGAAATTCAAGACAACCCCCCCTGCTGGAAAGGTCATGATGACGGTCTTCTGGGATTGTGATGGCGTCATTCTCGTGGATGTGATGCCAAGAGGGTCAATCATCAATTGAGAGGCATACGTGAAGATTCTCAATAAACTCAAGAATCGTCTCCGAATATTCGATCGGACAAGAATCCGGCAGAAATCTTGTTCCAACGCGATAATGCACGTCCACACATAAGTCGGAGAATCCGGGAACAAGTTGCCAAATTTGGTTGAGCATCATTGCCTTATCCATCCTACAGTCCACCAGACCTGGCACCCTCGAACTTCCACCTCTTCGGGCAGCTTAAAGATTCTCTACGGGGAACACGCTTTGAGGATGACGAGAGTGTCAGTCTTGCAGTTAAAAGATGGCTACGCCTACAGGACAAGAGCTTTTACCAGCAGGGAATACATGCTCTTCCACAACGTTGGCATACGGCCATGGAACGTGATGGAGACTACATAGAAAAATAGAACAAAATAAAAAAAAGAAAAATGGACAATACTTGTTGACGTATATTGCCATCAGATTCTGACTCTTAACAATAAATATGTTCCGATGAAAAAAATGTGGGGCATTACTTATTGAACGACCCTCGTACAATGTCCCAACTGCCCCACGAGATGTATGCTTCATCACCTTTGACTCGACTGGTATGAAACATT
Organism: Schistocerca nitens; assembly: GCF_023898315.1. Taxonomy (NCBI): domain Eukaryota; kingdom Metazoa; phylum Arthropoda; class Insecta; order Orthoptera; family Acrididae; genus Schistocerca; species Schistocerca nitens. The sequence continues at coordinate 191,780,995 of NC_064617.1, read as the reverse complement.
GGAATTGGCCAAATATTAGGTTAAAAAACTTTAAAAGAAATTTTCCGACTGCTAAAAGGTGGAGTAAGTACGTACAGAGCAGAAAGCAGAAAAGAAAGAAAATATATGGTGCAACAGGAATAGACAGCTGTATGGGGGGAAATGGCCAACAGCAGTGGTTCTCTAATAGCACGCTTTACAGCGCTGCCGGTCAGCTGATAATTAGTTTTTGTCGCTTCCCTTGATTCTTCATTTTAACAAAAAAAGCATTTTTGTTCTTAATACACCTCAATATTATATATCATGTGAACACTTTTCCATTTTTCCGTACGTTACGCTGTGAGTAGCTAGGGAATCTTACATTTCAGATCTATATACGAGTAGGTCGTGTTGTTTCTCTTTGCGTTCTCTGCCAATTTGTAGAGACAGCTGTACCAACTCTCGGATAGTTAGGCACCCTGTAAAATTTTGTTCATTTTTTAGCTTTGACGGGAATTCACTGTCCTTACAGATGCTAAGTAAATATGTTGCCAGGATTCGTTCTACTGGAGGCAGATGGAGAGAAGAAGATTTCAAACAGCTTTTAACAAGGTAGAAATGATAGTTATTAATTCAGAAAAGCTTCTGTATAGTTTGATATTCGAAGAAAAACCCTATACTGAAAAATAAAAACCTGTTATGATTAGAAAACTGCAGTGGGTCTAGGTTCGTATTTGGGTTTAGCCACTGAGGAGCGACTTGAATGATTTTATATAATTTGCTCTACAAAACCTACTTGTAACAAGTATCTCAATTAAAACATGTTAAGGCTATTAGATACTCTTGTAATACGATTACCTGTTTGTTTTTAGGGTATTTTGCCAGCTGGCTCCCTTGCTTGTCTGGCCATCTAACCTTGATACACGAGTAAATAAAATGTAAATGTCGTGTAACTAGGGCCTCCCGTCGGACAGACCGTTTGCCGGGTGCAAGTCTTTCGATTTGACCCCACTTCGGCGACTTGCGCGTCGATGGAGGTGAAATGATGATGATTCCGACAACACAACACCCATTCCGTGAGCGGAGAAAAACTCTGACCCAGCGGGGGATCGAACCCGGGCCCTTAGGATTGACATTCTGTCGCGTTGACCACTCTTTTTCTCGTTAATCTCATTTTGATCGTTTTAGTTCGTTGCATCTGCTCGAGGCGGACGTCGCAAGACACCCGTTTCAGTTCGTCGTTGATCCATTAACTCAGTTTTTTTTTATTACAGAGGGCAGCTAACCCTCTGACAGAACACGCTGAGCTACCGTGCCGGCTCAGCTACTGGGGGCGGACGATACACTAGCGAGAAGGCCAAGAGTTACAAAATTCAAAAAAATCATAGTTAGTTTGAAATTTGGTCCAAATTTGTGAACTAAATCGTGTTTTGTGTTTTGTGAATATACACTGGCAGGAAAAGAATCGCAACACCAAGAACGAATTGTGCTACAGAAACGAAAGTTGTTAGGCATGTTTTGACATCTGAAAGATGAGGTCTATTCAAATGACGCGCCAGTCGCATAAGGGCGCTACTGGAGCCACTATGAGGAAGCAAATCAGGTTTGATTTAAATACACGCTGCATCCGTCGTGAGCGTTAGTCATCTTTCAGATCTACATCTACATCTACATGATGATTACTCTGCAATTCGCATTTAAGCGCTTGGCAGACGGTTCATCGAACCACAATCATACTATCTCCCTACCATTCCACTCCCGAACAGCGCGCGGTAAAAACGAACACCTAAACCTTTCTGTTCGAGCTCTGATTTCTCTTATTTTATTTTGATGATCATTCCTACCTATGTAAGTTGGGCTCAACAAAATATTTTCGCATTCGGAAGAGAAAGTTGGTGACTGAAATTTCGTAAATAGATCTCGCCGCGACGAAACACGTCTTTGCTGTAATGACTTCCATCCCAACTCGCGTATCATATCTGCGACACTCTCTCCCCTATTACGTGATAATACAAAACGAGCTGCCCTTTTTTGCACCCTTTCGATGTCCTCCGTCAATCCCACCTGCTAATGATCCCACACCGCGCAACAATATTCTAACAGAGGACGAACGAGTGTAGTGTAAGCTGTCTCTTTAGTGGACTTGTTGCATCTTGTAAGTGTCCTGCCAATGAAACGCAACCTTTGGCTCGCCTTCCCCACAATATTGTCTATGTGGTCTTTCCAACTGAAGTTGTTCGTAATTTTAACACCCAGGTACTGAGTTGAATTGACAGCCTTGAGAATAGTACTATTTATCGAGTAATCGAATTCCAACGGATTTATTTTGGAACTCATGTGGATCACCTCACACTTTTCGTTATTTAGCGTCAGCTGCCACCTGTCACACCATACAGCAATATTTTCTAAATCGCTTTGCAACTGATACTGGTCTTCGGATGACCTTACTAGTCGGTAAATTACAGCATCATCGGCGAACAACCTAAGAGAACTGCTCAGATTGTCACCCAGGTCGTTTATATAGATCAGGAACAGCAGAGGTCCCAGGACGCTTCCCTGGGGAACACCTCATATCACTTCAGTTTTACTCGATGATTTGCCGTCTATTACTACGAGCTGCGACCTTCCTGACAGGAAATCACGAATCCAGTCGCACAACTGAGACGATACCCCATAGGCCCGCAGCTTGATTAGGATTCGCTTGTGAGGAACGGTGTCAAAAGCTTTCCAGAAATCTAGAAATACGGACTGGAAGCGGTGAGTTGACGTTAGTCGACAATGCCTTTAAGAAGCCAATATCAACACCTCACTGAGTTTGAACGAGGTCGTGTAATAGAGCTACGAGAAGCTGGACGTTCCTTCTTCACTGTTGCAGAACGATTTGGCAGGAATGTAACCAATGAAAATGACTGTTGGCAGCGGCGGCCATGAGAATGTACGGTCACAAGAGCACCGGGCGCCGGACGGCCACATGGCACTACGGAGAGGGAAGACCATCGTGTTCGGTGTATGACTCTGTCGCATCGTGCTGCATTTGCAGCACCAATTTGAGCAGCAGTCGTCATCACAGTGACATGATGACCTGTTACAAATCGGTTATTTCGAGGACAGCTCCGAGTCAGACGCCTTGTAGCATGCATTCCACTGACCCAAAGACACCGCCATCTGCGACTTCAGTGGTGTTAAGCGAGACTTCGATGGAGGGCAGGACGGAGGTCTGTCGTGTTTTCTGCTGAAAGCTGGTTCTGTCTCGGCGCCAGTGATGGCCGTGTGGTAATCAGAAGGAGGCCAGTTAAGGGCCTGCAACCAACCTGTCTGTGCGCTAGACACACTGGATTGGGTTGGGCTGTTTTAGGGGAGGAGACCAAACAGCGAGGTCGTCGGTCTCTTGGATTAGGGAAGGGCAGGGAAGGAGGCGGCCCTGCCCTTTCAAAGGAACCATCCCGGCATTTTCCTGGAGGGATTTAGGGAAATCACGGAAAACCTAAATCAGGATGGCCGGACACGGAACTGAACCGTCGTCCTCTCGAATGCTAGTCCAGTGTGCTAACCACTACGCCAGCTCGATCGGTAACATACTAGACCTGCTCCTGGAGTTATGGTCTGGAATGCTATTTCGTATGACAGCAACAGCATTCTGGTGATTGTCCCACTCACCCTCACTATACATTTATACGTTAGTCTGGTGAGTCATGGTGTTGTGCTGCCATTCATGAATAGCATTCCATGACCTGTTTTCCAACCCGATAACGCTCGCCCAGATATTGCTTTTGTAACCCAACAAGTGGTACAGACTGCTCGATCACCAGATCTGCCTCCAGTGGAGCACATATGGGCCATCATCAGACGTCCTCCAGCAGCATTCAGAACCAGCATTAACCGTTGCTGTATTTAGCGATCAAGTGCAACATGCGTATAGGCTGACTCTATCCCACAAACTGACATCCGGCACCTGTAAACGCAATACATGCACGTTTGCGTGCCTGCATTGAACATTCTGGGAGTTACACTGGTTATTAATGTAGCAACATTTTACATCTGCAATGGCTTGTCTCGCGTTTACATTAATCTGTGATCTGGCAATGTTTATCATTTAAAGATGTTACCTTGTTGTTGTTGTTGTGGTCTTCAGTCCTGAGACTGGTTTGATGCAGCTCTCCATGCTACTCTATCCTGTGCAAGCTTCTTCATCTCCCAGTACCTACTGCAACCTACATCCTTCTGAATCTGCTTAGTGTATTGATCTCTTGGTCTCCCTCTACGATTTTTACCCTCCACGCTGCCCTCCAATGCTAAATTTGTGATCCCTTGATGCCTCAAAACATGTCCTACCAACCGATCCCTTCTTCTAGTCAAGTTGTGCCACAAACTTCTCTTCTCCCCAATCCTATTCAATACCTCCTCATTAGTTACGTGATCTACCCACCTTATCTTCAGCATTCTTCTGTAGCACCACATTTCGAAAGCTTCTATTCTCTTCTTGTCCAAACTGGTTATCGTCCATGTTTCACTTCCATACATGGCTACACTCCATACAAATACTTTCAGAAACGACTTCCTGACACTTAAATCTATACTCGATGTTAACAAATTTCTCTTCTTCAGAAACGATTTCCTTGCCATTGCCAGTCTACATTTTATATCCTCTCTACTTCGACCATCATCAGTTATTTTACTCCCTAAATAGCAAAACTCCTTTACTACTTTAAGTGTCTCATTTCCTAATCTAATCCCCTCAGCATCACCCGATTTAATTTGACTACATTCCATTATCCTCGTTTTGCTTTTGTTGATGTTCATCTTATATCCTCCTTTCAAGACACTGTCCATTCCGTTCAACTGCTCTTCCAAGTCCTTTGCTGTCTCTGACAGAATTACAATGTCATCGGCGAACCTCAAAGTTTTTACTTCTTCTCCAAGAATTTTAATACCTACTCCGAATTTTTCTTTTGTTACCTTAACAAAAGTAATTATTTATTTTTTGTTTTGCAATTTTTTTCTGTCAGTGTGTGAAGCTGTACATGTAAAAATCACAGTGTTTTTTTGTGTATTAAAGTTTGATATTGGCATCTGATAAAATCATGCTCGCCTATCGCTGTTTTACCCTATGATATTCTCGTTAAGAATGGCGTTATTGCAGGTGCAGTTATTCTACAGTGCCGCGTTTCACATGGAGATAAGACGATGCAAACATGCACATCGGCAGCTAACCAAACCACTCATGTCTCAACCACTCGATACATTGCTTGAAGGAGGACGTATGGGGAGACACCTAGCGGTATTTCAACATTTTCGTACCAATTTCAGCGAGCACTTCAATTTTCTCGAAGCTTTACACTTAGGTGACAAAATCCTGGGATAACGATATCCACATATACAGATGACGGTAGTATTGCGTACACAAGGTATAAAAGGGCAGTGCACTAGTGGAACTGTGGTTTCGTACTAGGTGATTCATGCGAAAAGGTTTCCGTCGTGGTTATGGCCGCAAGACGGGAATTATCAGGCTTGGAACGGTAGTTGGAGGTAGAGGTATCACAGATTCGATTTCGAAAATCGTTAGGGATTTCTGCATTCCGAGATCTGCAGTGTCAGGAGTACACTGAGAATACCAAATTTCACATTACCTCTCACCACGGACAATGCAGTGGCAGATGGCCTTCAAATAACGGCCGAGAACAGCGGAGTAGTCTGGATGATAGGTTCAAATGGTTCAAATGGCTCTGAGCACTATGGGACTCAACTGCTGAGGTCATTAGTCCCCTAGAACTTAGAACTAGTTAAACCTAACTAACCTAAGGACATCACAAACATCCATGCCCGAGGCAGGATTCGAACCTGCGACCGTAGCGGGCTTGCGGTTCCAGACTGCAGCGCCTTTAACCGCACGGCCACTTCGGTCGGCGGATGATAGGTCATCTGTTAAGACATCAGGGAATGACTTCCATGGTTCTAGAGGAAGCTGTAGAGGGCAAAAACTGTAGAGGAAGGCAGAGATAGTAAAACATCCAGAAATAATTGCGGACGTACGTGGCAAGTGCTACTCCTCAGGAATTAGTGACGGGTCGCATCAAATCAATCAGGAGAATAATGACACCAAAAAATCGCTGAAATCAATGTGGGATTTACGATGACCGTATCCGTTAGGATAGTGTGGCAAAATCTGGCGTTACTGCGTTATGGCAGTAGAAAATCGAAGCGAGTGCCTATGCTAACAGAAGGTGTCGACTGCAGCACCTCTCTTGGGCGCGCGACCATATCGGTTGGACTTTATGAGACTGGAAAACCGTGGCCTGGTCAGATAAGTCCCGATTTCATTCGGTAAGAGCTGATGTTAGGGTTCGAGAGTGGCCCAGTCTCCACGAAGCCATTGGCCCGAGTTGTCAACAAGGCACTGTACAAGCTCTAAGTGGCTCCATAATGATATGGGCAGTGTCTACATGAAATTGACTGGAGCGTCTGAATCTTCAGCTACATGGGGACGATTTTGCAGACATTCTTGGACCTTATTTTCCCAAACAACAATGGTATTTTTTTGGATAACAATGCGCCATATCACTGGGCCACAGTTGTTCACAACTGGTCTGAAAAAAATTCTGGATAATTCGAGGGAAAGATTTGGCCACCCAGATCGCCCGATATGAATCCCATCGGACATTTATGTGACATAACTGAGGTCAGTTCGTGCACAAAATCCTGCACCGGCACCTTCCCAACCCCGGCACCTTCCCAATTTTCACTCTACAGCGGAGTGTGCGCTGATATCAAACTTCCTGGCAGATTAAAACTGTGTGCCGGACCGAGACTCGAACTCGGGACCTTTGCCTTTCGCGGACAAGTGCTCTACGAACTGAGCTACCCACGCACGACTCACGCTCCGTCCTCACAGCTTTAATTCCGCCAGTACCCCGCCTCCTACCTTCCAAACTTCACAGAAGCTCTCCTGCGAACCTTGCAGAACTAGCACTCCTGAAAGAAAGGATATTGAGGAGACATGGCTAAGCCACAGCCTGGGGGTTGTTTCTAGAATGAAATTTTCACACTACAGCGGAGTGTGCGCTGATGTGAAACTTCATGGCAGATTAAAACTGTGTGCCGGACCGAGACTCGAACTCGGGACCTTTGCCTTTCGCGGGCAAGTGCTCTACGAACTGAGCTACCCAAGCACGACTCACGCCCCGTCCTCACAGCTTTAATTCCGCCAGTATCCTGCCTCCTACCTTCCAAACTTCACAGAAGCTCTCCTGCGAACCTTGCAGAACTAGCACTCCTGGAATAAAGGATATTGAGGAGACATGGCTAAGCCACAGCCTGGGGGCTGTTTCTAGAATGAAATTTTCACTCTACAGCGGAGTGTGCGCTGATGTGAAACTTCATGGCAGATTAAAACTGTGTGCTGGACCGAGACTCGAACTCGGGACCTTTGCCTTTCGCGGGCAAGTGCTCTACGAACTGTGCTACCCAAGAACGACTCACGCCCCGTCCTCACAGCTTTAATTCCGCCAGTACCCCGCCTGCTACCTTCCAAACTTCACAGAAGCTCTCCTGCGAACCTTGCAGAACTAGCACTCCTGGAAGAAAGGAAAGTAGGAGACGAGGTACTGGCGGAATTAAAGCTGTGAGGACGGGGCATGAGTCGTGCTTGGGTAGCTGAGCTGGTAGAGCACTTGCCCGCGAAAGGCAAAGGTCCCGAGTTCGAGTCTCGGTCCGGCATACAGTTTTAATCTGCCAGGAAGTTTCATTGCTCAATACTTCTGCAGGGCACTTCCAACGACTTGTTGAGTTTATGGCACGTCGAGCTGCTGCACTACACTAGTCAATAGGAGGCTTAACACGATGTTAGGAGGTAGTCCAGGACTTTCGTCACCTCGGTGTATATACCACCTCGGACATTCGTAGCTGAGAGAGGCCAGCCGGCGCCGCTCGCTGGGCAGGTGTCGGCACCTGCTAGCGACCACCTGTGGGCGGCACTTGTGGCGCGGCGTCAGCGCCGGCGACCGCAGCAGCGCGCCGGGGTTGGCAGCCGTCCAGCACCTCCGCCTCTGGCCTGGCCGCACTTGTTGAGCTTCCGCTGGCTGTATTAAGCGGGCGGATCTCGACGCCCGTCTCCATTATGGCAGGGCTCGCCGCGCCTGGCCCGCACTTGTTGCATCGCCTGCCATTGCTTCCTCTCCGGTATTGGAAACACCTCTGGGTCGTCGAGCAGATGCGCAAAACTATAGACCTATATCTCTGACGTCGATCTGTTGTAGAATTTTAGAACATATTCTTTGCTCGCGTATCATGTCGTTTTTGGAAACCCAGAATCTACTCTGTAGGAATCAACATGGATTCCGGAAACAGCGATCGTGTGAGACCCAACTCGCTTTATTTGTTCATGAGACCCAGAAAATATTAGACACGAGCTCCCAGGTAGATGCTGTTTTCCTTGACTTCCGGAAGGCGTTCGATACAGTTCCGCACAAAGTAAGAGCCTACGGAATATCAGACCAGCTGTGTGGCTGGATTGAAGAGTTTTTAGCAAACAGAACACAGCATGTTGTTGTCAATGGAGAGACGTCTACAGACGTTAAAGTAACCTCTGGCGTGCCACAGGGGAGTGTTATGGGACCATTCCAAAATGGTTCAAATGGCTCTGAGCACTATGGGACTTAACATCTGTGGTCATTAGTCCCCTAGAACTTAGAACTACTTAAACCTAACTAACCTAAGGACATCACACACATCCATGCCCGAGGCAGGATTCGAACCTGCGACCGGAGCGGTCACGCGGTTCGAGACTGAAGCGCCTAGACCGCACGGCCACACCGGCCGGCTGGGACCATTCCTTTTCACAATATATATAAATGACCTAGTAGATAGTGTCGGAAGTTCCGTGCGGCTTTTCGCAGATGATGCTGTAGTATACAGAGAAGTTGCAGCATTAGAAAATTGTAGCGAAATGCAGGAAGATCTGCAGCGGATAGGCACTTGGTGCAGGGAGTGGCAACTGACCCTTAACATAGACAAATGTAATGTATTGCGAATACATAGAAAGAAGGATTCTTTATTGTATGATTGTATGATAGCGCAACAAACGCTGGTGGCAGTTACTTCTGTAAAATATCTGGGAGTATCCGTGCGGAACGATTTGAAGTGGAATGATCATATAAAATTAATTGTTGGTAAGGCGGGTACCAGGTTGAGATTCATTGGGAGAGTCCTTAGAAACTGTAGTCCATCAACAAAGGAGGTGGCTTACAAAACACTCGTTTGACCTATACTTGAGTATTGCTCATCAGTGTGGGATCCGTACCAGATCGGGTTGACGGAGGAGATAGAGAAGATCCGAAAAAGAGCGGCGCGTTTCGTCACAGGGTTATTTGGTAACCGTGATAGCGTTACGGAGATGTTTAGCAAACTCAAGTGGCAGACTCTGCAAGAGAGGCGCTCTGCATCGTGGTGTAGCTTGCTGTCCAGGTTTCGAGAGGGTGCGTTTCTGGATGAGGTTTCGAATATATTGCTTCCCCTACTTATACCTCCCGAGGAGATCACGAATGTAAAATTAGAGAGATTCGAGCGCGCACGGAGCTTTCAGACAGTCGTTCTTCCCGCGAACCATACGCGACTGGAACAGAAAAGGGAGGTAATGACAGTGGCACGTAAAGTGCCCTCCGCTACACACCGTTGGGTGGCTTGCGGACTATAAATGTAGATGTAGATGTACTCCACACTGGCTCGTGTCCTACTGAAACACATATTCTCCTCTTTGGCTTGGTCGAGGACTTGAGTAAAACCGTGAGGCATTGTGTCTCGTTGGAGCTCCAGTCAGTGCAGAGTATCACCATCTAACATTCTGCGTGGTGTCTGTTTGTTCTAACTCGTGTCTCCCTACCACTTTCGCGCAACGACGCTCTGAGCGTTGCTGGTAAGGAGACGCCAGACCACACATGACATGTAGAGATTAGAAGAGTTCAGTGAGACTAGCGATGATATAATCAAATACTTAATAATTTCAGCGTCAGCTCCACTGCACTCCCTGTAAAAGAATCTTAATACTAACTAAATTTAGTGGAAGGGGTTCAAGGCTTTCCTATTTTTAGTTAGTTGGTAAAATAACGTCGAAAAAGTAGTTAAGTTTACCATTCGAATTTTTATTCTACTCGCAAAACATTGTTTATAAATTGCACTATTGACAAAAGGAAATATTTTAATACAGGATGATAAAAACCAACTGCGTTCAACAAAAATGTGAACGAATATTCCCTGAATGGGTTTCCAAGTTCTACAATGGATCGAAGGATGACCCATGCCATATCACATCTATAATCTAGGTTTAAATTAAGTTTCATAAAAGAGAAAACTATCAAAATGGTCTACAGTGACCCTCAGTTATCTTTAATTACTTATCTAACTTGTCGTAAATTACAGTGGCTGATGTGGCTTCTCAATAATTATATAACAGAAAAATCATCGCGTTTCAGATTTTAACTTCTAGTGGCAAATGTGAATACCACGAAGTTTAATTGACGATCGACACTAGTATTACGTAAAAAGGGGATGTAACAGATGAGACTTCTGCAGTTCTGAGTGAAGCCTTATGGCGGCACCGCGTACGTTCATTACCTCGTCGGTGTTTAGGCAGCGTCAGGGGGCGGTGGGGGGTGCAGCTCCACGCACCTCGCTGTCTCGGAAGCAAATCTTTCTAACCTCTCCTTACTACAATTTACCGACGTTGGTTTTAAAAAAAAGGTATCTGGCTGTGTTTTCAACTGACCAATTAGGGTCTCAATGTTAACCTTTAGCTCTGCCTACAAAAATTCTGTCCATCCAATGAGAAACGTTATACTTTTCGTGGTGGGGCAATGTCTTTAACGTTTGCAACGTAACAGAGACGCGTGTACTCTCACGCTAAAACTTTCAGCTGGTGTGGTCCTTTTAGTGTTATCGTAAGATCTATACTGTTCTTCTGGAGGGCTCTATATTTTAACATGGGCTGGGGGGGTGGTCCTGGCGGTCGGCTGGCGACGTGGGTGTCCGTCCCTTATCGTAGGGCCTCCTAGCCTACACGACTCTGCTCTCGGCTTCTGTTCTCGTTTCTTCCCTCAGAACAGCGTCTGTTTCACGGTGGGAAGGTATGACATGTATTTAGGCGTTCTTGTGTTAGTCTGTGGTATTCCATTTGCTCACTCGTTGATCGTATTACTTTGGTTAAGTTAATGTCAGGATTTATTCGGAGCTATGTGACATACTGCCGGATTTGCTATCATATCAGGGTTTTCATGGAAGGTGTTGGATTTGCCTGACACCTTACAACCAGTCTTCGTTTAAAGCAGGGTGCCCCAAATATGCCACACAGGCGCGGTTTTTGAAAAGCAAAAGTATTAGTTAATGATAAATGTCGTGCAAACAGTGTTCCATAGATCTCAAGAGCACGATTTGGTTGCGAAGGAAGTCATAAAGCTGATGTATTCTCTCCTGAAGCAAGCTGGTCCATAAATGTTGTAAGTCGTCCTTGATACCATGCAAACTGCCACTGCACCAGAGTTTCTAACAACCCTACCACAACAAAGGTCAAAAATTAATTATGATTGTAGTGTTGCTCACGCCGCTAAATATTGCATTTTCGTGTAACAACGAAGTTATATTATGTGGCCGGTGTCAATAGAACACAGTTAATAAAGTCATTTCTTGAAATAATGGATAAACTAGGCACTCATCTTTTCGTGTTCCCCACGCTGGTCTCGTTGTGAACTCATGGCTCAACCGTCGAAAATCTAGGTAGTGATGATTCCAAGGTCGGATGCAAAGAGGCCTAGGTATTACTCTGCGATATTCAAAAGCTTTATAGATGTGTTTCATAAACCATTCTTGAAGATTAGACTTTTGCAAGTTAGGACAATGGTGATGTAAAAAAGTAATCAGCACTCCGGATTTAAGTTACACTTCTTTTTTATTACTTTTGTTGCAATGTCACGTAACTCGTTCCAAAACATCACTTCACAATATAAAACATACTTGAAAATATCATCCTCACTGTTAAAGTTCACATTTCATAAACTGACTACAATTTGCGTCTTTTTAACATGACGACCAAAGCTTGACTCTATAATAACTGCTTACGCGCCCAAAAATGGGAGTTACAAGTATGTCAAAGATCATAGTGACAAAAGAAAGAATGCACATAAGAATAATATCATTGCAATATACACATATCGATGTATCGAAGTACCTCCAGGGGCTCCGGAAAGGCTCAAAATCATGAAAAGTTCAATTTTTACTTTTTTGCGTTTTCTGAATCTGCAGACTATTACCTTTTAATAGATATATAATTTATTCAATTCCAAAGACTACAACTATTTTTAAATTTTTTTTGAAATGTGTTCTACATGGGCGTGACCCACTGTGGCGCTGTTAAACTGCTGTCAAATGGTGTTATTATTAACGTCCGTGTTCATCAGGTACATTTTAGTGATGTGAGATAAAGTATGTGTTGTGGCTAACCTGTGATGGTTCAATATATATCGCTGGTGTGATTGTCGATTGTTTCATGTTTATTTACTCTGTCGTTATCTCGAACATATTCGTAATTAATTCTGTTTCTTGAGTCTCTGTTTTGTTGAAGTATAATAATGAGTAAAAGTAAAGTTATTAGAAATCCTCTGAAGGCTTTTAAGAAAAGGAGAAATGTTGGAAAGCCAAAGATGTGTTACTACTGTAAACAATAAAGACGATGAAAATCCCCAACATAGCTTGTGTCCCAAAGAAGAAGACAGTTGGTGTAAATATAACAAAGGATTGCTAACTGGTGAAGTGTACACTCATAAACATAGTCTGCCTCATGCAATAATGGAGGTGATAAAACCTATTTTCAGAGACTTAGCAGCACCTGAACTGTTGAAAAAGTGTATTCACGGGAAAACTCAAAACCCCAATGAAAGTGTAAATAGTGTTATATGGTCGAGAATCCCCAAGACTGTATTTGTTGGAATAGAAACACTTCACTTTGGTGTGTATGATGCTGTTGCGACTTTCAATGATGGCAACATTGTAAGGTGCAAGGTATTTAGAAATATGGGAAAGAAGATAGGTTCTAACATGGTACGAGCGATGCTTGCTTTAGACAAGGAACGCCTTCGGGCTGCAGACAGGGCTGTAAAGAGTCTAGAAATACAAGCAAGAGTAAACAGGAGGAGGAACAAGAGGAAGCTGGAGGAGGAGTTTGCAGAGGATGAAGATGATCCATCCTATGGACCTGGAATGCACTAAAAAGTTAATCCAATCTTTGTCGCTCGATTCCCAAAACTTTTATTTTCTCATACTAATTACATGTTTTCTAAGGATCTTCCAAACATATTTGTTTCAAACTTTCAGTAAATAATTTAACACAGCCTTTTTCCAAAAAACTGTATATTTTTGAATATATAAATAAAAAATTGCAAAAAAATGTTGTGAATTTTCATTACAATTGGAAAAAAATCATCTTTAATAACTGAACTAAAATTTTGTAAAATCCCTGTGTTAAGTTGTAGCCCATATTCCAATAAATAATCTGTAAAACGTTCAACTTCCTACCTCAAATACTTTGTGAGGAAAGATGTAATTTATAAGTGTTATTTTAACATTGCAAGTATAGGGCGTTCCGGAGCCCCTTAATGAAATCAAATCTGAATGTTGTCACAGAAATGTGAACTATTTTACAGAAACACAGTAGAATATTGCTGGTATCGAGAGGTTGAGGTGAGGTGCCGTAATGGTTACGTAATTCAAGTACCATTACAGGTTGACATTCAGTGATGTTCCCTTGGGGACTAATGTAAGTACTTCGCTGGTCATGGCAGTACCTCAGTCTCACACAGAGAGTCGATAGAGATGTGAACAATGTGTGGAGGAGCATTGTCCTGTTGAAAAATGGCACCACAATATTGTCGCATAAGATACGGGCAATGGAACGGAGTTGATGTTCAGACATGTTCTTTTGGGGAAAAATCTAAGGATCCTGATGAAATCATACAGACAATTCATAGAGAAGTGTACCATGTGTGGATGAGGATTGTCCTGTTGAAAAATGGCACCACAATACTGTCACATGAGATACTGGCAAATGGAATGGAGTTGACGTTCGATCATATTCTTTTGGGGACAAACCTATGGATCCTGGGGGTCATGGAAGTACCTCAGCATCACACTGACAGTTCATGACAGTTCATAAAGACGAGTACCATGTGTGGACCAGCTTTATGCTGTTGAAAAACACCTCGACATTGTTGCGTGACATCTGATCATGTTCTTTTGATGACAAATCTCAGTATCTTGCTCGTCTTGAGAGTGCATCAGCATCACACAGACAGTTCATGGAGACCTGTACCATGTAAGGACGAGCATTGTTCTGCTGAAAAATGGCAGCACAATTCTGTCTCCTAAGGTCGCCACCATATTCGCCTATGACGGCCCACCAGGATACTGCAGAGTTGTGGTTCATCGCTGAACACAATGCAGCGCCACTCATCAGCAGTCCATACTTCCCATTCACAGCTACTCTCCAAATACAGCCGTTTGCATTGTTGTGTTAACAGCATCCTACGCATTGGACAGTAAATCCCTAGTCTGACCACTGTCAGTCCCCAACTGGTGGAATTTTATTACATAAAATATTACTTCTTCTCAGATGATGAAGGTGTGAATGGGTTACGATGTGCTTTGTGCACAATATGGTGATCCCCCATTGTGGTTGTCAGATGTGTTCGACTGGAACATTGACTACGAGTATGCCAATCGTTACATCCCAACATCAGGCCACAGTCGGATCCAAATGCCCCAAAAAATGGTTCAAATGGCTCTGAGCACTATGGGACTTAACGTCTGAGGTCATCAGTCCCCTAGAACTTAGAACTACTTAAACCTAACTAACCTAAGGACATCACACAGATCCATGCCCGAGGCAGGATTCGAACCTGCGACCGTAGCGGTCGCGCGGTTCCAGACTGTAGCGCCTAGAACCGCTCTGCCACTCCGGCCGGCCCAAATGCCCCACAAATCTGGATACTGCACAACTGGACCAGCCGGCAATATGGACACCCAAAATGAGGGTTCTTCAGACTCTTTCAGGTGCTGATAACGCTGTCTCTCATGAGTAAGCAGATCTCCGTGTCCTTCACAGTGATCACTCGCCATGTGAAACTGCTCGCGCCCCTTGTCTACCCTACTTTGCCTGGTAACAACACTAAACAAGAACAGCACTAATGCACCCTGATGGCCATTCTATATGTCACAGAGAACTCTAATCATTTACATACACACTTCTGGTGTGTACTTGTATGATGTTACATTGACATCCCATCACTTCTTCTTGGCCCTTCCTTTTTTGTCTTGCAGTCTAGTTTCTTTCAAAACGACATGATCATGCACATGTGCTGAATCAAGCCACTGACATCATATACCACAAAGCACTCAGAAGAGTAAAAAAATTTTGCAAGTGTATCTGTATAAATCACATACATTGATGGTGCTACAAAATGAGTAAACCGTTCATTAAGGATGTACATCATTATAATATTACCAAAAAATTCATCCAATTTCACAAGAATATATATTCTACACAAATAAAGATTATTAGCATGCGAAGCATGCAGCATCGAATTTCACTCGAAGTTGGTGGAAGGTGAGACACATAGACAGAGTCTTTCACGCATTCCCAGAAAAAAAAGTCACATGCTGGGTTGTTATACCCAAACTTTAATCAAACGCACATCCATAGTAGCAGGAAACGACTCCATTGCCATAATTCAGTACAAAGTTGCAGTATATGCACCCCCGCAAAAATACACACTTATGTTCAAAACTTAAAGATGAAAGTAATTTTTGCAAGACATGTCGCTGTCAAGTAACATACTTCGATGAAACTTCGACCATAAATACAGGGTGTTTATAAATGAATATCGGGGTTTTAACGCTTTATAATATTTATTGTATTGAACTTACAGTTATAAATGATATGTCAAATGAAAGAGCAACTCAAACAGTTTTACCAAGAACCTTATAAATGTTCAACGTGAGCACCATTTGTCACATGGCACACACCAAGTCTATAGCTGACTTCTTTCCAAACTTTGATAAATGTGTCTTCAGTGATTGTAGCAACAGGTGCTTCAATCTGGTTTCTTAATTCAGGGAAGTCTGCTGGTAACGGAGGCACGTGCACACTATCCTTGATGAAGCCCCAAAGGAAAAAATCGCATGGCGTTAGGTCGGGTGAACGTGGAGGCCACGCAAATCAAGCCCTGCCATTGGGCCCCTCGTGGCCTGTCCAGCACTTAGGTACAGTGAAGTTCAACCAAACACGTACTTAACTATGCCAGTGAGGTGGCGCACCATCTTGCTGGAAAATGAAGTTCTCCAGCTCATCTTCTTCCAACTTAGGGAAGAGCCATTGCTCTAGCGTATCAAGGTAAGAAATGCCAGTTACAGTAGGTTCACCAAAAAAGAAAGGCCCATAAACTTTCCGCCAGGATACAGCACAAAAAACAGTCACCTTAGGGGAATCTTGTTGCATTTGTACCACCTCGTGAGGATTTTCTGAGCCCCAGATGCTCGCATTGTGAGTGTTAACATGTTCACTAAGTTGAAAGGTTGATTCATCACTAAAGACAATATGATCCAGAAAAAGTTCATCGTCATAAAACAGCATTTCGTTTGCGAAGTTGGCACATAATCCATGGTCTGCCAGCTTTAGAGCCTGTAATAACTATAAACGGTAAGGACATAGTTGTACGCGTTTTCTTAAAACTTTCCAGACAGTCATCATGGGAACTTGTAATTCATGACTAGCCTTCCAGACTGATTTCTTTGGGCTATGAGTGAATGACTCTCTAACACTTGGTCATCCAGTACTCTTCCTTTTACAAAGGCAGCCGGTATCTTCAAATTTATGATCCCATCTACGAAAGTTATTAACACTTGGAGGATCACAACTGAATTTCAACCAGAACGCACATTGCACATTAATTACAGATTCGGTCTTTGCAAGCTGAAAAACACAAAACGCTTTCCGTTCACTAGTCGCCATCTTCGCTACTACCGCTGTCTAGCGGATTGCCGCGGTAACACTGCGCGCTGCGCATGCGCACTGGTGCCAAACACAACTGTTTGAGTAGCACCTTCATTTGGCATATCATTTATAACTGTAACTTTAATGTAATAAATATTATAAAGCGTTAAAACCCCGATATTCATTTATAAACACCCTGTAAAAAAGATCTGCTTCATATAATACTCAAGGTAACTGAAAGAAACACGCACGAGACGAATAAATGTGACACTTTTATTCAAAGATAATAATTACACTGAAGCCACCATGACTTGTTATGACCCCTGGACATTACAAAAGGTGGGTCATGGTTCTTAATACGGAGTGTGGTCACTACAGCAGTGCAATCTCTGCAACGTGTCCCGATGCTGGCAACGAGGTTGGTAAGGAGTTCTTGCGTCAGGGCGTTCCACTCCTCCCTCAACGAGGTTGACAGCAGCTGGATGGTTGTTGGTGGCTTTGGACGTGCTGCTATACGTCTCCCCACCACATCTCATACGCGCTCGCTGAGAAATTCTGGGATACGGGAAGGCCAATCCATTTGCCAATATCCTCTCGTTCCAAGAGCTCCTCCATCTATACTGTTCCATGAGGGCGCTCGTTGCCATACATAAAAATGAATCAACATCGGATGCACTCCTGAAGAAATGTGCATGGGGAGGGAGTACCGTGTCACGGTAACGCTGACCAATCAGTGAAACGTGTTCAATGATTTGGATTCCAGTAAGCCCAAACGTTACGCCTATTTACACCAGAACACCTAGGTCACCGTAATTACCATGTTCGACAGTGTTCCTGAGTGCATTATGTGCTCCCGTCTCTCGCCATACGAGGGTTTCGTCTGAAGTCCTCACTGAAACTGAATCAGCTCTCATCTGAGACGAGCACGAGACCACACTCTTCGTTGGTCCTGTCTCCATACTCTTGAACCATCGCAAATGCTGCCGCTGATGGGCTGGTGTCGGCGGAACACAACATACTGGCCGCACTCCCATGCAGCCGTCGTAACAGTGTGGAGAGTGAAAAATCTT
Organism: Schistocerca nitens; assembly: GCF_023898315.1. NCBI lineage: Eukaryota > Metazoa > Arthropoda > Insecta > Orthoptera > Acrididae > Schistocerca > Schistocerca nitens. Next base: position 191,762,941 of record NC_064617.1, on the reverse strand, counting down.
GCAGTTCTCTTAATTGCAGTCGCTGCTTGACATGGTCTGTTGCTCAATGTAGCGGTCATCTGATGCTGTAGTTGACCTGATCGACCAGCTCCACTCCTTCAGGCAGCAATACCTGTGATTTGGAACGTTCCCCATGCACGTGAAACAATGCTGTGAATAACACCAAACTACTGGGCTACACTCATCACATTTCTTCTTTCTTCCAATGCCCGAGAATTCTTCTCCATGTGAAGTAATCTATATGTCGCCTCCAGGCAATTTAGTAACGAAGAACACCACTATAACTGCTCGTTGATTGACACATACTGTCTTTTCACTTTCCCCAAACATCCTCGTTTTGCGAGGTCAGTACCATTTGGCGCTACATCACGTTAACCTCACACTATGTGACGTCCAACTTTCTATGCACAACTCAGAGATCTCTAGCGACATGCTCCCGCACTTTCATACATTTCCACATTTTCACTGAGTAGTTGATATGTTATTTTACTTTATCTACACGGATGCTGATAAATTAAGGATAATTGCAGAATGTGGTGCCGCGCAATGTGGCACTACACAATACTGGAGCTAATAGCATAGGCACATAGAGAACACACACGACACAGATTTGTAAGTCCACGGTATTGGTGATAAGTTGAGAAAACCATCCCGAAACAGATGTGCTACAAAACGCCACTATTTCCTGTGCATGTACCCCGACATCAATACGGGATATGATCACCATGCACATGTACACAACAGGTTGGCATACTCTGGATCAGGCGGTCTAGCATCTACTGGGGTATAGCCTCCCATTCTTGCACCAGTGCCTGTCGAAGCTCCTGAAGTGTCGTAGGGGTCTGAAGACGTACAGCGATACATCGGCCGAGAGCATCCCAGACGTGCTCGATGGGGTTTAGGTCTGGAGAACAGGCAGGTCACTCCAATCGCCTGATGTCTTCTGTTTCAAGGTACTCCTCCACGATGGCATCTCGGTGAGGGCATGCGTTATCATCCATCAGGAGGAAGCTGGGACCCACTGTACCCCTGAAAAGGCGGACATACTGGAGCAGAATGACGTCCCCAATACACCTGACCTGTTACGGTTCCTCTGTCAAAGACAGATCATCAAACCACGACCTCCATACAGGTCCCTTCAAGGACATTAAGTTGTTGATATCTGTTTCCTGGTTCACGCCAGATGAAAACCCGGCGAGAATCACTATTCAGACTATACCTGGACTCGTCTGTGAACATAACCTGGGACCACTGTTCCAATGACCATGTACTGTGTTCTTGACACCAGGCTTTCCTGTGACCAGGGGTCAATGGAATGCACCTTGCAGGTTTCTGGGCGAATAAACCATGTCTGTTCAGTCGTCAGTAGGCTGTGTGTCTGGAGGTAACTGTTCCAGTGACTGCGGTAAGGTCCCGAGCAAGGCTACCTGCAGTAACCCGTGGCCGCCTGCAGGAACTGATGGTGAGATGTCAGTCTTCTTGTGGTGTTGTACACTGTGGACGTCCCGTACTGTAGCGCCTGGACACGTTTCCTGTCTGCTGGAATCGTTGCCATAATCTTGAGATCACACTTTGTGGCACACGGAGGGCCCGTGCTATGACCTGCTGTGTTTGACCAGCCTCCAGTCGCCCTAGTATTCTACCCCTCCTAACGTCATCGATATGTGTTCTTTGAGCCATTTTCAACACACAGTCATCATTAGCACGTCTGAAAACGTTTGCACACTTACTCGCTGCACCGTACTCTGACATGCACCAACACACCTCTGCGTACCAGCGCCACCGTGCGACGAGCACAGATCAAATGCGCCGCATGGTCATACCCTGAGGTGATTTAAACCTGCAAACCGCCAATCAGAGCGTTGTTTCACCTTGTATCAGCATTATCTTTAATTTATGAGCATGAGTGTATATCGTCCTTATGTTTTGCAGAGCGCTGCATATACACCCATTAGATGACACAGGGGCGGTTCTAGAACATAATATGACATCGTGTAAAACAGTAAAAATCATTTTTTAGACAAAGTATACACAAGACATACTCCGCTTTTATTGTAGCTTATGGCGAGGTACTTGATGATGTCCAACCAAATTAATCCTAACACAATATACGTCACTAACTAATGTAATAAGTTCTAATAGACTGCTGTCTGTGGTAGCTAATAAATCTGTCACTTGGCAGAAGGTAACCTGGCAGACACTCGGAGTTTAACTCTCCCTATCACTCCACAAACAGCGGCACGATATTACAACGGCAACTGAGTCGGCTGTCGTAAATGGTGCAGACGTTGAACTGCGACAGGAACTGGGCGAACTGCGTGCATGTCGCTGAACTGCACTCGCTCCGGATATGTCGAAACCACAAGAACCTTTGGTGGGGCGGAACTGGGCGAGCGTCAGTGGAACATCTCCCTTTATCTGCGACTGTATCTCCATTTGTACTCTGTTTGGTAAAAGCTAAGTAGTCCGTTATCAGCGCTGTATGTGGTGGCTTAAAACATGATCGGTGGATGAATGTGATCCGACGACAAGCTCAGTTTGGAAGCAGAATTTTGTTCCATAATGTGAGCACCATCTGAAGCGGCTGGTTGGAATTAGGAAGCGCCTGGCTTGAAGCGTGTGTGGATGGTGGCGTCCTCTCGTGGTGTGGCTGTGTACTATGCGGCTATTTACACAGCACCATACCTGGCGACCTTGGATGCCAATGGTGCAAAGCAAGAACCGTACGCCCCTTACGGGAGATCCATAACTGAGGCAGCTCACCGGTGATAATTCTCTTACATGCAGGTATTAGTGCATAAAATTTTCGGCATAGTCTCGCAATTATGTAAATAGCCGTGAAAGGCGAGCGAGCCAGCTAAAAGTCCCAGCGATAGCTCTACTGACAATCAAATGAACCGGCATCTTACAACTGGCCCCAAGGATAGCTATTACAAGGCTTGCCCTTTTTTTCAGGGTCTGATCGGTCGCGAAATGGAAATCACAGTGAAAACCAAAAATGTCATATTTGCAACATTTAGGTACACCTTCCAGCTACACTCCTGGAAATGGAAAAAAGAACACATTGACACCGGTGTGTCCGACCCACCATACTTGCTCCGGACACTGCGAGAGAGCTGTACAAGCAATGATCACACGCACGGCACAGCGGACACACCAGGACCCGCGGTGTTGGCCGTCGAATGGCGCTAGCTGCGCAGCATTTGTGCACCGCCGCCGTCAGTGTCAGCCAGTTTGCCGTGGCATACGGAGCTCCATCGCAGTCTTTAACACTGGTAGCATGCCGCGACAGCGTGGACGTGAACCGTATGTGCAGTTGACGGACTTTGAGCGAGGGCGTATAGTGGGCATGCGGGAGGCCGGGTGGACGTACCGCCGAATTGCTCAACACGTGGGGCGTGAAGTCTCCACAGTACATCGATGTTGTCGCCAGTGGTCGGCGGAAGGTGCACGTGCCCGTCGACCTGGGACCGGACCGCAGCGACGCACGGATGCACGCCAAGACCGTAGGATCCTACGCAGTGCCGTAGGGGACCGCACCGCCACTTCCCAGCAAATTAGGGACACTGTTGCTCCTGGGGTATCGGCGAGGACCATTCGCAACCGTCTCCATGAAGCTGGGCTATGGTCCCGCACACCGTTAGGCCGTCTTCCGCTCACGCCCCAACATCGTGCAGCCCGCCTCCAGTGGTGTCGCGACAGGCGTGAATGGAGGGACGAATGGAGACGTGTCGTCTTCAGCGATGAGAGTCGCTTCTGCCTTGGTGCCAATGATGGTCGTATGCGTGTTTGGCGCCGTGCAGGTGAGCGCCACAATCAGGACTGCATACGACCGAGGCACACAGGGCCAACACCCGGCATCATGGTGTGGGGAGCGATCTCCTACACTGGCCGTACACCACTGGTGATCGTCGAGGGGACACTGAATAGTGCACGGTACATCCAAACCGTCATCGAACCCATCCTTCTACCATTCCTAGACCGGCAAGGGAACTTGCTGTTCCAACAGGACAATGCACGTCCGCATGTATCCCGTGCCACCCAACGTGCTCTAGAAGGTGTAAGTCAACTACCCTGGCCAGCAAGATCTCCGGATCTGTCCCCCATTGAGCATGTTTGGGACTGGATGAAGCGTCGTCTCACGCGGTCTGCACGTCCAGCACGAACGCTGGTCCAACTGAGGCGCCAGGTGGAAATGGCATGGCAAGCCGTTCCACAGGACTACATCCAGCATCTCTACGATCGTCTCCATGGGAGAATAGCAGCCTGCATTGCTGCGAAAGGTGGATATACACTGTACTAGTGCCGACATTGTGCATGCTCTGTTGCCTGTGTCTATGTGCCTGTGGTTCTGTCAGTGTGATCATGTGATGTATCTGACCCCAGGAATGTGTCAATAAAGTTTCCCCTTCCTGGGACAATGAATTCACGGTGTTCTTATTTCAATTTCCAGGAGTGTATTTCTTTACATAGTCGCCACTCCGACTTACAAGGGGAGGCCGCCAATTGTGAAATTCAGATTCGATTCATACTGCGCATAATAAAAGCTCATGGCCAGAGGTGTAATGTGGCAAAGCACCAAGATGCACTTCTCAGCCGTTGTCGAGAAAATCGACAGTTAAAAGAAACCGTTGCGGTGAAATACTCTCTACGATTAACAATTTACTACAGCGTCGTGGCGCAGCGGTAAGCGCTCCGGTTCGTAATCCGAAGGTCGCCGGATCGAATCTCGCACCATGCAACCCTTTTTTTTATTAGTATTTGTTTTTTTGTAATTCAATATATATATATATATATATATATATATATATATATATATATATATATATATATATATAATTCCCGGCAATCAGTTGCAACAATTATGCATATAATAAGTTGTTGAAAGTCGTTTGTCGTGGAAAAACTGGCGACTTCGAACATCATTATGTTTTCCGCAAACAAAGTTGTATTTCACAAATGTTATTGTCTTCATGATGTTAACCACGTATAGTTAACGGAAGACGTGGAAACGATATTCCGAAACGAATACGTATAGCGTAAGTCAAACGTTCGAATTGGAATAGAGACCCCACGAACACAAATTTGCTGCGGCAGGTATGAAATATAAACTCCGTTACTCGCTCGTTACACTTGAAGGACAGATGTTGAATGGGCCGAAACGAGCCGCCGCATAACAGCGTAGTTGCCTGCTAACTTCGAAAGAAGGTAGATGCGGTCCCTAGCGCAACTTATAACATCGTCGAAAATCAGTGTGGACGGGAGAGCTTTGGTACACCCTGTTAAAAAAACGGGAAAATGGAGGCGGTACAATTGGAGAGCGATCCGCCTTCACCAACATGCATAAGCAATTCATTAATAGTAAAAACTAATAATAAAAAAAAAGTTGCGTGGCGCGAGATTCGATCCGGCGACCTTCGGATTACGAACCCGAGCGCTTACCGCTGCGTCACGACGCTGTAGAAAATTATTAATCGTAGAGAGTATTTCAGGGGAACGGTTTCTTTTAACTGTCGATTTTCTCGACAGCGGCTGAGAAGTGCATCTTGGTGTTTTGCCACATTACACCTCTGGCCATGAGCTTTTATTATGCGCAGTATGAATCGAATCTGAATTTCACAATTGACGGCCTCCCCTTGTTAGACGTCTGTCGTAGCGTGGTACTAGCTTTCCAATACCCACAGCGCCTGCGCTTTCCGTCTGCTCTCTACTCTGGTCTGCAGTTCGTTGTCTGTACTAAAATGCTGTCCTCATAGCGAGCGAAGAGCTGAAAATCAGAGGGAGCCAAAAACGAGTTTATGGTGGATGATCAAATACTTCCTATCAGAAACGCTGCAGGAGCGTCTTTCTTGCGACTCGAGTGTGTGACCGAGTATTATCGTGAAGAAGGACAATCTGTAATTACAATATTCGTCTTTGCTTGTTCTGAATTGCCCTTCGTTGACGATTTTCTCGTATCGCCTGATCCACTCACTGAACAAGATCATCGGTTGACACTCGCCTCCTTCCCTGACCGGCTGCATAGTGAAAGTCTGTACATCCTGCTTCAAAGTTCCTCCACCAATGCCACACTTCTCTGTCATTCATGATAGTTACGTTCTAGGCATCTTCCCATGCTCACTGTGCGTTCAGCACTGAAAAGTGTGATGTAACTCGATCGACGAGCTTATCAGAGACACTGAGCAACAAATTTGCACAAAGCTTCAAAGCGTTTTCACTGTGGTTTTAATAATGTAGTCGATCGGGTCTTGGAAAAAAAAATAGCCCTTATAGTTTCAACGCCTAAGTTAAAACTTACCCAAGATTTATCTGTATTCATATAGAAATTGTTGTGAAAGCGTAAGGAGTTGTTTGAAACCTCTTGTACAGTCAGGATACATTTGAATATGTTAGAAGTAGTCACAATCAAGCTACAGTAGCACATTACAAACAGTATTGTAAGGTGCTTACAAATGTTATTAGGAAGGCAAAGATTATGTGGAATGCAAATAGAATAGCTAATTCACAGGATACAATTAAAACCATATGGTCAGTTATGAAGGAAGTTCCGGTCATCAGCACAAGGTCGAAGATATAAAGTCAGTACACAGTAAAAATAGTTCTGTTACTGATAAATCAGATATATGTACAGTATTTAACAGTCATTTTCTGAACATTGCTGGCGAATTAACTAAAAATTTAATTTCTACAGGAAATCATAACTTTCGTGGCAAATGCCTTTCCGAGATTGATGTCTGAAATACTCCTCCGTGATACAGGCAAGAGGGAGATTAAGTCAATAATTAAATCACTGAACTGAAGACTAAGGACTCTCATGGTCATGATGGAGAGCCTAGCAGGATGTTAAGGTACTGCACTGCACATGTTAGTCCTGTATTTAGCCATATTTGTAATTTTTCCTTTAGGAATGGTCAATTTCCTGAACGATCAAAGTACTACTAAATCCGCTTTATAAAAAGTGAGGGAGGAATCATGCAGACAATTTTAGACCTATTTCTATGCCATCAGTGTTTGCTAAAGTTATTGAAAAGGCTGTGTATGTAAGGATAATTGATAATTTTATGTCACATGATTTGCTATCAAATGTACAGTTCGCTTTAGAAGTCGTTTAACAACTGAATGCTATATTCTCTTTTCTCTGTGAGGTAGTGGAAGGGTTAAACAAAAGGTTTCGAACGCCAGGCATATCTTTTGATATAACTAAGGCATTTGATTGTGTTGATCACCAAATATTACTCCAGAAGTTGGGCCATTACGGAATACAGGGAGCGGCTCACAATTGGTTCACCTCTTACTTTAGCAACAGACAGCCAAAGGTCATTATTCACAATGTTGAGAGAGGCTGTGATGTGGGGCCTGAGAGGGGTACAGTCAAGTGGGGAGGGAGGGTGGGGGCAGGCTCCAGGGACCAATGTTGGGGCCACGCCTGCTCCTTATTTATATAAATGATATGCCCTCTAGTATTACGGGTAACTCTAAATTATTTCTGTTTGCTGATGACACTAGCTTGGTAGCAAAGGATGTTGTGTTCAACAATGATTCGGTTTCAAATAGTGTAGCTCATGATCTAAGTTCATGGCTTGCAGAAAATAAACTAACGCTAAATCACTGTAAGACTCACTTTTTACAGTTTATAACACAGAATTCAACAAAACCTGAAACTTTAATTTCACAGAATCGGCATATGATTAGTGAAACTGAACAGTTCAAACTTCTAGGTGTTCAGATAGATAGTAAGCTGTCGTGGAAAGCCCACGTTCAGGATCTTGTTCAAAGACTTGATACTGCCATTTTTACTATTCGAACTGTATCTGAAGTGAGTGATCTTTCGACTCCAAAATTAGTCTACTTTGCTTATTTTGATTCGCTTATGTCGTACGGTATTATATGTTGGGGTAAGTCTTCCCATTTTAAAAAGATACTTTTGGCTCAGAAATGGGCGGTTCGGGCAATAAGTAGCGGAAGTTCACGAACCTCTTGTCGACCCCTGCTCACGTGTCTGGGTATTTTGACATTGGCCTCTCAATACATATACATACTCCCTACTGTCATTCCTTGTTAACAATATTAGCTTATTCGAAAGAATAAGCAGCTTTCACTCGGCAGAAATTAAACCTGCATTTGGATCGGACTTCCTTAACTCTTGTGCAGAAAGATATGCAGTATACTGGTGCATCCGATTTCAGTAAGGTACCACTCGAATTTAAAAATCTTAGCAGTAATCCATGCGCTTTCAAATCGAAACTGAAGAGTTTCCTCGTGGGTCACTCCTATTCTGTCGAGGAGTTCCTTGAAAAATTAAGCTGATTCTGGTTGTATTGTTGATTGCGTTTACTTAAACTTGTGGATTGACTTTTCTCGGATTCATAAACATTTATTTTTATCTGTTATTACTTTTATGTTGTAATTTCATATACTGACATGTTCCATGAGCTTGGAGATTTGCTCCTCAATTTGCTCCTACGGAACTACTTGACGTGCAAAAAATAAATAAAATAAAATGGGTAGTGACAGTATTAGTGTATACTTGTTTCGTCCATCAAATAATACACATGGCCCAACAGTATATTCGCTCTGCGGCATTCAAATGTATCCTGAGCACATAATCAGATATATGCTTATAGTTAAATCACTAGCTTCATAGCATATTTAGAGTGTGCTCCGATAAAATGGTGCTGTACCCTATAATGGTATTAGCATACACGGTTTTTGAGCATAAATGAGCAAGGGTATACTCGTATGTGTACTGGAACCTAACTTGGCTTCCGCCTCTAGCCTGGACAGTTGGTTGTGGCACTAGTGCAGTGGTAGGCATCGCCAAAAGTGTCGCCGTTGTCTGATGATTGGACATTGAACCTGAAATTGATGTTTCACGGGATGTGTTCAAGACATTTACACAGTTCCTAAATTTAATACCATCTTACTGTGTTAAACCTAAAATAAAAAATGTACCTCTTGATGCGTAGTTTTACATCGTTTTATTTATTTATTCTTTTTTTTAAATTCGGGTTGTCCGTTTTAGCTGTTTAGTAATATGGATGGGTACCAATCGCAGTCATTCGCCTTCTGTCGTAACTGCTGATCTGGTCAGCTACTTTCTAAGAATGGACAATTAGTGCTTCCTCCCCTCTTATTTATAGCAGTATATAATGCATTTCCCAGAGACATACCTATGTTACTGTAAGATATCGCATTTAGTCTGACAAAGCTGGAGCGGAATTTTCAAATGTAATCATGAAGTAGTACGAGAGAGACGATGTGCGTCACGGAGAGATTTACTTTTGAAATTCCGAGGGACTACGTCCCCACAAGACTCGACCAACATACACAGCTGGAAAGAAAAAAATTAGTAAATCCTTTTAGAGGTTTCCATTCACTCAAGATTTATATTGTAAGTGTACATGGAATAAATGAAATATTAACTTTTACACTTTTGAATACATCTTGGGAGCAGACAGTGCTCAACGTTATTACTAAGAGTTACTACGAGTATTAAAATCAGTCTTGATCACAAATTTATTTATTCTGGTAACCGGTTTCAACCACGCCTGTGGTCATCTTCAGACCTACAAGTTAAATACAAATTCTGATCAGAGGGCTACATACATTAAAGAAAATTATATAAAACTACAAATTTATAAAACGATGAATTACCAAAATGCCGTATGAGCAGGAGCCTCCTTCTGGTGGTAAATCAGTGCTAGATGGAGTAGTGGACGTCTTACTTACTATTGCAACCAGTAGCTTCTAAATGGTTCTCCAACAGGCCCAGAGATGGCAACCCATGTACTGTGGAAACGATTTTTATTTGTCTCATATAATATTTGTACATATTTTATCTGACAACAGCTGTTGAACCAGTTAAGTTCAATGTATTTTTATTTTTCATTCTTGTCATTGTTCTTTTAATTATGAAATTTTACGCTGTTATTTGACACTTAACCCATTGGTTAGCGATGACATCATTCTGTCAAAAGTGGGCGGAGCCTCCAATATATAAGTAAGACGTCCACTGCTCTATCTCGCAGTGATTTACCACCAGGAGGCTCCTGCTCATACAGCATTTTGGTAATTCATCGTTTTAAAACTTTGTCGTTTTATATAATTTTCTTTAATGTATGTATCCCTCTGATCATATATTGTATTTGACTTCTACATCTACATACATACTCCACAATCCACCATACGGCGCTTGGCGGAGGGTATCTCGTACCACAACCAGCATCTTCTCTCCCTGTTCCACTCCCAAACAGAACGAGGGAAAAATGACTGCCTATATGCCTCTGTACGAGCCTTAATCTCTCTTATCTTATCTTTGTGGTCTTTCCGCGAAATATAAGTTGGCGGCAGTGAAATTGTACTGCAGTCAGCCTCAAATGCTGGTTCTCTAAATTTCCTCAGTAGCGATTCACGAAAAGAACGCCTCCTTTCCTCCAGAGACTCCCATCCGAGTTCCTGAAGCATTTCCGCAACACTCGCGTGATGATCAAACCTACCAGTAACAAATCTAGCAGCCCGCCTCTGAATTGCTTCTATGTCCTCCCTCAATCCGACCTGATAGGGATCCCAAACGCTCGAGCGGTACTCAAGAATAGGTCGTATAAGTGTTTTATAAGCGGTCTCCTTTACAGATGAACCACATCTTCCCAAAATTCTACCAATGAACCGAAGACGACAATCCGCCTTCCCCACAACTGCCATTACATGCTTGTCCCACTTCATATCGCCCTGCAATGTTACGCCCAAATATTTAATCGACGTGACTGTGTCAAGCGCTACACTACTAATGGAGTATTCAAACATTACGGGATTCTTTTTCCTATTCATCTGAATTAATTTACATTTATCTATATTTAGAGTTAGCTGCCATTCTTTACACCAATCACAAATCCTGTCCAAGTCATCTTGTATCCTACAGTCAACCAACGACGACACCTTCCCGTACACCACAGCATTAACAGCAAACAGCCGCACATTGCTATCCACCCTATCCAAAAGATCATTTATGTAGATCTACCACAGCGGACCTACCACACTTCCCTGGGGCACTCCAGATAATACCATCACCTCCGATGAACACTCACCATCGAGGACAACGTACTGGTGTCTATTACTGAAGAAGCCTTCGAGCCACTCACATATTTGGGAACCAATCCCATATGCTCGTACCTTAGTTAGGAGTCTGCAGTGGGGCACCGAGTCAAACTATTTCCGGGAGTCAAGGAATATGGCATCCGTCTGATACCCTTCATCCATGGTTGGCAAGATATCATGTAGGTCTGAAGATGACCACAGCCGTGATCAAAACCGGTTACCATGGTAAATAAATTTGTGGTCAAGACTGATTTTAATAGTAACTATTAATTACTTTTACAGATTAACAGCTCAGGTGATTCTGAGGTACCAGGTATCGACTCACGCTGGAACACCCACATTAGCACGCAGTGTAGCCTCCAGCATTGCAGGCGCTGACTCTGGCGTCCCATCGATCGTACAAATTGTGATACGTTATGCCACGAGGGAGCAGTAACTGCTGCGCAGAAGCAAACCCATTTCTGACGTTCTGCGCATGACGTCATTGAGGAACAGCTCTTGACGCGCGCGAAGTGTACGTCTGAGCTTTGTGTTGTCGTGGTTCGTCCGTGTTGTGTTTCATGCGTGTTGTCGTTTCCGTTTGGTTATCTTTGTAGACGTTTTTATGATCATCCATCGCCATTGGAGGTAAAGAGCCGGATAAGACTGTTGTTGTTGGGAGCAAACGCATCGTCTGTTGAGCCAGATGAAGAAGGAAGATTCGTGACTGCAATTGTTTTTGGCAATATCCTGTCTGATATGTCTGAGGAGTTGGCAATGGTTGAAGGAGAGAAGGATAGAAGATTTAGATTTTGGAATAGGAGAATCCGATGTGCCTCCAATGTCACTGGCTTCTGATTGTAGCACTGAAGGATTTAAATATCTTGCCGGATATGTAGCTTATCGATGCAGACAGTATGACAGATCACTGGCCACACCCACTGGAGAGTTACTGACACTGCCTGAGGAGACATCGAGAGGATGGCTGGGCATGGTTTCTCGTGGGGGTTTGCTTGTGCCTTCAGAAACGTGGCTCGAAACAATTAGCAAATTTGAATTAATTTTTGCCCAGATCCATGGACACGACAGTTTGTCCAGGGAAACTGGTGTCATCAAGAACCTGTGCGCTATACTTACCGAGCGATTCTCCAATATTCACCCAGAAATCATTAAGATTTACGCTAGGACGACAACATTTATCCGACTGCGTTGGCTGTCTGCAAAGGACAAGTCGAAGAAAGCAGTTGCTGCTCAGCAACGGAAAGCAAGGAAGTGGTATTTGTCATCGCTTTAGAATGTAAATAAACAATATTTGTGAAAGTTAAATAATATATAAACTTAGTGATAGAAGTGAAGGTCCTCTGACTGTGTTTGTTTCACAACTAGCAAGACTCTACACTGACAGTGCCAAGGATTGGCTTATTGTTTCCCACACTACATACCAACCTTGCTGAACGGCGGACTCGGTAAGTTAATTTACCACTATTTCCTGTAAATCGTATTTTGCAGCACTTTTTTTGATTCAATGCCCTTTTATATAAGTGAATTTTAACAACTAGGGCAAACATTATACATCCACCTTGATAAAAATATAAGCCAAAGGTTTGAAGTGTGAGAAAATTAAGAATTTGTGTGTGTGTGTGTGTGTGTGTGTGTGTGTGTGTGTGTGTGTGTCAGTTCAGGTAGGTAATTCAAATGCTTCCTACAAATAAGGCAATTGCATAATTTCTTGAGTGAAAACGACAGTGTTTTTGTAGACATGATGTAAACAGAATATAAATGAGCGTTACAGAGAGCTTGTCTATAAGTTAACACTTTTCCCAGAGCCAAAGTTAGAAAATTGAATGCTCATTTCGAACGTTTACTTCGTAGAGTACTGCAAAACAAACTGTACTTTGCACTTATTTTGTATAGTTTGATCTATAGACGCTTGATTTTATTAAGGTCAGCACTCAGGAGTGTATGTTTAAAGCTGGACAAGCTACAGAATATAGCAGTAACTTTCTAGAAATAGCAGAATAACAATTTACCTTTTACTATTTCTGTAGAAACAAACACTTCACAAATACATCGCTTAAATGCGCGGGCTGCGCCTTGTAGCGCTGTTCCAGAGGCAGCGGCGGTTCCTTCGTGACGTCACAGCCTCAGCCAATGGCAGGACAGAACGCTTACTGCTCAACCTTATTTCTTTTACGGACCTTGCGTTATGCCACGCCTGCTCGACCTGTTCACGTCTTTCTGTAAGAGTTGCTGGCTGACGAGTCGCACGAGTCACTTCTCGTCCCATCATATCCCACACGAACTCGATTGGAGACAAGTCCGGAGATCGTGCTGGCCAGGGAAGTTGCTGCACGTCTTACAGACGACGTTGAGTGTCATGGGCGGTGTGTGGGCGAGCATTGTCCTGTTGGAACAACACAAATGGTTCAAATGGCTCTGAGCACTATGGGACTCAACTGCTGAGGTCATTAGTCCCCTAGAACTTAGAACTAGTTAAACCTAACTAACCTAAGGACATCACACACATCCATGCCCGAGGCAGGATTCGAACCTGCGACCGTAGCGGTCTCGCGGTTCCAGACTGCAGCGCCAGAACCGCGCGGCCACTTCGGCCGGCGGAACAACACATCACCTTCCTATTGCAAGAACAGCAAAATGACGGGTCTAACCAAGTTCTGCACACACCGAGCGCTGTTTAATGTCCTCTCCAGAAACACCAGAGGTGAACGATAGTTGTAGCTCATCACACCCCAGGCCATAAGGCCTGAGTTGGGGTAGTGTGTCTTGTATAAATGCACTGTATGAGACAGATCTTTGTCGTACACGCGAACTACCATCACTTACGTGCAGGCAGAATCTGCTTTCATCTCTTAAGTACACGGCGCGCCATTCAATTTTCCATGTGACGCTCTGACGGCATCAGGAGAGCTGTGCCCGTCCATGCTGTGGCGTGTGTTGAAGACGGGATAGAGTGTGTGTGCCCATAGTCCCATTGTTAATAACCTGTTCGCAACATGTCGTGTTGACACGTCTGGGCTCACAAGCTCTCTTACCTGTGCTGTGATAAATGAGCAATCTGCCAGTGCCGACGATCCTGGCAGGCGTGTGCGCCACGTGGACGTCCAGAATCTCGTCTAAGAGTGTCAGAATGTTCACGTGACTACTGATACCAGCATCGTTGCACGTTGCATCGTCGCATGTCCAACTTGTGTGGCAATTCTCCGAAATGACTATACCGCCACTCGGAAGGCCACAATTTCACCCCTTTCAAACTCGCTAACTTGGCTGCAGCAAGCATAACGGCTCATCTGAGGCCTGGTTTCCTGCTTGCTACACACGTTTCCACCACACAAAGCGTTCTGGCTGTGGTCATTCCCTGTTAAAATATACGAGGTGCGGCTAGAAAAAAACCGGACTGATGCTGGAAAAAACATTTATTTACAATTATTTACAATTTCATGTTATCTCCTTCAATGTATTCTCCTCCTCGGTCTCTACACCGCTCCATACGAATTTTCCACTGTTCATAGCAATGCTGCAGATCATTTTCGGTAAGTCCATACATTACTTCCGTCGCTTTTTCTTTTACTGCTTCAACAGGCTCAAATCTAGTTCCTTTCAAAGCTGACTTGACTTTAGGTAAAAGAAAAAAGTCACAGGCGGCCAAATCAGGTGAGTAGGGTGGATGATCTAAGATGGGAATGTTGTGTTTTGCCAAAAACGTCTTCACTGACAACGCACTGTGAGCTGGGGCATTGTCTTGGTGAAGGATCCATGACTTTTTTCTCCACAAATCGTTCCGTTTTCTCCGTACTCGCTCACGTAGGGTAGCCAGGACGCTAATGTAGTAATGCTGATTCACTGTTTGTCCCTCTGGTACCCAATCAATGTGCACTATCCCTTTGATGTCAAAAAAAACAATCATCATTGCCTTGAATTTCGATTTTGACATTCGTGCTTTTTTTTGTCGTGGAGAACCAGGAGTTTTCCAATGCATCGATTGGCGTTTAGTTTCGGGATCGTAAGTAAAAAACCACGATTCATCGCAAGTAATAACATTTTGTAAGAAGGTGGGATCACTTTCAATGTTTTCCAGGATGTCAGAACAAATCATTCTTCGGCGTTCCTTCTGTTCAATTGTGAGACACTTTGGAACCATTTTTGAACACACTTTGTTCATGTTGAAACTTTCATGAAGAAAACCACGATTCATCGCAAGTAATAACATTTTGTAAGAAGGTGGGATCACTTTCAATGTTTTCCAGGATGCCAGAACAAATCATTCTTCGGCGTTCCTTCTGTTCAATTGTGAGACACTTTGTAACCATTTTTGAACACACTTTGTTCATGTTGAAACTTTCATGAAGAATCTGCGTAACACTTTCCTTGTCAACTCCTGTTAACTCAGACACTGCTCTGATTGTTAAACGGCGATCTTGTCGAACAAGTTTACCGATTTTTTCAATGTTTGCATCAGTTTTTGCTGACAATGGCCTGCCAGTGCGAGTGTCATCACTGGTGTCTTCGCGGCCATCTTTAACTCGTTTAAACCACTCAAACACTTGTGTTCGCGATAAACAATCATCGCCGTACACTTGTTGTAACATTACAAACGTTTCACTTGCAGATTTTCCTAGTTTGAAACAAAATTTGATGTTAACACGCTGTTCTTTCTGTACACTCAACATTTTCCGACGTACAGACAAAACGTCAACTACTTAAAACAGACGCCACGGGCAGACTGAGTGCAGGAGGCAGATGAAACTCGAGCAGCAGGCGGAGCGAGAGTCACGTGACAGGCCACGCGACTTTCAGACTTATTGCATTCGTTTTATTGTTTCACCAGTACTAGTCCGGTTTTTTTCTAGCCACACCTCGTATGGTGCTCTCGTAGCTACGCTACTACGCTATCTTTTGGCGGACGATACTGAAACCATTATCAGTGTATCTGCTATCCCCCAGGTGGCATATGTCGTCATCGGATTAAAATCGACGTCGTCTTTCAAAAAAAATGGTTCAAATTCCTCTGAGCACTATGGGATTTTACCGAGCGAGGTGGCGCAGTGTTTCGACACTGGACTCGCATTCGGGAGGACGACGGTTCAATCCCGGGTCCGGCCATCCTGATTTAGGTTTTCCGCGATTTCCCTAAATCGCTCCAGGCAAATGCCGGGATGGTTCCTTTCAAAGGGCACGGCCGACTTCCTTCCCTGTCCTTCCCTAATCCGATGAGACCGATGACCTCGCTGTCTGGTCTTCCCCAAAACAACCAACCAACTATGGGATTTAACATCTGAGGTCATGAGTCCCCGAGAACTACTTAAAGCTAACTAACCTAAGGACACCACATACATCCAAGCCCGAGGCAGGATTCGAACCTGCGACCGTAGCAGTCGCGCGGTTCCGCACTGAAGCGCCTAGAGCCGCTCGGCCACACCGGCCGGCGAAGTCGTCTTTCCATGTGTTCTCTGTTCTGGTAGTGTATTACTTTCTCCTATAAACGTTCCGCCAAATGAGCATAAGGATGAATTCCGACAAATTATGGCTAATGTGGAGGTTTCCTGACAATTATTCTTTCCATGCGCCAAGGTGGAATCATATTGGGGTATCAGAAGATGGCTTGCGGGCTGTGGACGCAGAATACCTAGATGAGTTGTCCTCTGAAAGGCAGCTGGGAAGAGGAAATTGGTTCAAATGGCTCTGAGCACTATGGGACTTAACTTCTAAGGTCATCAGTCCCCTAGAACTTAGAACTACTTAAACCTAACTAACCTAAGGACATCACACATATCCATGCCCGAGGCAGGATTCGAACCTACGACCGTAGCGGTCGCGCGGTTCCAGACTGTAGCGCCTAGAACCGCTCGGCCACCCCGGCCGGCTGGGAAGAGGAGATCCTGTTTTCTGCCGAGTTCGTTCATCTAACCTCATCCCGTTTGATTACTTCTTGTGTGGTCACGCGAAAAGTCTTGTGTGTGAGACAACTGGGGGAGAGAAGCAATGGTGTCAAGCTGTCACTGAAGCTAGACAACGACGCTTTGAACAGCTGTCGTAACTACACCGTAGAGCGCAAGTTGTCTACCTAAACAAAATTACTTCAGAAGCATGCCTATTTAGATTTTCATCCTCGTCAGCAGACCAACGGTCAGTTTCAAATTATTCCATTATTCGATTATAAATGTGAAAATGCAATGTTAATATAACTTTCGACTGAATCGTTTCCGAACCAGGGGTCTCCATCTCAGTTTGATACATCTGCCGCCCGCATCTCGTGGTCGTGCGGTAGCGTTCTCGCTTCTCACGCCCGGGTTCCCGGGTTCGATTCCCGGTGGGGTCAGGGATTTTCTCTGCCTCGTGATGGCTGGGTGTTGTGTGCTGTTCTTAGGTTAGTTAGGTTTAAGTAGTTCTAAGTTCTAGGGGACTTATGACCACAGCAGTTGAGTCCCATAGTGCTCAGAGCCATTTGAACCATTTGAATTTTGATACATCTGCCCTTCTCCATTGCCTTTGGTATTTCATCGCAGAAATCCCTGTTCGACTCGCTTGATGATGGGTTAGTTTGGCAGAAGGAGGAGATTATATCAGTGCCCAGCAATTGCAGTACCTCTTGCTGGGAGCGACGGATACAGTTCGTGAGTGTTTTAAAACTCGAAATGAGAGATTTAATGTTTAGCTGCATCTACTAAGAAGTGAAAATTTAACCTTTAATTACTTACTAGTGAAGATAAAGGAAAACAACCCGAGTAGATCCAAATGTTCTGCCCAGAGAGTTCACATCATTCAGAATTCACTATCCTTAAGGTAATTTAATTGATGAAAGGATAAAATGTAAAAATACAGCAAGTGAATATGGCAAAGCTAAATAAAGGCGTCTAAAAAGGAGAGTGAGAGGAAATGCAAAATGGCAAAGGAGGAATGGATAGAGGAGAAATGCAAAACTGGATAACCAAACATGACTATGCGTCAGCAAGATGCCGTCTAAGGAAAATTAAAGAACCCTTTGCAAAAAAAAAAAAAAAAAAAAATCGTATCCAGGGTATTCGAAAAAACATTAACAAACTGGCGTGGCACATCGCGCACACAACAAGGATCAGCAATCACGTAGGAACCGGGGGTCGCAAACGCCACAGAAGAAGCTACGGTCTCTAAGAGGTCGTTGCTTTACAAACACGGGAGGAGCACAGTGAGACCGTCGCCATTCACGCCATGGAAGCGTTGGGAGTAATATGATTAGCCACACGTATAGCGAAATGGCTGAGATGCATTTGATTTGTGGAGCATCCAACTGCAATGGACAAGAAGCCGTGCGATTGTATGGTGCCAAACATCCGGATAGCAAGGCGCCGTGCTACACATTATTCACCACCCTGCATCGCCGATTGTGCGAAACCGGCTCGTTCCATGTGCACAAGCCGCATGCTGGTCGCCAACGGACAACACGGACAGTTGTGGTGGAAGAGTGCGTCCTCCAAAGAGCGCAACATACTTCGTCAGCGAGTACAGGAGTTTTATCCCGCGCTCCTGATAACCCCCCACCCACCGTCTGGCGCATTACACAAGACGAAGGACTTCAGCCGTTCCATTTCAAACCCAACCAGGCATTGCAACCGAGGGACTACAACAAGCGCGTGGGATTATTTGCGCGGTGGTTTCTGCAGGAATCCGCTGCAGACCGAACCATCACAGCGAGTGTCCTCTTCGCCGATGAGGCTGCGTTTTGACTCAAGGGATGTGATGAACGTTCATAACCTGCATAGTGAGCGGATGTGAACCCACATTCTACACGTACACATGCCTCACAACGCGAATTTACTTTTAATGTGTGGGCTGGCATCGTCGGAGACTGTTTAATTGATGATCGCACCTATCTCGTACTCCTGCGAGGGTTTCTGCCGGACATGCTGAATGATGTTCACAGCCCTTTTGTCGCTGCATTCGATTTCAGCACGACGGAGTCCCCGCGCATTTAAGCAGACAAGTGAGGGAATATCTGCAGGAAACCTCTCCCGGCCACTAAACTGGTCGCGGTAGGCCAGTCGCATGGCCACCACGATCACCCGATCTGTCCTCAGCTGATATTTTCCTGTAGAGGCTTCTGAAGGTCCTTGTGTATGAAACATCTGTTACATCGTTGGAGGACCTAGTTGGCAGGATTGTTGCGGCAAAAGGATGTCTTCGAGGTACACCAGGTATCGTTGAGAGGGTGCACCGTTCAATACAGCGTCGATGTCAGGCTTGTCTCGATGCATCTTGACAAAACTTTGAACATCTCCTGTAGGGGGTGTCCATTTGTAACATGTGAGAACATAACTGCAACGCCATTTATTAGCCCCGGATGGTCTTCGCGACCCCCGGTTCCTATGTGATTCCTGATCCTTCTCCTATGCCCGATATGTCACATCAGATTGTAAACGTTTTCTTTTTAAATCATCCTGTGTACGAATAACATTGCTTCAAATCGCAAGCCAACATTAAACAAAGAAGGAAAAGCTGTAAGTTAGAAGGAATTTATGGAAAGGCAATACATGTAGACTCGCCTAAAGACAGTATTATGGAACAGAAAGAGCAAGTATATGATGAAATGCGGCATAAGATACTGCTAGAAGAAGAGTCGGAAAAGGCAACTGGTGAAGACGACATAATTATATAGACACTTGGGAGAACATACCACGACACAATTATTGCACCTTGTATGAAAGATATATGAAGCGGGAGTAGTACGCTCGTACTTCAAGAAGAATTTGATAATTCCTTTACAAAAGAAGCAAATGCCGACAGGTGTCAATTTTACAGAACTATCAATTTAATAAGCCATGACTGCCAAATACTCACACCAATTATTTACAGAACAACAGATAAACTGCTATAAGGCGACCTCAGGGCATGTCAGTTTGCGTTCCAGAGAAACTTTGAAACACACGAAGCAATACTTATTCTACGATTTATCTTACAAGATATGTTGAAGAAAGGCAAACCCATGTTAATATCATCTATATAATCACAGGACGTTATTGATAATGTTGACTGAATTATATAGTTTGGAATTTGGAAAGAATCAGGAAGCAAATTCAGGGAGAGAAAGATTATAAATAACTTGCCCAATATACAGATTGAGTGACATTGGGAGTAGGCTACAATACCGTGTTCATCTCTTTTGACTTACTTGTCCCCTTTCATGTCCTTCGACTCTTGTAGTTTCCATTTGGTTTCTACGCAAGTGAATCAGTTGGGTATACAAAAGTTTGTATTTATTATTTAATTCGTCGCTTAAACAGGGCGAGCTGTAGTACAAGCTAAACTACACTCCTGGAAATTGAAATAAGAACACCGTGAATTCATTGTCCCAGGAAGGGGAAACTTTATTCACACATTCCTGGGGTCAGATACATCACATGATCACACTGACAGAACCACAGGCACATAGACACAGGCAACAGAGCATGCACAATGTCGGCACTAGTACAGTGTATATCCACCTTTCGCAGCAAAGCAAGCTGCTATTCTCCCATGGAGACGATCGTAGAGATGCTGGATGTAGTCCTGTGGAACGGCTTGCCATGCCATTTCCACCTGGCGCCTCAGTTGGACCAGCGTTCGTGCTGGACGTGCAGACCGCGTGAGACGACGCTTCATCCAGTCCCAAACATGCTCAATGGGGGACAGATCCGGAGATCTTGCTGGCCAGGGTAGTTGACTTACACCTTCTAGAGCACGTTGGGTGGCACGGGATACATACGGACGTGCATTGTCCTGTTGGAACAGCAAGTTCCCTTGCCGGTCTAGGAATGGTAGAACGATGGATTCGATGACGGTTTAGATGTACCGTGCACTATTCAGTGTCCCCTCGACGATCACCAGTGGTGTACGGCCAGTGTAGGAGATCGCTCCCCACACCATGATGCCGGGTGTTGGCCCTGTGTGCCTCGGTCGTATGCAGTCCTGATTGTGGCGCTCACCTGCACGGCGCCAAACACGCATACGACCATCATTGGCACCAAGGCAGAAGCGACTCTCATCGCTGAAGACGACACGTCTCCATTCGTCCCTCCATTCACGCCTGTCACGACACCACTGGAGGCGGGCTGCACGATGTTGGGGCGTGAGCGGAAGACGGCCTAACGGTGTGCGGGACCGTAGCCCAGCTTCATGGAGACGGTTGCGAATGGTCCTCGCCGATACCCCAGGAGCAACAGTGTCCCTAATTTGCTGGCAAGTGGCGGTGCGGTCCCCTACGGCACTGCGTAGGATCCTACGGTCTTGGCGTGCATCCGTGCGTCGCTGCGGTCCGGTCCCAGGTCGACGGGCACGTGCACCTTCCGCCGACCACTGGCGACAACATCGATGTACTGTGGAGACCTCACGCCCCACGTGTTGAGCAATTCGTTGGTACGTCCATCCGGCCTCCCGCATGCCCACTATACGCCCTCGCTCAAAGTCCGTCAACTGCACATACGGTTCACGTCCACGCTGTCGCGGCATGCTACCAGTGTTAAAGACTGCGATGGAGCTGCGTATGCCACGGCAAACTGGCTGACACTGACGGCGGCGGTGCACAAATGCTGCGCAGCTAGCGCCATTCGACGGCCAACACCGCGGTTCCTGGTGTGTCCGCTGTGCCGTGCGTGTGATCATTGCTTGTACAGCCCTCTCGCAGTGTCCGGAGCAAGTATGGTTGGTCTGACACACCGGTGTCAATGTGTTCTTTTTTTCATTTCCAGGAGTGTATCTTGAAATTTAAGTCAAGACTGAGGTTAACAATATATTTTCTCTAATGACTGACATAAATCACAATGAAACTACCATAGAGCAAAAATCTATTCAATTCAAATCAAATTACTAAATTACTCTCAGACTGGGAACGTACCAAAATGTGTGAGAGACTACACTACTGGCCATTAAAATTGCTACGACAAGAATAAATGCAGATAATTAACGGGTATTCATTGGACAAATATATTATACTAGAACTGACATGCGATTACATTTTCACGCAATTTGGGTGCATAGATCCTGAGAAATCAGTACCCAGAACAACCACCTCTGGCCGTAATAATGGCCTTGATACGCCTGGGCATTGAGTCAAACAGGTACAGCTGACCATGCAGCTTCAACATGATACCACAGTTCATCAAGAGTAGTGACTGGCGGATTGTGACGAGCCAGCTACTCGGCCACCATTGACCAGACGTTTTCAATTGGTGAGAGATCTGGAGAATGTGCTGGACAGGACAGCAGTCGAACATTTTCTGTATCCACAAAGGCCCTATAGGACCTGCAACATGCGGTCGTGCATTATCCTGCTGAAATGTAGAGTTTCGCAGGGATCGAATGAAGGGTCGTAACATATCTGAAATGTAACGTTCACTGTTCAAAGTGCCGTCAATGCGAACAAGAGGTGACCGAGACAGGTAACCAATGGCAACCCATACCATCACGCCGAGTGATACGCCAGTATAGCGATGACGAATACACGCTTCCAATGTGCGTTCACCGCGATGTCGCCAAACACGGATGCCACCATCATTATGCTGTAAACAAAACCTGGATTCGTCCGAAAAAATGACGTTTTGCCATTCGTGCACCCAGGTTCGTCGTTGAGTACACCATCGCAGGCCCTCCTGTCTGTGATGCAGCGTCAAGGGTAACCGCAGCCATGGTCTACGAGCTAATAGTCCATGCTGCTGCTAACGTCGTCGAACTGTTCGTGCAGATGGTTGTTGTCTTGTAAACGTCCCCATCTGTTGACTCGGGGATCGAGACGTGGCTGCACGATCCGTTACAGCCATGCGGATAAGATGCCTGTCATCTCGACTGCTAGTGATACGAGGCCGTTGGGATCCAGCACGGCGTTCCGTATTACCCTCCTGAACCCACCGATTCCATATTCTGCTAACTGTCATAGGATCTCGACCAACGCGAGCAGAAATGTCGCGATATGATAAACCGCAATCGTGATAGGCTACAATCCGACCTTTATCAAAGTCAGAAACATGATACGCATTTGTCCTCCTTACACGAGGCATCACAACAACGTTTCACCAGGCAACGCCGGTCAACTGCTGTTTGAGTATGAGAAATCGGTTGGAAACTTCCGTCATGTCAGCACGTTGTAGGTGTCACCACCGGCGCCAACCTTGTGTGAATGCTCTGAAAAGCTAATCATTTGCATATCACAGCATCTTCTTCCTGTCGGTTAAATTTCGCGTCTGTAGTACGTCATCTTCGTGGTGTAGCAATTTTAATGGCCAGTAGTGTATATGGAGTAAGCGCAACAAAATGTACTTATTTGGGCAACTTACGAAATCAAAGTTTACGTTCCAACACGAAGCCACAAATTATAACCAAATTAAGTAAAGTAAGCAAGTAATGAGCTGCACAGCGTATCGATCGCGCTACCTCAATTGCGGCATTTACATTCTTCTAAACTGTAAGCGTTTGCAGATCAGCACCACATGGCAGCTCGACATAGCAATCCTCTCTGCAGCGGCCCAGCGCAAAACCCTCCTAAATTTAATTTCGCAGCCCTAAATTCTTTACTTTCAAAAAATTCCACATGTTGTTGCCAACGTGGCGGGCGACAGTTGTTGTTAAACTCATGAAAAAGCAGAGAAGTGCATCTGTAACTTCCCTCTGTTTGCAATAGGATGTACATTTTTAAACACTAAGTTGCTACTGCGCCATATCAGTGTCTTCATGATTGCTCAGCCTTACATGCCAAGATTACCGACCAGATTGATGCAATATTATTGGCTGAACCAAATTTTTAGAGTAAACTCACTGTTCCAAGCTGGACAGATTTTGCCGTGACATCTGGCTCTTTGAAGCACAATCAAAAAGCCAAAAATGTCATGGTCAGTTATTCTCTGTGGGGCTGCGAATCAGCCGCAGCATTCACTGGCTATAGCAGCGTGAAGGCGCCTGCCTGCATTCAGTAGTCGTGGAGCAGATCACTGCCCTACTCCCAAACAACTGCCCAGACCGCAGAGAAGCACTCTTTATATGATTCACAGACTGATTTCTGGCGACAAAAAAAGGTCACAGAAGTGAATTCGGCGTCGTACTACCCCAGAATGGGGAATTCAAGGCTGTCGTTCCAAACACACCTCTCCATCGACAGAAAATAAATTAATATTGCATAACCATATGTCATAATAACGCCACTTCACGACAGTAAAGTCACAAGATTGTACTACAAATGTCTACAAACACGTATAATGGAATGCAGGCACATTAATTCATGTGATGCTGAGGGAATTGCGTTAGAAAATTACACATATAAAGTGGTAGATGCATTTTGGTGTTCGAGCATCAGTCTAGCTTACGATATGCAAAGTAGAGAGGATATCAAATGCTCATTGGCAACACCAAGAAACGCATTTCTGAAAATTAGAAATTTGGCAACATCGAATAAAAAATTTCAAGTGTTTCGAAATTTTATCTGAAGGAATTCGTCTGGAGTGCAGCTTTGTATAGAGGTGAAGTCTGGACACAGTAACGCAGGTTGGGGCACGAGATGGGACGAATCAGAGAAGGAAGTCATCACAATCTACAACGGCCGATCAAAAAATTACCGTTTGAGGGCGTTGCTGCAGCGAATATGCAGTGTTGCACGACTCTGATGCGGGTACATAATCACCAGCATGAAGGCAAGGTGTCAGTGTGGCATTCGTGTCTTTCCGACATACGTGTGCTAAACGCAGAAACGCGAAGTATGGCGACGTTTTTGCCAAATGTATCCAAACGGGACCAAAGTGTTGTTATTATTCTCTTGGCTGCAGAGGGAAAAACATCGGAAGACGACCATCGGAGAATAAAGAATGTGTATGGGACAGTGTGTCTGTGGAAAGCCACCGTTGTGGAAAGGTGCACCAAGTACCGTGCTAGTCGCGATTCGACACAAGTCGGCGGTCAATCTGGGAGGCCAGACTCATCCATGTGGGAGACGCTCGAGCACACGCCCTATAGCCCTGATCTCTCCCCATGCGATTTCACGGATTCGGTACCTTAAAAAAGGCCTTGAAGGGTCAACGATTCCTGTTGGCCGAGGATGGGCAGCAGGCAGTTACGGATTTCTTCACGCAGCATGACACAGTGTCTTATCAAACGGATACTTTCAACCTGGTGCACCAATGGCCTGATTCCTCAGTACCCACAGCAATTTTGCCTGACTGGCATAACATTCTGAACTGTACGGCCTTTAAGCGGAAACTTTTTGATCACCTCTTATATTATTTACCTATTCCACAATTTCACAAGTGATAGCAGACACTGGAGGTGGCATTACTTCCGTAACGTTGGTCACAGTACCGTAGCTATCCCCTAGAGGAGCCCATTCATAAAATAGAGTAATGTAATTATTACCTCTGAATTTGAAGCGGAATAATGCTACAACAATCCATCCTAAGTTGGTAGAAGTGAACAGCAACGATACATCATCATATCACACCGAGGCTAGATGGCGCAGACGCATGCAGTGTAATCAAACAAGCCTAAACGATGAAGAACAATGTGGCAGACCATCCCTCTGTGAAGATCCGGGGATCACAAGAAAAAGAGCTGGTGTTGGAACACGGGCATATCAAATCGATGACAGAGTGCAAAAAGTTAAAATCTGTGATGCATCATCGGTTCCCAACATCTTGCACGACATTTTGAGCACCAAAAAGGCGCCGACCGCTGGTTTCCGTGAGGCTCACACCTACTCATAAAGTTCGCCGAACCGTGAGAGCAGCGGAAATGTTGACCTCTTCAGCCCCCTAATCACCATGGACGAATGCTATGTACATCTGTATGAGTCCGAGACAAAGGAGCAAATTAGCCAGTGGAAACATGCGGATTCAACATAGCCTAAAAAGACGAAACCCCAAACATTATTTGGCAAAGTGATGCTGTGTATTTTTGGGAATAATATGGTGTGGCGCTAACAGATGGTGCTTGTAAGAAGGTTATGGTAAGTTGCCAAGATGAGTAGCAGGAAACTTTGCAAGAGGGGTTGTTTCGCTCCACGACAACGCCCCGGCTCATTCCGCACGGGACGCAGTCACAGGCGCTGCTTTTTTAGGGCTATCGAATTTAGCCTCACCCATTGTATTTCCCTGGGTGAAGAAACCGCTGCATGTTGGGCATTCCCAGAGCGACTAAGAGGTGATTTTTAGGTGTGAAAAATTTCCTGAATAACCAAATTGCATACTTCTACAACCAACCTGCAGAAATCCGACATCTAACAACTGCAAACTTATGGAATAATTTTATTGTGCTACCAGTTTCGGTCCTCATTGGCACCATCTTCAGGCCCCGTAAGCGAAAGGAGATAAGGCATCCAGTCGTTTCTGTTTACTGAAGGAACCACTATGTTACCCACTGGTTACCGTTAATGTTTTGTTGTTGTCGTTGGATGTCTGAAGTGTTCGCTTCTGCTGTGAAGATACCTACGGAAACCAGTTCCTTTAATAAGCACAAACTACTCAATGGCTGATCTCGTTTCGTGTACAGAGGCCATTGAGGCACCGAAACTGATAGCGTACTAAAATTATTCCATAAATTT
The DNA here is from genome assembly GCF_023898315.1 of Schistocerca nitens. Lineage (NCBI taxonomy): Eukaryota > Metazoa > Arthropoda > Insecta > Orthoptera > Acrididae > Schistocerca > Schistocerca nitens. Next base: position 191,736,324 of record NC_064617.1, on the reverse strand, counting down.
ACAGCTGTTGAATATCTGATTTCAGCAAGTCATCGACCATCCACAGTCAAATTCCTCCACTATATAACACGGAATCACAGAAACTTCTACAACCAAGGCCTCCACTAAGACATCCGGTTCTGCCATAAACGTGTTGCATCGAACAGTGAATATGCAGAATGGACCAAAAACATCACCAACTTTCGTGGTCGCAACTTGACTTTTTTCTGTCTGATAATTAAAACTTTATTACACCTTGTAACGTACTCTTTTGCTCAGCCTTACTGGTACACCAACTACCTCCCGCTGTATGCCGTGCAGTGGTGTGCAGAACACGACGAAACGGTACGTTGATGAAATATTTGTGTGTTGTTAGTAGAGTTCTGTAGGCTCTAGTTGCGTATGCATTGCTCTGTTTCGTATATTCCCCTGGCGCAATTTTCCTCGACCAGCTATTCAGTTTCGCATTCATCAATAAAAAAATTCATTACAACCTCTGTTATAATGTTTCGTGTTGAAATTCTTGTAATCAAATGTTTTAGCTTCTGAGAATATAAACTGCAAGGACGGAAAAGTTTTCGAAACAACACTGGTACAAAGAACTGATGTGGAACGATAAAACCACAAATATCACATACCATCATGAAAAGATATTTCTATATAGATTTCTTTATTAAATATGCAGAGTTCCATCTGTGAGTCTGATGAACTCTTGTAATCATCTCCGCCGGCCGGTGTGGCCGAGTGGTTCTAAGCGCTTCAGTCTGGAACCGCACGACCGCTACGGTCGCAGGTTCGAATCCTGCCTCGGGCATGGATGTGTGTGATATCCTTAGGGTAGTTAGGTTTAAGTAGTTCTAAGTTCTATGGGACTGATGACATCGGATGTTAAGTCCCATAGTGCTCAGAGCCATTTGAACCATTTTTTTGTAATCATCTCAAAGCTGGGTCATTTCAAACCTAAACATTCTCGTGTGGCAGTTCGAGGAACTGCACGCAAAATAAACGCCCTAGATCTTTCAAATGTGAATACAGAAGAAATCAAGTCTTCTTCTATTCGCTAATATTAACTACACAGAAATGACAATATTTCGACGAGGTGAGTTAATTATGATTCATGCCGAAATGCGTCTACTCCAAGTAACGACTGAATAACCGCTTATGTTATGCATTGTCATTGTGGCAGACTATGTCTTTGTGACGGGAAACGGCCTTGCCGCAGTGGATACACCGATTTCCGTGCTATCACCAAAGTTAAGCGCTGTCGGGCGTGATCGGCACTTGGATGGGCGACCATCCAGGCCGCCATGCGCTGTTGCCATTTTTCGGGGTTCACTTAGCCTCGTGATGCCAACTGAGGAGCTATTCGACCGAATAGTAGCGGCTTCGGTCAAGAATACCATCATAACGACCGGGAGAGCGGTGTGCTGACCCCACGCCCCTCCTATCCGCATCCTCAGCTGAGGGTGACACGGCGGTCGGATGGTCCCGGTAGGCCACTCGTGGCCTGACGACGGAGTGTTTTATGTCTTTGTGACACGATTATTCTCCGGTTTGCAGAGTGTCTTCCATGTTACCGATATGGTACAAGCGATTATTTTTAATGATAAGGAAGTAATGGAAATGACACAGTAAAAGTAGAAAATGAGTTCTTTCATCATCTTTTGTTAGTATATTTTGGTGTGCTACCGAGTCAAACGCTTTTCAGAAGTCAAGAAATACTGCTTCTACTTGATTTCCTTGATCAACAGTTTTGAAGATGTCAAGTGAGAAAAGCGCAACTTGAATAACGCATAACCGACGAAAGACTCCATGCTGATTTGCAAGCAGGAGATCATTTTCTTCATGATACCTCATCACGTTTTAGCTTTGCACTGATGCAAGAGGTAAACTGAGGCTGTACACCTGTATGTTCCTTAATAAAGCAACATTTGAAAACGGAGTACAATATTTTTGCTTTTGTTTTGATGCCCTCAGTGTCAGTTTCGTTTCATCAACGAGTGTCTGGACGATAAAATTACTATCACTGGCAGCATTGCATATGACAAGAATTCCTTTGGGTTCTGTGGGAAATCTTTCAACGAAATTCTACTATGACTTCAAACATTGCCTTCTTGACAATCGAACGTGTTTCATTCTGTATCTCTCTGCCTATGACCCTATGCTTTGTTTTACACCTATTATACGAAAGACGCTGTTTCTTTAGAATCTGCATTACCTATTTTAACCCACCATTAATGAGTACCGTGTATCAGAGTTGTGATGGTCATGAGCGCAGTGAACCGTAGCAAACCCCTAAATGCTTGCTGTTCAACTTCTAGAGCTATATCTGCATCAACATACATACTCCAGAAACCATGTACAGTGCATGGCGAAGGGTGCCACGTACCATTACTAGTAATATTCTTTCCTGTTCCACTCCCTTAAGAGCAAGGAAAAAACGACTGTTTATAAGCCTCCGTACGATTCCTAATTTCTTTCACCTTATCTCAGTGGTCGTTGTGCGATATGTATGTTGGTAGCAGTAGAATGGTTCTGCAGTCGGCCACAAATGCCGGTACTCTGAATTTCCGCGATAGAACATTGCGAAAACAGCGTCGTCCTCCTCCAGGGATTCTCATTTGAGTTCAAGAGCCATCTCCGTAATACTGAAACTACCTCTTTAATTACTTTTCTTATTAAACACGGACCTACAGAATTTTCCCTGACAGAGACAACTCAGAGTTGACCTATTCATTTATTACCCGACAACATGACTTCCAATAATTAACAAAAAGAATGGCCCTGAATTGCCAGAAATCCTAACAATAACACAAATACAAAAAATGTGAAATTAAAGAAATATGGAACTATCTCCAACTCTGTTAATAGCCTAAACTCATTTCAGTCACGAATCCCGATACTGGAAACCCCATTCTTTTCCATAAGTCGCATCATAGAAAATATTCATAACACGAACTATAGCAATTACAGCGAGTAGAAAAAACGACCAGCTAAATAAAAACATTCTAACTACTATAGCTAACTAGTAGGAGGCATATGGTTAGCAAAAAGAAACATTTTGTTGAAGAGCAAACAATGTATTTAGAATATTTTACCCTATGCATGTGACATCCAAAAATTATATAGTTAATAATTCCACTGCCCAAACACTATCAACAACAAGTCTGTTTGTGTGGCCATCCTCCGCAGCAAGCATAAAGATACTTGTTTTGTAAATAAAACTGCCTTTTCCTGCTGCTAGTTACTTTATTTATCCCATATGCGTTTCGCCTTCTCCTGTTCTAAGGCATCATCAGTGGGATCTTTAACGATACAGGTTTGTTAGTTTTAGATTATTAAACAGTTCACTTCGCAATTTTTTTTCTAAAAAAAGTAATTACTAACGATTTACTGATCTGCTTTTCCTCACATCTGGTCTGGAGGTCGCACTATCACTTTTATCACTGCCATATAATCACATCTTTGTGTTCTCGCCTTCCACACACTGTTCACCATGTTTCTCACCATGGTGTATCGAGTGACAAAAGAACAATAGTCCACCACAAAAAAGAGTGAGAAACATGGTGAACAGTGTGTGGAAGGAGAGAACACAAAGATGTGATTATATGGCGGTGATAAAAGCTATAGTGCGACCTCCAGACCAGATGTGAGGAAACGCAAATCAGCAAATCGTAAGTAATTACTTTTTTTTACAAAAAAAATCGCGAAGTGAACTGTTTAATAATCTAAAACTAACAAAACTGTATCGTTATAGATCCTACTGATGATGCCTTAGAACAGGAGAATGCGAAGCGCTTATGGGATAAATAAAGTAAGTAGCAGCAGGAAAAGGCAGGTTTATTTACAAAACAAGTATTATCAACAACATTCATCATCATACATTTCCTTACATATTTTCTAATAAACACATCATTTCATCTCACTTTACATTACGTGTCCTACCAACACAGAGTCTCCACTAAGAAAATCATGTCCATACACTTCTCTACGCACTCGCTAACTGCGAGTCTGTCCAACAACAGAATCTCTTGCCGAGGGCGCAGAGCGCTGTCAGCAATATTAACATAGTCTATAGCGCAGCCAACATCCAAACAGGCTACGTACATAGTCCCCCTGCTCCCCTCAAAAAATTACACAAAGTGTTATGGGCAGTGGCCCAGACTAAGTTGCTAAAATTTTTATATTAACAATATCAAATAGAGCAGATGCACACGAAAGTTAAGTAATAAGCTGCTGTTTTTCTCCTCACAGTCCCTAAAGACAGTCCTAATAATTCATCAAAAGAGAAGTCTACGCCGGTTTTACGCACAAAGGCTGAGCAGTATATGAAAATGCACAAGTAAATAGTGCAAAACCATGCAGTATTGAAGAAGTAGTGTTGTTCTCCCCACGAAAACACAGTGCTGACTCTTGACACGAAGTTTTGAAATGATATCGTAAGATTGCTACTGGGCCACAACACAGCAGCCCCACAGCAGTATCAGTCGAAGTCTTGAAGAATATTGGTAAAATTGGTGGGTCACCACAGAGCAGACTCACTGTAGTATCAATAGAAGTCTTAAAGAATATTGGTAGTATTGGTGGGTCGCAACAGAGCAGACCCACTGTAGTCTTAGTAGAGTTACGATAATGGGTCACCAAAGGTGCAGACCCACTGTAGTCCTTGTAGAGATGGCCAGCAGCCGTCCGTTGCGACTCTGCCGGTGCACAATCACAACTGAAGAGTCTTGAGGATAATATAGCAAGTCTCTGAGCCACCACTTGTGCAGTCACTAATTTCTTTTTTGTTTTCTTGGCAATGTCCTTACAACCACCAATGCTGTTAACCAGTCCCTTGCTGAATTATTAACAGACATGCAAGCACTAACACAGTCATATAATCTCTGAGATTTGATACATATAGGATGACCAACAAACAAAAGTGTGCAGTAAAAAGAATCCCTACTATTTACCTAACTTGGAGAACTGGTGTCTATGCAATTACAATTTTACAGCATAAGACTACAATTACAAAAGTAAAGAAAACATCATTACAGTAAAGATCATGATATTACAGATAACATTTCTAGTAATACAGGCTTTACAAAAAGAATAGAACTAAGCATATACATGAGTATTGCAGAAGTTATGACATAAGCAAATAAATGAGAAATGAAAATACAGTAGTAACATTAACTTGGCACATGAATATTAAAAGAAAACATAACAGGATAAATAATGTCTTAACATCTCCCTAAAGTAAAGAACACGGTACAAAAACAGAGATTAGGTTTGATGATAGCAGTATTTCTCATAATAATGATTGCAGCCTAGTATTAGAAGGAAAAAATTCTACCAAATTTATCTTATCAGTTAAACACAAAGAGATAGGAAGAACATAGAGACACAAGGCTACATATAAACATATTGGAATAACATAAAAAACATAAAAGGAAAGTACAGGGTCAGTTTTCAAGTGTAAATGTGTCTAAGTGTGTGACTTCTGATATTGCAGTACTTGTGGTGTGCATTTTATACCTCTGTTTCATTTTTCTCTTTTCAGTAATATACTTCATGCTCATACCTCCTTTACTTTCAACCAAAACTACTTCATTTCCAACTAAAACTTCATTTAATTCTTGCAGCCCTCCCTTACTTCAAAATTTGTTTCCACAAAAATCCTACCTAAACCTGCTATCTGCATTTAGACTTTCAACCAGTGCTTATACTTCCATATTTTTTATACCTCATCATTCGTTTCCGAAAAACTCCTACCTAAACCTGTTGTCACTATACACTACTTATATTTGTTCATTTCCTCTTTCAAAATAATTGTTCCTTATTATACAATACTCTTTGGCCAGACCTTTTCCTTATAGCTGCTCAATGCATTTCTTCCCAACTCATCACAACTCTTTTTCTTATATAGCTTATCCCCTCTTCAGCTTATTTAAATTTACTGATCTTAGACACATAAATTCCATTCGCACCATCAACAGAACAGGCTGACCTAACGGTATATTACGCCTTCCAAATCGCTGGCAACGGGGTCTACAAAACGCTAGTGACTACTTTGAAGGACAGTAACGGGTGCAAACATGTAACTCTTTTCTATCGGTTGTGAATAAATAGTTGCCACTATTTAAGTTACAACCCTCTTAAAATCTTCCATGTTAAAATAAACATAAAAAATTAGTTTTCTTTTCACCCTGAACTTTAAGCAACACCAAATTTTACCAATTTGTTGGTGGAGGACCCCAACTTTTGCTGAGCGATATTCCATTCCCCCCAACCCCCCCCCCCCCCATTAACCCCTCACCCCATCACCTTCACCGACTTCTAGAATCGCCCCTGGATCCGCCTTTGGAGCGCAATTCAGCAGCGATTCTGTGTGGCACTGATACGACAAGTCGTTGGTAGGTGTCCGTCGGTATGTGGCGCCAGATTTCTATGCACATTCAAGCAGTGGGAGGGAAACAGGCGCCTGATAGCATACTGTAGATGGACTCATGAACGATCGCGGTCGAGTTTAGGCATGTTCTGCGCCTCTACGTCGCCCATTCTCTGACAGCCAATGAACGTTTAGAAGTGTTCTGAGCCCTCTGCTGTAATACCGTAGCCAATGCGAGCATTAAACACGACCGTAGCAAATTGTTTAATGAATTTCTATTTCATTTGTTGCGAGTTGTCATCGCTGATGGTGGTGCTAAGTGATACACTCAGCACAAGCAAGCAAGAGACATAACCTGCAGCATATACGCTGTGTTCAAGCCGAAAGTACGCACATGCGCGTTACTGCAACTGTCGCTTGGAATCGCCAACTATACAATCCCCGTCCGTGCGTTGTCATGCGCGAACCGCCATCGATCGTAGAGTGGACTATAGGCGTGTCCAGCTAGCCGCTCGGTCTAATGCGCTACTTCCCGAATGGGAAAGCGTGCCGGTCCCCGGCTCGAATCCGCCAGGCGGATTTGTGTCGAAGTCCGGTGTGCCGGCCAGCCTGTGGATGGTTTTTAGGCGGTTTTCCAGGTGCCTCGGCGAATGCGGGCTGGTTCCTCTTGTTGTTGTTGTTGTGGTCTTCAGTGCTGAGACTGGTTTGATGCAGCTCTCCATGCTACTCTATCCTGTGCAAGCTTCTTCATCTCCCAGTACCTACTGCAACCTACATCCTTCTGAATCTGCTTAGTGTATTCATCTCTTGGTCTCCCTCTACGATTTTTACCCTCCACGCTGCCCCCCAATGCTAAATTTGTGATCCCTTGATGCCTCAAAACATGTCCTACCAACCGATCCCTTCTTCTAGTCAAGTTGTGCCACAAACTTCTCTTCTCCCCAATCCTATTCAATACCTCCTCATTAGTTACGTGATCTACCCACCTTATTTTCAGCATACTTCTGTAGCACCACATTTCGAAAGCTTCTATTCTCTTCTTGTCCAAACTATTTATCGTCCATGTTTCACTTCCATACCCGGCTACACTCCATACAAATACTTTCAGAAACGACTTCCTGACACCTAAATCTATACTCGATGTTAACAAATTTCTCTTCTTCAGAAACGATTTCCTTGCCATTGCCAGTCTACATTTTATATCCTCTCTACTTCGACCATCATCAGTTATTTTACTCCCTAAATAGCAAAACTCCTTTACTACTTTAAGTGTCTCATTTCCTAGCCTAATCCCCTCAGGATCACCCGACTTAATTCGACTACATTCCATTATCCTCGTTTTGCTTTTGTTGATGTTCATCTTATATCCTCCTTTCAAGACACTGTCCATTCCGTTCAACTGCTCTTCCAAGTCCTTTGCTGTCTCTGACAGAATTACAATGTCATCGGCGAAACTCAAAGTCTTTACTTCTTCTCCATGAATTTTAATACCTACTCCGAATTTTTCTTTTGTTTCCTTTACTGCTTGCTCAATATACAGATTGGTTCCTCTTATTCCGCCTCAATTACACTATGTCGGCGATTGCTGCACAAGTACTGTCTCCATGTACGCGTATACCATAATTACTCTACCACACAAACATTTGGGGCTATACTCGTCTGGTATGATACGTTCACAGGGGCGTCCACTGAAGGACGAACTGCACAATAAGCCTGGTTCGGTGTGGGGCGGCGGTGAGTTGGGTGGACTCCTGTGGCACGTTGTGGGGTTATGAACCACTGTAGGCTACGGTGGGACGAAGCCTCTCCGTCGTTTCTAGGTCCCCGGTTCAATACACAATACAATAGGTGTGTCCCTTTGGCAGCTAATACATTCACGTGAGTTCGTTATCGTGCTCCTCCAACCACTATAGCACGATTCTGGCCTTGTGACGTGGGTAGTTATCTTGCTAGAAGATGTTTTGGACATCGGAGAATGCATCAATCCTGACATTCACGAAGCACACAGCTGTAATTGTGTCTCTTATACCTACGACAGGTCCCGTGGTTGCCCAAGTGCATGTTTCCCACATCATAATAATTCCCCCACCGTCTTGTGCCTGTGACGCAATGCATGTTACGGGCATCAGTTCTCCCAGATGACTGCGTATTGAGAGACGCACTAGCATTGTTCTCTGTTGTCAGATCTGCAGCAGATTACCGGCTATCCTGATTTACATACTGGGCAAGCCTCCGCCCTCCACGTTTTTTAATGAAGTGTGTACGTCTAACGTCTTGTCGCCTACTCGTGGTTTCGCCAATTTTCAATAGCCTTCTAATGCTCACGACAATAGCACGCAAACAGCCGACCAGCTTCGCAGTTTCAGTGATGTTTGTCCTTTTGACTGTCACTTACGTTAAAAATCATGAATAAGTCTGTGAAAATAACGGGGTTTATTTTGCCCCAAAACACAAACAATTCCTTAACAAACCTGAAGTCAACCAATAATATCATCATTCAGTACAAGCTTTACTTCGGAGTTTCCCATTTACAATTTTGTTAAACACAACTGCCTTTATAAAAATTTGATAACTCTAGCACATTGAGCAACGTCAACCTGGATGCTCCCTGAACCGGTGTACCACACGGCAATAAACTCTTTAGCTCTCAGTTACCGAGTTGAATCACAATCTATACGTGATTTCACTTCAGACAGCATATGTTACCATCGATGGATTGTGAATGGATTTTTACACAGACCTACGTAGGAGATGTCTTCTCCGTTTCATTGCCATCTCCTGACTTTCTAATGTCTTCCTTCACACTGTTTTTGCAGTACCAACCGCTTTCCGTCTTGGGGCGAACGATAATCGTTACTCTGAGACCTGCGCGCAGGGTTGTGTAAGCATCCTGTCATCATGGGCGAGTAGAGACAAGTAGGGGTATGATTCGACCACAGGCTGGTACGATAGATTTTCAGTATCTGTACAAAGTTGTATCTGCTTAGGTCATAAATGATAGATTAAAAAGAATATGCTCCAAGATAAAACAATGATCCTCTGTTTGTTACGTGTTGTGGGGAAGTTGAGGTTAAATTTTTCACTATTTTCTTAATGTTGTATTAAGTTGTATGAGCCATAACCTGAAACTATGATTTGGTTATTGTCGTAGTCGTCCATCCTCTTGAACCCATGTACTGCATTCTAGCCTCTGTATGCTGATCGAACCTACCGGTAACAAATATAGCAGCTCGCCTCTGAATTGCTTCTACGAGGGCAGTTCAATAAGTAATGCAACACATTTTTTTCTCGGCCAATTTTGGTTGAAAAAACCGGAAATTTCTTGTGGAATATTTTCAAACATTCCCGCTTCGTATCGTATAGTTTCATTGACTTCGGACAGGTGGCAGCGCTGTAGGGAGCTGTTAAAATGGCGTCTGTAACGGATGTGCGTTGCAAACAACGGGCAGTGATCGAGTTTCTTTTGGCGGAAAACCAGGGCATCTCAGATATTCATAGGCGCTTGCAGAATGTCTACGGTGATCTGGCAGTGGACAAAAGCACGGTGAGTCGTTGGGCAAAGCGTGTGTCATCATCGCCGCAAGGTCAAGCAAGACTGTCTGATCTCCCGCGTGCGGGCCGGCCGTGCACAGCTGTGACTCCTGCAATGGCGGAGCGTACGAACACACTCGTTCGAGATGATCGACGGATCACCATCAAACAACTCAGTGCTCAACTTGACATCTCTGTTGGTAGTGCTGTCACAATTGTTCACCAGTTGGGACATTCAAAGGTTTGTTCCCGCTGGGTCCCTCGTTGTCTAACTGAACACCATAAAGAGCAAAGGAGAACCATCTGTGTGGAATTGCTTGCTCGACATGTGGCTGAGGGTGACAATTTCTTGTCAAAGATTGTTACAGGCGATGAAACATGGGTTCATCACTTCGAACCTGAAACAAAACGGCAATCAATGGAGTGGCGCCACACCCACTCCCCTACCAAGAAAAAGTTTAAAGCCATACCCTCAGCCAGTAAAGTCATGGTTACAGTCTTCTGGGACGCTGAAGGGGTTATTCTGTTCGATGTCCTTCCCCATGGTCAAACGATCAACTCTGAAGTGTATTGTGCTACTCTTCAGAAATTGAAGAAACGACTTCAGCGTGTTCGTAGGCACAAAAATCTGAACGAACTTCTCCTTCTTCATGACAACGCAAGACCTCACACAAGTCTTCGCACCCGAGAGGAGCTCACAAAACTTCAGTGGACTGTTCTTCCTCATGCACCCTACAGCCCCGATCTCGCACCGTCGGATTTCCATATGTTTGGCCCAATGAAGGACGCAATCCGTGGGAGGCACTACGCGGATGATGAAGAAGTTATTGATGCAGTACGACGTTGGCTCCGACATCGACCAGTGGAATGGTACCGTGCAGGCATACAGGCCCCCATTTCAAGGTGGCGTAAGGCCGTAGCATTGAATGGAGATTACGTTGAAAAATAGTGTTGTGTAGCTAAAAGGTTGGGGAATAACCTGGTGTATTTCAATGCTGAATAAAACAACCCCTGTTTCAGAAAAAAAATGTGTTGCATTACTTATTGAACTGCCCTCGTATGTCTTCTTTCAAACCGACCAAGTGTGGATCCCAAACACTCGACCAATACTTAAGAATAGGTCGCACCAGCATCCTATATGCGATCTGATGTACGGATGAACCACACTTTCCTAAAATTCTGGCCGGCCGAAGTGGCCGTGCGGTTAAAGGCGCTGCAGTCTGGAACTGCAAGACCGCTACGGTCGCAGGTTCGAATCCTGCCTCGGGCATGGATGTTTGTGATGTCCTTAGGTTAGTTAGGTTTAACTAGTTCTAAGTTCTAGGTGACTAATGACCTCAGAAGTTGAGTCCCATAGTGCTCAGAGCCATTTGAACCATTTTCCTAAAATTCTCCCAATAATCGAAGGTCGACCATTCGCCTTCCCATGCTCTTTCCATTTCAAATCGCCTCGCAACGACACGCCCAGATATTTAAACGCCATGACTGTTTCAGACAGGACACTACTAATGCTGTATACCAACGTCAAGGGTTTATTTTCCCTACTCATTCGTATTAACTTACATTTTTCTATATTAAGAGCCAGGTGTCGCTCATCACACCAACTGGAAATTGTGCCTAGGTCATCTTGTATCAACCTACAATCTCTTACCTTAGACATCTTCCTGTACACGATAGCCCACCCTAAAATAGCAACGGTCCTATCACTCTCCCCTGGGGCGCTCCCGATGTTACTCTTGTATCCGATGAACACTCGCCGTCGAGGACAACATACTGGGTTCTATTACTTAAGAAATCTTCGAGCCAGTCACATATCTGGGAGCCTACTTTGTACGCACATACCTTCATTAACAGTCTGCAGTGGGGTACCGTGTCCAATGCAGCTTGTGAAAACATTGGCCTCAGATTCATGAGGATGGAGGCTCACATTCTGCCCGGCAATCCTGATCTACTTTTTTCAAGCAAATGCCAGTATTGTTCCTCCAGCAAGACCATGGCTAGTCACCTTTCCTCTGATTATTTAAAACATGTTTGTGTGTTTTCATATGTCTAAGGATGAATAACTTAAAGTATGTATACCTTTCATTTCGTGAATGGTTTAAAATATCGAAACGAGGGTTTCGTCAAATGATAATTAAACAGAGGCACACGTAACCTTATTTTATTTTAATATTCTTAAGGGGCTCCGGAACGCCCTATACTTGCAATGTTAAAATAACGCTTATAAATTACATGTTTCCTCACAAAGTATTTGAGGTAGGAAGTTGAACTTTTTACATATTATTTATTGGAATATGGGCTACAACTTAACACAGGGATTTTACAAAATTTTAGTTCAGTTATTAAAGATGATTTTTTTCAATTGTAATGAAAATTCACAACATTTTTTTGCAATTTTTTATTTATATATTCAAAAATATACAGTTTTTTGGAAAAAGGCTGTGTTAAATTATTTACTGAAAGTTTGAAACAAATATGTTTGGAAGATCCTTAGAAAACATGTAATTAGTATGAGAAAATAAAAGTTTTGGGAATCGAGCGACAAAGATTGGATTAACTTTTTAGTGCATTCCAGGTCCATAGGATGGATCATCTTCATCCTCTGCAAACTCCTCCTCCAGCTTCCTCTTGTTCCTCCTCCTGTTTACTCTTGCTTGTATTTCTAGACTCTTTACAGCCCTGTCTGCAGCCCGAAGGCGTTCCTTGTCTAAAGCAAGCATCGCTCGTACCATGTTAGAACCTATCTTCTTTCCCATATTTCTAAATACCTTGCACCTTACAATGTTGCCATCATTGAAAGTCGCAACAGCATCATACACACCAAAGTGAAGTGTTTCTATTCCAACAAATACAGTCTTGGGGATTCTCGACCATATAACACTATTTACACTTTCATTGGGGTTTTGAGTTTTTCCGTGAATACACTTTTTCAACAGTTCAGGTGCTGCTAAGTCTCTGAAAATAGGTTTTATCACCTCCATTATTGCATGAGGCAGACTATGTTTATGAGTGTACACTTCACCAGTTAGCAATCCTTTGTTATATTTACACCAACTGTCTTCTTCTTTGGGACACAAGCTATGTTGGGGATTTTCATCGTCTTTATTGTTTACAGTAGTAACACATCTTTGGCTTTCCAACATTTCTCCTTTTCTTAAAAGCCTTCAGAGGATTTCTAATAACTTTACTTTTACTCATTATTATACTTCAACAAAACAGAGACTCAAGAAACAGAATTAATTACGAATATTTTCGAGATAACGACAGAGTAAATAAACATGAAACAATCGACAATCACACCAGCGATATATATTGAACCACCACAGGTTAGCCACAACATATACTTTATCTCACATCACTAAAATGTACCTGATGAACACGGACGTTAATAATAACACCATTTGACAGCAGTTTAACAGCGCCACAGTGGGTCACGCCCATGTAGAACACACTTCAAAAAAAATTTAAAAATAGTTGTAGTCTTCGGAATTGAATAAATTATATATCTATTAAAAGGTAATAGTCTGCAGATTCAGAAAACGCAAAAAAGTAAAAATTGAACTTTTCATGATTTTGAGCCTTTCCGGAGCCCCTTAACTCTTGTAACAATCGAGATAATGAAAATAAGTTTTTTTTGAAATGAACGATGTACTTTTTACGGCATTCGAAAGCTCTTACTGAGCGAGGTGATCCAGTGGTTTGGTACACTGGACTCGCAATCGGGAGCACGACGGTCATCCTTTTCGTGATTTCCCTAACTCGCTTTAGGCAAATGCTGCGATGATTCCTTTGAAAGGACACGGCTGATTTCCTTCCCCATCTGTTCGAGCTTGTGCTCCGTATCTAAAAATCTCGTTGTCGACGGGACGTTAAACACTAATCTCCTCATCCGTACGCCGCCTCGAAAGCTCTTGAAAAGACGAGTATGGTGATATACTGCTCGTTAATGTTGGTGTTGAAACTCTTCGGAAAAGTACCCGAGAAATATACTCAAGGCAAGGCCGTCGGAACCGGCTGTTGTTGCTTAAATTCCGTCAAGTGGACTCTCATTCCAGGATTCATTGTTAGATGCAGGAAGAAGATCGGATCATGCTAGTAAAATCAATCGGTTTTCCTGTTGGCCCTACTTCAGACGGCAAAAACATATGCAGCTATGATTATTTGTAATTGGAACTACACTATATGAACAGAAGTATCCAGACACACCTATGTAATGCGCAACAGACCACTGGATGTCGCCAGAGGCGGACCCACAAGTATAAGAGGAGGTGGGGAGTATTGTGTTGTCAGTACGGTCAGTACGGTCAGTGGAGCGGTCAGTGGAGCGGTCACTTATGGCTAGAGACAGCTCGCCCCGAAACAAGAATAACCAGTAGCATTTCACGCATTCGGATCGTGTCACGTGACGTCGCTCACTTCGTACTTTGGAGAGTCCATAACGGATTTCAACGTATTCTGTAGTCTGTCTTACTGTCTTATAACTTGCATGTTATGACGGTTTGCCGTTTCAAGGCAATGACGCATCGAGAATTTATAACAAACGTCACGCTTGGTAAAATTTGTTACAATTAAACGTCAGTTAAGGACACATAAGCGACAAAAATCCTGTAGGAGATATGATAAGCAACACTTAGGCTAACAACTGTATGCGAACGGCGTGGTTAGAGACCTCTGGTTATGGTTTCGGAGGAAGTAGGCACGTGTCTTGCTACACACAAATATTTTTTTTCCGTTTTTGCATTTGTAACAGATCCTGGTTCTTCCTTATTCATGTACAGAAATGTTATTGTTCTGATCTTCAGTCCGAAGATTGGTTTGATTCAGTGCTCCACGCTACTCTATTCTCGCCGAACCTCTACATCTCCGAAGAACCACTGCAACCTACATCTTTCTGAATCTGCTTACTGTATTCATCTATTGGTTTCCCTCTACGTTTTTACCATCCACACTTTCCTCCAATACTAAAGTGGTGATCTCTTGATGTCTCGAAATGTTTCCTGTCAACCGATCCCTTCTTTTGGACAAGTTATGCCACAAATTTCTTGTCTCCCCAATTCTATTCAGTATCTCCTCGTTAGTTGCCTGATCGACCCATCTAATCTTCAGCACTCTTCCGTAGTACTACATTTCGAAAACTTCTCTTCTTGTCCAAACTGTTTATCGTCCATGTTTCACTTCCATACATGGCTACACTCCAGACTAATACCTACAGAAAAGACTTCCTAACGCTTAAATCTGTAATCGATGTTAACAAATTTCTCTTCTTCAGGAGCGCTTTTCTAGCGATTGTCAATCTACCTGTTATATCGTCTTTACTTCGACCATCATCAGTTACTTTGCTGCCCAAATAGTAAAACTCGTCTACTATTTTAAGTGTCTCGTTTCCTAAGCTGATTCCCTTAGCATAATTTGATTTAATTCCACTACATTCCGTTATCCTTGATTTGCTTTTCTTGATGTTCATCTTATATCCTTGTTTCAAGACAGTGTCGATTCCACTCAACTGCTCTTCCAAGTCCTTTACTGTCTTTGAATTATGTAATCTGCAAACCTGGGAGCTTTTATTTCCTCTTCCTGGACTTAATTCCTACTCCAAATTTTTCATTGGTATCCTTTACTGTCTGATCAATGTGTAGACTGAATAACATAAGGGATAGGCTACAACTCTCCCTCACTGCATCCCTTTCATAGTCCTCGACTCTTATAACTGCCGTTTGGTTCCTGTTCAAGTTGTAAAGATCACCTCGCTCCCTCTATTTTAACCCTGTTTTCTCTAAGTCTATAATTGCTATAAATGTAGGTTTGCTTTCCATCACCAATTTTGCATGAGAAGTGATAGTGTCAGAATTTCATCGCGTGTTCCAATTTTTCTGCGGAATCCAAACTAATCTTCCCCGAGGTCGGCACCTACCAATTTTTCCATTCTTCTGTAAAGATTTCGCATTAATATTTTGCAGTTACGACTAATTAAACTGGTGGTTCGGTAATATTCACATCTGTCAGCACTAGTTTTCTTTGGAATTGGACTGATTGTATTCTTCTTGAAGTCTGAGGGTATTTCGCCTGTCTCACACATCTTGCACAGCAGATGAAAGAGTTTTGTCATAGCTGACTCACCCAAGGCTATCACTAGTTCTAACAGAATGTCATCTACTCCCGGGCCCTTGTTTCGACTCAGGTCTTCCAGTGCTCTGACAAATTCTTCTCGCAGTATCATATCTCCCATCCCATCTTCATCTACGCCCACTTCCCTATCTCTACTATCTCTTTCAAGTTCATCTGCCTTGTATAGGCGCGCTATATGTTTTAGGTTTCCCTTCCTCGCTTAGGACTTGTTTACCATCTGAGCTCTTGATATTCGTACAGCTACTTCTCCTTTCCCCAAAGGCCTCTCTAATTTTCCTGTAGGCGGTATGCATCTTTACCATAGTGCAATATGCTTATAATCCTTACATTGTTCCCATTCGCCTGCTTCATTTGCTGCATTTTTAAATGTCCTACTTTTATCAGTTAAATTTAATATCTCTTGTGTTATCCAAGGATTTCCACTAGGCCTTATCATTTTTGCTATTTGATGCTCTGCTACCTTCACAATTTCATCTCTTACAGCCACCCATTCGTCCTCTACTATATTCCTTCCCCCTGTACTAGTCGACCGTTGCCCAACGCTCGCTCTGAAATTCTCAGCAGCCTCTGGTTCTTTCAATTTAGCCAGGTCCCACCTCCTTAATTTTCTATTTTTTTCATATTTCTTCACTTTTAATCTACAGTTCGTAGCCAATAAATCGTGGTCGAAGTTTACATCTTCCCCTGGAAATGACTTCCACATCTACATGATTACTCTGCAATTCACATTTAAGTGCTTGGCAGAGGGTTCATCGAACCACAATCATACTATCTCCCTACCATTCCACTCCAGAACAGCGCGTGGGAAAAACGAACACCTAAACCATTCTGTTCGAGCTCTGATTTCTCTTATTTTATTTTGATGATCATTCCTACCTATGTAGGTTGGTCTCAACAAAATATTTTCGCATTCGGAAGAGAAAGTTGGTGACTGAAATTTCGTAAATAGATCTCGCCGCGACGAAACACGTCTTTGCTGTAATGACTTCCATCCCAACTCGCGTATCATATCTGTCACACTCTCTCCCCTATTACGTGATAATACAAAACGAGCTGCCCTTTTTTGCACCCTTTCGATGTCCTCCGTCCATCCCACCTGGTAAGGATCCCACAGCGCGCAGCAATATTCTAACAGAGGACGAACGAGTGTAGTGTAAGCTGTCCCTTTAGTGGACTTGTTGCAGCTTCTAAGTGTCCTGCCAATGAAACGCAACCTTTGGCTCGCCTTCCCCACAATATTATCTATGTGGTCTTTCCAACTGAAGTTGTTCGTGATTTTAACACCCAGGTACTTAGTTGAATTGACAGCCTTGAGAATTGTACTATTTATCGAGTAATCGAATTCCAACGGATTTCTTTTGGAACTCATGTGGATCACCTCACACTTTTCGTTATTTAGCGTCAACTGCCACCTGTCACACCATACAGCAATCTTTTCTAAATCGCTTTGTAACTGATACTGGTCTTCGTATGACCTTACTAGACGGTAAATTACAGCATCATCTGCGAACAGCCTAAGAGAACTGCTCAGATTGTCACCCAGGTCATTTATATAGATCAGGAACAGCAGAGGTACCAGGACGCTTCCCTGGGGAACACCTGATATCCCTTCAGTTTTACTCGATGATTTGCCGTCTATTACTACGAACTGCGACCTTCCTGACAGGAAATCACGAATCCAGTCGCACAACTGCGACGATACCCCATAGGCCTGCAGCTTGATTAGAAGTCGCTTGTGAGGAACGGTGTCAAAAGCTTTCCGGAAATCCAGAAATACGGAATCAACCTGTCGATAGCGGCCATTACTTCGTGCGAATAAAAAGCTAGCTGCGTTGCACAAGAACGATGTTTTCTGAAACCATGATTACGTATCAAATGGTTCAAATGGCTCTGAGCACTATGGGACTTAACATCTATGGTCATCAGTCCCCTAGAACTTAGAACTACTTAAACCTAACTAACCTAAGGACATCACACAACACCCAGCCATCACGAGGCAGAGAAAATCCCTGACCCCGCCGGGAATCGAACCCGGGCGTGGGAAGCGAGAACGCTACCGCACGACCACGAGATGCGGGCATATTACGTATCAATAGATCGTTCCCTTCGAGGTGATTCATAATGTTCGAATACAGTATATGCTCCAAAACCCTACTGCAAACCGACGTCAATGTTATAGGTCTGTAGTTCGATGGATTACTCCTACTACCCTTCTTAAACACTGGTGCGACCTGCGCAATTTTCCAATCTGTAGGTACAGATCTATCGGTGAGCGAGCGGTTGTATATGAGTGCTAAGTAGGGAGCTATTGTATCAGCGTAATCTGAAAGAAACCTAATCGGTATACAATCTGGACCTGAAGACTTGCCCGTATCAAGCGATTTGAGTTGCTTCGCAACCCCTAAGGTATCTACTTCTAAGAAACTCATGCTAGCAGCTGTTCGTGTTTCAAATTCTGGAATATTCCATTCGTCTTCCCTGGTGAAGGAATTTCGGAAAACCGCGTTCAATAACTCCGCTTTAGCGGCACAGTCGTCGGTAACAGTACCATCGGCACTGCGCAGCGAAGGTATTGACTGCGTCTTGCCGCTTGTTACTTTACATACGACCGGAATTTCTTCGGATTTTCTACCAAATTTCGAGACAATGTTTCGTTGTGGAACATATTAAAGGCATCTCGCATTGAAGTCCGTGCCAAATTTCGCGCGTCTGTAAATTTTAGCCAATCTTCGGGATTTCTCGTTCTTCTGAACTTCGCATGCTTTTTCCGTTGCCTCTGCAACAGCGTTCGGACCTGTTTTGTGTACCATGGGGGATCAGTTCCATCTCTTACCAATTTATGACGTATGAATCTCTCAATTGCTGTTCCTACTATATCTTTGAATTTGAGCCACATCTCGTCTACATTTGCATAGTTAGTTCGGAAGGAATGGAGATTGTCTCTTAGGAAGGCTTCTAGTGACACTTGATCCGCTTTTTTAAATAAAATTATTTTTAAAACTATTATTTTTAAAACTTAAAATCTGGTTCCTAAATCTCTGTCTAGTCATTAGATAATCAAGGTGAAACCTTCCAGTGCGTCCAGGTCTCTTCCACGTATACAACTTTCTTTTACGATTCTTAAGCCAAGTTTCAGCGATGATTAAACTATGCTCTGTGTAAAATTCTACCAGGCAGCTTTCTCTTTCATTGGTTCCCCTAGCCCATAGTCACCTGCTGTCGGATTCCAGTCCCCCATCACAATTAAATTTTTGTCTCCTTTAACTAACTGAATAAATTATTTTATCTCATCATATATGTCTTGAATCTCTTCATCATCTGCGAAGCTAGTTAGCATGTTAACTTGTACCACTGTGGTAGGCTTGGGCTTCGTGTCTGTCTTCGCTACGATAATGCGTTCTCTATGCTGTTCATAGCAGCTTACCCACATTCCTATTTTCTTATTCATTAAGAACTCCTGAATTACCCCTAACTGATTTCGTATTTATAACCCTGTATTCACCTGACGAGAAGTCCTGTTCCTCCTGCCACCTAACTTCGCAAACTCCCATTATATCTAGCCTTAACTTATCCATTTCCCTTTTTAAATTTTCCTTCCAACCCGCCCGATTAAAGGATCTGACAATCAGGCTCTTATCCGTAGAATGATAACGACATACTCCTGAGTAGTCCCCGCACGAAGATCTGAATCGGGCACTATTTTACTTCCGGAACATTTTACCCAAGAGTATTTCTACAGTTCGTAGCCAATAAATCGTGGTCGGAGTTTACATCTTCCCCTGGAAATGACTTCTACATCTACATGATTACTCTGCAATTCACATTTAAGTGCTTGGCAGAGGGTTCATCGAACCACAATCATACTATCTCCCTACCATTCCACTCCCGAACAGCGCGTGGGAAAAACGAACACCTAAATAATTTAACCATACACTGGAACTGCATACCCCAAGGGAAAAATTTTGGCTATAGTTTCCCCTTGCTTTCAGCCGTTCGCATTACCAGCACAGCAAGTTGAAGCTACAAGGTCAGATTCTTCAATAATCCAGACTGTTGCCCCTGCAACTACGGAAAAGCTACTGCCCCTCTTCAGAAACTACACGTTTGTCTGGCCTCTCAACAGATACCCCTCCATTGTTGTTGCACCTACGGTACGGCTATCTGTATCGCTGAGGCACGCAATCCATCCCACCGACGGCTAGGTCAGTGATTCATGGACCTAAAATAGAAATATAGAAATATGTTCTGCAACATTCGATGTTATTTAACATATTAGAGCGTGCTCTCTCAGAAACGAATTTCTTCGGTCTTGTGGCTTCAGTCTGAGTAAAAGACCGAAGATGAAACCTCTGAAAGTGCAGCGACCGATAATAATATTTGTATTCAAGCTTGTTGCGAATACTTTGATATTTTTTCTGAATGTCTCGCAACTTCCGAGATTGTAGATAGACAGGAACCTGAGATGACAGCATATATTACTGCGAGTGAAACAAGCAGCAATCATTTTTCTAGTTTTCCTTGTCAGAAATACTTCGCTGTTTATCCCGAACGTTTTGTGATTTTCAACGTTGTGGTTAGGCAGGAACGTAAGAGCACTGCTCTAATTTTTACTAGTGAAAAGAGCAGCCATGGCGTTTATATTATTGCTTGTCACAAATATTTAGCTGCGATCAAATATTTAACAACACTTTCGTAGATTCGGCGGTCAAAACAGAGATCGCAGCACATATCCATTTTGAACTTCGTGCAAAATAGAGAGTAGAGGTTATGGCGTCCGTCGGTGATTTTGTACCATAATTTCCATGCATCATGTTTTGTGTCTCGCTAAACGATCGTTTAAAGACAAAATATACACTTAATTGTAGCAACCAACACTATTCGCCAAGACACCTATTCGGTACACCGACTGCTGCGAATTACAAAAAGGTTTTCAGTAAATCTTTACAGTACGTGAATGTTCCAGAAGCAGAAGCACACACGAATTGAAAATATGGACCAGGTTTTACTTCCCTCCGCCTTTTTTTTTACAAAAATAACTGCAATGACAAAACACATTGTTTCATGAATAATTCACTGACAAATTTTCGCTCAATGTTTCACATGTCAACATTCTCCTTGCGTTCCATCTGCTGCAGCGCCCACAGAACATCAAAGATAAAAATGTTTCCGCCAGACCGCACACAGCCTCGTCCGAAACGAAGCAATGCTATTGGCTCTCGCTACCCTGAACTGCTATTGGTTATTCACGTTTCTGACCAAGCTGTCCCTAACGATAAGTGGGTCAGTCAGGAGAGCTCAGTGAACGTGGACTAGTCGATGGCAGTCACCAGAGTGACAAATCCATCAGGACATTTCAACGGTTCTAAAACTGCGCGAGTCGATTGCTGGTGATGTGAATGAAGTGGAAATGCAAAGTAAGAACCACAGCTAAACCAAGAATCGTCGGGCATCGTGGGGATGGTTGTGAGAGATCACGTGAAATCAGCAGATGGAATCACTTGTGAGTTCCAAAGTGTAGAGTCTTTTACCGCAAGGAAGCAAGGGAGACGATGTTGCTATGAGTGACTGGTATCCTCATTCTAGAACACAAACGCACACATTTACTCGAACATTTACTTAACTTGAATAGAGTCCATGTGTTGAGGAACACGCTCATCAGTAATAGTCCTCCTGCAGACAATATCGGTAATCTTGCTATAGTGACAAATCTGGTCGCTATGTACTATCATAATCTGTGAAGTGAACTATATCCGCTCTGCGAGTTGACTGACAGACGTCAAACTGGAAGATGAGTCAGTGCAGCCCTCTGGTCAGCAGCGGCGGCCTAAATACGTGCTGTCGAGAGGGCGTTGGCGGCTTGTTGCTTGCGAGTGTGCCTCTGGTCTCTCTCATGACAGGCATGCTTGATCCATCTCCTGCTAATTGACCTTCGCTAAATATTTGCCAACCGGTGTGCTGGCGACAGCTTACACCAGCACAGAAAGTGCTACCAGCAGCCCACCTAGCTCAATAACTGTGCACAGGGAGTTAAAAAAAATGAGACACAAAAGTCAGCTCCTCGTAAGCCACACATTTCTGTAGTCAATGCTAAGTGACGCTTGAGGTGGTGCAAAGAGCAGCGCCATTGGATAACAGTTGACTGGAAACGAGTGATTCTGAGAGACAAATCACGCTATACCCTATGGCGGTGGAACGGTTTGGGTTTTTCGAATACCTTGAGAACATTACCTCCCATCACGTATAGTGCTGTCAGAGAAGTATGTAGGAGGTGTTTTATCAGTATGGGGGTGTTTCTTGTGGATGGGGTGTGGTCCCATTGTAGCTGTTGAGAAAACTCTAAATGCAGAAGAATTTGAACATATTTTAAAGAATTGTGTACTATGTACAGTGTAGGAACATTTTACTAACGATGATCATATGTATCAGTATGACAATGGACTCTGTAACAAACCAAAATCTGTGAAGCAGTGGTGTGTGTACAATAACATCCCTAAAATGGACTGGCATGCCCAGAGTCTCGATTTGAAACCACTGGAACGGAAAGTATGTTCGTTTTAGACGGTCCCCTTGCTTATTAATAATGTTTTTCTATTTCCTAAGCTCACAAACTTTAAATCGTTGTAAAACGATCATTGAGCGAATAAATTTAAATACCACTATTGCAGTCTGCTTTCTGTACAAACTGTTACCTGTATTACAAAATGGCTGACCCAGTTCATGGCACCTGGTCCCTTTGCAGGTTACCTGTCTAGTAGCTTGCAGGGGCAACAAAAATTAGATTTTCTTTCATGCAATTATTGACCGAATCTAAAAAACTGAAAGCGCACCCATTATCTAGTCATTAATATGTATAATCTTATGTTAACAGTTTAACACAGCTTGAGCAGTATTGCAGTTATAAACTGTGTATATGTATTACCTCACGCAAATACTTAGACTTTATTCATCCAGCATTTGAGGACTAGAGCACTTCGCGACTTCCTACATAATTTCAAACCCTTTCTATACTTTACCTCGCTTGTTTGCCGAACGTCAAATGTTTAACCCCTTAACTCATTTTTAGAACAATCAGAAGGTTAAATCTGTTTTATTAATGGGAACTCGGTTCTTTAAAGCATTTGATGTTTACTGGTATTACATAACATGAACAGTAAGTAACTCCACTTTGACTCACAGACGGAACGCGCTCATGCCGTTTCTTTAATGGACCAGAGAAACTCAGCCGGCAGTCAACTGAATTGCTGTGAATTACGGATTGGAAAAACCGATCGGCTAAATCCGATACCGGTATTTTAGTTCTGAATAACCGTTAGTTTTCGATTTTTGTTTTTTTTTTGTTTTTTTTAATAATAACCGAGTTAAATAACCGACATATCAATTAGTCACAGAAGCAGTGCTAAAAAATTTTCTTTTTAAATAAATCTTTCTTAAATAAGGAGTAGTTTTTGTTCATATTATTGCGTTATTATAAAAAATGGAAAAAGCGACCAGTTCTATCTTATTAATGATGCTGACAGAACTGTGCAACAAACACATGGCATAAGAACTAGTACAGCACTGCTGAGACAAGAATGTCCCTGTTGCCTTGTGTCATTTCTTAAGGCATGTGTGCATGTGCAGTGTGCAAGACTTGCCCCCAGTTGATCTATAAGGTAGTTTCTCGCTAACGCCACACATCTGTTATACCGCACAAATGCATCAACCCTACTTTGGAAATATTTTTATGAAGTGGCGTAGCAATGAAGTACAGTGCTTCATTTGCTTTACAATATTGAGGATTTGTCTGCCACTTCTGTGAAATAATAAGAGGAAGGAAATTATGTTAACAGTAATAAATTAAAAACTTATCAACAATTCATTCATAGTACACAATAAAGGTAGAAAGTAGCTGATTAGTTGCTTATGTCTACATAACATGCCTTTACCTTCTTGCAGCCTTTGAAAACGGTCAAATTAACACGAAAAAGAGAGTTCTTCAATATCAGTTTTCAGCCTTTAGCACTGGCTATTTGTAATGACCAAATAGTGGTATGATCCCCCAACATGATTGCTGAGTAGAGTTTCAAAAAATTTGGAATCAGTAAGAAAATACTGGTGATTTTTTGTATAGTATTCAAACGACTTCATCACCTTTTGAGAAAAGCAGCGAATGGTGGTCGGATTAAATTTCCTTTTGTTTGCCTATTTAATTCAATATTTTGATTCTGTATATCTTGGAAATGAGAGGACCAATTTTTTTCAATCTTTGTTCAGTTTTTTTACCAGAAATAATAGGAATAAAAAACCCAAGATCGGTTGCTTCAGAAACCGGTTATTTTGAGCAGTTTTGACAGTCAGGTTAAACTGACGTAGAATAAAACGATGTAAACGAAAACCGGTTCTTTCAGCGATAACCAGCATTCCTGCTGTGAGTGCCTGCGCGCTCTCCCTAGCCGCAACCTGCCCTGCAAACTCTGGTGCTGAATCATCCGCGAGCAATGGCTGCGCCCAACTTGATCCCCGCCGGCGTCCCCACCGCCATTATCCGGCTGCTGCCGCCTTCCGGCCGATTTATTTTCTCAACTTGGCCTCCTAAACGCAGACTTATCGGCTCCCCGCGTGCGCTCTGCAGCAACAGCAGCCTCGGCAGCAGACGGCGTAGCGATCGCCTATGGTCGTAGGACAACAGCCTACTCCATTTGGCGAGAGAAGATGTTTTTTCGACAGCTGGCAGGGCTGTTGCCAGCTTTCAGCCGCAAAGTGCAAAAGGCTGGTAATAAAAGAGCTTGCGCAACATAAATTGGGCCCTGCGCAGAATCACGTTCCCCTCCTGAGCGCCGGGCGAGTCCACCTCTTTGTTCCGAAGGGGCGACTGCCCCAGCTGACTGTCGCCTGCCGACTTGCACACTTCGGCCGTTCTCGTTGCCATCTGTTTAGTATCAGGGGGCATCCAAAAGAAACAGAACTAGTTTTTGCGTGGACAGAGCTTCTTTAGTTCCGCGCTTTGCCACTAGGACTACACGAGGCTAGCATTCCAGAGTCAGTAAGCCATGTATCATCACAGAAGTTCATGACTGTTTATAGTAACAACTGTTATGTATTATTGTCGTTTTTGTAATGGCTGATTTTCGTGAACAATGTGCGACGATGACATTCTTCTTTTTGCTTGGAAAAAGTAGAACAGAAACTCTTGAAATGTTAAAAATTGCATATTAGGTTGATGCTATGGGGAAAATTCAAGTGTTCGAGTGGTTATCCAGTTTCAAACACAATAGAATGTCAGTTGTTGACAAACCTCGTTCAGGTCGTCCTTCCACAGCCGAAACACATGAAAATATCGAAAACATTTGTGCAATCATCAACGAAGATCGACGACAGACCACTGAAGATATTGCAGAGCTGTCAGAAGTGACTCGGAGTTCAGAGCAGTGAATTGTGGCAGAAGATTTGGGAATGAAAAGGGTAGCTGCCAGTTCATGCCATGACTGAACAAAAGTAAGGTTGCATGGAAGCATGCTGTGCTTTGAAAAAGAGTCCCAAAATGATCCAAACATTTGTTCAAAAATTATCACAGATCACAAAACTTGGTGCTATGCTTACGATCCTGAATCAAAGCAACAATCAAGCCAGTGGAAGACTAGTTCGCCTCACCCCAAGAAATCTCGTCGCGTTTTTTCGATGTAAGAGGAGTCGTCCATTCAGAGTTTGTTCCACAGGGTCGGACTATCAACCAGGCTTTCTGTTTCGAAGTTTTGAAAGGACTGTGCAACAGTGTGTGGAGCGGAATCAGCCTGATTTGTAGCAGTTGGGCGACTGATTTTCCCATCATGACAATGCCCCTGCTCACACAGCCTTGTCTGTACGACAATTCTTGACCAGAACTGGTCTGACCCCTGCTCCTCACCTCTCATACTCATCCAACCTTGCCCTGTGCAACTTGTTGGTTGTTTCCTAGAATGAAAACAGGCATGAAAGGAAAGTTGATGTTGGTGATGTGAAGAAAAGAATGAAAAGGCAGTGCCAAGCATCACAAAAGATGAATTTCAACAATGTTTTAAAAACGGATATTGGCTGGATTAGTGCAGGTGAACAGTACTTTGAAGGGGACTGAAGTTTAGTGCTTGAAATGTGGATAAATAAGTGAAAAAATAAGATTGGTTTTTTTGGTGTACCCCATTGTACATACCATTGGGCCACAGTCTCTGAGAGCCATATGTGGAGGGAAAGTTCTTCATAATCAGGCAAATGTGATTATATGCAGTGTCATTATGTCAGAACAGACAAACGTGGCAGAAAAAATTCTCATTAAGAAGTGTTCTTGAGACTGGTAACAGTGACTGCTGAGTATTCTCTAGGCTTCATTAATGCAACGAAGACACAGAAGAATGAGAAGAAAATGTTACATTCTAATAATATTGATGAGCAGGTTGTAAGGGAACTGACACATAATTTCCATGAAACACCTAATATTTTACATTGCCAGTATCTCAGTGTTTATGCCACATTGTGGGCCCTGATTTACTATATCAAACCAAACTGAAACACAAAGAATGAGGTGCACAGGTTAAAAAGACGAAGAATAAAGTGCACAATTTAAAAAGGGTGTAAAACAGGGGTGACAGTCTTTCGCCCCTGCTGTTCAGTCCATATGTTGAAGAAGCAATTACGGAAAGAAAAGGAAGGTTCAGGAGTCGGATTAAAATTCAAGGTGAAAGGATATCGATAATAAGATTTCTGATGACCTTTCTATCTTCGGTGAAAGTAAAGAAGAATTACAGGTTCTGTTGAATGGAATGAACAGTCTAATGAGTACAGGATCTGGATTGAGAATAAACTGGAGAAAGAAGAAAGTAATAAGAAATAGCAGAAATGAGAACAGCAAGAAACTTAATATCATAATTGGTGATCACGAACTAGTTGAAGTTAAGGAGTTCTGCTACATAGGCTGCAAAGTAACACATTATGGACAGAGTAAGGGGGACATAAAAAGCAGAATAGCACCGACATAAAGGGCATTCCTGGCCAAAAGGAGTCTATTATTATTTAACATGGGTCTTAATTTGAGGAAGAAATTTCTGAAAATGTACATTTGGCAGCATTTTGTGGCAGTGAGACATGGACTGTGGGAAAACTGGAACAGAAGGGTTTTGAGATGTGGTGCTATGAATAATGTTGAAAATTGGGTTGACTGACAAGGTAAGGAATGAATAGGCTCTCCAGAGAATCAGCAGGGAAAGGAATAAATTGAATATACTGACAATAAGAAGGGACAGGATAGGACATCAGGGAACAACTTTCATGATACTGTAGGGAGCTTTAGAGGATAAAAACTGTAGAGCAAGGTAGAGATTGGGATACATGTAGCAAATAATTGAGGATATACGAGGCGTGTTTTTTAGGTAAGTTTCGTTTTGTTGTAGACACTAGTAGTTCGCGCGCATACCGCAACGAGCGCGTGCGTCGTGTACCAGCATGCTTCGGGAACAACTGTGCTCAATTTCACTTCTGTAGCTAACCTGTGCGGTTCTGTTCTGGGCTTTCAAAATGTTTAAGACTATTTTTTGTCAGCAAGGAACCTGTCTGCTGCAGAAATTCATCGACAGATTTGCGAAATGTACGGCGATACTGTTATGAGCGAAAGCAAAGTGCGTAAGTGGGTACGAGAATTCAAAGATGGCTGTGACAACGTCCATGATGAGGACCGCTCCGGTCGACCTTCTTTGATTACAGGCGATTTGGTGGCTTCAGTTGAAGCGAGGATTCGTAAGAACAGGCGCTTCACACTAACGGATCTCTCAAACGAATTTCCTGACGTGTTGAGATCAGTGCTTTACAACATTGTTTCTGAACACCTGAAGTTTAGGAAACTGTGCTCCCATTGGGTCTCGAAACTCCTAACAGAGAACCACAAAGCCAAAGATTTGAGTGTGCAGTGAAGTTCTTGACTCGTTATCACGAAGAAGGTGTCGGCTTCTTGAGTCAGATCGTAACTGGAGCGAATCATGGGCTTCGCATATCACGCCCGAATCGAAGCAACAGAGCATGGAATGGAGACACACACACTCGCCTGTAAAAGTGAAGGCCAAACAGACTCTGTCCCAGCGCAAAATCATGGCGTCGGTATTGTGGAATAGGCATGGTGTTTTGTTGGTCGACTTCATGCAAAGAGGAACCACTATCAATGCAGAAGCATACTGCCAAACCCTGAAAAAGCTACGCAGAGCGATTCGAAACAAAAGACATGGCATGCTGACAAAAGGAATTGTCCTTCTCCGTGATAATGCAAGACCTCACACTACAGGTCAGACCCGCGATTTATTGGAAAGTTTTGGCTGCGAAGTTTTAGACCACCCATCCTACAGTCCCTATCTTGCGCCTCCACTTCAAACAACACCTCAGTGGCAATCGTTACAATGATGACGACGACGCGAAAGCGGAAGTGAACTCTTGGTTATCGGAGCAGGCGGCAAGTTTTCATGAAGAGGGTATTTTAAAACTGACTGAGAGGTATGATATGTGTTTCAACAAACTTGGCAACTATGTCGAAAAATAGAGTGAAGTATGTACTTTCTGAAAACAAATTTACTTTCTTGAAAAAACTTTTCGTTGTGTACTTATGTTCAAACGGACCTTACTTAAAAAACACGCCTTGTAGGTTACAAGTCCTACTCTCAGATGAAACCGCTGGCACCCAAGAGGAATGTTTGGCAATCCACATCAAACCAATTAGAAGACTGATGACGTAAAGGAAATAAAACTGCATATGTTTGTGTAGTTATGTGAGCCAGTAGATAAGATAGGTTACTCATTCCACAAACAACAGATGGTCATTCCATATGGCCTTGGATTGGGGGAAAAGATGAGAATAGGCTGAACTGTCTTTGAATGACAACAGATGCCAGGGAATACCAATCAGATTTGGTGCCAAGATGGGTAACTTCTAATGTTAATATTTAATGCTTAAATGATTAAGAAACTAATCTGACAATGCTGAAGACTTTACCCACACTGAAGTACACATAAATACAGCTTCTGTTATTAAAACTGACCTGCAAAGATCGACAATAGAATTAATTCCATATTACGACTCGTTTGCGGACTTAACTGATCAATCACAAAAGTGCATGCCGTGCGGGCAGCCAGTAAAGTTAGGTTAGCGCAACAAAGGCTAGTAATAATGATGTCCAAATCATCAACACATATATCACGAGTGCACGTTTGTCTTAAGAAAATAACTTGAAGTTTTATTCTGAATAGTGCAGTGATTTGAACTGAAGAAACAAACAAACAGATACAGTGCATTGTTTTGTGAATGTTACGGTAGTTGAAGAGCTATAATCAGATTTTTAGGCTCGTTCATGAGTTCAGACTGGCTCTCGCATAGCGATGGTGGCGAAGATGCGTTTTCCTCACTTTGGTCAGAATTAATAAACGATATGGAATTCCAAGTAATGAGACTTCGTTGGGCAGTTGTAGTAGTAAACCTGAAAACCACTATAAAATTCACTGTCTTTAAATTATATGCCAGGAGCCATGACCTATGGAGATGAAATTCAATGGGGACATCTTGTCAGCTTTAGAAAATATAGAAGGCAACCCTGCACCTGATTGTTAAGAGAAGACTCAAGAGCACTTTGATAGAAATTACCTTTGTGGTTCATTTAACGTAGTCCTCGACACACAATCTACAAACTATAACTTTTATGGTTCGTGTGTCCAAAAAACCTAATGCATCGCATCAGGAACCTACACTCATACTCATAAATTAAGGATAATGCTGATACGTGGTGAAACAACGCTCTGGAGGGCGGTTTGCGGATTTAAATCACCTCGGGGAATGACCACGCGGTGCATTTGACCTCCCGTCGTCGCACGGAGGCTCTGGCAGCAGTCCACATACGCAGAGGTGTGTTGGTGCATGTCAGAGTACAGTGCAGCGAGTAAGTGTGTAGACGTTTTCAGACGTGCTAATGGTGACTGTGTGTTGAAAATGGCTCAAAGAACACATATTGATGACGTTATGAGGGGTAGAATACTAGGGAGACTGGAGGCTGGTCAAACACAGCAGGTCGTAGCATGGGCCCTCTGCGTGCCACAAAGTGTGATCTCAAGATTATGGCAACGATTCCAGCAGACAGGAAACAAGCCCAGGTGCTACAGTATGGGACGTCCACAGTGTACAACACCACATGAACACCGATATCTCACCATCAGTGCCCGCAGACGGCCACGGGGTACTGCAGGTAGCCTTGCTGGGGACCTTACCGCAGTCACTGGAACAGTTGTCTCCAGATACGCAGTCTACAGACGACTGAGCAGACACGATTTATTCGTCTGGAGACCTGCAAGGTGCATTCCACTGACCCCTGGTCACAGGAGAGTCTGTAAAGCCTGGTGTCAAGAACACAGTACATGGTCATTGGAACAGTGGTCCCAGGCTATGTTCACGGATGAGTCCAGGTATAATCTGAACAGTGATTCTCGACGGGTTTTCATCTGGCGTGAACCAGGAACCAGATACCAACCCATTACTGTCCTTGAAAGGGACCTGTATGGAGGTCGCTGTTTGATGGTGTAGGGTGGGATTATGATTGGTGCACGTACACCCCTGCATGTCTTTTACAGAGGAACTGTAACAGGTCAGGTGTATCGGGACGTCATTTTGCATCAGTATGTCCACCTTTTCAGGGGTGCTGTAGGTCCAACCTTCCTCCTGCTGATGATAGCGCACGGCCCCACCGAGCTGCCATTGTGGAGCAGTACCTTGAAACAGAAGATACCAGGCAAATAGAGTGGCCTGCCTGTTCTCCCATCGAGCACCTCTGGGATGCTCTCTTGTCGACGTATGGCTGCACGTCTTCAAACCCCAAGGACACTTCAGTAGCTCCGACAGGCACTGGTGCAAGAATGGGAGGCTACACCCCAGCAGCTGCTTGACCACGTGATCCAGAGTATGCCAACCCATTCTGCGGCCTGTGTACGTGTGCATGGTGATCATATCCCATATTGATGTAGGGGTACATGCGCAGGAAACAGTGGCGTTTTGTAGCACATGTGTTTCGGGACGGTTTTCTAAACTTATCACCAATACCGTGGACTTACATATCTGTGTCGTGTCTATTCCCTATGTGCCTATGCTATTAGCGCCAGTTTTGTGTAGTGTCACGTTGTGTGGCACCACATTCTGCAATTATCCTTAATTTATGAGCATGAGTGTACTTTTATTTCTAAAGGGGAAATGCTACAAAGTGACGTCGTCCATTACACAACATTTTTATGTCTTATACATTTTTTTAAATTGCCTGCTATCAGCACAATGCTCGACTTGCTTTGCGTTGGTTAATCCTTTATTTACATGACTGTATCTCTTTCAGTAATCTAGTGAGAAACTATGGACTTTGAATGTCAACAGATGTAGATTATACGTCATAAATATATAATCTGTTAATATGATCGTTCGCAGGCTGGCAGGCTACAGCTTACAAATTATGCAGGACGCTTGGGTATAGAATCCAGTTATCAAACTGCACCTTCCAAACTGCGCAGTGGCCGTTCACAGTAGACTGCCATCACTACAATGCCCTTACCCTACTGCGCCATCTGTGCATGTACGGGCTAAGTTACTTTGCCCGCATTCTGCTTACTGACAGTCATAGTTGCCTGAATCTTTGGCAATACCAAAGCGTTGACATAGATCTGTAAACAAAATCGCATTACGTGATTAGTTGTGGTAGATGCACGAAGCCTATTTTAACTGTCAGGAAACTTCTACGGCCAAAGCAGTGCAACCTGCTTAATGTGAACATCGAACTGAAGCTGTCTGAACTTGCCAGCCAACATTCCTGACATTTCGTGTCAATTACAATACGCCGACAAATGCGAAGAAAGTACTTTCCTATTCTGCACCCACATATGATTATTACATCAGACGTTAATTATTTGTGGAGAAAAGCACAATTAGCTGTTTCAAGAACTAATGCAAAAAATTGTGACATTTAAGTCGTATCATTTCAAAACTCTGGTGAGTTCCTGACATTCTCATTACAATGCCACGCAAAACAGTGCCATGAGGTGCAGTAGAAATCGATAAATTACGTATTACATTAGCCACATATTTAATTATATTTCATTCATAAAATTACGGAGCAAAAGCTGCAGATAATGTAACGAAGTTGACATCGTTTAATCGGATATATTATTACTAATTACATTAATTTGCAAATGAACTACGCTACGACTCCGTAAGCAGAGACTGACATTACTATGTGCAAGAAGAAAGAAAGGAAGGAAGATTATGGTTCAACGTCCCGTCGACATCGAGATCATAAAAGACAGAGCACAAGCTCGAATTATTTCAAGAATGGAGAAGGAAACAGGTCGTGCCCTTTCGAAGGAACAATCCCGTCATTTGTCTGGAGTGATTTAGGGAGATCACGAAAACCTAAATCTGGATGGTCAGACGAGGAACTGAAGCGTCGTCCTCCCGAATTTGAGTCGAGTGTGCTAACCACTGCGCAGAATATATTTTGTTTCATGTTTGGTGTCTGAGTTGATGTAATGCTTACTAGCGTACATGTTGCAACCCAGTGCATTGAGTACTTGCTGCAAACGTAACAACGCATTTCTCTCAACAGGCCGTTAAATATCGAATTTTAAAGAAGACATTCTACGTTCCTGGGTACTATACGAGGTGTGATTAAAAAAAACTATAATTCTTTTAAATTTCACGATCCTCATACATCTGGTTTTCAGATTATTTTTTATCATGTTTGTACACATGGTCCTGGTGTATTTTTGCATTTTCAACTGTTTTGAATGTTTAGTTTATTTTTGACAGTCGAAAAAGTTACACGCGTCTTGGAGCGCTCGGAGAATTTTTACCTCCGAAAAAGATGGATCGATGAACTTGCATTAAATTTTGTTTGAAAAATGAATTAATGTGTAACACAGCATTTGAAAACTTGGCTGTAGCGAATCTGCTACGAGCAAGACAAGAATTTACAATTGGTATAAACCTTTCAGAGAGGGCCGAGAAGACGTTGAAGACGACGACCGCACTTCACGCCCTAACACATCAATTTTTGTTGTTGTGGTCTTCAGTCCAGAGACTGGTTTGATGCAGCTCTCCATGCTACTCTATCCTCTGCAAACCTCTTCATCTTCCAGTACCTACTGCAACCTACATCCTTCTCAATCTGTTTAGTGTATTCATCTCTTGGTCTCAACTTCTTTCTTAGGGATTGGAATTATTATATTCTTCTTGAAGTCTGAGGGTATTTCGCCTGTCTCATACATCTTGCTCACCAGATGGTAGAGTTTTGTTAGGCCTGGCTCTCCTAAGGCTGTCAGTAGTTCTAATGGAATGTTATCTACTCGTGGGGCCTTGTTTCGACTTAGGTCTTTCAATGCTCTGTCAAACTCTTCACGCAGTATCATATCTCCTATTTCATCTTCATCTACATCCTCTTTCATTAAAATGCTCTGTCAAACTCTTCACGCAGTATCATATCTCCTATTTCATCTTCATCTACATCTTCTTTCATTTCCATAATATTGTCCTCAAGAGCATCGCCACTGTATAGACTCTCTATATACTCCTTCCACCTTTCTGCTTTCCCTTCTTTGCTTAGAACTGGGTTTCCATCTGAGCTCTTGATATTCATGCAAGTGGTTATCTTTTCTCCAAAGGTCTCTTTAATTTTCGTGTAGGCAGTATCTATCCTGCCCCGAGTGACATATACCTCTACACCCTTACATTTGTCCTCTAGCCATCCCTGCTTAGCCATTTTGCACTTCTGTCCATCTCATTTTTGAGACGTTTGTTTTGCTTTATTGCCTCCTTCATTTACTGCATTTTTGTATTTTCTCTTTTCATCAATTAGATTCAATATCCCTTCTGTTACCCAAGGCTTTCTATCAGCCCCCGTCTTTTTACCTACTTTATCTTCTGCTGCCTTCACTATTTCATCTCTTAAAGCTAACCATTCTTCTTCTACTGTATTCCTTTCCCCCATTCTTGTCAATCGTTCCCTAATGCTCTGCTTGAAACTCTCTACAACCTCTGGTTCTTTCAGTTTATCCAGATCCCATCTCCTTAAATTCCCACCTTTTTGCAGTTTCTTCAGTTTTAATCTACAGTTCATAACCAATAGATTGTGGTCAGAGTCCACATCTGCCCCTGAAAATGTCTTACAATTTAAAACCTGGTTCCTGAATCTCTGTCTTACCATTATATAGTATATCTGACACCTTCCAGTATATCTAGGCTTCTTCCACGTATACAACCTTCTTTCATGACTCTTGAACCAAGTGTTATCTATGATTAAGTTATGCTCTGTGCAAAATTCTACCAGACGGCTTTCTCTTTCATTCCTTACCCCCATTCCATATTCACCTATTACGTTTCCTTGTCTTCCTTTTCCTACTATCGAATTCCAGTCACCCATGACTATTAAATTTTCGTCTCCCTTCACTATCTGAATAATTTCTTTTATCTCATCACACATTTCACCAATCTCTTGATCATCTGCGGAGCTAGTTGGCATATAAACTTGTACTACTGTGGTAGGCGTGGGCTTCGTACCTATCTTGGCCATAATAATGCATTCACTATGCTGTTTGTAGTAGCTTACCCTCATTCCTATTTTCCTGTTCATTATTAAAGCTACTCCTGCATTACCACTATTTGATTTTGTATTTATAACCCTGTATTCAACTGACTAGAAGTCTTGTTCCTCCTGCCACGGAACTTCACTAATTCCCACTATATCTAACTTTAACCTATCCATTTCCCTTTTTAAATTTTCTAACCTACCTGCCCGATTAAGGGATCTGACATTCCACGCTCCGATCCGTAGAATGCCAGTTTCCTTTCTCCTGATTACGACGTCCTCCTTGTAGTCCCCACCTGGAGATCCAAATGGGGGACTATTTTACCTCCGGAATATTTTACCCAAGAGGACGCCATCATCATTTAATCATACAGTAGAGCTGCATGCCCTCAGGAAAAATTACGGCTGTAGTTTCCCCTTGCTTTCAGCCGTTTGCAGTACCAGCACAGAAAGGCCGTTTTTGTTAGTGTTACAAGGCCAGATCAGTCAATCATCCAGGCTGTTGCCCCTGCAGCTACTGAAAAGGCTGCTGCCCCTCTTCAGTAACCACACGTTTGTCTGGCGTCTCAACAGATACCCCTCCATTGTGGTTGCACCCACGGTACGGCTATCTGTATCGCCGAGGCTCGCAAGCATCCCCACCAACGGCAAGGTCCATGGTTCATAGTGGGTTTCTTATCATACCAAGTCGACTGTGTGGATACGCTGCCATACTGAAACTTGCACCACACCACAGATACAGGACAGTGAGGGCAGCCTTATGCTATGGGACACGTTCACCTGAGCTTCCCCTGGGCCTGTGGTAGATAGCAAACGCACCACAACATCTGTGGACTACGTGAGCGTTACTGCAGACCACCTGCAGTCTTTCGTGTTTGACGACTTCCCTCATGCTGTTACCATCTTCCAGCACCATAACTACCGTGGATTGATAAAGTGACTCCTGCTGATGTCTTGGCGTCGTGTTCGCCTTATCTGAACCCTATGTAACACATCTCAGACGCTATAGGACGGCAGCACTGTGCTCCAGACAATAATTTATGGAAATCGTGTGACTCTGCTGGCAAATATAAAAACCTATCAAGGACTTAGCAAATCTATGCAATGTAGAACCGCTGTTGTATTTCGTTCCATATGTGGGCCAGCACACTTTAAGCAGGTGGTCAAACTGTTTTGGTCCTCAATCATATTTCCTGAAAATTAGGCAAGCAAGCGTATTGTGTTTTGGTAGTTAGTTAGCTAGTTATTTAGTTAGTTAGTCATTAGTTGCATGTCCCATGGATCATTTATACGATAAATCGCAAAGGTGGAACGAGTCATTTTACATTCACGTCGCAAATTAATTTGCAAATATGGTTGCATGCTGAACGTTTATAAGTTTTTTAATATTATTATTATTAAATATGCAGATATGAGTTAGTAATCCCTACCCACCACCTTTTACACATTATAATAATAGAAATTCGTCTTCAGTGAAGGAGTTGTCAAGGAGAAACTTTTTCAGTTTGTTTTCAAATTTTACTTTGCTGTCGGTCAGATATTTTATATCACTGGGGTAAGAGATCAAAAATTTTGATTGCAGCATTTTGCGCATATTTTTGCGCTGAAGACAGCTTTAAATGTATTTTTCTGCTTCTGGGGTTGTAATTATGTGATCATTATTCCTACTGAGCTGCCATGGATTATTTACAACAAGCTTCATGAAGGAATAAATACACTCTAAGACAAAAAAGAAACGACGCAACATGTAGGAATTATCCAAATGGTACGGAAATACCTAGATGTGATGTACATCTACAGAGAAACAAATTGTTACAGTATCAGAAAAATTTGATGATTTATTCAGCAGAAAGAGCTTCACATACTGAGCAAGTCAATAACGCGTTGGTCCACGTTTGAACCTAAAGCTTAGTTTACACGACGACACTAGGTTGCAGGCAATTACGCTACGGGCCACTGTGCAAGCGCGCCACGCGTTTGCGCAACTTGTCGGTGAAACTAAGCAGCTTCGGCGTGTTCCAGCTTTGGCGACACTAGTTGCATGAGTTTTGAGGTTATGTGTGTTCGTAGAGTGTAGACAAACTGAAATATGAAGTGGGGAACGGAGAATAATGTTCGCTTTTTGGATATCTATGTTTTGCATAGATGTTTGTGGGATTTCAGTGATGCTGAATACCAACATATTGCTGCTCCTGAGGCCGTCACGTACAATCAGAACATAGATAGTTTGACAATATCTGAGCTGCAGGGCAAAATTTATTAAATTAGGAACACATATACAATTGAATTAAGAAAAATACGAGCAAATGTAATTCTAGCTGTAGAAATGCTCTTGTCTACAAGACTAAAGTCCCATCATTCGAGTTGGTCGACTCTTTTTTTTTTTTTTAAGGAACATTGTTGACAGTAGGTAAGGCTACACAGATCAAGAAGCTACATTCTTTATTCAATATTCATCTATTTAGAACGTCACAGCATGCTCCCCATTCACATATGTTTGGATTTTGAAATATTGCCACTGTACAGAGAGTAGTTTGCATACCATTCTGTTCTTAACGCAGCCTGTTAATAATTATTGGTCATAATAAAAAAGCGCCATCACCAACTAAAACCGCATCTTATAGCATGCCAAGTGTTCTCGATTGTAATGCATGCAATGTGATACGTAATTTCAGTTCTGGCGACAGTGCTTCATGCACTACAATATTTTTACTCCTTATAGCATAATTAACTCTGTTTAGAAGAAATGGTAACACTTCTGGTGACATTCTAAGATAATTAAAAGAACTTCTTGGGTCTTCCACTACAAATTATTTCAACAAGGATGCTGAGCAACCGAGCTGATATTTCTTCATCCAGTCACGAAGCGAAACACCTTTCTTATTGTTTTATTATGCAGCGATTCCAAGCAAGCTGCCGAAACTTTCATGTCAGACACGACTCAGGAACCCACAAAACGACGAAACTGAAGTGTACACTGGTTTCGCCATGTCTACAGTCAAATACGAGGGTCACTCCAAAAGAAATGCACACTATTTTTTTTTAATCCATCTTTTATTCTACATGTTTGAAAGCTTTACAGTGTGTAGATACATCCTTTAGGAACAATACTTTCATTTCTCCATATGATTTCCATCCCTCTCAACTGCCTTACGCCATCTTGGAACCAGCGCCTGTATACCCGCACGGTAAAATTCTGGACCAACCTGTTGGAGCCACTGTTTGGCAGCGTGCACAAGGGAGTCATTATCTTCAAAAATGGTTCAAATGGCTCTGAGCACTATGGGACTTAACTGCTGTGGTCATCAGTCCCCTAGAACTTAGAACTACTTAA
This sequence comes from Schistocerca nitens, assembly GCF_023898315.1. Classification (NCBI taxonomy): domain Eukaryota; kingdom Metazoa; phylum Arthropoda; class Insecta; order Orthoptera; family Acrididae; genus Schistocerca; species Schistocerca nitens. The sequence goes on along the minus strand of NC_064617.1, from coordinate 191,698,391 downwards.
ACCTAACTAACCTAAGGACATCACACACATCCATGCCCGAGGCAGCATTCGAACCTGCGACCGGAGCGGTCGCGTGGTTCCAGACTGTAGCGCCTAGAACCGCTTGGCCACTCCGGCTGGCTCATTATCTTCAAACCTTGTTCCACGAAGAGAGTCTTTCAATTTCCCAAAGAGTTGATAGTCACATGGAGCCAGGTCAGGACTGCAAGGCGGGTGTTTCAGTGTTGTCCATCCGAGTTTTGTGATCGCTTCCATGCTTTTTTGGCTGACGTGAGGCCGTGCATGGTCGTGCAACAGCAAAACATCCTGCTTTTGCCGATGTGGTCGAACACGACTCAGTCGAGCTTGAAGTTTCTTCAGTGTCCTCACATATGCATCAGAATTTATGGTGCTTCCACTTGGCGTGTTGTCCACGAGCAACAGTCCTTCGAAAACTAAAAACACCATAGCCATAACTTTTCCAGCAGAAGGTGTGGTTTTGAATTTTTTTCTTGGATGAATTTGCATGATGCCACTCCATTGATTCCCTCTTCGTCTCTGGTGAAAAATGATGGAGCCATGTTTCATCACCTGTCACAATTCTTTCAAGAAATTCATCTCCACCATTCTTGTACTATTCCAAAAGTTCGTTGCATACCGTTTTTCTTTTTTCTTTGTGAGCCACTGTCAATATCCTGGAAACCCACCTGGCACAAATCTTTTTTAACGCCAACACTTTCAGTATTCTTTACAATTCGTTCACTGTAATGCGTCTGTCAGCAGTCACCAATTAGTTAACTCTCTGCACATTGTCTGGAGTGTGTGCAGTACGAGGCCTGCCACTGTGAGGACAATCCTCAATATTGCCGTGCCTGCTTTCATCACGTAACCTGCTTGCCCACCGACTAATTGTACTGCATACGACAACAGCATTTCCATGCACCTTTTTCAACCTCTTGTGGATGTTTCCCACTGTCTCGTTTTCACAGCACAGGAATTCTATGACAGCACGTTTCTTCTGATGAACGTCAAGTGTAGCAGCCATCTTGAAGACATGTTGTGACGGCGCCACTCGCGGCAACCGGTTGAACTAAGATTTAAAACAAGCGGAAAGGATGTATCTACCCATTGTAAAACTTTCACACATGCAGAATGAAAACTGTATTTTTACAAAAATAGTGTGTATTTCTTTTGGAGTGATCCACGTATGAAACAATTCAGGTGCAACTCATTCCACGCAACGAGTGGCGCAACTCAATATCATCGTGTAAACTAGGCTTAATGCAAGCAGTTATTCGGCTTGTCATTAATTTATAGAGATGTTGGATGTTCTCCTGTTGAACAGCGCGCCATATTCTGTCTTATTAGCTTGTTAGATCGTAAAAATCCTGAGCTGGTTGGAGGGCTCTATCCATAGTGCTCCAAACGATCTCAATTGAGGAGAGATCCAGCGACCTAGCTGGCCATGGTAGGTTTTGCCATGCATGAAGACCATCAGTAGAAACTCTAGCCATGTGCCGGCGGCCATTATCTTGCTGAAATTAAAGCCCAGGATAGCTTGCGATGAAGGGCAACAAAGCTGGGAGTGGAATATCGTCGACGTACCGCTGTGTTGTAAGTGTGCCGCAGATGACAACCAAAGGTTCCCTGCGATGAAAAGAAATGACGCCCACGGCTATCACTCCTGGTTGTCACTCAGTATGTCGGGCGATGGTGAGGTCGTTATCCCACCACTGTCCGGGGCGTCTCCAGACACGTCTTCAATGATCGTCGGGGATCAGCTCGATACGGGTCTCATCACTGAAGACAGTTCTACTCCAGTCAATGAGATTCCGCGCCGAATGTGCCCGACAATACTGAAAACAGGCTTGTTGTGATGATGATGATGATGATGATGTTTGGTTTGTGGGGCGCCCAACTGCGTGGTTATCAGCACCCATTCAAATTCTCAACCTTTGCTCAGTCCAATCTCGACACTTTTATGAATGATGACGAAATGATGAGGACAACACAAACACCCAGTCATCTCGAGGTAGGTGAAAATCCCTGACCCCACTGGGAATCGAACCCGGGACCCCGTGCTCGGGAAGCGAGAACGTTACCGCGTGACCACGGGCTTGTTAGTATACAGAGGTCAATGATAGCTGGCCTAAGAGGTGCCGTGAGTTCGGCCCCCTTTCTGTGAGTCGCCTATTGATGGATGTTGTGGTCACCGAAGCACCAGTCGCTCGTCGGGTCGATGATAACGATGAGTCTGGGGCTCTCTGACGATTGCTCAGTCCTCACGTTCTGTCGTATGTCAGGGTGTACCGCTTCCTTCTTGCGCTTTGTTCGGCCATGGTAACGCCTTCCTGCCAACACCGTCGAAAAATGGCATCGTTCCTATTCAAATGTCGCGTGATTCGCTGATTACTCCAACCGGATTCTTTAACCTCAACAACGTATCCTCTCTCAAATGCTGCTATCTGCGTATATTGTTCATGCACCTGTCTGCGAGACGTACATACTGTCCAATTAAGTATGCGGAACGAAATTCGCAATGACTTTATGCTCTGATATCGACGTGGCCCCTGTCTACTATCCTTGCCAGCTACGCAGTGAACCTGCTCTTCAGCGTCATACATTCGTCCTCGGCCGCCAAAGTTAAGAATTTTGCAATTTCCGTCGATACGTATATGAACCTGTAAGAAAAACAATTTGTGACCGATTTGCATAACACCTTCGTGGTGCGTCCTTTTTTTTTTTTCATCAAAATGCCCAACTCCTCAAACAGTTGTCTACAAAATGATCGTGGGTGAACACCAAATATTATTGTTACAGTACATTTTTGAGCAAATAAGACTTTCTTTCTTAAAGATGAGTATCAAGACTCAAGAATTTTATTCACCATGGATCATTTTACAATGATATTGGCTTCGTCATACAGGTGTACTAGTACATAGAGAATAATAAAATAAACAAGTGTCAGTACATTATAGAATACATTTCAAGCATGGCAGTGTACCAATTTACACCAGGATAGCTTCTACAAGTTAATACAATAAGCTATACTGTAATCTAATATAATATACTACTGTACTGTTTATTGTATACACTATATAATTACACACGATTAACCCCAGAACACAATAATATGTTTAACTACAGACAACTTTTAAATGCTAATATCCTCTTCAGGTATCTCAAAGAATTGTTTAATGCCATGCAATGGCTGATCTGACAGCCAGCTTTACCACTTAATTTTAAAAAAATTTATATCCATAGACTGAACATGAACTGGCAATTTATTGAACATTTTGAGTGGTTTTACTTTGTGGCAGTTTCTTGTTCTTGCTAATCTGTGGCGCGGTATGTCTAAATTACCCTTAGCCCTGGAGTTGTGTTCATGTACTTCCCCTCTGGCAATAAATTCTGAAATATTATTTTTAATATAGATTATAGACACATAGATGTATAAACTTGTAATTGTGAGTGTTCTGAGTCTGGAAAAAAGAGGTGACAGTGCTCCCTATGACCTCTTTTACACATTATGCATAAGACTTTTTTTTGTAATTTCAAGATGTTCTTGATGTGATGGGAGTGCCCCCATATAATCAGACCATATGAAACATGTGACTGGAATAGCCCAAAGTATGTCACCCTAAGGTACTCCAAGCTCACTACCTTCCTTAGTTTCAAGATAAGGTATGCCACCCGAGATATTTATGTGACTGGAATAGCCCAAAGTATGTCACCCTAAGGTACTCCAAGCTCACTACCTTCCTTAGTTTCAAGATAAGGTATGCCACCCGAGATATTTATGTGACTGGAATAGCCCAAAGTATGTCACCCTAAGGTACTCCAAGCTCACTACCTCCCTTAGTTTCAAGATAAGGTATGCCACCCGAGATATTTATGTGACTGGAATAGCCCAAAGTATGTCACCCTAAGGTACTCCAAGCTCACTACCTTCCTTAGTTTCAAGATAAGGTATGCCACCCGAGATATTTATGTGACTGGAATAGCCCAAAGTATGTCACCCTAAGGTACTCCAAGCTCACTACCTCCCTTAGTTTCAAGATAAGGTATGCCACCCGAGATATTTATGTGACTGGAATAGCCCAAAGTATGTCACCCTAAGGTACTCCAAGCTCACTACCTTCCTTAGTTTCAAGATAAGGTATGCCACCCGAGATATTTATGTGACTGGAATAGCCCAAAGTATGTCACCCTAAGGTACTCCAAGCTCACTACCTCCCTTAGTTTCAAGATAAGGTATGCCACCCGAGATATTTATGTGACTGGAATAGCCCAAAGTATGTCACCCTAAGGTACTCCAAGCTCACTACCTTCCTTAGTTTCAAGATAAGGTATGCCACCCGAGATATTTATGTGACTGGAATAGCCCAAAGTATGTCACCCTAAGGTACTCCAAGCTCACTACCTCCCTTAGTTTCAAGATAAGGTATGCCACCCGAGATATTTATGTGACTGGAATAGCCCAAAGTATGTCACCCTAAGGTACTCCAAGCTCACTACCTTCCTTAGTTTCAAGATAAGGTATGCCACCCGAGATATTTATGTGACTGGAATAGCCCAAAGTATGTCACCCTAAGGTACTCCAAGCTCACTACCTCCCTTAGTTTCAAGATAAGGTATGCCACCCGAGATATTTATGTGACTGGAATAGCCCAAAGTATGTCACCCTAAGGTACTCCAAGCTCACTACCTTCCTTAGTTTCAAGATAAGGTATGCCACCCGAGATATTTATGTGACTGGAATAGCCCAAAGTATGTCACCCTAAGGTACTCCAAGCTCACTACCTTCCTTAGTTTCAAGATAAGGTATGCCACCCGAGATATTTATGTGACTGGAATAGCCCAAAGTATGTCACCCTAAGGTACTCCAAGCTCACTACCTCCCTTAGTTTCAAGATAAGGTATGCCACCCGAGATATTTATGTGACTGGAATAGCCCAAAGTATGTCACCCTAAGGTACTCCAAGCTCACTACCTTCCTTAGTTTCAAGATAAGGTATGCCACCCGAGATATTTATGTGACTGGAATAGCCCAAAGTATGTCACCCTAAGGTACTCCAAGCTCACTACCTCCCTTAGTTTCAAGATAAGGTATGCCACCCGAGATATTTATGTGACTGGAATAGCCCAAAGTATGTCACCCTAAGGTACTCCAAGCTCACTACCTTCCTTAGTTTCAAGATAAGGTATGCCACCCGAGATATTTATGTGACTGGAATAGCCCAAAGTATGTCACCCTAAGGTACTCCAAGCTCACTACCTTCCTTAGTTTCAATATAAGGTATGCCACCCGAGATATTTATGTGACTGGAATAGCCCAAAGTATGTCACCCTAAGGTACTCCAAGCTCACTACCTCCCTTAGTTTCAAGATATGCCACCCGAGATATTTATGTGACTGGAATAGCCCAAAGTATGTCACCCTAAGGTACTCCAAGCTCACTACCTTCCTTAGTTTCAAGATAAGGTATGCCACCCAAGATATTTATGTGACTGGAATAGCCCAAAGTATGTCACCCTAAGGTACTCCAAGCTCACTACCTTCCCTAGTTTCAAGATAAGGTATGCCACCCGAGATATTTATGTGACTGGAATAGCCCAAAGTATGTCACCCTAAGGTACTCCAAGCTCACTACCTTCCTTAGTTTCAAGATAAGGTATGCCACCCGAGATATTTATGTGACTGGAATAGCCCAAAGTATGTCACCCTAAGGTACACCAAGCTCACTACCTTCCTTAGTTTCAAGATAAGGTATGCCACCCGAGATATTTATGTGACTGGAATAGCCCAAAGTATGTCACCCTAAGGTACTCCAAGCTCACTACCTCCCTTAGTTTCAAGATAAGGTATGCCACCCGAGATATTTATGTGACTGGAATAGCCCAAAGTATGTCACCCTAAGGTACTCCAAGCTCACTACCTTCCTTAGTTTCAAGATAAGGTATGCCACCTGAGATATTTATGTGACTGGAATAGCCCAAAGTATGTCACCCTAAGGTACTCCAAGCTCACTACCTCCCTTAGTTTCAAGATAAGGTATGCCACCCGAGATATTTATGTGACTGGAATAGCCCAAAGTATGTCACCCTAAGGTACTCCAAGCTCACTACCTTCCTTAGTTTCAAGATAAGGTATGCCACCCGAGATATTTATGTGACTGGAATAGCCCAAAGTATGTCACCCTAAGGTACTCCAAGCTCACTACCTTCCCTAGTTTCAAGATAAGGTATGCCACCCGAGATATTTATGTGACTGGAATAGCCCAAAGTATGTCACCCTAAGGTACTCCAAGCTCACTACCTTCCTTAGTTTCAAGATAAGGTATGCCACCCGAGATATTTATGTGACTGGAATAGCCCAAAGTATGTCACCCTAAGGTACTCCAAGCTCACTACCTCCCTTAGTTTCAAGATAAGGTATGCCACCCGAGATATTTATGTGACTGGAATAGCCCAAAGTATGTCACCCTAAGGTACTCCAAGTTCACTACCTCCCTTAGTTTCAAGATAAGGTATGCCACCCGAGATATTTATGTGACTGGAATAGCCCAAAGTATGTCACCCTAAGGTACTCCAAGCTCACTACCTCCCTTAGTTTCAAGATAAGGTATGCCACCCGAGATATTTATGTGACTGGAATAGCCCAAAGTATGTCACCCTAAGGTACTCCAAGCTCACTACCTTCCTTAGTTTCAAGATAAGTTATGCCACCCGAGATATTTATGTGACTGGAATAGCCCAAAGTATGTCACCCTAAGGTACTCCAAGCTCACTACCTTCCTTAGTTTCAAGATAAGGTATGCCACCCGAGATATTTATGTGACTGGAATAGCCCAAAGTATGTCACCCTAAGGTACTCCAAGCTCACTACCTCCCTTAGTTTCAAGATAAGGTATGCCACCCGAGATATTTATGTGACTGGAATAGCCCAAAGTATGTCACCCTAAGGTACTCCAAGCTCACTACCTCCCTTAGTTTCAAGATAAGGTATGCCACCCGAGATATTTATGTGACTGGAATAGCCCAAAGTATGTCACCCTAAGGTACTCCAACCTCACTACCTTCCTTAGTTTCAAGATAAGGTATGCCACCCGAGATATTTATGTGACTGGAATATCCCAAAGTATGTCACCCTAAGGTACTCCAAGCTTACTACCTCCCTTAGTTTCAAGATAAGGTATGCCACCCGAGATATTTATGTGACTGGAATAGCCCAAAGTATGTCACCCTAAGGTACTCCAAGCTCACTACCTCCCTTAGTTTCAAGATAAGGTATGCCACCCGAGATATTTATGTGACTGGAATAGCCCAAAGTATGTCACCCTAAGGTACTCCAAGCTCACTACCTTCCTTAGTTTCAAGATAAGGTATGCCACCCGAGATATTTATGTGACTGGAATAGCCCAAAGTATGTCACCCTAAGGTACACCAAGCTCACTACCTTCCTTAGTTTCAAGATAAGGTATGCCACCCGAGATATTTATGTGACTGGAATAGCCCAAAGTATGTCACCCTAAGGTACTCCAAGCTCACTACCTCCCTTAGTTTCAAGATAAGGTATGCCACCCGAGATATTTATGTGACTGGAATAGCCCAAAGTATGTCACCCTAAGGTACTCCAAGCTCACTACCTTCCTTAGTTTCAAGATAAGGTATGCCACCTGAGATATTTATGTGACTGGAATAGCCCAAAGTATGTCACCCTAAGGTACTCCAAGCTCACTACCTCCCTTAGTTTCAAGATAAGGTATGCCACCCGAGATATTTATGTGACTGGAATAGCCCAAAGTATGTCACCCTAAGGTACTCCAAGCTCACTACCTTCCTTAGTTTCAAGATAAGGTATGCCACCCGAGATATTTATGTGACTGGAATAGCCCAAAGTATGTCACCCTAAGGTACTCCAAGCTCACTACCTTCCCTAGTTTCAAGATAAGGTATGCCACCCGAGATATTTATGTGACTGGAATAGCCCAAAGTATGTCACCCTAAGGTACTCCAAGCTCACTACCTTCCTTAGTTTCAAGATAAGGTATGCCACCCGAGATATTTATGTGACTGGAATAGCCCAAAGTATGTCACCCTAAGGTACTCCAAGCTCACTACCTCCCTTAGTTTCAAGATAAGGTATGCCACCCGAGATATTTATGTGACTGGAATAGCCCAAAGTATGTCACCCTAAGGTACTCCAAGTTCACTACCTCCCTTAGTTTCAAGATAAGGTATGCCACCCGAGATATTTATGTGACTGGAATAGCCCAAAGTATGTCACCCTAAGGTACTCCAAGCTCACTACCTCCCTTAGTTTCAAGATAAGGTATGCCACCCGAGATATTTATGTGACTGGAATAGCCCAAAGTATGTCACCCTAAGGTACTCCAAGCTCACTACCTTCCTTAGTTTCAAGATAAGTTATGCCACCCGAGATATTTATGTGACTGGAATAGCCCAAAGTATGTCACCCTAAGGTACTCCAAGCTCACTACCTTCCTTAGTTTCAAGATAAGGTATGCCACCCGAGATATTTATGTGACTGGAATAGCCCAAAGTATGTCACCCTAAGGTACTCCAAGCTCACTACCTCCCTTAGTTTCAAGATAAGGTATGCCACCCGAGATATTTATGTGACTGGAATAGCCCAAAGTATGTCACCCTAAGGTACTCCAAGCTCACTACCTCCCTTAGTTTCAAGATAAGGTATGCCACCCGAGATATTTATGTGACTGGAATAGCCCAAAGTATGTCACCCTAAGGTACTCCAACCTCACTACCTTCCTTAGTTTCAAGATAAGGTATGCCACCCGAGATATTTATGTGACTGGAATATCCCAAAGTATGTCACCCTAAGGTACTCCAAGCTTACTACCTCCCTTAGTTTCAAGATAAGGTATGCCACCCGAGATATTTATGTGACTGGAATAGCCCAAAGTATGTCACCCTAAGGTACTCCAAGCTCACTACCTCCCTTAGTTTCAAGATAAGGTATGCCACCCGAGATATTTATGTGACTGGAATAGCCCAAAGTATGTCACCCTAAGGTACTCCAAGCTCACTACCTTCCTTAGTTTCAAGATAAGGTATGCCACCCGAGATATTTATGTGACTGGAATAGCCCAAAGTATGTCACCCTAAGGTACTCCAAGCTCACTACCTTCCTTAGTTTCAAGATAAGGTATGCCACCCGAGATATTTATGTGACTGGAATAGCCCAAAGTATGTTACCCTAAGGTACTCCAAGCTCACTACCTTCCTTAGTTTCAAGATAAGGTATGCCACCCGAGATATTTATGTGATTGGAATAGCCCAAAGTATGTCACCCTAAGGTACTCCAAGCTCACTACCTTCCTTAGTTTCAAGATAAGGTATGCCACCCGAGATATTTATGTGACTGGAATAGCCCAAAGTATGTCACCCTAAGGTACTCCAAGCTCACTACCTTCCTTAGTTTCAAGATAAGGTATGCCACCCGAGATATTTATGTGACTGGAATAGCCCAAAGTATGTCACCCTAAGGTACTCCAAGCTCACTACCTTCCTTAGTTTCAAGATAAGGTATGCCACCCGAGATATTTATGTGACTGGAATAGCCCAAAGTATGTCACCCTAAGGTACTCCAAGCTCACTACCTTCCTTAGTTTCAAGATAAGGTATGCCACCCGAGATATTTATGTGACTGGAATAGCCCAAAGTATGTTACCCTAAGGTACTCCAAGCTTCCTTAGTTTCAAGATAAGGTATGCCACCCGAGATATTTATGTGATTGGAATAGCCCAAAGTATGTCACCCTAAGGTACTCCAAGCTCACTACCTTCCTTAGTTTCAAGATAAGGTATGCCACCCGAGATATTTATGTGACTGGAATAGCCCAAAGTATGTCACCCTAAGGTACTCCAAGCTCACTACCTTCCTTAGTTTCAAGATAAGGTATGCCACCTGAGATATTTATGTGACTGGATTAGCCCAAAGTATGTCACCCTAAGGTACTCCAAGCTCACTACCTCCCTTAGTTTCAAGATAAGGTATGCCACCCGAGATATTTATGTGACTGGAATAGCCCAAAGTATGTCACCCTAAGGTACTCCAAGCTCACTACCTTCCTTAGTTTCAAGATAAGGTATGCCACCCGAGATATTTATGTGACTGGAATAGCCCAAAGTATGTTACCCTAAGGTACTCCAAGCTTCCTTAGTTTCAAGATAAGGTATGCCACCCGAGATATTTATGTGATTGGAATAGCCCAAAGTATGTCACCCTAAGGTACTCCAAGCTCACTGCCTTCCTTAGTTTCAAGATAAGGTATGCCACCCGAGATATTTATGTGACTGGAATAGCCCAAAGTATGTCACCCTAAGGTACTCCAAGCTCACTACCTTCCTTAGTTTCAAGATAAGGTATGCCACCTGAGATATTTATGTGACTGGATTAGCCCAAAGTATGTCACCCTAAGGTACTCCAAGCTCACTACCTTCCTTAGTTTCAAGATAAGGTATGCCACCCGAGATATTTATGTGACTGGAATAGCCCAAAGTATGTCACCCTAAGGTACTCCAAGCTCACTACCTTCCTTAGTTTCAAGATAAGGTATGCCACCCGAGATATTTATGTGACTGGAATAGCCCAAAGTATGTCACGCTAAGGTACTCCAAGCTCACTACCTCCCTTAGTTTCAAGATAAGGTATGCCACCCGAGATATTTATGTGACTGGAATAGCCCAAAGTATGTCACCCTAAGGTACTCCAAGCTCACTACCTCCCTTAGTTTCAAGATAAGGTATGCCACCCGAGATATTTATGTGACTGGAATAGCCCAAAGTATGTCACCCTAAGGTACTCCAAGCTCACTACCTCCCTTAGTTTCAAGATAAGGTATGCCACCCGAGATATTTATGTGACTGGAATAGCCCAAAGTATGTCACCCTAAGGTACTCCAACCTCACTACCTTCCTTAGTTTCAAGATAAGGTATGCCACCCGAGATATTTATGTGACTGGAATAGCCCAAAGTATGTCACCCTAAGGTACTCCAAGCTCACTACCTCCCTTAGTTTCAAGATAAGGTATGCCACCCGAGATATTTATGTGACTGGAATAGCCCAAAGTATGTCACCCTAAGGTACTCCAAGCTCACTACCTCCCTTAGTTTCAAGATAAGGTATGCCACCCGAGATATTTATGTGACTGGAATAGCCCAAAGTATGTCACCCTGAGGTACTCCAAGCTCACTACCTCCCTTAGTTTCAAGATAAGGTATGCCACCCGAGATATTTATGTGACTGGAATAGCCCAAAGTATGTCACCCTAAGGTACTCCAAGCTCACTACCTTCCTTAGTTTCAAGATAAGGTATGCCACCCGAGATATTTATGTGACTGGAATAGCCCAAAGTATGTTACCCTAAGGTACTCCAAGCTCACTACCTTCCTTAGTTTCAAGATAAGGTATGCCACCCGAGATATTTATGTGATTGGAATAGCCCAAAGTATGTCACCCTAAGGTACTCCAAGCTCACTACCTTCCTTAGTTTCAAGATAAGGTATGCCACCCGAGATATTTATGTGACTGGAATAGCCCAAAGTATGTCACCCTAAGGTACTCCAAGCTCACTACCTTCCTTAGTTTCAAGATAAGGTATGCCACCTGAGATATTTATGTGACTGGAATAGCCCAAAGTATGTCACCCTAAGGTACTCCAAGCTCACTACCTTCCTTAGTTTCAAGATAAGGTATGCCACCCGAGATATTTATGTGACTGGAATAGCCCAAAGTATGTCACCCTAAGGTACTCCAAGCTCACTACCTTCCTTAGTTTCAAGATAAGGTATGCCACCCGAGATATTTATGTGACTGGAATAGCCCAAAGTATGTCACCCTAAGGTACTCCAAGCTTCCTTAGTTTCAAGATAAGGTATGCCACCCGAGATATTTATGTGATTGGAATAGCCCAAAGTATGTCACCCTAAGGTACTCCAAGCTCACTACCTTCCTTAGTTTCAAGATAAGGTATGCCACCCGAGATATTTATGTGACTGGAATAGCCCAAAGTATGTCACCCTAAGGTACTCCAAGCTCACTACCTTCCTTAGTTTCAAGATAAGGTATGCCACCTGAGATATTTATGTGACTGGATTAGCCCAAAGTATGTCACCCTAAGGTACTCCAAGCTCACTACCTTCCTTAGTTTCAAGATAAGGTATGCCACCCGAGATATTTATGTGACTGGAATAGCCCAAAGTATGTTACCCTAAGGTACTCCAAGCTTCCTTAGTTTCAAGATAAGGTATGCCACCCGAGATATTTATGTGATTGGAATAGCCCAAAGTATGTCACCCTAAGGTACTCCAAGCTCACTACCTTCCTTAGTTTCAAGATAAGGTATGCCACCCGAGATATTTATGTGACTGGAATAGCCCAAAGTATGTCACCCTAAGGTACTCCAAGCTCACTACCTTCCTTAGTTTCAAGATAAGGTATGCCACCTGAGATATTTATGTGACTGGATTAGCCCAAAGTATGTCACCCTAAGGTACTCCAAGCTCACTACCTTCCTTAGTTTCAAGATAAGGTATGCCACCCGAGATATTTATGTGACTGGAATAGCCCAAAGTATGTTACCCTAAGGTACTCCAAGCTTCCTTAGTTTCAAGATAAGGTATGCCACCCGAGATATTTATGTGATTGGAATAGCCCAAAGTATGTCACCCTAAGGTACTCCAAGCTCACTACCTTCCTTAGTTTCAAGATAAGGTATGCCACCCGAGATATTTATGTGACTGGAATAGCCCAAAGTATGTCACCCTAAGGTACTCCAAGCTCACTACCTTCCTTAGTTTCAAGATAAGGTATGCCACCTGAGATATTTATGTGACTGGATTAGCCCAAAGTATGTCACCCTAAGGTACTCCAAGCTCACTACCTCCCTTAGTTTCAAGATAAGGTATGCCACCCGAGATATTTATGTGACTGGAATAGCCCAAAGTATGTCACCCTAAGGTACTCCAAGCTCACTACCTTCCTTAGTTTCAAGATAAGGTATGCCACCCGAGATATTTATGTGACTGGAATAGCCCAAAGTATGTCACGCTAAGGTACTCCAAGCTCACTACCTCCCTTAGTTTCAAGATAAGGTATGCCACCCGAGATATTTATGTGACTGGAATAGCCCAAAGTATGTCACCCTAAGGTACTCCAAGCTCACTACCTCCCTTAGTTTCAAGATAAGGTATGCCACCCGAGATATTTATGTGACTGGAATAGCCCAAAGTATGTCACCCTAAGGTACTCGAAGCTCACTACCTCCCTTAGTTTCAAGATAAGGTATGCTACCCGAGATATTTTTTCACATACGTGATTGACATGTTCCTCCCATTAGAGTTTAGAGTAACCCCAATTACCCCGAAAGACCATTCCATATTCCAATACTGACTGAAGATAGACAAAGTACATCAACTTACTGATTTGTCAGTTGCCCCCCCCCCCCCACCCCCAAGATTTACAATGATTCTGAGTGCAAATGTGGATGAATTATGTTGTTCTAGAGTTTCAAAGTGTGCTTTTTGCACACCCCTTTTATTAATTCCTCACTGTGTGTTACACTTGTCATTGGTGTAGAAGCCCTAGATGTGCAGAACTGAATATGTTGTGTGTTTTTTAAAATTGAGGGTGAGACCATTTGCCGAAAATTAGTCACCGATGCTTGTTTATCATTTCTTCTATTGTTGTATGCATACCTGGACTGATTACAGTTTTCGTGTCCTCTGCAAAAAGAACTAATTCTGCTTGTGGTATATTACATATATCTGGAACATCTGATTCACAGGAATTTACGCCATAATGTAATTTCCTTCGAGTTGACTTCATACAAAATAGCTGCGGCAGAAACAATGGCCAAGAGTGTAAAGAGGAGTTGTTTATGGAACAGGGAGGCGTTGACAAAGCGAAACGCAAATTCGGGGATGGCAAAGGGAACACAGACCAAAATTTCGCCTCTTTCCAATGCACCTCTAACCTGTGACCGCTAGATTAGTACCCTATTCATCCTAGTGAGCACAGCTAATTAAGCAGCTAATTCCAGTAGCTCCTGCTCAATATTTTGGGGCGTAATTAACAGGACTGCTACAGACCGTATCGGATGCATCAATATTACAAACTCCTCGGCGCTAATTAATCGTCCCTACGCGTATTCCCACAGTAATTTCAGCGCAGAGTTCCAAGTCCTTCTTTTGTCACCGCGTCACGAACATTTTGTTTCGAAAATTTCAGACTGAGCCCCGTCGCCGAGTTGGTATTCGTATGTTCGAAGTTATTATAGGAAAATGTTTCACGAGGCATATCTCCACTTCCGTAGTGCACTGTAACTCATGTAACGTTAGGAACACAGCTTCGTAACGTGTAGCCCCACTTCCACAGTGCGCCGTAATTCACGTAATGTTAAAGTCAAAAGACAAAACAAACATATTCCAATAAAGATGTATCCAGTGCCAGGAAGAATATAATATATGACTGATCTTCCCAGTTTCAGAAAACAGAATAACACAGATACATTCCTTCTGTCGTATATCATCAGTGATTTATTTAAACTCCAAATCTGACAATTTCCGGAATTTCTGGAATCTCACATTAAATTTGTCTAGGATAATGCGCAAGCGGGATTTGCGTTAGAGTACAGCGAGTCTTCGGTTTTAGTTGTCACACTTAAGTTGATGACAAGTTTTCGTATGGTTTAAACATCTATAATCTGTTTTAATTACAATATGTAATGGATATTCGTCGGTAGCTGCATGTAAAAATGCTAAAAATTTCCTGCCAGGCAGCAATGCCTCGCTTTCTTAATAAGATAAGTTTTTCAGTTTGGTGAAGCTACAAAGAAAACATCTACAACGGATGAATTACTGTAATCTTCAGTAATTTTCAGCACTGTATTGTTTCTACCGTATGTTGAACACTCAACTGAGTTTGTTCTTTTAACTCTTATTTGTTACACACATACCTGATTGCAGATTTTTGGAACACAAAGAGAGAGAAAGAGAAAATCAAGGAATGGAGGTTAGAGTTTCATATTCCGTCAATATTGAGCTTTTAGAGCCAGAGAGGACGCTCAGATCGGACCAAGATGGAAACGGAGATCCACTGCGTTATTCATTTCATATGATTAAAGAAAACTGCGAAAAATGTGAATGAGAATACCAAATAGGGATTTAGAATTAGATTTTTCCTACAGGAATTGACAAAAAAGATGTGACTAAAGAAAAGTAGAGTGAAAGGCTAGAAGTAGTGAGGCCTGACGTGTTATGGAAGCAGTATTGTACAAATAGAAGGGTGGGACTGTGGAAGAGACGAAACAATAGGGGATATGAGTAAAAGTTGGAGGGAGAAAAGGAAAAAGAGAAATGTGGGTGGATACAAAGAAGACTTGAGTGAAAGAGGAAAAGAGAGAGGTACAACGATATGAAGACTTAGAAGATGGAAGAAATGAATAAAAGAGAGAAGGAAGGTAGAATGGTATGAAAAGTGAAGAATTTAAGAACTGTGGCAATATTGGATGATGCAAAAGGCATTGGGGGAAGGACGGAAATAAAATACAGGGTACACAGCATGGCTTGCAAATGAATGTTTCTGGTTATAAGCTACTTGAATAGCTAATTGTCAGAAGCCTCCTGACTGCAAAAGCAGAATCCATCCTATCCCAGTGACTTCCATTGCGCCCTCTAGGCCTTTTAGAGTATATTCTTTCAAAAGACAGAGCTGTATAATAAACAGTTACAGCTGAACCGACAGCTAGCAAAACAAAACACTGCAGCATGGACAATGGATTGAAAATTTTGACAATAGAGCAAGTAGTGGTGTTTCTTTGCAAATTTGCATGACAATTAGTAATGTACTGTAAACAGGCCTAAGCATTAAGAATCTAGGCAACTACTTTCTCGGAAAGATACCAGTGTAATCAAGCAGATTTTAATATATCAATAGGAGAAAAACTGCTGCTGTTCCGTAAAACTAAGAAGGCAGCAGGCTTATTTATAAAGTAGCATCTTTCTAATTTAGTAAATTTATGTGGCACAAGCACGTATTGTATTAGCAGTGTAACGTAAGTTTATTGTTAATGTAGCATACATAGCGATTTTCTTTCATTTGCTTGTCTTTTGATAACATAAACCTTGTCTCATTCCACATCACTGAAAGTTTTGCTTCTTGATGGGATCTGCAATCATGATGAGTGAGTGAAAAATGGAGAAAAAAGTCTTGAGGGATGGATGGCTGAAGGGAAGCATAAAAGCATGGAAGGAGGGACAGAAGGAGGAAGAAAGAAACAGACAGAAGGAAAAGACGGGGAGACAGATGTAGGGGAAGAGGCAGGGCACGATGAGAATAGTTGAGAGGAAGGAAAAGTCAGAGTGAGAGGTTATAGAAGCAGACCAAGGGAAAGAAAGATGGCAGAGCGGTAGTGATAGATGGAGGGAGATGACAGAGACAGGATTGCAGAGGACAGACAGGGCAGAGAGGGAATAGTCAAAATAAGATGAAAGTCAGTCAATGGGACGGGGGGTGGGGGGGGGGGGGTAGTCAAGAGGAAGAGGGCAGTATTTTGTGAGCGGTAGGAGGGAAATGAGAAGGAGAGAGAGGGGAAGAGGGAGGGATCAGAAAATGGAAAGAGCAGTTAAAGAAGGAGAAAGATGTATTAAGAGGCTAGAGGTAGGTAAGGGAGAAGTTGAGAAAGACTTGGGGGAGGGGGGGGGGGTGATGGAGAAAGGTATGGCGGGGAACAGAATAGGCCACGTCATTTTCAAACATACCATTTGCCTTTAAACATAATCTTGATAACAAGATGAGGAATTGAATCTCACTCCACCTGGGTGTGAGTCCAGTGTACTAACCATTGCGCAACTGCTCTCATTGTAGAGACAGAGGCTGGACTATGGAAGAAGCAAAGCAGGAAGAGAGGTACATGAGAGACCAAATATAACAAGGGAAGAGTAGACAAGGGACTAAGGCAACAAGAGACATGTAAGTTGAAGAAACTGTTGTCATCAATGACACGAGTTATTCTAGGCAGGTGAACTATTAAAACATATGTTACTGGGATATATGGTTCATCAACATTATTCCCATGACACAGCTCGAGGCGTAGATATTGTGTGCTCTTCACCTGCCGACTATGGTAGCCGAGAGGTTCTAGGCGCTACAGTCTGGAACCGCGCGACTGCTACGGTCGCAGGTTCGAATCCTGCCTCGGGGATGGATGTGTGTGATGTCCTTAGGTTAGTTAGGTTTAAGTAGTTCTAAGTTCTAGGGGACTGATGACTGTAGAAGTCCCATAGTGCTCGGAGCCATTTGAGTTCTTCACCTTTTACCTATTTAAAAAGACATTTTCACAGATTATTTCCTATCATTTCAGTTCTTTTCCTTCCATGTTTTACTTGATCTGGTCAATAAACCTTTTCTTCGCCCAGCACCTTGATCTTCCAGCTCTTTCTAGGTGCGTTATTTCAGAATGACCAAAGCACCTTATTCTATCTTCCCCACAGATCTATGTGAACGTTCTAATTGAACTTGGAATTCCTCATGACTCCATACCCTATAACTGCTTGCTTCATAGATCAGCTTGTAGTTTATCGACATCTTCGTTGGTTTATGAACATTTCTATAAGTTATATATGGCAAATGCTACAAAAATCTCTTATAGAAAAGTTTCAGCTTCTGACAATATTATGGTCATTAGAGGAGATCACTGGACAAAGGTAGGGAATGAACAAGACATGGTTATTCAAAAGAACCGACCCAGCATTTGCCTTACGAAATTTAGGAAAACTACTGAAAACCAGACAGGGCTTTTAAATATTGTTCCTATTTAATATGAATCCAGTGTACCACCACCACACCGACCTGTATGGTGCCTCTCTAAAGTGCTTGTTTGGATTTTAGAGGAATCTGTGAAGAAAATAGCCCTTCTTAATCATGGACCTTGCCGTTGGTGGGGTGGCTTGCGTGCCTCAGCCGTACAGACGGCAGTACCGCAGGAGCAACCACAACGGAGGGGTATCTGTTTAAAGACAGAGAAATGTATGATTCATGAAGAGGGGCAGCAGCCTTTTCAGCAGCAGCAGGTGCAACAGTCTGGGTGATTGACTGATCTGGCCTTGTAATGTCAATCAAAACGCCCCTGACGTGCTGGTACAGCGAACGGCTCAAAGGAAGGAAAACTACAGCCGTAATTTTTACCGAAGGCATGCAACTCCACTGTATGGTTAAATACGGGCAAAATATTCCGGAGATAAAACAGTTCCCGTTTCGGATCTCGGAATGGAGGAGACTACTCATGAGGATGTCGTCATCAGAAGAAACAAAACTGACTTTCTACGGATCGGAGGGTGTAATATTAGAAACCTTAATTATGCAGGTAGGTTGGAAAATTTATAAAGGAAAATGGACATCTCGAAGTTAGATATAGTGGGAATTAGTGAACCATGAGGGACAGGACTTCTGTTCAAGTGAATACAGGGTTATAGATACAAAATCAAATAGGGGGAACGCAAGAGTAGGTTTAATAATGAATAAGAGA
This sequence comes from Schistocerca nitens, assembly GCF_023898315.1. Taxonomy (NCBI): domain Eukaryota; kingdom Metazoa; phylum Arthropoda; class Insecta; order Orthoptera; family Acrididae; genus Schistocerca; species Schistocerca nitens. The sequence goes on along the minus strand of NC_064617.1, from coordinate 191,679,841 downwards.
ATTGGAATGTTGGTAAACTATTAGGAACAGCATAGTCAACGCATTATTGTAGCCAATTTAGACACAAAGCTACACCCTCCACGATAGTATAAGTTTATACGTCAACTAGCTCTACAGATGACGAAGGGATTGAAGAAATATAGTATGAAATAAAAAAATTACTCAGACGTTAAAGGGAGATGAAAATTTAATTGCGATGGGGGACTGGAATTCAATAGTAGGAAAATGAAGAGAAGGAAAAATAGTAGGTGAATGTAGACTAGGAGAGAAGAACGAAAGACGAAGCAGCCTGTAGAATTCTGCACAGAGCATAATTTAATCATGGCCAAGATTTGCTTTAAGAATCGTGATAGAAGGTTGTCTACGTGGAAGGTACCTGGACACACCGAGAGGCTTTAGGTTGATTATATAATGGTAAGACAGAGATTTCGGGTCAAGATTTTAAACTGTACGACATTTCCAGAGGCAGATGTTGATTCTGACCACAACCTATTGGTTACGAACTGTGAATGGAAACTAAAGAAATTGCGGAAGTAGGAAATTAAGGAGATGAGATATGGATAAGTTGAAAGGACCAGAGGTTGTTGAGAGTTTTCAAAGGGAGCATTAAGCAACGATTGACTAGAACAGGGGAAAGGAGTACAGTAGAAGTCGAATGGGTAGTTTTGGGAGATGTAATAGTAATGGCAGCAGAGGATCAAGCAGGTAAAAAGATAAGGCCCAGTAGAAATTCTTGGATATCACAAAAGAAATTAAATTTAATTGATGAAAGGAGAAAAATATAAAAATGTAACAAATGAAGCAGGCGAGCGGGAATACAAACATTTAAAAAATGAGACTGACAGGAAGTGCAAAATAGCTAAGCAGGTACGGATAGGAGATAACAATAAGGATGTTGAAGCATATTTCACTCGGGGGAACGTAGATATCGCCTGCAGGAAAATTCATGGGGCCGTTGGAGAAGAGACAAGCACCTGTATGCATATCGAGAGCGCAGATGAAAAACCAGCCCTAAGCAAAGAAGGGAAAGCTAAAATGAATATGTAGAGGGTCTATACAAGGGAGATGAACTTGAAAGCAATGTTACCGAAATGGAAGAGGACGTATATGAATATGAGATGGGACATATGATGCTACGAGAAGAATTTGACAGAGCACTGAAAGACCTAAGTCGAAACAAGCCCTCGAGAGTAGACGGCATTCCGTCAGAACAACTAATATCCTTGGGAGGGCCAGCCATAAGAAAACTCTTCCATCTGGTGTGCAAGATTTTGAGACAGGCGAAATACCATCAGACTTCAAGGAGAATATAATCATTGCAATTTCAAATGAAGCTGGTGCTGACAGATGTGAATATTACCGAACTATGAATTTAATGAGTCATGGTTGCAAAATACTAACACGAATTCTTTAGAGAAGAATGGAAGAACTGGTAGAAGCCGACCTCGGGGAAGATCAGTTTGGATTCTGGAAAAATGCAGGTACATGCGAGGTAATATTGAGCCTACGTCCTCTCTTAGGTGATAGGTTAAGAAAAGGCAAATCTACTTTATAGCGTTTGTAGACTTGGAGAAAGCTTTTAATAATATTGACTGGAATACTCTTTGAAATTCTGAAGGAAGCAGGGGTAAAATATAGGAAGCGAAAAGCAGTTTGCAACTTGCACAGGAACCAAAGGATAGTCATAAGAATCTAGGGACATGAAAAGGAAGCGGTGGTTGAGAAGGGAGTGAGACAGGTTTGTAGCCTATCTCTGGTGTTATTCAATCCGTACATTGATCAAGCAGTACAGGAAACCAAAGAAAAAGTTTGGAGTCTGAGTTAATGTTTCCCAATGACATTGTCATTCTGTCAGAAAATTAAAGTACTTAGGAGCAGTTGAACGGAATGGACACTGTCATGAAAGAAAGATACACGTTGAACATCAACAAAAGCTAAATAAGGATAATAGAATGTAGTCGAATTAAATCAGGTGATGATGAGGGAATCAGATTTAGAAACGAGACATTTGAAGTAGTAGAGGAATTTTATCATTGGGCCGAAATAGAGAGGCAAGAAAAGCGTTTCTCAAGAAAAGAAATTTTTTAACATGGAATATAGATTTAAGTTCTAGGAAACCTTTTCTGAAAGTATTTGCATGGAAGTGAAACCTGGACGACAAACAGTTTAGACAAGATGAGAATAGAAGCTTTCGCAATGTGGTGCTACAGAAGAATGCTGTAGATGGGTAGGTCACGTAACTAATGGGGAGGTATTGAATGGAGCTGGGAAGAACATAAATTTATGCCACAACCTGATTGAAGAAGGGATCAGTAGACAGAACACTTTCTGTGACATCAAGGGATCACCAGTTTAGTATTAGATGGAAGTGGGCATTTGTGGGCATTTAGAAGATTGTAAGTTGCAGCTGTTATTCGGAGATGAAGCGGCTTGCACAGGGTACAGCAACATGGGGAGCAGAATCAAACCTGTCTACGAACTGAAGGTCACAACAACAACAGCATGGTTACCCATGAGAATGTTTCGTGTGAGATTCAAAACCTATGTCACTTACTTGTATTCTGCTAGATATTTCTGTTCGTGATTAGCTACCTCTTGTTATTACACTACAAAGGCAGTGATGTTAGCATATGTACTTCTTTCAATGAACTTGGGTCAACAGTATTTACACTTATCTTGTCTTGAAATCAAAACATATAAATAAATCATTCCACGCACTCAGTTTTTGTTAAACTTCAGTTTCATTATTGCCTCGATATGACAATGACATCTGGTACGATAATATTTTTAACTTTAGTGAAGCTGAAATTTAGATCCCTTCATCGTAGCGACACCACCGTTTAGGATATGAAAAGTTAGTTTTGTACAATATTCTGAGCACAAGTTACAGGCAGGTACAGGCCAGATTGGAGTGAGTTACGCATACCAACAGTTGCAAAGTAGAACAGAGGCCACAGGGCTATCAAATTGCTGAAAGAGTATATGTAGCGGTTTTGAATGTGGCAAGTCAGACAGAAGGGGCCCACTGGACAACCTAGCGTGTTATGAGTACCTGGGCCGAAGCTGTGTGTATTGCAAAACTGAGGCGCACAGCGCGGGCTTCTAACGAGATGCATTCAAGTGTGGCAGCTCTCCTGGACGGCACCATCAGCTACATGCAGCAGCAGATGGGGCGCCAGCGCTCCAGTCCACAGTGGGTCGCTGGTTCGACCCTCTGAGGCCGACGTGGGGTCCGTAGCCAGCCAGTGGTGGGCCACTCCACAGATCACTACTGCGGGCAGTCGTTCTGGCTTCCAACACACGCCGGAGGCATCCCGAGGCGAGGGCCGCAGATTCGGACGCTGGATCACGGGCGCTTGTTGTCACTACAATCTCAGCCACGCCGGCGAGAAGCACGCAACTGGCTGCCTGCAGCTCACACCGAGTGGCGCTGAGTTGGCAAGGAGGCAGACCACTGAGTCGACTGCCGGCATCCTGATGACGACGCAACTCCACTGCCATACAAGGCCGACACACAGCAGTGCGTGCACAGGTCGCTGAGGCAGCCATTCTGGGCCAAGCTGTTTTACAGACAGTGAAGTGGTGTCCTCAACATTGCGGGACCCAGTGATGCAGATCGAGAGGAACGGGGGCACTATAGTTGGAAACAATAAATCAGTTGGAAACCTCGGACGAGTCTTAATATGGTGCCTTCTACCTCTTCCCGCTACTTTTGGTGTTGCTGTGACATTTGGTGGCAGAAGTTGCCACTACATCATTATTTAATTTATCACAGTGACCACTGCAAAGTATTTTGTTGTGTGTTTTGTTGTGCTGTTATCATTCTTGTTTTTATTTGGGTTTTAGATGCTCACGTTTACTTTATTAGCACCCACAAATATTTTTTGTGGGTGAGTAAGCTTGAGTGCTAATAAAACTAAAGTAGTTGATACTACCTCTTTCACTGCATCAAATGCACAAAACAGACACAGTCAGGTAAGACACAGAACGAGAAGTTACTACTGAGTGTCCAACGATTCAGGTACATAGAAGAACAAATTTATCAGGTCCAAGTCCGCGAAAGACAGGTACCATGTCAGCACACTACGAATGAGAAAGGGTGGTGGATGGTGTGTCCAGTGCTCTTCAAAAGCCAAGCCACATTTCATGATGTGGACAGGGTCGTTGCTGTAGTCATAAGCAGTCCAGTCATCCAGAGAAATGGTTATCCATTGCACCCTCTGGCCACCAGGACTGCTGATGAACTAGAGCAGCGTCCAACCGCTACTCAGTCGACTACAGCACTGGATGAACGTGAGCTGCATTTAAACTTATCACACAGTCAGACACAGTATCCTCCCCCATTTGGCCGGTGACTGGAGCATGCACCAGCCTGGACAGCACATGCTGCTTGAGGCGGCTGATCCGCTGCTGCTATCTGCTCCAATGTCACCTTCAGCAAGTTGCTAGGAATGGTCTTAACTCCATGGTGACAATGGACAGCCCCACTGCAGGCATTGGCACTGATTTCATGACCCATGTACCTGTTCACACCCAGTCTGCAGAGTTGCTCCCAACTAGGGTTGCATAGGCTTCAATCTCTGGCTGGCACTCAACATCAAGGGGATGGCAATGTATCGACAAGAGCTACAGAGGCTCCACCAAATGCTAGAGGGAAATAACATCATACATATCAAATCGGGAAAGCAGTGTTGCTGTCATCCTGGCCCCCGATGATGGTGATGAGGTCTGGATGGCTGTGGCACATGCAAAGCATCTCTAGGGCAAATCTTGTTCCGCTGTGACGTGATGTCTGCTGCTTCCAGAATGACAATATAAACTGAGCCGCCCTTATGGCTGCAGACAGCAGGCACCAAGCCAGGATGGCGACCTTAAGACCGAGCCCAGATGGGAGATGAGAGTGCTGCTGACAGGATGGCTAAGTTGGGCATCAGATGTTGCACAACTGTGGGCCGGAGAGGTGGATGATGATGGGTGGTTGGGGCCATGGAGGACACCCATGGGACTCTGCTCCTCTGTGGAAGCAGATCTGTAGGTACTCAAAAGAAGAGTAAATTTGGCTTCTGTTGAGAGTCACCCATGGATTTGGACAATTATGGGTCAGATACCATCACAAATCGCTCAACAGTGGAGTCGTTATATGTAATAACTAAGTAGCAACACCTAACATAAAGTTACAGCAGATCTGCAGTCCTCTTGGTAATTTTGTCACTGCCTCTGTGTGGCTGACGACAGGTTAACAACATGGAAAGTGCATCCACGCATATTAACTGCATTGTGCGGAGAAAAGGACCCACGAACTCCACGTGGATCACTTCCCACAGTTCGATGGACGCAGACCAAGGGACGATCTTCCAGGGCTGTTCCAAGCACGCAGTGTATTTGCGAACCATAGCTATAATATCGGTGGCCAGTAGACGTGTCGATCACGTGTCGGATCACACCCCAGCGGCCATGGTTATGCAAACCCATGACATGTTCGGTAAGGCTCTGAGAAATGACGACACAGTACTCATCATCATCAGTCACAAGCAAGATGACACAGTCGCTGGGGCAAAGGCATGACTCAGCTGGAAGTAACAATAACCATAATCTTTTGTAGCTGTGTGATGAGGAAGAGAGTTTATGTGTAAAAGTATTATCACACTAATAAGAGAAAAAAAGGCGGCAACATAAAGGATTGGAGAAAAAAAATGTTCGTATTTTGTAGCAGATAGCTTTGCGATCGTACAGTTCGGGAAATATTATTCAAATGTCAAGAAAAATTTGTCAAAGAAACCCCTACCCGAAGAATAAACTCTTTTGCGAGTTCCCATAGGTTCAATTCCATGTGGAAGACGAAAACGTGTTTAGATCGGGGATAAATTTTGTTGTCATGTGACTGTGGAGGTCATGAAGAGGTCATGAACAAATCTTATATTTCCTGCCATGAGCACTGGGCGGGCTGTTATAGATGTTAATCGTGTAACAGAGGTTCTCTCGCTGCGCTATAATCGACAATGTAAGCGAGGCTGATTGTTGACACTGAAACACAATGACCGCGTTGGAACTACCAGGCCGTATTTGTAACTGGTTCTTTCGAAATGTATTTTCTTGTACGTTAAAAGCTATGAAAACTTCTTCTAGTTTTCTTCTGTGTTTCATGACCAAAGCAAAAATTGCTCTCCGGGCCCCACGGAACAGTCTCTCGGGCCGCGTTTGCTGATCACTGTTACGCACAATTTTCGCAAGTTTCATTGGAGTAAAAGACCATGTAGTCTACAAAATTCCTTGTAAATCGATAAAGGGCGTGCTTTACAATGTCTGTGTGGTATTCCGGCATTTAGAAAATTGTAGTAGACTAGGATATTCCCAAGGGTAGTAGGGATGGGCAGATGCTGACTGTATATACTAAAAAATGAAAAAGATATTATGTTCGCCAGCTGAACCCGCATCTCGTAACGTCACGCAGACATGTTCGCCAGCTGAACCCGCATCTCGTAACGTCACGCAGACAAACTTATTGTTTAAAGAAAACCAGAAGATGTAATGGACATTTTACCAGTAGCAGCTGTACCTCAGAATCTTTCTTAGTGAGATCTGTAAGCTATTACGCTCTTCGCCGCAATTCTCCTAGGAACTGAAAATGTCACGTTGTTCTGGGTTTTATAGGCTTAAATTAGCGCTACACCTTCAGTTCGCCGTTATTTTCCTACTTTTACCAGCCAGCGTCAGAAACCACTAAAAATGTGAATACAGAAAGTATTTTTCAGCATCTGAACCTTACCAACATGACAATAAAGTAATATGTACGGCTCTCAAACGAACTACACACTCTCAGTTGCGAATGTCATAGTCGCTTATGCAGATGCTGTTAAAAATCGTAGCACTAATAGACTAATGCTGGCGATCAGTAAACAGTTTTTCTATGGTTCCAAGTTCTATTTTGTAGCCGGCCGAAGTGGCCGTGCGGTTAAAGGCGCTGCAGTCTGGAACCGCAAGACCGCTACGGTCGCAGGTTCGAATCCTGCCACGGGCATGGATGTTTGTGATGTCCTTAGGTTAGTTAGGTTTAACTAGTTCTAAGTTCTAGGGGACTAATGACCTCAGCAGTTGAGTCCCATAGTGCTCAGAGCCATTTGAACCATCTATTTTGTAAATAATAATTCCACTTCGTTTCTTACATCGGTTGCAGACCAACGCTGAATTAAAAAAATATGTGCGGTATCTTTGAAAAATTCTAGACTTTCCCTTCTTGAAAGATCTTAACAACACAATGCCTGATCTCTCTAAAAAGGTAAACAAATAAATCATAAAAGAAGTAAAAGTTTTAATTCCAAGAAAAGAACAATATCGTATCCTCGTACGATAGTACTACCTATGTGTAAAGTTGTAAAGTAATACTCAAAAGAGAACAAGAATAGTCACTTTACGACATGCATTACACGTTTTGATGCAAATGTTAATGTCCAAGATACGTTTAGTATCTAAGTAAAGAACCTGCAGATCAAAGTAATAGTCGTTTAGGTCCTTCAAATGACACAGCAAATGCATCGTACCTAAACTCTGCGTCGCTGATTAACTGCGTGAA